>NW_027362767.1:350052440-350670849 GCF_046119375.1 Phyllobates terribilis
TGGACTGTCTAATGCCAAAAGAATGTCTTTGCAAATCACCAAACTTATTATCTGGATAGTCATATCAGTGTGATGCAAGGAGATGTCCTTCCTTTATAGGTTCTTAAAGAATCTGATAGTAGCATAATATAGGGCAAGTGAGCCTTATTCCAAGGATGTGTCACTTAGTGGGCTATGTGTTGTAGTTTCAATACAATAAGAGTTTTATCAGCAGGAGGTTATCACTAGAGGACTAGCTCTCAAGTGCAAATCAGTCCTGCTAATCTGTGCAACCCCACCCCAACCACTGATTGGCAGCTTGATGACAATGCTTGTGAACACAGGAAGCAGCCAATCAGTGCTGAGGGCTGGGTTATGCACAGCTCAGCATTCTGAGCACTGCTAGGTCTTCAACAGAGAAAACAGGGATTCTATCAATACTGCACAAAGCAGTCCAATTAGTGACACATCGCAGGAATCAGGCTCTCTGCCCCTACATTATGCTGCTCTTCAGATTACATAGCAAAAACTTGTTGACAGATTCCCTTTAAAGCCAAATTTTATTTACTCTTCTCCCTGTTGGTGTTAGCAAAATTCTTTTTTTTAAAAAAGACATTTCACTAGCCCCTGGTTATGAGCCCCTCCCCAGTAATAATGATGCAAGCCAGGAATAAAAACGTGTTGAAGCCATTGAACTGCTGTGATAAGCAGGTCCAATAGTTCATAAATATTGCTCATCATTCTTGTTCCTTTTTGGGCATCCAAGTATTGCTTTGGGTTTACATATACTTTTCTTCTTCACTTGTGCCTTGTAATAAACAAGAGGAAAAAGTGAAATGTTGGTAAGTCATTCTGTATCTTGAACAGTCTTGGTACATTGTTTCTGTACTTTCAGATCCCAAGGAAACTATTTCTTTTGACCTTTTTTTTAGCGATAGCATCAATAAATATATATTGTCTCAATATTATAGCAACACAGAAAACAATTGTCCTCTTATGGTCTGATAGCGTAATCGCACAGCTTGACTTTTATTGTGATGTTTCCAAGTGCAGAAAATTCCCTTCGGATGTTGGTTATGAATATTTTACATTTTTTTGTAACTTTGTAACTATATTGAGGGACAGCAGTATCACCAGCTATCCGCAGAACATACAGATATTATTTTAATTGGTAATCGGCAGCCATAGACAACTGTACATCTATCGGCATGATCTTATGTTTTGCTTAAATATTTAATTTTTTAAAAATAAAATACATGAAACTTTTGACATTATCTGCTGTCATAATTGCATATGAATACTTAATAACTGTTGATACACTGACATACTGAAACTTGTCGCAAGAAGTTACCATATGCAATGTATACACTGCAATGTTTTCCTACTAAGGCATCTGGAAACATGGAAATTCAGGCTGCTTTAGTGTTAAAACATCACTTACTTTAATTTATTTTAATTACCCTGAAAAATGTAAAAATCAATAAAAAATATTGCAATAAGAAAAACATGAACAAGAAAGATGTATACTGAACTGGGGGGTAAGGGGAGGCTTAGGGAAATGCTATGTAGCAAATATAGACAAACTTTCCTAAATTTAAGTAATATTCCCTTAAGACTAAGGTCATCCAAGAAAATCTGGACGATTATGCAAATGACACTGATCCGATTCTCTTGGATGAGGTGAAGATGGAGAAAAAAAATGTCTCCATCTTCTCCAATATGTTAGTGTGCAGAAATTGGACTCCACTCAGATGTCTTCCAAGTGAACTTTGATGATTGCACACACTCATTGACTTGCATGGCCGAGTGCGATACGATAATCGGATCAAACTCAGGCATGCTTAAATTTTTTCAGACGTGCATGGCCCCGTAGAATAATTTTTTTTCCGAATGTTTTGTAGAATCACACCGGAGATTACTGTGGTGTGAGCAAGCCCTAAGAACAAGTCATCATTTATTTAGAGGATTGGTGTTAACAACCAGATTGGTGGGAGGTCCAATTGCTTAGACCCACACAGTGTGAGAGATACAGCACTTGGCAGTCTCTGACTGTTCCAAAGAGAATAAATGGAGTGACAGCACAAAAGCGTGGCTGCTATTCCTTCAGTAGGGGACACAAGTCCCCTGTTCTGGTATTAAGTGGATATCTTAGTTTTTGGATCAACTCACAACTAGAAGTTGTCACCTGTCCTGTAGATAAGACTAACAAATCAGATCAGTACCAAATTGTCTCCTGATTTGATTTGAGCAAATTCCTTAAAGAATTATGGCTGGCAGACGGCCATTTTGGTGGATTCTGAGGGTTGAGAAAAGGTTAAAAAATCATATACTCAATTATCCTTGACCCACACCATAGGTCTCCTATTTCCGCCAATCAACCAGTTGGCTTCTCTGTCTTCTCTCTTTTTTACCTTCTTCAGTTTCTCAGCCTCTGGCACTGCCATCTCATTGATGTCAATGATGGGCACCGTGCCTCACATAGAATCATAGAATATTAGAGCTGGAAGGGACCACCAGGGTCATCGTATCCAACCCCCTGCTCAATGCAGGAGTCACTAAGCCATCTCAGACAGATATCTGTCCAGCCTCTGTTTGAAGACTTCCACTGAAGGACAACTCACCACCTCTCCTGGCAGCCTGTTCCACTCATTGATCACCCTCACTGTCAAAAAGTTTTCTCTAATATCTAATCTGTATCTTCTTCCATTCAGTTTCATCCCATTGATTCTAGTCTTAAATTGTACAAATGAGAATAAGAATGATATCATGGGGCTTAGGGGAGAGTGCAAGTGTTAGAGGCCTAGAAACATAAGAAGACAGAAGAGAGAGGAGACAATTAACTGACCAGCGGGGGTGGGAGAGGTATGAGGAAGCCAAGGAGAGGGTTTTTTAATGCCTTTTTTGGCTGATTTTGCTTTGAATGTATACGATGAATATCACATTTCATGGCCAAATATGAGTGAATCTGACGAACTTGAATTGCTCATTTTGTATCACTGGATAATGACAAAATCCCATGTCCTTCATGAGAACAAAGAGGCAATGGCATGGTTTTCAATAGGAAAATCTGTTTAAATGTAATGGTAATAAAATGAAAACAATACATTTGCACTAGTCATTTATTCCAAAAGCAGTCAAAAATAGGTCCCTGCCGAATTATCAGAAAATTGTCCTCTGGCTAAAACTTAGGGTTACCCACCTAGAGCATCTATCTATCCCTATCATATATGTCTAGGTTCATTATACTGGTAGCAGATGGATAATCCACCGACAGCACATTTGCTGCTAAATTTATGACCCGAGTTTTTCATGTGTAAGTAGTTTTTCCGCATTCATACAGTCTAGACATGATAAATTACTTTGAAAATAAGTCAACTGGGAACACTTCAGCATTTCTTATTAAGCTTGACAAAAGAAGGAATGACACTACATGGAAACACCAGCCAAATCTAACAGTTTACTACGCTGATCTGTAAAATCCTTCTCAAACCTTTTCTTCGATTATGCCATTCGCATGCAATGTAAACTTCCCATTTACCATAGGCTCCATACATCTATTGAGATGTATGTGCTCTGTGAAGACAAGTTTTCATTTAGCAAATAAGTCTGTAAAAAAGGGGGGAAAAAAAGCAGAAGACACCGTGATACATTATAAAACTGCAACAATTGTGTTTTCCACTAATATTCTAATATAGGAGAGGCGTCAGATGTGCTAATATTTACCTTCGTGCTTTGTAGCTAATCTTTGCAAAGCAAATTTTAATTAATCTGGATGTTTTAGTATTGCTCAAGTTCCTTTTGTTGGATCATTTTCCCGTTTACTGTTATTTGTCATGTAGAAGGAAAGAGATAGATGAGGATATGTATATAGACTGTTGAAATTCTGAAACGTTTATGGATGGGACAATATCAGCATGTCATAGTTGATTTGGGGTCAGTCACTTGTCAGAAAACACTGTTTCCTCTGGTGGGCACCCATTGCAGATTATTCATGGGTAGTGTTGAGCATTCCGATACTGAAATATCGGGTATCGGCCTATATTCGCGGTATCGGAATTCCAATACTTAATTCCGATACTTTTACAATATCGAAAATACCGGAATCGGAAGTTCCCATAATGCCTGCGCTCTGCAGTGTCTCTGAAGGATGACAAGCTGGATGGCAGCGCTCAGCTGCGATCCAGCCTGTCATCAGAATGCCATCCCAGCGTGAGAGAATTCTCCTGATTGTTTAAAAGCCGGCGGGCGGTAAAAAGCCGCCGGCTTTTAAACAATCACACAGCCCCATACTGCTTCCCCGCAGCCTCCCACCCCGATCCTCCGCTCCCCTCGCCACCTCCCATCCCGATCGTAAGTTAGGACCGGGCGGGGAGCACAGCACCAAGGAGCGGGGAGCGAAGGACCCGGGCGGGGAAGCCGGCAGTGAAAAGACTTCACCGCCAACTTTCCAGTTCTGTGCTGCGCTTTCCCGCCGGTTATTTCAAATGAACAGCTGAGGTATCAGGTGATGCCGATCAGCTGTTTATTTGAAGTAGCCGCGGTGCCCTCGGAGGGTTCATGTGAGTTCATGCTTGACTGCATTGCATGAACTCACATGAACTTTCCCACGGCCGCACAGGTCAACCTCACCTCCCAGACCCGTCATGATTGGTGTGTGTGGGTGTCTGTGTGATGTGTGCGGGTGTGCGCGGTGTCTGTGCGATGTCTGCGGGTGTGCGCGGTGTCTGTGCGATGTCTGCGGGTGTGTGCATGCAGGCAAACATAGACCGATGTGACACTACTACTCCCATCAAGAAAGAAGGAATTCTGCGGTGTTAGTGAAGCGCTAGAACAACTAGACAGTGGATTAGGTTATAACACACAAACCTTTTATTGTTTAGTATGCTCTCTAATGCCACGACGCGTTTCGATAGCAGACGCTATCTTCCTCAGGTAGATCTCCAGATGTGACAGCTGTGCATGGGAGATCAGCGCAGGAACGTGGACAGGTAATTATTTTTTTTTTAGTAAACTAAGAATTAAATAAAATGGTGTGTTTTATTTCAAATAAATTATTTTTTTCTGGGTGTAGTGTGTTTTTTATTTTTAACACTTTGTAGGTTAGTAATGGGGGTGTCTTATAGACGCCCATTATTACTAACCTGGGCTTCATGGCAGCTTGCGCTGACATGAACCCCACCACTATTACCCCCTGCCACCGCACCAGGGCAGCGAGGAAGCGCGAGGCTAAGTGCCAGAATTGGCGCATCCTATGGATGCGCCCTTTCTGGGGCGGCTGACGGCTGGTGTTTCTAGCCTGGGAGGGGGCAAATATTCATGGCACCCTTCCTGGGCTATTAATATCAGCCCCCAGCTGTCTGCCTAGCCTTTGCTAGCTATTAAAATAGGGAGGACCCCACGTCATTTTTTGGGGGGGTCTCCCATTTTAATAGCTAGTAAAGGCTAGGTATTCAGCTGGGGGCTGATATTAGTAGCCTGGGAAGCTCCGTGGGTATTACCCCCTTCCCAGGCTTCAAACATCTGCCCCAGCCGTCTGCTTAACCTCCGCTAGAGACTAAAATTATGGGGGATCCCACGCCAATTTTATTTTTAATAAATCCTTTATTTTAACACTAAATGACACTTGAGGGGTTAATAAAGATGCAGTCCCTAAATGATTATTTATTTTTTAATTCATTTTTCCCAAAAAATTTTGACGTGGGCTTTGCCATATTTTTGTATGCCAGCCAGGTACAGCATCCAGGAACGGGTTGCTCCCAACTCCCAGCTGCCTAATTGTACCTGGCCGGACACAACAATATAGGGAAGCCCTTTTTTTTTAAATTATTTCATGAAATAATTTAAAAAAAAAATTGACGTGGGGCTTCGCACTATATTTGTGTCTAGCCAGGTACAGCAGGCAGGAACGGGCTGCCCCCAACCCCCAGCTGCCTATTTGTACCTGGCCAGACACAACAAAATAGGGAAGCCCTTTTTTTTTAATTATTTCATGAAATAATTAAAAAAAAAATGACGTGGGGCTTTGCACTATATTTGTGTCCAGCCAGGTACAGCAGGCAGGAACGGGCTGCCCCCAACCCCCAGCTGCCTATTTGTACCTGGCCAGACACAACAAAATAGGGAAGCCCTTTTTTTTTTAATTATTTCATGAAATAATTAAAAAAAAAATGACGTGGGGCTTCGCACTATATTTGTGTCCAGCCAGGTACAGCAGGCAGGAACGGGCTGCCCCCAACCACTAGCTGCCTTTTTGTACCTGGCCGGACACAACAATATAGGGAAGCCCTTTTTTTTTAATTATTTCATGAAATAATTAAAAAAAAATTGACGTGGGGCTTCGCCCTGTTTTTGTGTCCAGCCAGGTACAACTAGGCAGCTGGGGGCTGGAATCCACAGCGTAGGGTGGCCCAAGCTTTCTGGGCCACCCCCGCTGCAAATTGCAGTCCGCAGCCACCCCGGAAAATGGCGCGTTCATAGAAGCGCCATCTTCTGGCGCTGTACCCAACTCATCCAGGGCCCTGGTGCGGTGGCTCACAGGGTAATAAAGGGGTTAGGGCCAGCTTGGCATTATCAGCTGGCCGTAAGCCCGAAATTCATGGGGTCACGCCAATATTAGACATGACCACCATGAATTTCTAGTAAAGTATTTAAATAAAACACAACACCCAGAAATATCCTTTAATTGAAATGAACGCACAATTCTTTATTGTTCTAAATTAAACCATACTTACCATCACACCCATTCCAGCTGAAGCCAACGATCTCCTGCAATAAAAGAAAAATAATAAAGCAACATCATCCTTACCTTTCCATGGTTCACACGACAGCTTCAGCTCTGCTACATCGAGATGACAGGCTGGACCGCAGCAGAACGCTGCCATCCAGCCTGTCATCCCGCAGACACTGAGAAGCGCAGGCATGCTTGCGCTCCTCAGTGTCTGGCTGTGACGGCATAAAGATGAGCCGAGGTCATGTCCAATGAACTCAGCTCACCTCATGCACGTCACTGACAGCGTGGGAAAATTCTCCTGCATTCAGCGCTTCAGCGTGAGAATTTTCCCACGCTGTCAGTGACGTGTATGAGGTGAGCTCATGTCCAATGAACTCAGCTGACCTCATGCACGTCACTGACAGCGTGGGAAAATTCTCCTGCACTCAGCGCTTCAGCGTGAGATTTTTTCCACGCTGTCAGTGACGTGCATGAGGTGAGTTCATGTCCAATGAACTCAGCTGACCTCATGCACGTCACTGACAGCGTGGGAGAATTCTCACGCTGAAGCGCTGAGTGCAGGAGAATTTTCCCACGCTGTCAGTGACGTGCATGAGGTGAGCTGAGTTCATTGGACATGACCTCGGCTCATCTTTATGCCGTCACAGCCAGACACTGAGGAGCGCAAGCATGCCTGCGCTTCTCAGTGTCTGCGGGATGACAGGCTGGATGGCAGCGTTCTGCTGCGGTCCAGCCTGTCATCTCGATGTAGCAGAGCTGAAGCTGTCGTGTGAACCATGGAAAGGTAAGGATGATGTTGCTTTATTATTTTTCTTTTATTGCAGGAGATCGTTGGCTTCAGCTGGAATGGGTGTGGTGGTAAGTATGGTTTAATTTAGAACAATAAAGAATTGTGTGTTTATTTCAATTAAAGGACTTTATTCTGGGTGTTTGTGTTTTTTTTAACTTTGACTATGGGGTTAGTAATGGGGGTGTCTTATAGACGCCTCTCCATTACTAACCTGGGCTTGATGTCAGCTGGCATTATAAGCTGACATCAACCCCAACCTTATTACCCCACTGCCACTGCTACAGGGCAGTGGGAAGAGCGAGGCTAAGTGCCAGAATTGGCGCATCCTATGGATGCGCCATTTCTGGGGCGGCTGATGGCTGGTGTTTCTAGCCTGGGAGGGGGCCAATATTCATGGCACCCTTCCTGGGCTATTAATGTCAGCCCCCAGCTGTCTGCCTAGCCTTTGCTAGCTATTAAATTAGGGGGGACCCCACGTCATTTTTTTGGGGGGTCCCCCATTTTAATAGCTAGTAAAGGCTAGGTATTCAGCTGGGGGCTGATATTAGTAGCCTGGGAAGCTCCGTGGGTATTACCCCCTTCCCAGGCTTCAAACATCTGCCCCAGCCATCCGCTTAACCTCCGCTAGAGCCTAAAATTACGGGGAACCCCACGCCAATTTTTTTTTTAATAAATCCTTTATTTTAACACTAAATGACAAGTACAGTAATCAACACTGTCACTGTACTTCATATATATGTGACTGACATGTTTCTATCTATCTAATCTATGTGTGATTCTCTATTCCTTCAATTCTAAATTGTCGGGTACCGCTGCTGAAATGCCGGCCGCCTTTTTTTAAAGAGACGGTGCATGAAAACACTATTATTTTTTTTAATAAATCCTTTACACTAAATGACAAGTACAGTAATCAACACTGTCACTGTGCTTCATATATATGTGACTGACATGTTTCTATCTATCTAATCTATGTGTGAAGCTCTATTCTTTCTGTTGTAAATTGTCGGGTACCGCTGCTGAATTGCCGGCCGGCTTTTTTAAAGAGACGGTGCATGAAAACACTATTATTTTTTTTTATAAATCCTTTACACTAAATAACAAGTACAGTAACCAACACTGTCACTGTACTTCTTATATATGTGACTGACATGTTTCTATCTATCTAATCTATGTGTGATTCTCTATTCCTTCTATTCTAAATTGTCGGGTACCGCTGCTGAATTGCCGGCCGGCTTTTTTAAAGAGACGGTGCATGAAAACACTATTGTTTTTTTTTATAAATCCTTTACACTAAATGACAAGTACAGTAAGCAACACTGTCACAGTACTTCATATATATGTGACTGACATGTTTCTATCTATCTAATCTATGTGTGAAGCTCTATTCTTTCTGTTCTAAATTGTCGGTTACCGGTGTATGCCGCTGATGAATTGCCGGCTTTTCGTGTAATACATTCTACATTATTCTTAGTTGTTTTACTTCATGTAGAATTAACCTACAAGGAAAGAAAGGGTTTATTTTCATTCCGATATTTGTGTCCCATTGACTTGCATTGGTTTCCGGTAACGGAATCGGCGATATCCGATACTTTTTGGGTATCGGTCCGATCCAATCCGATACGATATTTCCTGATATCGGAAGGTATCGCTCAACACTATTCATGGGTCATTATTAGGGATGAGCGGATCAATCCCCGAGAATCAAGTTCAAGTAGATTTTCCTGAAATTCTCGGTTTTTCACAAATTTGAACACTTTGAGATTTTATTTTTCGTTTGCAAAAAAAATTATTATCTGATACCATTTCTTAAAAGGATCCGAGTGCATGCTAATGTCTTTGTTCATAGCTGCCCGGGCTTCCAGAAAATGTCCTGCCGCTATAACATCTAACAGATTATCATACCTTGTACAGTTGTGATTAGTACCTTGGCCATCACAGATGGGTGGTTCCCAGTGGAGCCCAGTTAGTACAGCAGAGTCAATATCCATCTCCATAGTCACTGGATAAGTTTCTTTCTTTTGTAATGGTCATCAGGGTCCTCTCTCCCCTGTAGAGTGTAAGCTCTTGTGGTCCGCAGGGTCCTCTCTCTACTGTAGAGTGTAAGCTCTTGTGGTCAGCAGGGTAATCTCTCTCTCCTGTAGAGTGTAAGCTCTTGTGGTCAGCAGGGTAATCTCTCTCTCCTGTAGAGTGTAATCTCTTATGGTCAGTGGGGTCCTCTCTCTCTCTTCTGTAGAATGTAAACTCTTATGGTCAGCAGGGTCCTCTCTCTCCTTTAGAGTGTAAGCTCTTATGGTTAGTGGGGTCCTCTCTCTCCTGTAGAGTGTTAGCTCTTGTGGTCAGCAGGATCCTCTCTCCTTTGTAGAGTGTAAGCTCTTATGATCAGCGGGGTTCTCGCACTCCTGTAGAGTGTAAGCTCTTATGGTTAGCGGGGTCCTCTCTCTCCTGTAGAGTGTAAGCTCTTATGGTCAGCAGGGTTCTCTCTCTCCTGTAGAGTGTAAGCTATTGTGGTCAGCAGGGTCCTCTCTCTCTCCTGTAGAGTGTAAGCCCTTATGGTCAGCAGAGTCCTCTCTCTCCTGTAGAGTGTAAGCTCTTGTGGTCAGCAGGGTCCGCTCTCTCCTGTAGAGTGTAAGCTCTTATGATCAGCGGGGTCCTCTCTTTCTCATGTAGATTATAAGCTCTGATGGTCAGCCGAGTCCTCTCTCTCCTGTAGAGTGTAAGCTCTTATGGTTAGCGAGGTCCTCTTTCCTGTAGAGTGTAAGCTCTTATGGTCAGTGAGGTCCTCTCTCTCCTGTAGAGTGTAAGCTCTGATGGTCAGAAGTGTCCACTCTCTCCTGTAGAGTGTAAGCCCTTGTGGTCAGCAGGGTCCTCTCTCTCCTGTAGAGTGTAAGCTCTTGTGGTCAGCAGGGTCCTCTCTCTCCTGTAGAGTGTAAGCTCTTATGATCAGCGGGATCCTCTCTTTCTCATGAAGAGTATAAGCTCTGATGGTCAGCAGAGTCCTCTCTCTCCTGTAGAGTGTAAGCCCTTGTGGTCAGCAGGGTCCTCTCTCTCTCCTGTAGAGTGTAAGCTCTTATGGTCAGCGAGGTCCTCTCTCTCCTGTAGAGTGTAAGCCCTTGTGGTCAGCGGGGTCCTCTCTCTCTCCTGTATAGTCTAAGCTCTTATGGTCAGCGAGGTCCTCTCTCTCCTGTAGAGTGTAAGCTCTGATGGTCAGCAGTGTCCTCTCTCTCCTGTAGAGTGTAAGCCCTTGTGGTCAGCAGGGTCCTCTCTCTCTCCTGTAGAGTATAAGCTCTGATGATCAGCAGAGTCCTCTCTATCCTGTAGAGTGTAAGCTCTTATGGTCAGCAGAGTCCTCTCTGTCCTGTAGAGTGTAAGCTCTTATGGTCAGCAGGGTCCTCTCTCTCTCCAGTACATTAGATTGTAGGCTCTTATCGTCAACAGGGTTCTTTCTCTCTTATTCTTTCTCCTTTCTCCATATGTATTTCCGAGCAACTATAAACGTTCCAGAATTGAGATTCACATGAATTTATTCGCAATAAAATGAATTTTAGAGGAAAATTCAGCAAAGGCGAAGAATCTGAATTTTTATAAGATCTGCTCATCTCTAGTCATTGGAAGCATTTGTAATGCATGATCGTACCAAGCTATGATTAATATCATGGGTTTATGGGAGTTGAACAATTTGGAGACTTCTAATATCCCCTTGGGTGCACGCTTTTAGATCTTATTCAGAAGTCTGTGTCATATAGTGTTCTATCCTAGTTCTTCACAGATAGAAGACTTTTTTATTATTGTCTATGTGGCTGTTCACAAGTCCATTATACACAAAAGGCCAAAAAAAGTAGACAAGTCCAACTTTGATTTGAGTCGTCAAACTCGCCAATGTAAATCTATGGGTATTCATTGACTGTTTGCTAGAAGAAGCTTGAGAAACCTCCATCAGTTATTTTGTGTGAGGAAAATTGATGATTCTCTAATGGTAAAAAGTGACACTGATGAGAATCTAATCCAGTACACTCATGTAAATCATTTATTTTTCACATAGAAGAAATGAATAGGCTTCTGAATGAGGCCTTAGACTTACAAAATTGACCTATTAGGCTACATGCCATGTATTATGGGCAGATTTATCTGCTGCAAAACCATGTCTTTTCCATGGCAAGATCTGCTTGTGTTTAATGTGGATTTTGTTGCAGATTTTGTCAGTAATTTTCATTTTTTTTTGTCTTGCAAAATCTGCAATTCATTTTGCACAAAGAATTTTAAAATCTGCATCATATGTTCACTTCTATAGGGGAAATATCTCCAACATGTAGAAATGTAAGGTTATCATCTAGTTAAGAAGCACTTTATTCTGCTGTGGATTTTTTATTCAAATCCACTAACAAAATCTAAATCAAATATCCTACATTAGGGGTTTATCCAACGAATTGCACTAATCATCAAGGAGCCGAGATGAGTTAACCTGAACTTAATAGTTCGGTATTCGTACTGGACAGTTAGTGTCCGGTGCTAAACGCCCAACACAAACTTCTCCCGGAGGTCCGTTTCAATGTTCAGAGTCCCGGGGAAGTCTCAGAAAGGGAGAGAGAAGTTTTTTTTTATTCCAGATCCAAAGTTCTGGTCTCCATTGTTTTCAATGGGGTTCAGGTTCTGGTTTAAGTTCAGGTACCTGAACCGAACTTTGGACGAAAGTTCAGGTCAGATATCAGAACCCAAACTTCCATGTTTCCGCTCATACCTATCAAGGTGCCATATAAAAATCTATGTAGTATCTCAGTGCTGAAACTTTTTTTGAAATAGTGCCTAAATTTCTCAAATATCCATTATGGAATGCACTGATCAGATTGTATCTTATGTTATACTACATACCTAGATTTGTGGGATAACCTAATTACAAACTATGAGAACTTTTTATTTTATGACACGTGTGATTGTAGATGTGACATTAGTAACTTGATTCCTCTTACTCCAGACCTGTGGCAACATTAGGTATATATTATCATGACTTCCATTCATACCTAGTATTTATTATCAGTATCGTGGTGATATGTTCATGAGCACCGTACAGACAAGCCAAAAAAATTGACAAATTTTACGGGAAACCAAGAGCTTGCAAATTTCGTGCTTATGTAGAATAAATCTACTTAGAGCGGAATTCCTCAGTTCTTTATGTAATAGATCACCCTCTGAGTCATGAAAGTGTGAATATGCCCTAATGTTTGATGTTAAATATAAGAACATTGATAAAAAAATCATAATTCAACTTCGGCCCCCGTGTTCGGCGCTGTTTCTGAAATCTTGGACATTTCTTTTGTCTAATATCGGCACTGCGCTATTGTTATACACACTGACATACAGGAATAAATACAGTGATCATTCAATAGAAATTACAAGGATATTTATAGTGATTCAGTTACTGAAAGTGACCAGCGTAATGTCACATGGAGTTTATTATGGAATAGAGCCAGAAAGCTTCTCGTCGGAGTGTTTACCAACTGTGCCATTCCTCCTCCTCCTCCTCCTCTTCTCTACACTCAATGTTTGGCTGCAACAGTCCAGAAATAATCATCTAAATAGAAGTGCCAACAAAAAAATGCCATGCGCTGACTCTGAAAATGTATTCGACGGCACCATAGACTATTTTCATAGAAATAGACAATGGTTTTAAAGAAATATTTTTATTTATTATAGACATTACAAATATTATTTGCCATGTAAATCAGAACCAGAAGAATGGACTTTGTTCAATAATGTGTACCAAACCATTAACGCTGTTGGCCTGAACGCTTGCGCTTAGCATGTGTTTCAGTATAGAGCGCTGTTACGGTGAGAATCTCTGCACCATTTGGTTGTAACTTCATTTATACTCCAAAAACTTGTTCCTGTAATGCCTCAATGTATGTATCTATGTGTTACTCTGAAACATACCGTACTTTAAAAAGGTGACCATGAAGTAATATGGGCCAATATATTAAGCATTACACATCAATCTTAATGAGGGGCGTGCTGATTAAGATGTGCCTTATTCATTAAGAGGGACACGCCGCCTAATATTTTAGTTACACCTCAAAACTATCTCCGCCAGAAATGTTACTCCAATAACTTGAGTATATTTCTGCATTAGTTACATCATAACTTTAATGAATTATTTTGGCCCATTTTGGTGAAGATAACCAGGATTGGAGTGAAAATGCCACAAGCTGCAATATTTTTACACAAATTCCGAGTTGCTCAAAAAATATTGTGTTTTTTTTCAGCAGAATTCTGACATGAAAAACCTTAAAGGGGATGTCCAGGTTAAGCACAAAAGTTTGCAGTCACTCTATCTCACAGTGCGCGCTTCAGGATTCTCCGATGCCAGAAGCAGGCAGGTAAATGTGACCACAAGATATGCATAATCCTGGACACTTTCCGACTAGACTTGCCTCGCTCAATTAAAAAGTATTGAACGAGGCTGCACATGTCTAGTCGGAATGTGGTTGGGAGTATGCATATTGCATACTTACGGCCACATGACTGCGTGCTCAAGGCAGCAAAGAATCATGATGTGTGAATTGACAAATCTTATACATAGAGTGAGTGAAAAATTTGTGTCAAACTTGGACAACCCCTTTAATGAATCAGAGATGGATTAGTCCAAGCTGTTGTCTGGTTGCATGATGACCTATCTATTGCATAGATTATCATTATTAGATTGGTGATGGCCTCATACTCATCACTTCCACTAATCATCTGTTATCAGCCACTGCCAAGTACTGCACTTCAGCTCCAAGTCAAGAGACCCAATAACAGCTGGATGTTGGGGGCTATCAGAACCCAACCAATCTGATATTGATGACCTATTCTAAGGCCAGGTCATCAACATTTTAAAACTGGACAACCCATTTAAAGGGTTATTCCTAAAGTAGTAAGTTATCTACCATTCTTTGGATAGGGGTAACTTACTGATCTCTGGGGGTCTGATCTATGGGCCACCCAATTATCCGAAGAACAGGGTCTTGAATTTACCACAACTTCATTGTTTGTGGGATTGCTGGAGGTAGTCAAGTACATACAGTATCTTATGTGTATCAACTGTCCCATAGACAATGAAAAATTCCCAAACAATTGACTTGACATCCTTTGTGTCCCAGAGACCCATGATCAGTGTTCTCAAATACAGATCCGTCAGCAAAGATTGCAAACCTCTACAGTGCCACAGTCATAGTAGCCCTATCAGTAAACAAAACAGTGCTGCCACGTGCCAGTGCCACTGAAAATGGTGTCCATAGTGTTACATAGGCCTGCTGAAAGAAAGAAAAGGGGTTTGGTACCGTGTTAGCCAGTTGAAAAAAGATTGCTCTCAGTGGGAAAAACAAGATAATCTTGTAGTTCTGATACCTTTTAATAGCTAACAAAAATAAGATAAATGATGTTACAAGGCAAACTTTTGAGACAACTTAGGTCTCTTCATCGGGTATATAGTGTTTCTTCATATACCTTGCTATAATATGCCTGATGAAGAGACCTAAATTGTCCCGAAAGCTTGCCCTGTAACATCATTTATTTTATTTTTGTTAGCCATTAACAGGTATCATAACTACAAGATTATCTTGTTTTTCCCACTGAGAGCAATCATAGGCCTGCTGGTAACATTTACATTATCTATACACAGAGCTTTATCACTGTGTTATCTGTGGTGTTACATAGGACTGCAGGTAACATCTACTACTGTACTTAGAGAGCCATCACTGTTTTTGTGGTGTTACATAGGACTGCACGTGACAGCTACATTATCTGTACTCAGAGAGTTCTCGCTTTGTTATCTGTAGCTTTAATTTTTTTTTAATGCACGGGATGAGGGAGGGCACAAAATATGTCTTGGGGCTTGGGCCCCTGATCTTTTGTGACCCTAGAAAGCTCCTGGTGCCCAAATCATAAAGTCACATAGTAAGAAAGAAAAGGGATTTGGTGTTTAGAGGAAAGGATTGGGTGGACTGAATTTATACAACTAATCCTTGTGTTGTCCATACAGTAGAGAATAGCAAGGTGAATTTTATTAATCTTAAAGGGGTTGCTGGCTTTAGGCTACAAGTCTGCAGTCACCCTATGACACTACAGACTTGTGAATCCTCACTTTTCATGTGACCGCAAGTATGTGATTTGCATATATGCGGTCACATGCCGACTAGACATGCAAGGCCTCACTTAATGCAAGTGTATTGAGCATGCAGCACGAGGCACGTTAATGACATGTTGAAGTGAACACAACGCCTAGCTGGAATACACATAGAAGATTTAAGAGAGAAGATAGAAGATGGAAGAGAGAAGATAGAAGACAGAAAACTTAAGAGCTGTTTGAAGGACTGGTGGTGGCGGTACAGATGTGGGAAAAGCTGAGGAAAGATGAATATGAGATTTTTTTTCAATGTCCCTTCCCAGTGGATTCAATTTCAATTGAATTTATTTGATCCAGATCAAATTTCCCACTTGAATTGAGTCAATCTACCCAAATCAACTTTGAGAGGTTCACAAAACTCCAGCAGGCAGAGAAGTCTCTGCCAGAGGTATCTCGTGTGTTTGGAGGAGTCGGGAGAGATAGCTGTCAGCCAACAGTTATCCAAGAAGTATGGGCACCTTAAGTGATGATATTTCTCAACCTTTTCTTTAAATAATGGATCTAATTGTCATGTCCTACGTCAAGAGACAGCAAGCAAAGGAAAGTCTTCAGTTAAGAAAGAGTAGATGATTGATGTTAAGGCTTTGCGGTCATTCTAAGCTTATGATACACTACTTGTGCAATATGCTCTGCTAATAATTATGTTTTTGTTGCAGAAAACCAAGCACCTAATTGCACTATCTTGCCTGACTGTACAGAAAACTGGCTTACGCAAGCCTTTTTTTTTTTAGTTTCATGCTATTTTGGTTGAGTGTCTGTAATCAAAATTCCACTTTAAAATATGGTTTGCTTTCGATAAACATTTTTAGGAGTTCAGCCTAGATATCTGACTGAGCATAAGGTGCCTGGGGGGATTAAACTAAGTGGGAGTCTGCCAAATGCTTGAATGGTTAAAGTCTTTGGGAAAGCTTAAGTTAAGGGGAAGCGTATCTCTATATTGTGAGCGTTGCTCGCTATCACTTCTGACAGCAAAACAAATGTATTTCAAACCTTTGTAGAAGTCTTTCCAAGCAAAGGATGAGACTTTTAAAATGTTTACTAAGCAATGCTTTATAACTTGCATCTGTGGAGAAAAGAAAATACGCTCTATGTATTAAAACAAGGTTTTCATTGAAGATGTTCAAGGTGCTGACAAGAAAGATTTAATCCAAGCTAGTTCATGTCACTATATCCTCAGCTATGGCAACGTTTTACTATTTACTTTATTCCTTTTCATAAAGGAGAAAAAATGTGATCTTTAAGTCATTTTCACTTCTCATTCTTTGTCAGTGTGGTGGTGGTCCCAGTTGATGCCACCCATGACTAAAACAAGTCCAGTTTGAACTGGGACATTCCCCTTGCTCATGGTGCCACCAACCAGGATAGACCATCCAAGCCTGTGGTGGTAACCCGTTGGTTAACATTATTTATCTCTTTTTTTCCTTTCTCTTTCTCCCTCTCTCATTACACAACTGGGACATTCCCCTTGCTCATGGTGCCACCAACCATGATAGACAATCAAAGCCTGTGGTGGTAACCCGTTGGTTAACATTATTTCTCTTTTTTTTCCTTTCTCTTTCTCCCTCTCTCATTACACAACTGGGACATTCCCCTTGCTCATGGTACCACCAACCATGATAGACAATCAAAGCCTGTGGTGGTAACCCGTTGGTTAACATTATTTCTCTTTTTATTCCTTTCTCTCTCTCTCTTTCTCCCTCTCTCATTACACAACTGGGACATTCCCCTTGCTCATGGTGCCACCAAACAGGAGAGACCATCCAAGCCTGTGGTGGTAACCCATTGGTTAACATTATTTATCTCTTTTTTTCCTTTCTCTTTCTTCCTCTCTCATTACACAACTGGGACATTCCCCTTGCTCATGGTACCACCAACCATGATAGACCATCAAAGCCTGTGGTGGTAACCCGTTGGTTAACATTATTTCTCTTTTTTCCTTTCTCTTTCTCCCTCTCTCATTACACAACTGGGACATTCCCCTTGCTCATGGTACCACCAACCATGATAGACCATCAAAGCCTGTGGTGGTAACCCGTTGGTTAACATTATTTCTCTTTTTTTCCTTTCTCTCTCTCTCATTACACAACTGGGATCTTGAGCTTTGCCTTCTCCATAGGCGGCAGGCGTCAACTCTCTGTTCTAGGTGACACCCACATACAACTGCCATAAACCAAAGTAATTCAGAGCACCAATGTTGTTTCTGTCATATTACTATTTCCAGTTTCAGGCTCAGGTCCCTTAATGGGATTAAAAGAAAAAGGGGGAAAAAATGTCTAAACAATATAACAAAAAATCTACCATCTATTTCTTCAACCAGCTCACTTCCAAATTACTAAGGTTGTCTTGGCGTTAAAAACATTAACTTATACGCTCCTAGGAACCTCAGAGTGGTAAAAACATTCTTTTAAAAGAGTTGTTGTTACCAGGGCACTGTTCATGGTCATCTGGCAGCTCCAAAATGGCTACAGGCTTGGCGCCTTCTACTTTGTTTTTTTAGAGCCCAGCGATTGCCCTGACTTTCACCCTTTAACCCTTGTACAGGGATTTGTACTTACACAGGGAACCCTTAGGCTGGGCCACGGAGTCAGCTGCTGTTCAGTGGTATAAGCTGGCAAGAAGGATAGTCAAACAGCCGGGTCAGAACCAGCAGGTACGGGAGATACAAAATTGTAAGGCAGGAGAAATATCAATAAACTAACCGAGGTCAAAGAATGTGAATAGTCAGATCAAACAGACAGCAGTGTAAACCAAGACAGCAATGCTATTGACTAGTAGTGGGAGTAAGAGCTTCAGGAGTTTAAATAGCTGATTGACCCTCCCAGAGCTTTCAGGAAGGAGTGATAATCTAAAATTAACCCCATAGCTTTCTTAAAAAGCAGCACCAAAAGTCCCAGGGAAAAGATAGGACTGACGCTGTCACACGTTGCAAGCAATAAAGGTGTGCCGCTGCCCAGCGGCCAAAGTGGAAACAGAGGAGGCACAAATCGGCAAAGACGTTACATTAGATTACTTATGATATATAACTAATTTATTCACTATAAATCTAATTTTTGAGAAAAATTTGTCGAAAAATTACAAATTCGAATTTAAAAAGGTTTGATCATATCTATTGCTCATACATTTCTTATATCAAACAAAGGAATTCAATGAATAGTTTGTAATAATCATTTAAGACTGGGCATTGAATGTTGAGCTTGAAGCCAGAAAGGTGATGGTATATTTTATTATATTAACTGTTAGATAATAAGACAAGGTCAGACTAGCTCACCAAAGTACCAGATAATCCTCCGATGGCTCCAAGCTATTGCATAAAAGCCATGACCTCAAATTTCCAGCAGAACAAAAGCCTATTTAAAGCTAATTTTGGAGCCAAATACTTCTTACGAGAGTTTTTTTTTAATTACGGGTTGATTCATAAGTAACCCATTATACCTTATCGATGATATGTCCTGTGTGTGCGATGATAATAGCGGAGTTTACAATGCAATTAAATGTGCGCATTCTGAATAAATAGAGGGTGGCCTCGGGATAAATTATTAAATCCCAGTCTGTCGCTGATCACAGATAGAATGTTATATACTGTATTTGCTGCAGAGATGGACCATAACATATCCTGAATGAAAGCTCAATTCAACTCAATTCAACTTATTTTCCGTAACACTTCTGACGTTGGGAAAAAATACTTCCAGAACTTGAAAGCTGGTTTAGAGATTTTGACCTTAATTAAATTTCTAGCGTCAACAAGAAAAAAAAGGATTTTCTGCCGGATGATGTAATAATATTTATTTAGTTATTTTCTGCACTTATACATGACTTTTTTCATGGTACGTTTTGCCGAGAAGAGCTGACATTATGTGCACATAAACACATGTAGCCTGGTACCGATCTACATAAAGATACGGTATAATGGAAATCAAGAGCAAAAAAATACATATTTTTTATATTTTTTGTGTCCTATATTTTTTGATAGGTATTCGGCAGTAAATAATAAATTATCTCTAGTGGAGCAGTTTATGCTATGGACCATATCAGAAACCAACTTTACACCTTTCAAAAGACTAATATAATCCTTAAAGGGAATGTTTTTTTCTAATATATCACAATCTTTCTTTAAAAAAATATATATATTATTAGAAATCTTGCAATTTTCACACTGACAACTGAGTTTTTTTCTTAAGCTTATGCTTCCTATCCTTTCAGAAGAGGACAGGAAGTTTTCCTTTCAGAAACTCTTGAAGAGTTTCAGCAGGTTTCTTATGAGAGGAAGGATTACAATTACAGATAACACCTCTGTATACAGATGATTGCTTATATAGTGCCAACATATTCAACATCACATAAAGACATTATTTTTACTGTCTCCAATCTAAGTTCCCTATCAGGATGTCTTTGGAGTATGGGAGGAAACCAGAGAACCTGGAGGAAACCCACGCAAACATGGGGAGAACATACAAACTCCTTGCAGATGTTGTCCTTGGTGGGATTGGAACCCAGGACCCCAGTGTTGCAAGGCTGCAATGCTAATCACTGAGCCACCATGCTGCCCTCATAAGATACTTCAGTAGAAAAGATGGGGTCTGAGTCTATTCATTGGTGCTAATGTAATGTGACAATTGCAAGTTTTTTTATTTTTAATTAAGAATGTGATATGAAAAAAAAACTTTACCAATTTTTTTTAAATACATTTAGCACAAAAACTGATTCAAACAATAGATCATTTTCTGATGATATTTTTGCTTTTAGGATCATTACAGGAAATTTATGTTGCATAGCAAGTTTTTTTTTGTGCTACTTAAAAACATTCAAGTAGAAAAATAGAGTATCCAACTCCAACAAAAATGTCTGAAACGCGTAGCACTCCTATATGGTCACATCTATGGAATCCACTTGATATCATGTTTTTAATACTTCTATAATAAAGTTCACAATTTTATTAGCGCTGGATACTCTATTTTTCTACTTGAATTTCTACATTTTGTTCAGAACGGACTTTCGTGCTCCTTCATTACAGGATCAGATTTGGACTTATTTGTACATTTTTTTAATGTAGGAGTCTATGAATTTACATGTTCAAAATGGATCAAGTTAGGTTATAGGTTGAACTCGATGGACTTATATCTACTTTCAATCTAAAAAACTTTGACAGTTTGATACTATGAAAAGGATTTTGAAACTGAAAAAAGGGGAGAAGCTCTATATAGGGCAAAATGTTCTGAAAATATAGACAAAAATGGGGTATCTAAATCCTTACGGCAAATCCAAGAGCAGTTGGGAATGTAGCAGACAGGCTAGAGATTGCTCTCTTCACAAGTAAGTGAGCCTTGTGTAATCTTTCCTTATACAACTTCTCGGCAATACTATCAACTGCACATTGGAAGCCTCCTAGAAACTGTTAACTTGCTTCCTAATGTTACCCCAACCTGACAGCATTGGAAAAATAAATTGAATGATTCTCTTATAACTGATTTGTATTAAAATGTCTGTTTTCTGTTGAGCACTAGATAGATAAAGAGCTAGATAAATAGACAGATAGATAATAGATAGATAGATAGAGAATTAGATAGAGACATAGATTTACAGATAAAGATGAATAAATAGCTATAGATGGATAGACAGAAAGTTAGATAGTAAGATAGAGAGCGATAGTTTGTAGATATAGATAGATATAGATAAATAGATAAATATATATAGATAAATAGACAGCTATAGATAGTGTAGATATAGATAAATAGAGACAAATAGATAGATATCGATAAATAGATAGATAGATAGAAATTGATAGATATAGATAAATAGATACAGTGGTGGCCAAAAGTATTGGCACCCCTGCAATTCTGTCAGATAATACTCTGTTTCTTCCTGAAAATGATTGCAATCACAAATTCTTTGGTATTATTATCTTCATTTAATTTGTCTTCAATGAAAAAACACTAAAAGAATTGTCCTAAAGCCAAATTGGATATAATTCCACACCAAACCTAAAAAAGGGGGTGGACAAAAGTATTGGCACTGTTTGAAAAATCATGTGATGCTTCTCTAATTCGTGTAATTAACACCACCTGTAACTTACCTGTGGCACCTAACAGGTGTTGGCAATAACTAAATCACACTTGCAGCCAGTTAATATGGATTAAAGTTGACTCAACCTCTGTCCTGTGTCCTTGTGTGTACCACATTGAGTATGGAGAAAAGAAAGAAGACCAAAGAACTGTCTGAGGACTTAAGAAACCAAATTGTGAGGAAGCATGAGCAATCTCAAGGCTACAAGTCCATCTCCAAAGACCTGAATGTTCCTGTGTCTTCCATGCGCAGTGTCATCAAGAAGTTTAAAGCTCATGGCACTGTGGCTAACCTCCCTTGATGTGGACGGAAAAGAAAAATTGACGAGAGATTTCAACGCAAGATTGTGCGGATGGTGGATAAAGAACCTCGACTAACATCCAAACAAGTTCAAGCTGCCCTGCAGTCCGAGGGTACAACAGTGTCAACCCGTACTATCTGTCGGCGTCTGAATGAAAAGGGACTGTATGGTAGGATACCCAGGAAGACCCCACTTCTTACCCCGAGACATAAAAAAGCCAGGCTGGAGTTTGCCAAAACTTACCTGAGAAAGCCTAAAACGTTTTGGAAGAATGTTCTCTGGTCAGATGAGACAAAAGTCGAGCTTTTTGGGAAAATCCATCAACATAGAGTGTACAGGACAAAAAAAGAGGCATTCAAAGAAAAGAACATGGTCCCTACAGTCAAACATGGCGGAGGTTCCCTGATGTTTTGGGGTTGCTTTGCTGCCTCTGGCACTGGACTGCTTGACCGTGTGCATGGCATTATGAAGTCTGAAGACTACCAACAAATTTTGCAGCATAATGTAGGGCCCAGTGTGAGAAAGCTGGGTCTCCCTCAGAGGTCATGGGTCTTCCAGCAGGACAATGACCCAAAACACACTTCCAAAAGCACTATAAAATGGTTTGAGAGAAAGCACTGGAGACTTCTAAGGTGGCCAACAATGAGTCCAGACCTGAATCCCATAGAACACCTGTGGAGAGATCTCAAAATGGCAGTTTGGAGAAGGCACCCTTCAAATATCAGGGACCTGGAGCAGTTTGCCAAAGAAGAATGGTCTACAATTCCAGCAGAGCATTGTAAGAAACTCATTGATGGTTACCGGAAGCGGTTGTTCGCAGTTATTTTGGCTAAAGGTTGTGCAACCAAGTATTAGGCTGAGGGTGCCAATACTTTTGTCTGGCCCATTTTTGGAGTTTTGTGTGAAATGATCAAGGAATTGATTTTTGCTTCATTCTCTTTTGTGTTTTTTCCTTGCAAGCAAATTAAATGAAGATAAAAATAGCAAAGAATTTGTGATTGCAATCATTTTCAGGAAGAAACAGAGTATTATCTGACAGAATTGCAGGGGTGCCAATACTTTTGGCCACCACTGTAACTATAGATAGATACAGATGGATAGACAGAGAAATAGATAAAGATAAATAGATATAGATGGATAGACAAAGTTAGATAGATAGTAAGATAGAGAGAGATAGTTTATAGATATACAGTGCCTACAAGTAGTATTCAACCCCTTGCAGATTTAGCTGGTTTGATAAGATGCAAATAAGTTAGAGCCTTTAAACTGCAAACGAGAGTAGGTTTTATGAACAGAAGCATAAATCTTACAAACCAAAAAGTTATGTTGTTCAGTTGAATTTTATTAAATTTTAAACATAAAAGTGTGGGTCAATTATTATACAACCCCTATGTTTAATATTTTGTGGAATAACCCTTGTTTGCAATTACAGCTAATAATCGTCTTTTATAAGACCTGATCAGGCCGGCACAGGTCTGTGGAGTTATCTTGGCCCACTCCTCCATGCAGATCTTCTACATGTTATCTAGGTTCTTTGGGTGTCTCATGTGGACTTTATTCTTGAGCTCCTTCCACAAGTTTTCAATTGGGTTAAGGTCAGGAGACTGACTAGGCCACTCCAACACCTTGACTTTTTCCCTCTTGAACCAGGCCTTGGTTTTCTTGGCTGTGTGCTTTGGGTCGTTGTCTTGTTGGAAGATGAAATTACGACCCATCTTAAGATCCTTGATGGAGGAGCGGAGGTTCTTGGCCAAAATCTCCAGGTAGGCCGTGCTATCCATCTTCCCATGGATGCGGACCAGATGGCCAGGCCCCTTGGCTGAGAAACAGCCCCACAGCATGATGTTGCCACCACCATGCTTGACTGTAGGGATGGTATTCTTGGGGTCGTATGCAGTGCCATCCAGTCTCCAAACGTCACGTGTGTGGTTGGCACCAAAGATCTCGATCTTGGTCTCATCAGACCATAGAACCTTGAACCAGTCTGTCTCAGAGTCATCCAAGTGATCATGAGCAAACTGTAGACGAGCCTTGACATGACGCTTTGAAAGTAAAGGTACCTTACGGGCTCGTCTGGAACGGAGACCATTGCGGTGGAGTACCTTACTTATGGTATTGACTGAAACCAATGTCCCCACTGCCATGAGATCTTCCCGGAGCTCCTTCCTTGTTGTCCTTGGGTTAGCCTTGACTCTTCGGACAAGCCTGACCTCGGCACGTGAGGACACTTTCAAAGGCTGTCCAGGCCGTGGAAGGCTAACAGTAGTTCCATAAGCCTTCCACTTATGGATGATGCTCCCAACAGTGGAGACAGGTAGGCCCAACTCCTTGGAAAGGGTTTTGTACCCCTTGCCAGCCTTGTGACCCTCCACGATCTTGTCTCTGATGGCCTTGGAATGCTCCTTTGTCTTTCCCATGTTGACCATGTCTGAGTGCTGTTCACAAGTTTGGGGAGGGTCTTAAATAGTCAGAAAAGGCTGGCAAAAGAGATCTTTAATCCACACATGTGAAGCTCATTATTCTTGGTGCCTGAACTACTTCTTAATACTTTAGGGGGACCAAACAGAATTCTTGTGGTTTGAGGGGTTGAATAATAAATGACACTCTGAATTAAATTTTAACGTTTAAAAAAAAAAAAAAAAAAAAAAAAAGTTGCTGCAGTGCATTTCCAACTTCCAGGCTGATCTACAGTACAAATGTCACAATGCCAAGTTAATTCCACATGTGTCAACCAGCTAAATCTGCAGGGGGTTGAATACTACTTGTAGGCACTGTAGATAAATAGATATTGATAAGTAGATAGATATAAATAAATAGATAGCTATAGATAGATACAGATGGATCGATAGGTAGAGAAATAGATAGAGATATATAAATATAGATGGATAGATAGAGAGATAAATAGATAGATAGGGAGAGATAGTTTACATATATAGATAGAGTATTAGATAGATAGATAGATAGTTTACATATATAGATACATAGAGTATTACATAGATAGATAGATAGATAGATAGATAGATAGATAGATAGATAAATAGATAGATAGATAAATAGATATATAGATATATAGAAATAGATAGATAGATAGATACACCGATCGATAGATAGATAGATAGATAGATAGATAGATAGATAGATAGATAGATAGATAGATAGATAGACAGATAGATAATCCCAGAGCATACTTTGGCAATAGTAATACCTACAGTCAATATTCAGATTGTATTACTGTCATTAAAATGTAATTATATTTTCTAATGATATATCCATTCCTAACATGAAAGTAATTAGGACTGTAATTATCTGAGATCCTATTCCGACGTATTGTAATGCCATGGTGATACTGGTTGATGTTAGAGAATCGTCTCCGTACGCCACTATTGCCATAGCAATTTTCTGATAACATCACTTCTGATGACCTCAGACAGAGACGTGGTTGATCATATTCATTGCCAGGATTTTAGGTTTGGGAGAAGGGATGTAAAGTGTTGTAGTCATCTGTGATTTCATGCACCTATTTTTGTGGTTAGTAAAATAATTTTTTCACAATTTTAGAGAACCTTCAAGCCAAAGAGGAAATTACTGCCGGTTCTTCACCTTAAGGCTGATGTGTCATTAAATAGTAACCTACTGATTAAATCCATTTTCATGTTAATTTTGGTTTCAATTTTCCATGCCATTATCTATATTAAATAAAAATAAAATCAGAAAATTCAATTTCATTATTGGTAAGGTAGGATGTTAAGCCTTATACTAGACTTATACTTTTCAGCAGTCTCAAGCCTTATACTAGACTTATACTTTTCAGCAGTCTCGTTATCATTACAGACAGGTTTACTATGAAAAGTAACACCTGTGTATAAGCAGATAACACAGGATCCACCATTCACAAAAAGTGCAAAAAGTGAAAGTCACAGGTCATCTCATCCATCTCCTTTCACAATAAACTTTACCCAAATTGAAGATGAACAGTAAAATTATACAAATTCTTAGGGTCAGAACGAGTCTATTGCTGCTCATGTCTTTGTGGCTTCTCAAAAGAAGAGTGAGCCCAATATTAGGTCTTGTGACCAGCGTAAGCTTGCAAGATTTCTGATGATTGAAAAGGGGTTGTTCGAGTAGTAGACAACCCATTTAAAAACAGATCTGAAAATGAAGTTTAATATTTTAAGAAAAGTTGCTATCCATTTTTTCGAATGGACAAAAATATTGTGTTTTCTACATTTTTGGATCCAGCTAAAAAAACAGATTGCAGCTGGATTGCAGATAATCAGGAGACATTTCAAGATATTTCCATCACCATTCACATGGATGGATCTTGTGCTGAAACATTTTGTTTCCATTTTTGTCATTGCAAATGGATCAAAAAATGAATATAACTACTGGACATGTGAACAGAGTCTAAGATTGGTGTAACTTTGGGTAGACAGCGCTTTACTCCATTGTCCCCATAAATTGTGCTTTACAAGACCGAACATGGAACTTTTTTTTTTCAATAGGGGAACGAATGAGCAGATTCTAAATACATTTATGAAACCCTCACGGTCTCCTGGATTCTGAGTCAAAATCTGTAACAGTGTCTGCAACTTTCCATGTGCCATTATTGACAATGGTGTCTTCTTACATGTCATGTAAGCCTCAGGACCTTCTCAGGGACCAGGACCTGGGGACAACTGATATTTTTGAACCCCATATAGCTATGCCCGGTTTAAAAGAAGAGGCTATGGTATATTCAATTGTATTGTAATGTAGCGATCAATGTTGTTCACAAATATTAAATTTTCATTAAATATTCATCCATCGAACAGACCGTGTATGATCAGTGTCAGCTGTGATCACGGGCAGTGAAGAACATAACAGTCAGCCTGATAAGAAAGTGTGGCACCCCAGGAGTCCGGATGCCACATTGGCATTGCCTCCCTCACAGGTGGTGATACCATGCCTAGAAGCAAGGAGGGGTCCCCTTATTAGGTGACACCAGCATCCAACACTTTTCACAGCTCCAGACCAGAAGGGGAAGCTCCTCCCCTTTAAATTGGAGCCTGGAGGCGGGGTTTAGAAAAGGCAGTTGGAGTGAGAAAAGGGAGTGGGAGACAGGAGAGCGACGAGGGAGAACCTGGGGATGGGAGCTGTGACCAAGCTCGCCCCAGAGAAAAGCGCCAGAAACAGGACACCGGAGTCCGTGGTTGTTCGGGTACTAAAGTCCCGACAGCTAAATCAGAAGGGCAGGAGACTGCAGGTCTCCTGGCCCCACCAAATGCCCTGTGGCTCAGCAGCATATTAGGGCCCGGCGCCTCAACGGAGGAGCGATGCCTGAAAAGGGCTTGAGCTGCCTGCCATACGGGCGAGGATTAAACTATTGCTCAGGAACGAAGGCCGCAGCATAGCTTTAAGCAGCAGAGCCAAAGAGGATAGCACAGAGTGAAGGCCTACAACTCCAGCTGGCGAGGTGGATCCCCAAATTGCTTCTAGGCCGCCCGGATCTCCATCACCAGCTATTACCAGTGCCCTGGTCTGCACCGTCAAACCTCAAGTAAAGGTAGAGGAAACCGCCATTCTTGTGTTGTCTGGTCATTGTCTGCACCCTACATTGTCCCTGCCGACAACATATACTTTTCCAAATCACTGTATACTGTCCTGGAGCTTAGCTCTGCCTGTGAAGAGCTGAACCAACTCCGCTGCGTCACCATCAGCCCCAGTGGATCTGCACCGCGGTGGCGGCCCCATATACCCACATACCACGGGTGGCGTTACGAACATTATCCCCAAATCTTTATTTCCCCAATTGACTGTTCTTTATTTGACCGCCCTGGGCCACGGATCGGGTCACTGCCACCGTGACTACCCCAATACAGGACCAGCCTGGCTACCGAGTACCCCACGGCCCAGGGGGCACGTCAAAAGCAAAGATCGAAAACAATAGATTGGATCACATAGCAAACAATATGGAGATAAGAAAGAATTCAGAGTCTAGGCGCCTACACATTAGACTAGTGTCAGTCCAACCTGCCGATATTGACGGATTTGGCTGACAGTTGAGCACCAGCCGACTTATAGTCGGGGGAGATGTCTATCGTGATTGTCCGATCGAGGACTGACGATTGCATTGTTCCTCAGAGATGAGCCACCGGCCAATGTGTCTGTTGGCAGCTTTCTCATAGACAATAAAGGAGTGCTCCACTGAGCGTGCTCCTCTGTGTATGGGAGAGTTGGCTGAGATAGCTGTCGGCTGAACGATCGGCCGAAGCATCATTCACACAGCAGTCGTCTAAAGTGTATTGGGGTCTTTATTGTCCCTTTAAATGAAACCAACACGGTAATGAAAATGTAGGCGTCTTCCGACTGTAGACTGTAAACAATGTGCAGAACGGGAAGCAGTAGACCTCGTCTCCCTCAACATAAATCTGCTAAGAGTCTTCAGTGTGGACATTTTACATTAGTATTCTGACTGGAGAAAGATATTGATTGATTTGATGAGGTCTATCTATCACCACATTTTAAGCACTTTATCAAGCGTGGGGCTCCGTGGCCTCATAAATCATTATACCTGCATACGCATCCTGCTCTGTACAGTAAGCGTTGGCCTCAAAATGTTTCTCCGGGAAGAGAAATTGCTAAGAAGTCCATTGCATGAAGTGTTTCCATGGGCCCGATGTGATCAATGGTCTTATATCGTGTCTTTCATTATTACATTAGTGTAAGTAGGACAAAAACGTCTAATAATCTGTTTACTTGTTTTTTAGCCTACAGGTTGTAATGAAGAAAACAAGTTAATTGGGTTACGGCTGTAATGAGCAGAATTGTATTATTTAATTAATTGATTGTCCCTAAGCCTGCTGTAATCCATACACTGTCTACCATGATTAAGATGGAAGATCGCAGTATTCTTGAGGTTATGCAGGATAAATTGTTGTTAGTACTTTTGTATTTTATAGAATTTTTACAAAATATATGGCTGGTTTTACGATCTGACAGTGTATGGGAGTATTATTTAGGCATTGTATGTTGTATTATTTATACACTGCACTGTGCGGTTGAACAGGATTAGAAAAATATATTTTTTTCCAAAAAAACAGTATAACACCAGTCCGAGGGTTAGTTGGTATGTTATAGCAGAGCTCCATTGACTTATTGAAGCCAATCTGCAATGCTAGATACAAGGGATAGACAGATTTTGTATTTTTCTAAAAGGGGCTCTTTAAGCTGCAGTTTGCTGTGCATTTATGTCTCTTTTTGGATTTTCTGTCTTAATCCTCAGAAAATGGGATTCATATTTGCACTTTGCAGAACAATGTAATTAAATAATGCAACCGGAGTCCAAAGTATGAAACCTTGGGCTCGGTGTAAGTTCATTTCCTATAATTTTTTAGATGAAAATAGCCCATTGCATCTGCAAAAAATACCAGACACTGAGAAAGACAGCCTTGCTATTTGACAATAGCGAGAGCAATGTATGCTGTATATTAAAGGAAATGGAGTTCCATCACTTATAGTGCTGGCAGAATGCCGGTGAAGATGAACCACTCAATAAAAAAATGGATGGCAAGTCAAAGAGTATGAGAATTAGGAAGTCCCTGTACATATGAGACTGATATACCCTGCTCAAAAAAATAACGGGAACACTTAAACAACAGAATACAACTCCAAGTGAATCAAACGTCTATGAAATCAAACTGTCCACTTAGGAAGCAACACTGATTGACAATCAATTTCACATGCTGCTGTGTAAATGGAATAGACAATAGATGGAAATTATTGGCAATTATCAAGATACCCTCAATAAAGGAGTGGTTCTGCAGATGGGGACCACAGATCACATCTCAGTACCAATGCTTTCTGGCTGATGTTTTGGTCACTTTTGAATGTTGGTTGTGCTTTCACACTCGTTGTAGCATGAGACGGACTCTACAACCCACAGAAGTTGCTCAGGTAGTGCAGCTCATCCAGGATGGCACATCAATGCGAGCTGTGGCAAGAATGTTTGCTGTGTCAGTCAGCGTAGTGTTCAGAGGCTGGAGGCGTTACCAGGAGACAGGCCAGTACACCAGGGGATGCGGAGGGGGCCGTAGGAGGGCAACAACCCAGCAGCAGGACGCTACCTCCGCCTTTGTGCAAGGACGAACGGGAGGAGCACTGCCAGAGCCCTGCAAAATGACTTCCAGAAGGCCACAAATGTGCATGTGACGCGCCCCTGGGCCTGTGTCGCGCTGTGTTGCGCATGCGGGAGCTTACCCGGAGCCGGATCTCTTTAGGGTTGTAGTCTCGTGGCGGTGATCCGGTCCGTGCCCAGGGAGTCAAACTAAGTGGCAGTCTATGGCAGTAGATGTTAACTTGATCGACTACGCCACCCGTTGAGTGCGGCTTTGAAGCCGCCGCTGCAGAACAGTCCACTGAGGCCAGGTGTATAAGGATGTGCAGCGTGGTGGTATAACCCCCAACGGGAGGGGTATGGCCTCAGGGCAGCAGGGAAGATGATGGGGGTGATGGTGGTACACGAGCGCAACAAAGACAACTCGGAGTCTTGGTGGTGCAGTTCAGGGTCTTTACTCACGGTTACTTGGTTACTGCTCCAGGCCACCGCTGCAGAGGTGGCCGCCTGTGTCGCGCTGTGCTCACCAGGTGAGGGGCTCGGTTAACTCCCAGGTCTTTCTGGAGTGCTTTGCAGGACCCCCTTTATGTCCCCTGTTTCTGGTCTTCAACCCCACTAGTGACCACGCTTATGTCCAGCTGCCTCGGACCTTCTTGGTGGGCAAACGTTGGCCTGCGTTTCCCAGGTCCTATGTGGTGCCTTTCTAGCGGGTGTGGCGAGGGGCTGCTCCACATGTAATGTCGCAGCCTCCGGTTCTTAGTTGAGGGTAGTTTCTCTCCTCCACTAATTTGGGATCCGGTTCCCATCTTCTTGACCTGACCCCCCTACTCAGGTAGCGGCGGGCGTGTGGTGGCTACCAGCCAGTCCACACCCCTGGGGTCCCCTCTGTCCTTCCTGGAGCCCAGTCTGCTCCTCTTCCTCCTTCTCCAGGCTCAGGCCTCCTGACAGGGCCTGCCTGTGGAGCAGAGCCCATAAAGCAGCTCTGTTCCCTGTCTTCTCCTCTCTCAACTCCCTTCCTTTCCAAGATGGTGCCTCCCTTTATACTCCTGTACAGAGTGCACCCAAGATCTACTTCCCCCACGCACACACTACCGGGTTCCCTTCTCTAGGTGTTCCCTCCCCCCACTCCAGCTAGGGACATGCTCACTCGTGCCTGCATAACTAATGGGAGCACCGTCGAGCTGTCCCCCGGAAATGTGGTGTAGTGCATGTGGGTGTTAGGGTCCTGAGCCACACTCCATCCTTACCTGGAAGTGAGATATCGCACATCTGGGTGAGATGCAATACCCCTGTAGCAACCGAACCCTCGGGGTGCTACATTCCCCCCTGGCAAAACACAGCACGTCCGCGGGCTGGAACTGAGCAAAAGACAGGGTATACATTAGAACATGCAAATTTTTCATAAACAACAAGTACAACAGGTATCAACATTCAGTTTCCCTTTATGGGAACGGCTCTCTCTTAAACGGTATAAGTGCATATGTACTGTTCTGGAACTCTTTTTCATAGTAACACATTCTAGCATATAAATTTTTCATATAAAACATTTCTAGCAGCAGATCCACGAAGAAGTCTCTTTATAACAGGTCACAGTTTATTCTGCAACCAGGTGTCCATTTTCCTAAAACAGGGAGACGTAACCAGGTAGGGGTCTGTCCTGCCCTGAGTCCTTAACAGTCTTTTAGTCCATCCTGGGTTACGCTCCACTAACTGTACAAAGGATTCCCGGTAAATCCACCAAGGACTCCTATACATTACTAGAAACACATAATTATTTACAGGATATGGCCGCTCTCAGTCCTCGGCCAGGTAGGGGTGGCTGTTCTCAGTCCCCAGCCAGGTAGGGGGTAAGGGAAACAGTTCTTTTTCTGTCCCAACGGGGACCACACTCTTAGTGGAAACAGTCCCACAACAGTCCTTATACCCGGTCGGGTAACTATTTACATCTCCTCTTTTACCGTTTACGATTAACGGTGTGCTCCACACGCTCCTTTCTCTTTCTCAGGTTCAGACCCGTCCCGGCCCTCTTGGTACTCGGGGTCTGAGTGGTACTGTTAATGACGCCCGGGGTCAGGGGGTGCGACTTTGGGCCTGGGCGCGGGCTAGTGGTGGCAGTGCCCAGGTCTGGAGGGCTCGGCTGTAGGGCTTGTTGCGGGGTCTGGAGCAGGTCTGCGTCTGCAGCGCCCGGGATCGGCGGCTCCACCGGGTGGCCCGGGAGCAGGCTGACGCTGGCAGTGTCCGGGACAGGGAGACTCCTCTTACCTGCTCCCGCGACCGCTCCTGCGTCACGCGTCTTCTCCTGGTGCTGGTCGGGGCCCGCGACGGCTGGGGCGCTGCCGATGCTCTGCAGCTTAGTCTGCTGCCGGTCCGCCATCTTGCTGTCCGTTCCTGGTGTCCTCCTCCCCCCTGGTGGACCGTGGCATACCTGGCGATGATCCTCTTCCGTAGGCCGCGGCTCCGCAGTTGATCATCAGGGTCGAGGACCTTCCGTCGCGCTCCTGTGACGTCGGCGTCTGCTGGGCTCCTTCCAGGACCTTACGCAACGTCCGGACGTGAGGCGGGGCTTCAGTTCTCGCGCGCTTTCGGAGTCCACGCCCCTCTTCTTCCCGCGGGGCATCCTCAAGATGGCGCCCAATGGCGGGAAAACTCCACAGATGGCGGGAAGAAGGCTGAAGATGGCGCCGGATGGCGGGAATCTTCACGGATGGCGGGAAGAAGGCTGAAGATGGCGCCGGATGGCGGGAAAACTTCACGGATGGTAAGTTTTAAAAGTCTCTTTTTCAGGCACGCAGTACCCGGTGGTTGCGGGCACGAAATCCTGCCGACTACGCCAAAAGTTGACGCGCCCCTGGGCCTGTGTCGCGCTGCGTTGCGCACGCGGGAGCTTACCCGGAGACGGATCTCTTTAGGGTTGTAGTCTCGTGGCGGTGATCCGGTCCGTGCCCAGGGAGTCAAACTAAGTGGCAGTCTATGGCAGTAGATGTTAACTTGATCGACTACGCCACCCGTTGAGTGCGGCTTTGAAGCCGCCGCTGCAGAACAGTCCACTGAGGCCAGGTGTATAAGGATGTGCAGCGTGGTGGTATAACCCCCAACGGGAGGGGTATGGCCTCAGGGCAGCAGGGAAGATGATGGGGGTGATGGTGGTACACGAGCGCAACAAAGACAACTCGGAGTCTTGGTGGTGCAGTTCAGGGTCTTTACTCACGGTTACTTGGTTACTGCTCCAGGCCACCGCTGCAGAGGTGGCCACCTGTGTCGCGCTGTGCTCACCAGGTGAGGGGCTCGGTTAACTCCCAGGTCTTTCTGGAGTGCTTTGCAGGACCCCCTTTATGTCCCCTGTTTCTGGTCTTCAACCCCACTAGTGACCACGCTTATGTCCAGCTGCCTCGGACCTTCTTGGTGGGCAAACGTTGGCCTGCGTTTCCCAGGTCCTATGTGGTGCCTTTCTAGCGGGTGTGGCGAGGGGCTGCTCCACATGTAATGTCGCAGCCTCCGGTTCTTAGTTGAGGGTAGTTTCTCTCCTCCACTAATTTGGGATCCGGTTCCCATCTTCTTGACCTGACCCCCCTACTCAGGTAGCGGCGGGCGTGTGGTGGCTACCAGCCAGTCCACACCCCTGGGGTCCCCTCTGTCCTTCCTGGAGCCCAGTCTGCTCCTCTTCCTCCTTCTCCAGGCTCAGGCCTCCTGACAGGGCCTGCCTGTGGAGCAGAGCCCATAAAGCAGCTCTGTTCCCTGTCTTCTCCTCTCTCAACTCCCTTCCTTTCCAAGATGGTGCCTCCCTTTATACTCCTGTACAGAGTGCACCCAAGATCTACTTCCCCCACGCACACACTACCGGGTTCCCTTCTCTAGGTGTTCCCTCCCCCCACTCCAGCCAGGGACATGCTCACTCGTGCCTGCATAACTAATGGGAGCACCGTCGAGCTGTCCCCCGGAAATGTGGTGTAGTGCATGTGGGTGTTAGGGTCCTGAGCCACACTCCATCCTTACCTGGAAGTGAGATATCGCACATCTGGGTGAGATGCAATACCCCTGTAGCAACCGAACCCTCGGGGTGCTACACATGTGTCTGCACAAACGGTTATAGACCGACTCCATGAGGGTGGTATGAGGGCCCGACGTCCACAGACGGGGGTTGTGCTCACAGCCCAACACCATGCAGGACGCTTGGCAGGATTGGCAAAGTCGCCTCTGGCGCCCTGTGCTCTTCACAGATGGAAGCAGGTTCACACTGAGCACATGTGACAGATGTGACTAAGTCTGGAGACACCGTGGAGAGCGATCTGCTGCCTGCAAAATCCTTCAGCATGACCGGTTTGGCAGTGTGTCAGTAATGGTGTGGTGTGGCATTTCTTTGGAGGGCCGCACAGCCCTCCATGTGCTCCCCAGAGGTAGCCTGACTGCCATTAGGTGCCGAGATGAGATCCTCAGACCCCTTGTGAGGCCATTGCGGTTGGCCCTGGGTTCCTCCTAATGCAGGACAATGCCAGACCTCATGTGGCTGGAGTGTGTCAGCAGTGCCTGCAAGATGAAGGCATTGAAGCTATGAATGGCCCGCCCGTTCCTCAGACCTGAATCCGACTGAGCACATCTGGGACATCATGTCTTGCTCCATCCACCAACGTCACGTTGCACCACAGACTTCCAGGAGTTGGCGGATGCTTTAGTCCAGGTCTGGGAGGAGATCCCACAGGAGACCATCCACAACCTCATCAGGAGCATGCCCAGGCGTTGTAGGGAGGTCATACAGGCAGGGGGAGGCCACTCACAATACTGAGCCTCATTTTGACTTGTTTTAAGGACATTGCATCAAAGTTGGATCAGCCTGTAGTGTGTTTTTCCACTTTAATTTTGGGGGTGACTCCAAATCCAGGCCTCCATTGGTTAATAAATTTGATTTCCATTGATGATTTTTGTGTGATTTTGCTGTCAGCACATTCAACTTTGTACAGAACAAAGTATTCAATGAGAATATTTCATTCATTCAGATCTAGGATGTGTTATTTGAGTGTTCCCTTTATTTTTTTGAGCAGTGTATGTTCCATAACGGTTTTAATTTGTTATTATAGGGATAAGGGCAGCAAACCATGCTTCTCTACAGGTCTTGTGTGAGAGGACGGATACTTTTATCAAGAATGTTTTCATAAACTGACAACCGGCAGGTTACAAGATGCTATATATAGTGGAAGCTGCATGACTCTTCATTAATTAATAAGTAGAAATGAGTCTGTTTGAGGCTAATTGAATTCACTTTGAATTTTACAATCATTTTGGATTCCCCTGAATTAGAATTTTTTGTGACTTTGCAAATGAATATGGTGACTGCCAGCTGCCATATTGCAGATTTGTAGGCAACCGGAAAAAGCGGTTTCAACGACTAAGTACTCACCTCATGCATTACTTATCTCATCCAGTCCTCCATGCAGCTCCTTCGAGTGCTATGCACAACGTCCACTTTGGCTTTTCGGGCATCTTCACTCTTTGCTGAGACACAATGTTAGGATGTGCATCTCCCAAGGCACTGACTAGCCCCGGCACTGGCTGAAGATGTTGGAATCGTTGAAGATAAAGTGGTGCTAGGGAAAGCTCCACAGAGGACCGGATAGGAGGTATATTTTTTTCACTCTACATTATGCTCTTCTCACTGAAGTGACCCCAGAGCATAATAGTGAATATTCGATTCACACTGGATAACTTAGATGCAGATTGAATCTCCACTATCAATAAAAAGTAAACTTCTTCCACAGTACATAAAACTGCAAGACCACTCCAAACAATTTTTTGACATTTGAATGCTGTTATGTTTTTTTTTTTTTTTTTTGCTACATTAAGTTTTGCTGGTGATGAGTGTAATGATATTCTGTCAGTGATCGCCTGGCAGCTCTAAAATGGCTACCCCGGGCACACTTAGCGCAAGCGACTCCGCATATCAGGGGTTGACATGACCTTCACTCTTTAACACCTGTACAGGGATCTAGACTTAAACAGGGGCCCCTGGGCTGGGGTCACTGAACAAGCTGCTGTTCAGTGGTGCAAGTATAAGCAGGTACCAGAATGCAACAGCGGAGACACAGGCGGAACAACAGTATATTTCTTTTATTTAACATCTAATATAAATATAAGACACATATTATATGGTAACAGTTTCTTTACAATGTTTGACAGTAAAATAAGCTGTAAATCACATAACAGAATAAATTTTCAGAATACAATAGAATTCAGGGGCTGGTAGTTTAAAATGATCTACTGGAGGGAAGGGGAACTATATTGCCATTAACTGTACCGGGCAGGGGGCAGCATTTTAAAGCATTGGCAATACTCTGGTCCTATCACAACTCACTGCCCGTTTCCACCGTCTCTCTCTATCCATTTTCGCCATGCCGCTCTGGCGACTGCTAGTCCCAATCTAACTACTTTCTTTCCCGCTATTTGTGCCCAGTACCATATGTCGCTGTCAGAGCTAATGGCCCGTCTCGTGCATCCTTCCTGGTCGCCAGCCCGACCGTGGATCTCCAATCTGACACCTCTGGAGCTTCTGAGATGTCCTGTCACTGAGAACCGCGCCGCCGCAATCTGCTCCCATCCTGTCGACCGACGTCACCCGGGTGAGGAACCTTGACTGGCGTTGCTCTGATCTTCGGGGCTTGACTGTCGACGTCTGGCCTGGGAACCTTGACTGGCATCGCTTGAATCTTCAGGGCTTGACTGTCGACTTCTGGGCTGGGAACCTTGACTGGCGTCGCTCGGGTCTTTGGGGCTTGACTGTCAACTTATGGGCTGCGAACCTTGACTGGCATCGCTCGGATCTTCAGGGCTTGACTGTCGACTTCTGTGCTGGGAACCTTGACTGGCGTCGCTCGAGTCTTTGGGGCTTGACTGCCGACGTCTGGGCTGGGAACCTTGACTGGCGTCGCTCGGATCTTCAGGGCTTGACTGTCGACTTCTGGGCTGGGCGGATATGCGGCACTTTTCTTCCTGACAAGAGCTCCGGACACTGCTGTTGCTCCTCCTGTCTCTCTCCTCAGCGCCAGAATCACCTCAGAACTTGAACACGTGCTGGTTTTCCTTTCAACACTATACCCGGAGTCTTGATCAAACTCCAAACTCCTCCCCTCTGCCTCGCCTCCTCGCTGTTCTAGTTCCACACTATCTTGTCTCCTTCCACAAGCTAGCAGGAGTGCTCAGGTAGCTGGATCAGAACCAAGAGGGCAGGAACAATACAAAATCAGAATGCACAAGAATAGTCAGTAAAACAAGCCAAGGTTAAAACATGAAAAAAATACACTGCACAGGAGCTGAACAGTCAGGACTAAAGTAGAGGAGCACAAGGCTATATCTGGCAGCTTCTAGCAGTACGTTGGAAGCTGGGAGTTTAAATAGGGTGTGGTGTTCTTCAATTGGCTGGAGCAGGGAGCTGATAACTCCAATTGGAGAGCACACACACCTATACTGACAGACTGGATGACACTGCAGGTCCCAGCCACCCGAATCTTAGTGGCTGGACAGAGCCTCTGCTGTTCAAAGTTCCTCATGTGACAGTAAGATTTAAGGTCAAACTGATAAATCTTTATCTTATAATTATTCTAAATATTGATTCCTCAATCCTATTGCATGTACTTGCACTCTCAGTGCCCTTTTCTGCATAATGTGTAAAGGACAAATCTGTATTTCATCCGGCAACTACATTCAAGCGTTATCACTTTTTTTTTATTGGAAACGATTACCGATTTTGTGGTTTTACTCAGTGGAGCAGTAGGATAAAAATTCAAAATCCATGCAAAATCAATCTGTTTGCTAACGTATCTGAAAATTGAAAACAATGACTTCATTTCAGAAAATGACATTGAAGTATATATAACAGAATTACAATGCATTGTTAATTGATGCCAGATGGGTATGAGATGAATGAAGTATTCAGCTAATAATTTCCAGATGGCATCAAATATTTCATTATTTATTCTGTTCACAATAAGAAAAGAAGATAATGCAGGATCAAAAAGCCGGCCATACAAGTTGGATAGCTAGAGATGAGGAAATCTCCCAAAGTTTTTTTGCAGCAAAATAGCTCAAATCAGGAAGGGGTGAGATATTTATATGATAAATTCAATGCAAATTGAATTAGCTGGGAAGGGGATAAAAAAATGATATTCACCTTTTCTCAGCCCTCCAGAGATTTGCCCTGCCACTTCCAGTACTCTGATTGGCTCTTCTAGATTTTGTATTTTATCTGTTGGATAGGTTATTGGGGGTCTTTCTCCTGATGGAGAGGGCTACAACTGACTGCATCCTAGTGCACTTTTTTGTGGCACGTTAGTCACGTTTTACCGCACTCGGGTATGGAGCACAGCTCTTGGGCTCTTAAAAAACAAAACAGGAACACCGAGCCATTTGGAGATGGTCTTATAGCCTTTACCTTTAACTTGTTTAGCTATAATTTACTTTCTAATCTCCTGTGATAACTCTCTCCTTAGCTTTAATTGATCCATGTTCAAAGTGGCACTCACCGTGATACCAAACAGCACAATGACTACTTTTCATGACTGACTGATTATAAGTTTGTAGACACCTATATTGCTAATTACAACACACAACTGAGTTTCACATGTCCCCGTGGTCAAATTATTTTCAATCTTTTCCAGATGTACCATCATTTTTGTCCAGGCCATTTTCATTAGTATGTTTTTTAAAGTAGTTTTTCTGTTGAATCACAATTCAAAGCAATAAAAAATATGGAAAGTTTGTGGTCCATATTCATGCTGCCAGATGATGAAGAAATCGTCAAACGCCAGAGATAATACAAAAATAACGGCTTCTTTATTTTTTCTATGCGTTTCGAACAGTAACTCACTCCTTGTTCAGGAAATAAAAAAACATATGGATATGATTTTTTATTTCCTGAAGAAGTGGGTTATACTTTGAAACGCGTAGAAAAAATATAGATACTGTTATTTCTATACTATCTCTGCCGTTTGATGAATTCTTCACCAGCTGGCAGCATGAATATGGACCACAAACTTTCCATGTTTTCTATGTTTTTTGGTGATCTCACCCGTGGATCTGCTGCAGCCATACAACCTTGGAACAGATCAGCAAATATAGATATGATTCCTGATACTTATCAACCAGATTAGACCCTATTTTTGCACTATTCTTTCTCCTCAGCCTTTTTGTAAATTCAAGACCAATGTTTGATTTCCATTAGGAAATAATCAGTCAATTTAAATTGGAAATTACTTTTGTCAGTTTCAAGTTATTGCAGTGACCATTGTGGGATGTTCTTACTTTAACAGAAAGGTACCAACAATTTTGTCCACATGTGTATCAATTGTGGTAAGACGACTCACTCGGCCACTTTCGGAAGTAGACCAGGTTTTCTCTGCAGGCTTTATTGTATGGCATAAACTCCTGCAGCTCCAGAAAAATAAACATGGCCTTACTGGCAAAACAACCAAACAAAAGATAAAACAATAGCACAGTCCTTAGGATTGTAGGGTTTTCCCACACAGGTTGTAGTCCCAGCCTTCAGCTCCTTCCTGAGCTGTGGATTTTCCAGTCTGGAAACCTTGCCTCTCCAAACACAACCACAGACAAAAAATCGTGAGTCAGCATTTAAACCTTGCTCAGCCACACCCTGAGGGGAGGTAGTGTGAATGGCTTCCCACCCTCTTTGCCATTGACAAAAAAACACACCCTTTAGTGAGTTAACCCCCAGCATATAACATGCTGGCAGAAATTTTTCAGGTTTCAGTTCACACAGGCTATCAGTCGGAGTGACACATACCTCCCCTCGTATATCACACCAGTGACTCTGTCACACAAGGTATAGTTTTTTACAATTTTCTATGACCTGATTGCCCTTGTAGACAGCTTAGGAGGGTTGATCCTACTGACAGATGCCCTTTAAGCTGTTTTTTTCAAAGTAGATGTTGAGTTCAAGAGGCATGGTAGAAGAGAACAAAATGGCTTATAAGCAGAGAAAAAGGCAGAATTCTCCAATAAAATATATTACAAAGTTTCTTGTACAACTGATTTATGCAAAGTATGAAAGTATAGTTCCCATTAAAATCTGCTGACAGATCCGCTGTAAATAACCCAAATAGTGTTATTACAATGTACAATGTGTGCTGTGCAGATGTAGATAATGGAAGCCCATCAGTCACCGCTGGTATATGTCAGACCCAGCTATGCATCTTGGTTTCCATTATACCAGGCAGATATATTATTGTTCGTGGGTTATCTTGTTTAACCATTTTGTACCAAATGCAAGAGCAGCTCCAGAAAACAAACTGCTGTTCTAGCTAGTTAATAGGAAAAACAAGAATAACAATAAAGCACAAATAGGGTTTTGTCCGAGTAGCAATGGGGAGACCAAAGGCAATGGTGCTCATCTGGCGTGGCTGTGTATCCATAACTAGTGTTGAGCGAATTTGTTCGGCATTTCAAATTCGGGTTTGTGTTCGGGGTTCCGGCTTGTTCGTGCCAAAAAATCGGCTCCGCCCATGAACATCCCTGATTTGCCACGCTGTCACGCAGATGTTATCTGCGGAGCCGATTTTTTGTCGCGAACAAGCCAGAACCCCGAACACGAACCCGAATTTGAAATGCCGAACAAATTCGCTCACAACACTATCCACAACCGCTAAAAGACTCAAATCTGCTGAAGACCGATGGCTTGGAAAATAAGTAATTGAAATGTATGGGAAGAGAACAATATCCAGGAATGCGATTCATTGTCAATGCATTTCAATGTCCTAAACTTCTTCATCAGGGAAAACCACCATGGTTTGTCCCGATGAAGAAGTTTGGAATTTCGAAACGCGTTGACTAATAAACCGCATTCCTGAAATATCGTTCTCTTCTATTCTTCCATACTATCAGTTCAGAATTAACCCTTACATTTTAATTACTTGTTCTAGCTAGTTAAAGCACAGTGCAGGACTGGTGGACAAGTATAGTTTCACGATTTCTATTTCTGGTTCTGGCCTAACTTATGGTTTTAGTATAAATAGTCTGGTAGGAGTCAGATTATTCTACCATATATCTCAATATGCACTTCAAATAATTTTTTTTGCAATAAAAATGATGAAAAAGAAAAAAAAAGAAAATAAAGCAGCTTCCCCATCTATTTTCATTCTGCTTTTATAGGAAAGTTGATATTTCAAAGAAATAATTGGTTGAACCTTTGGAGCAGGTATAACGGCTAGTAGCAATATTTTGAAATCCATTTCGATGTAATTTGACATTGTATAGATTTATCTTTAATTCAGAGGTGTATTTCTCCAGCAAAAGCTTTCATGTGATAGCATTGGCCTCGAAACTGAAATGTATACACAGGAAAAAAAAAGGCAAAGGCATTCAAAATGTCACAGAAATTGATTTATTTTTTCAGTCTTGTTTTATTAAAAGTCATCAGAGCTTATTACAAATTATACCACCTGATAGATCATTGCTCTAATCCTTTCATCCCAGTCCCCAGCAGTAGATAAAGACACTAATATATTCAACTTGTCAACATGTAGATAAAAAATAATGAGTTTATTTGCAGAATACTGTGATCAAGTGGAACAAAGTTACGGAAACACGGCACAAATGTGTCACATGCGATTCTACTGTAGATCTCGATTTGTTCGTATTTATGTATTGGGACTAGAGATGAGCGTTGTTCTACTCGAACTGTTCGCCAATCTCAAATTCGAGCTGTTTTGGGCGGTGTTCGAGCCGTTCGGCGAACACGAACAATTTGAGAAAAATTCGGCAGTTCGAGGTTATGTTCGATAACTGTTCGTGCACCAAAATCATAACTGGATTTTTTCTCAGTAATGATGAAAATTAATGTTAATACGCAGTTTGAGTGTACAGCGGGGCGGGGGGAGGGGCAGGGGATGGATCTCTGCAGGAATAATGAAGATCTCCAATTTTTTTTTCTCTTTCCCGCATTTACAGTGGGGAGGTGCAATCTGTCAGCCTATCAGCAGCGCACACACGGAGCGAAGTGCTTTTTTTCACACAAGCAAGGGCATGTGTCATTGGCAGTGTATGTCACATGTCCTTGCCCTATAAGACCAAGCCATTTTCCCCGTCGCCACCATTTTCTCACTGCTGCAGCTGCGTGTTAGACGGCACCGCTGTTGCTGTGTGCGCTATACCTTGTTAATTTCAAGCCAATTTTCGCACAAATCTACAGATAGCTTGGGAGTAGGGAATAGTTGTGATTGCAGTCCTTTTAAGGACTAGGTTACAGCATTTCCTACGACTTTTATCAGGCAGGTCTGTGCTCTTAAATAGATAGATTGTGGGAGTAAAGACTAATTGTAATTGGAGTCCTTTTCAGGACTAGGTTACATCAGTTCCTATCAGTTTTTGCCAGGCAGGTCTGTGCCAGTGCTGTGCAAGTTTTTTTCACAGCATTTGGCTGAATCTAGCAAAGCTAATCCTTTTTGGCCTATTGCAGAGTGTGTTAGTCAGTGGAGTAGCCTATCTGTGTTGCAAGATATACCACCTGTGTATAGAATACCAATTTTTTTACTGCAAAATCTTTTGGGCATAGCATCATTCTATTAGTCCATCTATACTGACCTCCATCAGGTTGCAAATTAAAAATAATTTTTTTCTGCATCTACCTCTGAAAAAATATTGGGCTTCTAGCTCTGTGTGGGACTTGTTGTATTAGTCCATCTATACTGACCTCCATCAGGTTGCAAATTAAAAATAATTTTTATCTGCATCTAGCTCTGAAAAAATATTTGGCCTTCTAGCAGTGTGTGGGACTTTCTCTATTAGTCCATCTATACTGACCTCCATCAGGTTGCAAATTAAAAATAATTTTTATCTGCATCTACAGTACCTCTGAAAAAATATTTGGGCTTCTAGCTGTGTGTGGGACTTGTTCTATTAGTCCATCTATACTGACCTCCATCAGGTTGCAAATTGAATATAATTTTTATCTGCATCTACCTCTGAAAAAATATTTGGCCTTCTAGCAGTGTGTGGGACTTTCTCTATTAGTCCATCTATACTGACCTCCATCAGGTTGCAAATTGAATATAATTTTTATCTGCATCTAGCTCTGAAAAAATATTTGGCCTTCTAGCAGTGTGTGGGACTTTCTCTATTAGTCCATCTATACTGACCTCCATCAGGTTGCAAATTAAAAATAATTTTTATCTGCATCTACCTCTGAAAAAATATTTGGGCTTCTAGCTGTGTGTGGGACGTGTTCTATTACTCCATCTATACTGACCTCCATCAGGTTGCAAACTGAATATATTTTTTTCTGCATCTACCTCTGAAAAAATATTGGGCTTCTAGCTGTGTGTGGGACTTGTTGTATTAGTCCATCTATACTGACCTCCATCAGGTTGCAAATTAAAAATAATTTTTATCTGCATATACAGTACCTCTGAAAAAATATTTGGGCTTCTAGCTGTGTGTGGGACTTGTTCTATTAGTCCATCTATACTGACCTCCATCAGGTTGCAAATTGAATATAATTTTTATCTGCATCTAGCTCTGAAAAAATATTTGGCCTTCTAGCAGTGTGTGGGACTTTCTCTATTAGTCCATCTATACTGACCTCCATCAGGTTGCAAATTAAAAATAATTTTTATCTGCATCTAGCTCTGAAAAAATATTTGGCCTTCTAGCAGTGTGTGGGACTTTCTCTATTAGTCCATCTATACTGACCTCCATCAGGTTGCAAATTAAAAATAATTTTTATCTGCATCTACCTCTGAAAAAATATTTGGCCTTCTAGCAGTGTGTGGGACTTTCTCTATTAGTCCATCTATACTGACCTCCATCAGGTTGCAAACTGAATATATTTTTTTTCTGCATCTACCTCTGAAAAAATATTGGGCTTGTAGCTCTGTGTGGGACTTGTTCTATTAATACATCTATACAGACCTCCATCAGGTTGCAAACTGAATAAAAAAATTTTCTGCATCTACCTCTGAAAAAATATTTGGGCTTCTAGCTGTGTGTGGGACTTGTTCTATTAGTCCATCTATACTGACCTCCATCAGGTTGCAAATTGAATATAATTTTTTTCTGCATCTAACCCAGCCAATAGTTGTGGCCTAATACCACAGTTTGGCCACTCAGCTCTGCTCGGTTCCCATCCATTGTTTTTTTGTGCAAACAAATCCAGAGTTGTGAATTAGTTAACCACCAAAATGAGTGGAAAAAGGCCTGCTGCTGGTGGAAAGGGGAATAGGCATGTTGGGAAGGGGAAAAAAGGTTGTGTCCGTGGGGTAGGTGTTAAAGCAACAGTAACATCTGCAGAAGAAAGGCCATCTTCCAGCCAAACTAAAATGTCTACTTCTTTTAGCGGACAATGTGATAAGATCCCTTTCTTACGGCCACGCTAATCGCTACAAATTCCAGATGAGGCACAAAAACAGCAGGTGCTTCAACGGATATCAAGTGCTCCTTTAAGTGGGCTCTCCTCCACATCAACTTCAACATCACAAATACTCCAGTCCTCAAAGGTGTCACCCCAATCGCACTTGCTTCCTCACAGCTCCCAAATCTCCAGCTGCCCATCTAAGTATGAGGTAGAACAGATGGTTGAGTCTGCAGAGCTGTTTACTCATACTATAGCCTGGGAATCAGAGGTCGACTCCAGCGCTTCTGTGAATCCAGACGAGGAAATGATCTGCACTGATGCCCAAAATCTTTATGAGTCGGATCCAGGACCAGACGCAGAAGGTTCTGACCATAATGTAGACCCTCATTCCCAAACTGTAACTCCTGTTGGTGGAGACAATGAGGAAGACGATGATAAGACTCAAATACCTGATTGGAGCGACAACTTTAGTTTTTTGTCAGGGCAGGAACAGGTTGGCACTGAGGACGACGGGTGTGATAACGCACAGGGTGATGATGATGAGGTTGGAGATCCCACTTACTGTCAACCCACAGTCAGCCAAGAGATGAGGTCAGCAGAGGAGGTGGAGGAAGATGCTAGTGACGACGAGGTCAGGTTGCGCCTTCCTGGACAGAGACGTAGTACTGGAAGCACGTCAACAACTGCATCCTCAAACACAACTCTGCCTCTCACCACAAGTCGTGGTGGCTCTTCAGGTCGCATGGGTGCTAAGCCTTGCATAGCCTGGGCATTTTTTCAGATCGATAAAGATGACCCAACTCGTGTTATTTGTAACATTTGTCAGCAAAAGCTAAGTAGAGGCCAAAAAATACATAGTTTGAGTACTTCATGCATGAACCGGCACATGGACATGAAGCATAAGTTGCAGTGGGAAGCTCAGTGTGCTACAATGCGGCCTAGCCGGCCGGGCCAACCACCGTCTGCCATATCTTGTGCATCCGCGGCCTCTTCATCCTCTGTGACTGGGGGGACAGCAGTCACACCTGTTTTGGGGCGCAGACCTGCCACCTCTTTACCCGCAACAGTCAGCGTGATTGGCAGGTCATCATTTTCTTTGGAGGTGGTAACACCAGCTGGTGTTGAGCGCTGTCCGACATCGATAGCACCACCTTTGGATCAAGGCAACCTAACATGTCCGCCTGCATCTTCCTCACAGACCAGCAGTTTGCCGGGGACACCCTTATCAACCCCATCTAAGCACAATAGCCAGCCCTCGGTCCCTCAGATGTGGACAAGTAAAAGACCATTTCCTCCTAGCCATGAGAAAGCTAAGAGCTTGAATTTCACCATCTGCAAGCTCTTGGCTACAGAAATGCTGCCTTTCCGCCTGGTGGACACAGAGGATTTTCGAGACCTTATGTCCGTCGCAGTGCCCCAGTACCAGATGCCCAGTCGGCACTACTTCTCAAAGAAAGGTGTGCCTGCGCTCCACCAGCATGTCGCACACAACATCACCGCTTCTTTGAGAAACTCTGTGTGTGACAGGGTGCATTTCACCACAGACACTTGGACGAGTAGGCATGGACAGGGGCGTTACATGTCGCTGACTGGGCACTGGGTAACTATGGTGACAGCAGGACAAGGGGCTGCTGTTCAAGTCTTGCCGTCCCCACGAGTTGTGCGTCAATCCTCTTTATGTCAAAGTTCCTCCACTGCTTCTGCCTCCTCAACCTCCTCTCGGTCTTCCACCTGCACCCAAAGCCTGTCTGGTCATGCCACAAGCTTTCTAACTGCGCAGAAGGGATCCTGCACACCTCCTTACTATGCTGGCAGCAGGGCTCAATGTCATCTGGCGGTTTTTACATTGAAATGTCTGGGAAATGTGAGTCACACAGCTGAGGAGTTGTGGTCAGCTCTGGAGAACGAATTTCATGAATGGTTGTCTCCACTGGACCTGAAACCAGGGAAGGCCGTGTGCGACAATGCTGCAAACCTGGGTGCGGCCCTTCGCCGGGGCAATGTCACACACGTGCCTTGTATGGCTCACGTGTTGTCACGGGTGTGTTGCCACGAAGATCGTCACGAGTACACAGCCTGACTTCTCGCAGCTGACTTGTTGGTGCTTTGTGTTTCTCGGCAGTGAGGGAGTTAATTCTCTCTCTCTCTCTGGGCTAGATGAGGTCCAGCCTCGCCCAGCTGCAATCAATACTTCTGTAGTGAGACTCCTTCATATACCTGCTGGTCTGTTTGGGAGGTGTCGGTGAAAGCATTTCATTCAGACTGACAGAGCGGATCGTGGTGTTTGGAGTTGCTGAGATAAGTGTATTTGGAAGTGTTTTTTCCCTTTCCTCGCTTTATCATTTATCTCCTTTCCTGTTGGTTTTCCCTCTGTTGTAGTTGAGAAGTTGTTTGTATGCAAGGTGGTTTTGGTTTTTCCTTTGTACTGTCTCGTTCGTCTAAATACTGTGTTTGGGCATATTATTTCTTGTTCCCTTTGGTTGTGATCGGGGTCCTTCTCAGGACTAGATTACTGAGGTGCAGGGATCTTCAGGAGGTAGGGGTTACGCTGGCGGCCTGGACCTCTGTACCTTTAACAGTACCTCCAGGTTGAGGGATTAGTCAGGGCCCCAGCTTAGGGTCAGCTTAGGCCCCCTACCTCCAGTATACAGAGACAGCGTGACATTTTCACCGACCCACTTAGTTTTTCTCCAGCTACTATGGATCCAGTAGCCGGTCTAGCTCGGCAATTGCAGAGTTTGTCCATGGAGCTGGCGGACGTTAGGTCCAAGGTTTGGCATCCTCAGGAGCAAGCCGGACCAGAACCTAAAGTAGCTCTCCCTGATAGGTTCACTGGGGGGCGGGACAAGTTTTTTGTTTTCCGGGAGGCATGTAAATTGTACTTTCGGCTGCGGCCTCGGTCATCGGGGAGTGAAGAACAAAGGGTGGGAATTGTCATCTCGCTCCTACAAGGGGACCCACAATCTTGGGCGTTCTCTCTTCCCCCGGGTTCCCCGGCTCTCCAGTCAGTGGATAGGTTTTTCGTTGCCCTGGGACTCGTATATGATGACCCAGATCGGATCTCCCTTGCTGAGTCTAAGTTACGTAGGATCCAGCAGGGAGATCGTCCGGCGGAGGAATTCTGTTCGGAGTTCCGTAGGTGGGCCACGGACACCCAGTGGAATGACCCGGCTCTTAGGAGCCAGTTTTGTCATGGTTTATCCGACAAATTACAGGATGTGTTGGCACAGTATGACTCTCCCGTGTCTCTGGAAGCCGCTATGGCCCTCGCTATTCGCGTGGACAGACGGCTTCGGGAGAGGTGCGGGATAACTCTACCCCCTGTGATGACTCCACCTCCTACAAGGTCCCCTCATATGGTGGTTCCCCTGGTCAGTCCAGAGGAGCCTATGCAATTAGGAGGGACATCATTTCGGGGGAGGGGACCGGTGGTGCGCCATAAGGCAGGAAGGTGTTTCTTCTGCGGGAGAAAGGGACATTTTATTGGGGGGTGTCCATCCCGTCCCTTGCAGAGTGAAGAGTCGTCGGAAAACTGTTGATCCCAGGTTGTGTGGTGGACGGCAATCTGGGAGTAGGTATTTCGTCCCTAGGTTCGTCTCAGTTTCTCGTACCGGCGGAGGTGGTGGTGGGTACGAGAACTGAGAGGATATCTGTTCTTCTGGATAGTGGGGCCGGGGCTAATCTGGTTGATGCTCGGTTTGCCCGGGTTCAAGGTATGCGGTTGAGTGAGTTGGCTAAACCCATCCCCATATTCTCGATCGATGCCAGGCCTCTCGGGCAGGGAAGTTTTTTGCAAGTTGTGCATGACGTAAAACTTCAAGTGGGGGCAATACATAAAGAACTGTTGTCTTGCTACGTGTTGGAGGGTCTTCCCACTCCTATTGTGTTGGGCCTTCCTTGGTTAGCTAAGCATAACCCGGTTATTAATTGGCAAACCAGGGAGATAAGCCAATGGAGTAAATTCTGTAATAAAAACTGCATGAACACGGTCATTGGTGCGGTTACTCCTTGGGTCTTACCTCCATTTCTGGCGGACTTTGAGGATGTATTCTCGGAGAAAGGGTGTCAGGAACTACCTCCTCATCGCGTGTATGACTGTTCTGTAAAACTGCTCCCTGAGGCCAAGTTACCTAAAGCTAGGTTGTATAACCTTTCTGGTCCTGAGAGGCAGGCCATGAAGGATTATATCTCAGAAAGTCTGGCTAAGGGGCATATTAGACCTTCATCTTCACCGGTGGCTGCGGGGTTCTTCTTTGTTAAGAAGAAAGATGGAGGCCTACGCCCTTGTCTGGATTTCCGTGAACTTAATCGGATTACGGTCCGAGATCCGTATCCGCTCCCACTTATTCCCGATCTCTTTAATCAGATCGTGGGCGCCAAATGGTTTTCTAAGTTGGATCTCAGGGGGGCGTACAATCTGATTAGGATGAAGGAGGGGGATGAGTGGAAGACGGCTTTTAACACTCCGGAGGGGCATTATGAGAACCTTGTCATGCCATTCGGTCTGACTAATGCCCCGGCGGTGTTCCAACACTTTGTTAATGACATTTTTCGCCGCTTGGTGGGACAGTTTGTTGTCATATATCTGGATGATATCCTAATTTACTCGCCGGATCTGGTGTCTCATCAGGAGCACGTTAGGCAGGTGTTACAGATCTTGCGGGATAATAAACTGTATGCCAAGTGGGAAAAGTGTGTGTTCGCCGTACAGGAACTCCAGTTTTTAGGCTTCCTGGTTTCAGCGTCCGGTTTTCGTATGGACCCTGGGAAAGTGCGGGCAGTTCTTGAGTGGGATCGGCCAGAGAATCTTAAGGCACTACAACGTTTCCTGGGGTTTGCTAATTATTACCGGAAGTTCATTCGTAATTTCTCGTCCATGGTTAAGCCTCTCACTGACATGACTAAAAAGGGGACGGATTTTTCTAGGTGGTCTGACAAGGCTTGTCAAGCATTCTCCTCTTTGAAAAAATGTTTTGCCTCGGCGCCCATACTCATTCAACCTGATGCGTCTCAGCCATTCATTGTAGAGGTAGACGCTTCCGAGGTAGGGGTGGGAGCAGTTTTGTCACAGGGTTCGTCCCCTGGTAAGTGGCATCCGTGCGCCTTTTTCTCTAAAAAATTGTCGTCCGCTGAGAGGAATTACGATGTCGGCAATAGGGAACTCTTGGCCATTAAGTTAGCTTTTGAGGAGTGGCGCCATTTTCTGGAGGGGGCTGTTCATCCGGTCACCGTCATCACCGATCACAAGAACCTGCTATATCTGGAGTCCGCGAAACGTCTGAATCCCAGACAAGCTAGGTGGTCATTGTTTTTTACCAGGTTTAATTTTGTCGTTACATATCGTCCTGGGTCAAAAAATGTAAAGGCGGATGCCTTATCTCGTAGTTTCCCGGGGGCCGGGAATACGGACGACCCGATTCCTATCCTTCAGGAGGGGGTGGTGGTTTCGGCAGTATGCTCTGAGCTGGAGGAGGAGGTATTGGAGGCTCAGGGGGACGCCCCTGTTGGACCTCCAGGGAGATTGTTTGTTCCAGATCAGTTGCGACAAAAGGTGATCGAGGCACACCATAACTCAGTTTTTGCAGGACACCCGGGGAGTAAAGCTACTGTGGATCTCCTCTCGCGTCGGTTTTGGTGGCCTAATTTACAAAAGGAGGTGGTAACTTTTGTCGCGTCCTGTGGGGTTTGTGCGCGCTCTAAGACCTCACATACCCGTCCGTCTGGGGCCCTCTTACCTTTGAAGATCCCGGAGCGTCCTTGGACTCATCTGTCTATGGACTTTATTACGGACCTCCCTCCGTCTTCGGGTAAAACGGTCATACTCGTTGTAGTGGACAGGTTCAGCAAGATGGCACATTTTATCGCTCTTCCGGCTCTCCCTAATGCTAAAACTCTTGCACAGGTGTTCATTGGGGAGATTGTGAGGCTTCACGGGGTACCCTCCGAGGTGGTGTCTGATCGGGGGTCTCAGTTTGTGTCTAAGTTCTGGAAGGCGTTTTGTGCACGGCGGGGGATGCAGTTGTCATTCTCATCGGCTTTTCATCCTCAGACCAATGGTCAGACGGAACGTATGAACCAGAGCTTGGAGACATATCTCCGGTGTTTTGTGTCAGAGAACCAGGAGGACTGGGCTTCTTTCTTACCTCTGGCAGAGTTTGCTCTTAATAATAGGCGGAGCGAGTCCACTGGTAAGTCCCCGTTTTTTGGGGCATATGGTTTTCACCCCCAGTTTTGTACTTTCAGTGGGGGGGGCTCTTCGGGGGTTCCTGAGGAGGAACGATTTTCCTCATCACTCGCTTCAGTATGGAGAGGGGTGCTGAAGAATCTGAATACTATGGGGAACCGATACAAACGTATGGCTGATAGGAGGAGAGTGTCTGGTCCGGACCTAAGTGTGAACGATCGGGTATGGTTGTCTACCAGGAATATAAAACTTAAGGTTCCCTCCTGGAAACTGGGTCCCAGGTTCATCGGGCCGTACAGAATCAGTTCTATTATTAATCCGGTGGCATTCCGTCTTGACCTCCCCCCTACGTTTAAAATTCACAACGTGTTTCACAGATCATTGCTTAAGAGGTATGTGGCGCCGGTGGTACCATCACTTTTACCTCCCCCTCCAGTGGTTGTCAATGGTAACTTGGAGTTCCAGGTATCGAGGGTCATTGATTCACGCTTTAATCGCCGGTCCCTTCAGTACCTGGTTCATTGGAAGGGGTATGGTCCTGAGGAGAGGATGTGGGTTCCTGCGTCGGATATTAACGCAGACCGATTAGTTCGGGCCTTCCACACGACTCACCCGGATAAACCTGGCCCTGAGGGTCCGGAGGCCCCTCGTAGAAGGGGGGGTACTGTCACGGGTGTGTTGCCACGAAGATCGTCACGAGTACACAGCCTGACTTCTCGCAGCTGACTTGTTGGTGCTTTGTGTTTCTCGGCAGTGAGGGAGTTAATTCTCTCTCTCTCTCTGGGCTAGATGAGGTCCAGCCTCGCCCAGCTGCAATCAATACTTCTGTAGTGAGACTCCTTCATATACCTGCTGGTCTGTTTGGGAGGTGTCGGTGAAAGCATTTCATTCAGACTGACAGAGCGGATCGTGGTGTTTGGAGTTGCTGAGATAAGTGTATTTGGAAGTGTTTTTTCCCTTTCCTCGCTTTATCATTTATCTCCTTTCCTGTTGGTTTTCCCTCTGTTGTAGTTGAGAAGTTGTTTGTATGCAAGGTGGTTTTGGTTTTTCCTTTGTACTGTCTCGTTCGTCTAAATACTGTGTTTGGGCATATTATTTCTTGTTCCCTTTGGTTGTGATCGGGGTCCTTCTCAGGACTAGATTACTGAGGTGCAGGGATCTTCAGGAGGTAGGGGTTACGCTGGCGGCCTGGACCTCTGTACCTTTAACAGTACCTCCAGGTTGAGGGATTAGTCAGGGCCCCAGCTTAGGGTCAGCTTAGGCCCCCTACCTCCAGTATACAGAGACAGCGTGACACGTGTTGAACCTGGTTGTCCAGCAATTTTTAGCCCACTATCCCAGACTAGATGGCCTTCTGCAGAGGGCACGGTCGCTGTGTGCTCACTTCCGCCGTTCGCATCCCGCAGCTCAGCGACTTACATCTCTACAGAAGTCGTTGGGCCTGCCACTTCACCGGCTAAAATGCGATGTGCCTACCCGGTGGAATTCAACTCTGCACATGTTGCAGCGACTGTGGCAGCACCGACAAGCCCTGGTGCAATACGTTCTGACGTATAGCCTGGGCCAACGAGATCCAGAGGTGGGGCAAATCACGCTGGAGGAGTGGTCTCAGATCAGGGACCTATGCACCCTTCTGCACAGTTTTGAAATGGCGACGAAGATGTTTAGTGCTGACGATGCCATTATCAGCATGACTATTCCGGTGATTTACATGCTGGAGCACATGTTAAACAGAATTCGGAGTCAGGTGGTGGCACAAGAGGAGGTGGAGGAAGTAGAGGAGGAGGAGTTGTATGCGGAAGGGCTAACATCTGCAAGGTCCAGACGGTCGGCAGCACCAAGGCGGCAGGCATGTGAGGGTGGGGGAGATGGTTTTACCAGGGCGCATGGTAGCAGCCAAACTAGTGAGGAAGGTGCAGGAGCCCAGGAAGAAGTGGAGGACGAACTGATGGAAGACTCATCAGATGAGGGAGACCTTGATCACATTTCTGTTGTGCGAGGTTGGGGGGAGAGGACATTGGAAGGAAGCATGATTGTTACCTCGCCACCAACACAACAGGGACTTGGTGCTCCTGGATGCGCAACACACATGAGTGCCTTCTTGCTGCACTACCTGCAACATGACCCTCAAATTGTGAGAATTAGAAATAATCCTGACTACTGGGTTGCCACACTGTTAGATCCCCGGTACAAAAGTAAATTTGCAGAAATTATTCCTGCCATAGAAAGGGATGCACGCATGCAGGAGTATCAGCAGAGACTGTTGCAGAATCTTACATGTGCTTTTCCACAAAATACCAGTGGTGCACGTAGTGAATCTCACAGTTCCAACTTGCCAACCGTGGGACCGTCAAGTGTTCAGCACTCAAACCGTAACAGAACCACAGTATCTGCTGGTAACATCAATTTTGCGGAATCATTTCACCACTTTTTTAGCCCATCCTTTGCAAGGCCACAGGAGACAAGAAGTCTGACACATAGTCAACGCCTAGAGACGATGGTACAGGAGTATCTCCAAGTAAACATTGAAGCCATGACTGTGTCACTGGACCCTTGCTCTTTTTGGGCTTCCAATCTGGATAAATGGCCGGAGCTAGCCACTTACGCCTTGGAGATCTTGTCATGCCCCGCAGCCAGCGTTCTGTCTGAACGTGTGTTCAGCGCTGCTGGTGGTGTGCTGACAGATAAGCACACGCGGCTCTCCACTGATAATGTAGACAGACTCAAGTTCATAAAGATGAACAAATCATGGATCCGAAACGACTTTTCTACCCCTGTGTCATCCTGGGGAGAGTAAAAGCTTGATGATTGGTTAAAATCACCCTACCAACCGTTTTAAGCTTTCAAATTACTAATCATGTTTATCTGTATCTTGGCTGGAAAATAATTTGGGCTTTGTAGCAGTGTGCAGCACTGATTCTATTAGGCCATCTATAATAAGCTCCACCAGATTTAAAATTACTAATCATGTTTATCTGTATCTTGACTGGAAAATAATTTGGGCTTTGTAGCAGTGTGCAGCACTGATCCTATTAGGCCATCTATACTAAAGCTTCACCAGATTTAAAATTAATAATAATTTTTAGCTGCATCTAGCCCGGAAAATAATTTTGGGGCTCCGAGATGCGCAAGACACATAAGTGCCTTCTTGCTGCATTACCTGCAGCATGACCCTCATATTGTCAGAATTCGAAGTAATCATGACTACTGGGTTGCCACACTCTTAGATCCCCCAAACTTTTCGATCAACCTTTTCATTTTAATAAAGACCAAAAAAATGGTCATTTTTGAAATTATAAGCATTAGCAGGTTGATAGAAACTGAAATCAAACAGTTTTCAACTCAAAACTTTATTCTAGGTGATGTTACATTTTCACATAGGACCCCTTGTTCGAAAGGAGCTTCTGAACTCTCTCGTCCATTGAATTTGTCAGGTTTTGGATGGTTTCTGCTTCAATTGTTTTGCATGAGGACAGAATACCCTCCCAGAGCTGTTGCTTAGATGTGAACTGCCTCCCGCCATCATAGACACTCCTTTTAATGATGCTCCAAAGGTTCTGAATGGGGTAGAGGTCAGGGGAGCATGGGGGTCACACCATAAGTTTGTCCCCTTTTATGCCCATATCAGCCAGAGATGCAGATGTTTTATGTGCAGCATGAGATGGTGCATTATCATGCAAAAAAATGATCTTGCTGTGAAATACACGGTTCTTCTTCTTGAACCATGGCAGGAAGTGCTGTTTGAGAAAATCCACATACATTATGGAGTTCATCTTTAGCGCCTTCAGGGATCCTAAAGGGGCCGACAATCTCTCTCCCCATGATTCCAGCCCAAAACATTACTCCACCTCCTCCTTGTTGGTGCTGTAGCCGTGTTTGTGTGGGGTGTCCATCAACCAGCCATCCTCCACTCCATCCATCTGGACCATCGAGCGCTGCACGGCACTCATCCGTGAACAAAACAGTTTTGAAATCAGTCTTCATGTAATGTTTGGCCCACTGGAGCCGTTTCTGCTTGTGTGAAGTGGATAGATGAGGTCGACAGGATGGCATATGCACAGCTGCAAACCTCTGAAGGACCCTGCATCTTGTTGTTCGGGGGACGAGGGAGGCACCAGCAGCTTCAAAAACTTGTCTGCTGCTATGACAAGGCTTTTTTGCCGCTGCTCTTTCAACCTGACGTAATTGCCTGTAGGAAAGAGTCCTCAATTTGCCCTTATCAGCACGCACACGTGTGTACTGTGAATCAGCTACATACTTCTTGATTACCAAGACACTTCATCCTGATCATCGCACAATGTTGATTGTAGTCATGCCTTGACCTAAACACTCCACAATTTGTTGCTTCTCCGCAGCCGACACATCCTTTTTCTTTCCCATTTTGGCAGAAAATGTAGGCTGCTTAATAATGTGAGACAGCCTTCTTAAGTAGTCTTGCCTTTCATTGGACACACCTGCCAAACTAATTAGCACAGGTGTCTGCAATTGCTTACAGTGATATAAAGAGCCCTGACACACATCACCATCAATGAGTTTAACTGACAAACAAACAAATTCTTCCCTTATCACTCCTAAACACTTTTTGCATAATAATTTGGAACACAGTGTACATGTGCTTTTCCACAAAACACCAGTGGTTCACGTAGTGAATCTTACAGTTCTAACTTGCCAACTGTGGTCTGTATGGAGTTGTTCAATAAAGGGCCCAAAATTAAGATAACATAGATGGGAGAGGTCTCTATGAATAGGAATTCCTAAGTATTTGATACCCTGTGAGGGCCAGGCAAAGGGAAAGTTGGACTGGATGGAATCCTATATGGATTTGGGGAGGGAGACATCGAGGGCCTCAGACTTCGCTGCATTGATTTTAAAATTTGACCATGTAACAAAGTGATCTATTTCAGCCATAACAGCATGGATGGATATATGTGATTGAGTGATATATACTAGGACTTCATCAGCAAATAGAGAGCACTTGTACTCGGTGCCTCCCACCTCAATCCACCTAATATTGGGGTTATGGCGAATTGATGAGAGCAGGTGCTCCGTCACTAGGATGTATAAGAGAGGGGACAGAGAACATCCCTGCCTTGTCCCATTGGTGATTGTGAAAGGTGATGAAAATGTTCTGACGCGCCCCCTGGGCCTTGGGACACCCGGAGCCGGACCCTTTTTGGTGGATGCTGGTGGTTGTAGTCTCCGTGGCGGCGACCCGGTTCCGTGGCTCAGGGTGGTCAAACCAGTGGCGGAACTATTTATGTGGTTTTGATGTTTAAATGTCCGACTACGCCACCCGTGGATTGCGGTCAGAGTGAAGCGCCGCTCCAGGGCAGACCGCTGAGGCTGGTGTTGTGGGTGCAGCAGAGCGTAGCATAACTCCCCACGGGAGGAGTATAGCCTCAGGGCAGTGTATGCGGAGGATGGGGGTGATGGTGCAGGGCAGCAGCAGTAACGACACGGAGTCAGTGATGCAGTCCAGGGCCTTTACTCACAGTTCTTATTATCCAGACCACGTCTGCAGGTAACGGCTGCCCACGTCGTACTGTGCTCACCAGGTGAGGGGCTCAGACAACTCCCAGATAACTTTGGAGCGCTTCTCAGGACCCCCTTTGTGTGTCCTTTGTCTGGCCTTTCTTACCAACCCTTCTGTCCGGCTGCCTCGGGCCTCCTCTTGGTAAACTTGGCGCCAGTTTTCCTGACCCTATGTGGTGCCTTCCCAGCGTGTGTAGCGAGGGGCTGCGCCACATAAAATGTCACAGCCTCCTGTTTCTAGCTGAGGGTCGTTTCCTGCCTCCACTAGTTCGGGGACCGGTCTCCCCCTTTGGCCTGACCCCTCCACGCAGGTGGATTCGGGCGTGCGGTGGCGACTCGCCCGTCCGCACCCCTGGGATCCCTTCATTCCTCGTTCCTGGAGCCTTCTCCGCTCCTCTTCCTTCCTTCTCCCTCTTGCAGGCCTGGGCCTCTGTTACTAGGCCCGCCTCCGGAGCAGAGCTCATGCAGAGCCCCTGCTCCCTGCCACTTCTGCTCAGACTTCTCTGCACTGAACTAAGATGGTGCCCACCTTTTATACTCCCTTCTCAATGCACCCAGGAACTGCTTCCTCCCTGCTCCTGCACTGCAGGGTTCCCCTTCCTCAGTGTTCCCTCCCCCCACTCCAGCCAGGGACAGGGACTGTCGTGCCCATCTCAGGGGCATATTGGTCGCCCTGCCCCACGGCAATGTGGTGTAATGCATGCAGGTGTCGGGTCCTGATCCACACTCCATCCTTATCTGAGAGTGAGATATCACACCTCTGGGTGAGGTGCAATACGTCTGTAGCAACCGAGCCCTCGGTGCTACAGTTCCATTTATCTTCAGCCTAGGTGACGTATTGTGATACAGGGCCGTGATTTTGGCTATAAAAGGGTCCCCTAGACCCCTACCCCAAGCTTTTTAAGAGAATCATATATGGCGTGCCAGGAGACTCTATGGAATGCTTTCTCAGCATCCAACGAGAGTATCTACTTACAAATTTTTAACTGCATCTAGCCCAGGAAATACTTTGTGCCTAGTAGCAGTGTCTGCTAGTCAGCGGATTATCCCGGCTGTTAAGCAAGCTACACCACCTGTAGTTTGGACACTTAATTTTTTCAAAGGAAATGCTTCGGGACCACGGGATACTTAGTGAAGAGCATCAGGAGGCACCCCAAGGCATAGGGGCTGGGACTGGCACTAGGATGCCTTGCGGTGGACAGCCGAGCTCGATCCTTATAAAAGCTTTTTAACTGCAGCAGCTTTAGTGGACGCTACTGGAGCTGGAATTACGCGGCTGCTGGCATGAGACTTGCCCTCCAATAGATCCTTGTAAATGGATTTAAAGTGTATTCATTCAAATTAGAGGGACAATTTAAATTAAAAAGCTTAGAGCTGCCTCCACCACAGGGGGGCTATCTCGACCCACCAGCGGACAGGCACCAGTATTGGGAGAGGGGGGCTGGCCGTCAGGGTTCACCGCGGCTCTGGCACAAACCCGGCGACACGGAGGTGGCACGGGCAGGAGCGGACTGGCCGTCTCGGCTTCTCACTTTTTGGATTTTAGAAGGGCATGACATGCCTATATCTGTGTCTCCCCCTCCTTTTACTCCTCCACCTCTTTTCTTTTCGCATGACTATATGTACTTGTCACTTTTCCATGTGTTAGTTGTGTCTTCTGAGCAGTTTGTCAGCTTTTGGACACCTTTGAAGGTGTTTTCTATGTGTTTCTATGTGTTTTTGTTTGCCTGCCATTGGTTTTAACGGTGTTCGAAAGTGTTCAACGAACAGTTCGGCGAACACACGGGTGTTCGACGAACCGAACCGAACTCGAACACTACGGGGGTGGCTCAACACTAATTGGGACCCTAAAAGATGTATCCAGTAGAGATTAGTGAATCTCCCAAATTTCATAATGGGCAGATTAACTCGATTTGGCCAAAAAATTCGATCCGAATAAATTTGGTTCAAATTAAAAGTGCCACAAAAAGACAATCATTAAGCTATGAGGTCTCTCCAGGCCCCAAAGCATAGAAAATGGAGGGGAGAGAAGGGGTTAAAAAACAATAAAAGATTACACTGGCTTATCATATTCCGCTCCTCACCTGTCCAGCTGCCGTAGCTCTTTGCTCAGTCCTCCGCTTGCTCCCTCTGATCTTGGGATCTTCCAGCTGACTAAGTCTCATGTGGGCATGTAAGTCGTGACGAGTCTTGCATCACATGACCGTCAACAGTAGAAGGTCCAAAAAACAGAATTTGCTGGAGAAGGTATGGACAGGGATCTGCAACGCTAAGTCAAGTGACGCAAGACATGTGACTTTGATCTTTTATTACCTTTGTCCTTCAAAACAATCCATAAAAATGGCAGTCGAAATTCAGACATTTTGGATTTACTAGAATCGTTACGAATTCATGCGCTATTTTCTACTTGTTTGTAGCTTCTGAGACCCAATGCAAAATCTCTCAAATGACCTATTAACTAATATAGTCCACTCCTCTAATATGCCAGAAGGAACAATGGTTGGGCCCCCTTGGGCATCAGGACTCAAATCCAACTACTGGAGTGAATTTCTCCTGTCCGATAATGTTTCATCCAAGACCTCATGCACAATGCAGTTGGAATTCCCTGTGATTACTACACATACTTGCCAGTAATTAAAGGGATTATCCATGAGTTTTTATTATCTTTGCAAATGGGTCTAATTTACCGGCAGGTAAGTTAAGAATTACCGGCTTGTTCTTCCCGGCGGTGACCTTTACCACCTCAGAACGGTCACAGACCACTCCTAATGGCGATTATGCAGTTTTCAGTGACATCACATTGACAGAGCAGTGTCTTCTCCTACGCTCTGCTCTGGTGACGGCACGTCTCGGCCGATGTAATGCTGATTGATAGACGGTTCCCCGTTACCTAACTGGTAATCTTTGTATTTTGACTATAATACAGCAGTGTACATGTGGCCTTGGTAATAGGGTGGCTGAGCAACAAACCCCTGTGGGACCTGTAATAATAGCAGAGGCCGTTACCCATCTTTGACACCAGTAAAGATGATAAAACCCTCCATAGATATTAGATAAAAAATGATTAAACCCACTGATTTCAGCAAGACCATCTAATGCATATGGGATCCCTAAACTCTTCACCATCAGATAGTTTTGGGGAAAAGATGGGTCAGGTAGATTGAATTTTATTGCACCATTCTTTTGTTTTCAATAAACAGCTTCCAGAGATGTCTTCTGATTAAAAACACAAGAATGATCAGTAGACCTGGGGACGGACATATCATTGGTGCAGTCTAGGGCCAGAGAGGTAAAGGGGTCCATTTCCACCTTCAATACAGATAGAATTGTGCATTATGATGAGCTACTGGACAGCATAGGGCCTATATACTGTTCTTGCCCTCTTCTGTCTGTGTCCACCAGTGAGTTGAGCAGAGGATTCATGTGTAGGAAGGAGCCAGAAAAAATAGCTGTTGACAACAATCTAAAGTTTATGAGTATATTAAGGCCCCTATATACATTAGAGTTGGAAGAACCCATTGAAACCTTGGGAATGGCAAACAATCTTCTGACTTTCCCCTGAAAAATGATGTCGGAAAAGAGAATGATCAGATAATTGAAGTTCAAAGCCACATCCGTCTGTTTTTAGGGGAACACTTTCCTCTCTGCCTGTTGAAAACACATGAAGGTGAGGCTGAGCCGAGCCCTCAAGTTTATGGGGGAGTTGTGAGGGATATCGGTCTCCCTAACGTTCAGCCACCGGCGATCACGTATGGCCAGCTGTAGGCATCGGCTATTTAAGGAGTTAGTCGGGAGTTCTTGATATTGAGTATATATTCTCAATATAAGGCTCGTGGGCTTTTCACAACTAAACTTGACTCAGTGACTTGTTTTTGTAGATATTATATTTATAACTATATTTAGAGGTTATTTTACATGAAGGGCTGATCTCATACACATTATCTATGTATCTTGCCTAAGCGTTGTCTCCATATAAGAAATATCATTGAGTCTTAAGTCTAATCTGCGCGTAGATTTAAATATTCGGTTCAGCTTTAAGCAACATTCGGGATATAGATGCCAAGATCTTGTCACATCATTGGTATTTGAGATAAGAGTGTCACACAGGAGGAAGCCACTTAGGACCTTTAATAAAGGATTACAAGTAACAGCTGCTTGTGATAACCTAGATACCAGATCTGCAATGGTTCAGGGACATATTTTGTAATGTAACTACAGCAAGGCACTGTTGTCACATTTCTTCAGGAGACATTATGGCTTCATTTTTACGCTCGAAATTTTTTTTGGGCAGCAAAAATCCTAAAGTTGCAAACCATGAACCTCTGGTTTTGGGTGAGAATATCCTTCAGTTTTTTAGGAAGAGCATGACTCTAAAAGAAAGCGTATTGCAAGTCAGATATTTGTCATATACTCTATGAAGCTGAAGCAAGGAAGTTAGCGTTAATATTTGGTCAAGGGGTAGAAGCAAAACATTTAAATATACTTTATGGAATTTACACTTTTTAGCTATTTTATGTAGTTTTTTTCATGTTCATTGCACAAGACTGAGTCCACAAGCAAAAGAAGCCTTTTTGCATTTTTTAACATAAGAGTCTAAGGGCATTGTATGCTAGTGCTGGCCCCTAAAGTGGTATATATCAGAGCCTTCAATTTCTGGCGTAGATGTGGAGTGCTTACAGAGAATCTGTCACCAGGTTTTTGTTACCCCTCTGAGACCCATATAATGTAGGGGCAGAGATCCTGATTCCAACTATGTATCACTTACGGGGCTACTTGATGTCATTTTGATAAAATCACAGTTTTCTCTTTTGCAGATCTAGCAGTCCTCTGAATGTTCAGCTCTGTATAACCCCGCCCACACCACTGATTGGCTGTATACAGAAAGTATGCCACTTTGTTTTTACCACCTAATCTGAGAGCAGAATAATGGACAGAGACCCTGATTCCAGCAACCTATCACTTATAGGGCTGCTTGCTGAATGTTTTGATAAAATCACAGTTTTATCTGCTGAAGATGCACCAGTTCTCTGAATGGTGAGTGGGGCGGGCTCTGCAAATTCCACCCACACCACTGATTAGCTGCTTTCTGTGTATACTGCTCATAGGCAGAAAGCTGACAATCAGTGGTGGGGGAGGAGTGATAAAGAGGTCATGAATATGGGGGACTACATGGCAGCAGGTTTACTAGTCCTCTAGTGATAATCTCCTGCTTATGAAACGGTGATATTATCAAAACTACACTAAGCAGCCCAGTAAGTGACACATCGCTGGAATCAGGGTCTATGTCTCTTCATCATAGTGCTCTCATATTAGGTGGCAAAAATCTGGTGACAGATTCCCTTTAAACCCTTATTTAGAATTGTATTCTTTTCTGCTTTTCTCATCTGTGTGTAAAATCTTTTGGTCTTTAACCCCTTAACAACATTTGCCGTACTAATACGCGTCTGTGCCCTGGGACTTAAGAGCCAGACCCGTATTAGTACGTCATGGCGATCGCGCGTGCACACAGGCTGTGCGGGCGCGATCGCCGCCGGGTGTCAGCTGATTGTCACAGCTGACACCCGGTACTATGTGCAGGGAGCGGTCCTGCACCGCTCCCAGCACATTAACCCCCGCGATGCTGCGATCGAAGTCGATCGAAGTCGATCGCGGCATTGCGGGGGCAAGGGGAGGTGATCGCCGATACTCACCTCCTCTTCCGGCTTCCAGCGCAGTCTGCAAAGGCTTCCCGGGTGTTGCCATGACGACCCGATGTCGTCATGACAACATCCGGGTCACCAGACAGCAGGAAGATTGCTTGGACATGCGCAGTGCATCTCCAAGCAATCTTCACACTGTGCATTTCTGACAGCTTGCATGGCATAGGGATGGTGCTGCATTCCTGTGCCATGCAGGCGATCAGAGAAAAAAAAAGTGAATGTCCCAGAGTGGGACAAAGTAATAAAGTGTATAAACTGTGTGAAAGTGGAAAAAAAAAAAAAAAAAATTTGCAAAAATCTAAAAAAAAAATAATCCACCAAAAATAAAAATATAATGTACCCATCAATAAATATTATTATAAAAAAAAAAAAAACAATAAAAGTACACATATTTGGTATCGCCGCGTCCGGAACAACCTGACCTATAAAACTGTCCCACTAGTTAACCCCTTCAGTGAACACGGTAAAAAAAAAAAAAAAAAAAAACGAAGCAAAAAACAATGCTTTATCACCATACCGCCAAACAAAAAGTGGAATAACACGCGATCAAAAAGACGCATATAAATAAAAATGATACCGCTGAAAACGTCATCTCATCCCGCAAAAAACAAGCTGCCATACAGCTCCATAAGCCGAAAAATATAAAAGTTATAGCTCTCAGAATAAAGCGATGCTAAAAAATATTTTTTTCTATAAAATAGCTTTTATTGTGTATAAGCGCCAAAACATAGAAAAATGATACAAATGTGGTACCGCTGTAAATGTACTGACCCGAAGAATAAAGATACCTCATCAATTTTACCACACGCGGAACAGAATTTAAAAAAAAAAAAAAAAACAATTCCTGAATTGTTGGTTTTTGTTTATTCTGCCTCCCAAAAATCGGAATAGAAAGCGATTAAAACATGTCACGTGCCTGAAAATGGCACCAATAACAACGTCAAGTCATCCCGCAAAAAACGAGCCGTCACATGACTGTCTGCCAAAATCTGGAAAAATTATAGCTCTCAAAATATAGCAATGCAAAAACTAGATTTTACAAAAAATGCGTCTTTTAGTGTGTGACAGCTGTCAGTCATAAAAACCCCATATGATTCTGGCATTGCTGTAATCACACCGACCCGAAGAATAAAGTCGTCTAATCACTTATACCGCACAAGGAACAGCGTCAAAAATAAACTCTTGGGTTAGGATTGGGCTAGGGTTAGGGCTGGGTTTGGGGCTAGGGCTGTGCTGGGGCTAGGGTTGTGCTGGGGCTAGGGTTGTGCTGGGGCTATGGTTGTGCTGGGGCTAGGGTTGTGCTAGGGCTAGGGTTGTGCTAGGGCTAGGGTTGTGCTAGGGCTAGGGTTGTGCTAGGGTTAGGGCTGGGGTTGGGATTTTTTTCAAAAGTAAGAAAAAAAGATGACGATATGGTGACTAGTGTTGAGAGCAAGTGCTCGCTACTTGAGTTTGCATCGGGTGCTCTGGTATGCATTGAGTATCGTGGGTATTTGAGTGACATGCTCGAATCTCTGCCCCATATGCTTCGCGGCCAAAAAACTTTACGGGGATTGCCTGCCATGCACGAGAGATACCCGCATGTTTTTTTTTGGGTGTCTAATAACCGTGAAAAATGCGGAGCAGGGACTCGAGCATGTCACTCGAGCACACGCTGTACATGGTGCATACCTGAGTACCCGATGCAAACTCAAGTAGCGAGCACTTGCGCTCAAGTATAATGACAATTTATTCAATATGATGACCTAATGTAAACAAATTCTGTGCCGTACCTCTGGGTTCAAAATGTTCACTATACACCTTAATAAAATCCTTGAGGGGTATAGTTTCCAAAATGGGGACACTTGTGGGGGAGCTCCACTGTTTAGGCACATCACGGGCTCTCCAAACGCGACATGGTGTCCGCTAACAAATTGAATGGAAAATCGGCTCAAATTGTTAGAGGACGCCATGTTGCGTTTGGAGAGCCCCTGTGTGCCCAAACATTGAAGCTCCCCCACAAGTGACCCCATTTTGGAAACTAGACCCCCCAAGGCACCTATCTAGATGCATAGTGAGCACTTGGAACCCCCAGGTGCTTCACAAATTGATTCGTAAAAATGAAAAAGTGAAAAAAAAAACACTTTTTCATTTTTATGAATCAATTTGTGAAGCACCTGGGGTTCCAAGTGCTCACTATGAATCTAGATAGGTGCCTTGGGGGGTCTAGTTTCCAAAATGGGGTCACTTGTGGGGGAGCTCCAATGTTTGGGCACACAGGGACTCTCCAAATGCAACATGATATCCGCTAACAAATTGAATGGAAAATCGGCTCAAATTGTTAGCGGACACCACGTTGCGTTTGGAGAGCCCCTGTGTGCCCAAACATTGAAGCTCCCCCACAAGTGACCCCATTTTGGAAACTAGACCCCCCAAGGCACCTATCTAGATGCATAGTGAGCACTTGGAACCCCCAGGTGCTTCACAAATTAATTCGTAAAAATGAAAAAGTGAAAAAAAAAACACTTTTTCATTTTTATGAATCAATTTGTGAAGCACCTGGGGTTCCAAGTGCTCACTATGAATCTAGATAGGTGCCTTGGGGGGTCTAGTTTCCAAAATGGGGTCACTTGTGGGGGAGCTCCAATGTTTGGGCACACAGGGACTCTCCAAATGCAACATGATATCCGCTAACAAATTGAATGGAAAATCGGATCAAATTGTTAGCGGACACCACGTTGCGTTTGGAGAGCCCCTCTGTGCCCAAACTTTGGAGCTCCCCCACAAGTGACCCCATTTTGGAAACTAGACCCCCCAAGGCACCTTTCTAGATGCATAGTGAGAACTTGGAACCCCCAGGTGCTTCACAAATTAATTCGTAAAAATGAAAAAGTGAAATAAAAACACTTTTTCATTTTTATGAATCAATTTGGGAAGCACCTGGGGTTCCAAGTGCTCACTATGAATCTAGATAGGTGCCTTGGGGGGTCTAGTTTCCAAAATGGGGTCACTTGTGGGGGAGCTCCAATGTTTGGGCACACAGGGACTCTCCAAATGCAACATGATATCCGCTAACAAATTGAATGGAAAATCGGCTCAAATTGTTAGCGGACACCACGTTGCGTTTGGAGAGCCCCTCTGTGCCCAAACTTTGGAGCTCCCCCACAAGTGACCCCATTTTGGAAACTAGACCCCCCAAGGCACCTTTCTAGATGCATAGTGAGAACTTGGAACCCCCAGGTGCTTCACAAATTAATTCGTAAAAATGAAAAAGTGAAATAAAAACACTTTTTCATTTTTATGAATCAATTTGGGAAGCACCTGGGGTTCCAAGTGCTCACTATGAATCTAGATAGGTGCCTTGGGGGGTCTAGTTTCCAAAATGGGGTCACTTGTGGGGGAGCTCCAATGTTTGGGCACAGAGGGGCTCTCCAAACGCAATGTGGTGTCCGCTAACAATTTGAGCCGATTTTCCATTCAATTTGTTAGCGGATACCATGTTGCATTTAGAGAGTCCCTGTGTGCCCAAACATTGGAGCTCCCCCACAAGTGACCACATTTTGGAAACTAGACCCCCCAAGGCACCTATCTAGATGCATAGTGAGCACTTGGAACCCCTAGGTGCTTCACAAATTGATTCGTAAAAATGAAAAGTGTTGTTTTTTTTCACTTTTTCATTTTTACGAATCAATTTGTGAAGCACCTGGGGGTTCCAAGTGCTCACTATGCATCTATAAAGGTGCCTTGGGGGTCTAGTTTCCAAAATGGGGTCACTTGTGGGGGAGCTCCAAAGTTTGGGCACAGAGGGGCTTTCCAAACGCAATGTGGTGTCCGCAAACAATTTGAGCCGATTTTCCATTCAATTTGTTAGCGGATACCATGTTGCATTTAGAGAGTCCCTGTGTGCCCAAACATTGGAGCTCCCCCACAAGTGACCCCATTTTGGAAACTAGACCCCCCAAGGCACCTATCTAGATGCATAGTGAGCACTTGGAACCCCTAGGTGCTTCACAAATTGATTCGTAAAAATGAAAAAGTGTTTTTTTTTTCACTTTTTCATTTTTACGAATCAATTTGTGAAGCACCTGGGGGTTCCAAGTGCTCACTATGCATCTAGAAAGGTGCCTTGGGGGGTCTAGTTTCCAAAATGGGGTCACTTGTGGGGGAGCTCCAAAGTTTGGGCACACAGGGGCTCTCCAAACACAACATGGCGTCCGCTAATTATTCAAGCAAATTTTACAATCAAAACGTCAAATGGCGCTCCTTCCCTTCCGAGCCCTGCCGTGCGCCCAAACAGTGTTTCTTACCCAAATATTGGGTATCTGCGTGCCCAGGGGAAATTGCACAACAAATTTTGGGGTCCATTTTTTCTTGTTACCCCTGTGAAAATAAAAAAAATTGGGTCTAAAGTAACATTTTTGTGAAAAAAGTTAAATGTTCATTTTTTTCTTCCACATTCAAAAAATTCCTGTGAAGCACCTGAAGGGTTAATAAAGTTCTTGAATGTGGTTTTGAGCACCTTGAGGGGTGCAGTTTTTAGAATGGTGTCACTTTTGGGTATTTTCTGTCATAAAGACCTCTCCAAGTGACTTCAAATGTGATGTGGTCCCTAAAAAAATGGTTTTGTAAATTTTGTTGGAAAAGTGAGAAATCGCTGGTCAACTTTTAACCCTTATAGCTCCCTAACAAAAAAAAATTTTGGTTCCAAAATTGTGCTGATGTAAAGTAGACATGTGGGAAATGTTATTTATTAACTCTTTTGTGTGACATATCGCTCTGATTTCAGGGCTTAAAAATTCAAATTTTGAAAATTGCTAAATTTTCAAAATTTTTGCCAAATTTCCATTTTTTTCACAAATAAACGCAAGTGATATCGAAGAAATTTTTCCACAATCATGAAGTACAATATGTCACGAAAAAACAATCTCAGAATCAGGGGGATCCGTTGAAGCGTTCCAGAGTAATTACCTCATAAAGTGACAGTGGTCAGAATTGTAAAAATTGGCCCGGTCATTAACGTGCAAACCACCCGCGGGGCTTAAGGGGTTAAGGAGTTACCACAGTTTTAATTTTTAATTACATAAATCAATAATAGATGTGAAAATAAGTAACTTTGTAATATGTCTTATTAGAGAAATCTGATTCTTTCTTCTGCAGGATTGATCATTCATTCTCAACATTCTCAATTCTTGGGTATAATCTGTTTTTAGTGAAGAAAGATTTTTACGTTACTGAGACAGGAGATGACAGTTGGAGAAGGAGGGAGGAGCTCTGCCTCTTCCACCTCCCTTCTGCATAGAGTTTCATGAGCACCAACTGCCATCTCCTGTCTCAGTAATGGGAAAATCTGTCTTCAGTGAAGACAGATTTTACCCGAGAATTTAGAATTTTAATAATGACTGATCAGTCCTGGCAGAGAAAGAAGCGGATTCTTCTAACAAGATATATTACCGTGTTTCTTATTTTCATGTGTACTGTTGATCTATGTAATAAAAATGTAAAATAATGGTTACTCTTTCATGTTTTTGGGATACTTTGTCCAGAAAATAATAAATAAATGTTTGCAAACTTTTTTGGTTGATATGTAACTAGATTGAGGCCCGATGCTATGGCATCGGGAGGGCGGTAATGTCACGATGGGGGCAGGCTTTGCAGCGTTGAGAATCCCCCCCCCCCCATGTGCTCACCCACCTATCCACTCTCTCTTTCCCCCATGTGCTGACGTCTCCCGTCTGGGCTCTCTTCTTTGACCTGTCTACCCCATGTGCTCTCCCCCTTGTCTGCTGTCTCTCTCCTTCCTGTGCTGTGTTCTCCCCTCATGTGCTGTCCCGTTTGAGCTGTCTCCCCCCTGTGCTCTGTCTCTCTCCCCCTGTGCGGTTTCTCTCTCCATCTGCTGTCTTCTCCTCTCATGTGATCTCTTTGACCTGTTTACCCCATGTGCTCTCCCCCTTGTCTGCTCTCTCTCTCCACCCCTGCGCTGTCGTCTTCCCTCATATCTTCTCTCGTTTGAGCTGTCTCCCCGCGCAGTAAATCAGATCGCCGTCATCTTTGTGCAAGCAGATAGCGGCGGTCACATTAAAACTGCGCATGCGTTCCTCCTGTACAAACATGGCGGCGGTCATTGAATCATTCGGCTGGTCCCGGCGGCATGTGCGGCATGCACGGCGTGTTCGCGACGGTGTTCCGCTGGTGGTACCGCACAAGAGGCTGGTACCACCAGCGGTTTCCATATTGAGACACCCATCACTTGGGTGTCCCAATATGGCGGTCGACGAACTTCCGCCGCTTGGAATTCTGGAATCCGGACACATCAGGATGGAACAAGATGTGAAGACATTTTAAGGTAAGTATATTCTAGATAGGATTACAGATTATGTTGCGATTCTTTATCATTTATTTGATTTCTACTGATAGCACATTCTTCTTAGGTATAAATCAAACAATATCCCTGGAAGAATGAATCTATCCATACAGGCTGCTTGCATGTACAGTAAGTTATTAGGCTATTGTCATCTTTGATTGTTACGTTTGCATTTGTAGAGCATACACCTGCATCTGGGAGTGTTATGGCTCTTGACATTTACTCTCGATCCTTTCAGTTTCATTTAAGGTTTATTCTTGATAGTTTTTGTTTTTCTGACAGCTGTTGTTATTTTATAAAGCACATTTGCAAAAATGAAACAACCCCCACATTACCTGATCTTGTCATCTCATACAATGGTTAGGTGGGTGCTATATTTCAGTTCAAATTGTAAAAACTATATTTGTTCCTAGATATTAAGTAATTTGTGACAATTGACAGAAATGGGCATGCATTTTAATAGTTATCAATTTAACTCTTTTCTAATAAAACCCCCATGTGACTAGATATGCTTGATCCAATATTACAATATTAAAGAAGCACTCCTCTTCCTCCTCCCATCAAAATTTGTATCTTCTTAAAATATTGCAGTCGTCATATTATACAGCACTGTGTACTTACAATTGCTCATTTTGCCTTTCTATCCATCTAATCCTTCTCTTTTCCATTAGGTCTATGGCATCACATGATTAAAAACTGACTAGCTGAATCATTGTAATCTCTATGTAGAAACAAGAGGTTAATTTTCCCTGTATTACTCATCACTCACTGCAAAAGTCAATAGCAGGGGTGAGGAGGGAGCAGCTGGGTCAGGAATTGAAGAGAGGAATGATTTCTGTGGGGACAAGCGGCTTCCTGTTTCTAGTAAGGTGGCTGCCATACACAAAATTAATGTGAGATATGTATCACAGAGGTGCATGTCCTCTGTGATATAAACCCGGAGTAATGCTCTAGTACACATAGTACTAAGAGGGGTTAATCGGCCATGTTAGGGCCAGATCTAATTGTGAGCAGCTGAAGAGTTAGGGCGGGATGGCTGCTCACCATATCTCCACCCCTGGGTGTGGTTCACATTGTAAAATGGGACCTGTTTATCTGACACACGGTTCTGTGTAAGGGAGGTGTGTAGACCTCCTGAATTGTGTGGCTTTGCAAAAGGGCTAGGCAGCTGGACTCTAAGCCAAATGGGTGAACCCACACTATTGCACTATATGGACTTTTTACTTTATGTTTCACTTTGTGCCGGATAAATAAGGTCTATATTTAAGTTTTCATGTGATGCGTTTATGAGGACTGAAATAAACCAAATGGACTTTTAAATAGAAACAGTTCTTCCCGCTCCAAGTGAGTAGTATTGTTCCATTCTACAGAGAGCAGAGAAAAAAGAAGAATTAACTGGGTAGAAAGGCAAAATGAGCAATTGTAAGTGCACAGTGCTGTATAATATGATGACTGCAATATATTAAGAGAATATACACTTTGATGAAAGGAGGAGGAGGAGTGCTTCTTTAAGTCAATTATCAAGATCTCAAATCCCTCTATATTTTCCAAAAATTGTATGCATATTTATTTTCTCCTTGTATACTTGTATACTAACTACTAGTCCATCCTTCTGGTGCAGTATGTAAAAATACCGGTAAAATGGGCTCATTGTCATCGCATATTTAGCTCACTTTCCATTGCACTGTACATAAAACAGATTATGACGTTGGAATTAAAAGTTGATCCATGCCCAGCGGGCTCAAATTTTTCTCTAGTTCTTTTGTTTAGTTTGGAGGGTTATTTTGGAAGGAATTGGGGTTAACTCCCTGTCCTTATATAAAAGCCATTGGAAAGCTTAAGATTATTTTCAGGAGGTTGTAGTTGTATGTGTCTCTGTTGTCTCACTAAGATTAAAGGCTCTTCAACAACATAAAGTAATTATAAATGGTGCCTAGTATTTAATGATGAGAATAGGCTTGGGGTCCAGGAGCTTCAATTTATAGGGATTTACTGGATACATATATTTTTTTTGGTCTAATCTCGGGATATTCCATCAATATCAGATTGAGATGTCTTACAGTTCCACAGCTGATTAAAGGGGCAGACCAAGTGCAGAGACCCCATTATGGTTTACCACGCACAGCTCCATACATTTTGTAGTGGCCTTGCCAGGTATTGCAGCTTGCTGTAGCTCAGTCCCTTTTACAAATGTACAGAGCTTTTTACCTGGTAAGCAATGCAGAGAACACAGTACCCACTGGAGCAATGTAACCATTTTATAGGTGGGGGGTGCAGAAAGTCGTTCCCGACTGATCTCATATGGATGTCGTATCCTAAAAATGGAATATCAATATTGTAGTTGGAACCTTTTTGTGCCTTTGTGTGGCTATGATCCTCCAAGTTGCACCTCTTTAGTTACTTAGTTAGTTTTATCATTTTATCAGTTTTCCTATTTGCCATCGCTACCAGAGATGGCAGAATAAATGATAGAATTACATGACTCTGTTTTCCACTGATTTATGACATAATGTTATATTGAGTAAATGGACAGATCTCTCCGTTTTACTGTCTCGGCTTTTTAATTACATTTTAGTAAAGGAAGCAGGAGGTTTATGTGAGAAAGCTACAGCAGTCGGATAATTGACAGAGGATCACATGTAAAGGGTAATATATGACATGTAGGGCTACGTGATCTCCAAGGCCGCTATTACCGAATGAATCACTTGTCTTAGTAACATGCTCGGGTGTGCTGCTTCATTTAATGCTTTCAGAATAAGGCATGATAAATGGCAGCATCCAGTATCATCCAACATCATTATTAAATGTACATTGTAAAGAAACATAAAGTATAAAAAAACAAGTCAATCACCCAGTTTTATTATTTGTTTTTTTTTTTTATTTTGTTGCTATATAATTATATATTTGTTTTAATAAGATCATGTGTTTCCTGATATTTCTTCTTCTTTTTTTCTCTTTTCTATCATTTTATTTTTTATTATATAGTTTTAGTATTTGCCCAATCATGCATCACTTACAAAACCTAAGAAAAAAACAAAATTAGCAAATACCTTGCAGTAAATTAATAAACAGCAATAGTGCATGAAAATAATATAGGTTACTTGGATAACCTTATTTTGATAAAAAAAAAACATAAAATCCATCCCACCACGTCACGGTGACCCTATTTAGGATGGTCCTAACCTCTAGTATTAAAACTTTACCATATGTCAAATGGCGTAAATGTGAATAAGGGCAAGCAGGAACGAGACCTCGACTAATGGACAACCAGCCATGGGGAGCTATATGAATGTAATGTTCAGCTCAATGAAAAGGGAGGTCACACCTTTAATGCACAAAGCGCAAAAACCTGAAATGAAAACCTTAAAGAAATGAACTGGAATATAAGTTGATGTGCATTCAACGTGTATTCACTTGTTCACACTGGCCACTAAACAGACAAAACCTAAGATAAAATTAAAATGAGTAAATACCCTGCAGTAAATAAATTAATAGCAATAATGCATGGAAATAACATAGGGTGTTTAGTTAACATAATTTTGATAAAAATAACATAAAAGCCAATCCACCGCGTCAAGGTGACCATATTCCTGACGGTCCTAATTATGCATCACATACTATAGTCTTAAATATTTAAGTAAAAAAAAAAAAATCAAAATGGGGATGACAGATAAAAAGGCAAAAATATCACAAAAATATCACAAAAATATCACAAAATATTCAAAATATCACCATGTGCCACAATTAGCCCTTAAAGGGAATCTGTCAACAGTTTTTTGCTATGTATTCTGAGAGAAGCATGATGAAGGGGCAGTGGCCCTGATCCCAGTGATATGTCACTTACTGGACTGTGTGCTGCTGTTTCAATAAAAATCTGTGTTTTATCAGCAGGAGGGGATCACTACAGGACTATCTGCCTCATAGTCCTGCTGTTCTGTGTTCACGCCTCCACCACTGATTAGAAACTTTCTGCCACTATACAATGTACATAGAAAATTGCCAAACAGTGGTGTGGGTGTGGTTATACAGAGCTCAGCATTTAAGCACTGCTAGATCTGCAGCAGATAAAACAGGGATTATATGAAAATGACAGCATACAGACCAGTAAGTGACAACCCTGGAATCAGGGTCTCATCCCATATATCATGTGTAGCGTCGGCGTCCCTGCCTCCTGCTAGGCAGGGACACTGTTCCCCTCACCTCTCCGCTCCGTGCCCGGCGTCTTCCTCCCGCTCTGCTAGCAGCGCGCTCTCCTTCCCGGCCACGGTGCTTAGGGCGCGCGCGCGCTCCCCCTCTCTTAAAGGGGCCGCGCGCGCCGTCCTAAGGAGTCCCCGGCCAATGGCCGGAGGACTTCACCATATATAAGGCACCTCCTCCAAAATGGAGGTGCCCGAGCAATGTTGTAGCACAGTTCATCACTCTGCTTCAGCCCTCAGGTACCGTTTCCAGTTACCTGCCAGTTTCCTGTCTGATACCTGCCAGTCTCGTGTCAACCTGCTACTATTCCTGCGGTCCGACAGTCTGCCTACCAGCCCTGCCAGTCTGTCTATGGATCCGTCTGCCCGCTCACCTGGGAGCGCACATCTGCTACCTGCCTGCTAGCCTACCTGGAGGCTCCGCCGTCACGTGCTGTGACCACCAGCCTGTCCAGAGACTCTTGCCCGCTCACCTGGGAGCGCTCACCTTCTACCTGTCTGCTAGCCTACCTGGAGGCTCCGCCGTCACGTGCTGTGACCACCTGCCTGTCCAGAGACTCTTGCCCGCTCACCTGGGAGCGCTCACCTTCTACCTGTCTGCTAGCCTACCTGGAGGCTCCGCCGTCACGTGCTGTGACCACCTGCCTGTCCAGAGACTCTTGCCCGCTCACCTGGGAGCGTCCACCTGCTACCAGCCTGCTTGCCTACCTGGAGGCTCTGCTGTCACTTGCCGTGACCACCCGCCTGTCAAGAGACTGTCCCGGTCACTTGCCGTGACCACCTGCCCGTTTACCCAGAGACTGTCCCGGTCACTTGCCGTGACCACCTGCCCGTTTACCCAGAGACTGTCCCGGTCACTTGCCGTGACCACCTGCCCGTTTACCCAGAGACTGTCCCGGTCACTTGCCGTGACCACCTGCCCGTTTATCCAGAGACTGTCCCGGTCACTTGCCGTGACCACCTGCCCGTTTTCCCAGAGACTGTCCCTGTCACTTGCTGTGACTACCTGCCCGTCTTCCCTGGGCGCCACCCGCTTCCTTACAAGGGCCGCCCCTTTGTATAGTTGCTCAGAGGTTCCGCCTCCCAGACCCGTTACAGTTTGCTCGGGCCATGGAACCCGGTGGCACCCAGGCTCCCTCGCTCTCGGACCTATGTCATGAACTGTCCCGTCACAGGTCCCAACAGGAGTCCATCCTGGGTCACCTGTGGAATGTCAACTCTCGCCTGGACACTATGACTGCTCCACCAGCAACCATCGCTAGCGTCATGACCCGCAACCCGGCAGCACTGCTGCCCACCAATACCTTGGTATCCTGCCCCGGACCCCGGCTTTCTGCACCTCCTCGCTTCGGAGGCGACCCCGCTCAAGCTCGGGGCTTCATAAACCAGTGCACCCTGCACTTTGAACTCCTGTCCCACCAGTTTATCTCCGGCCGGGCCAAAATTGCCTTCATCATGTCTCATCTCACGGGGGAGGCACTGGCTTGGCTAAATCCTCTATGGGAGAGAGGAGACCTCCTGGTGTCCGACCTGCCAGCCTTTCTCACGGCTTTCCGGAAAGTCTTCGACGAACCCGGACGGAGGACCTCATCCGCATCGTCTCTGCTACGCCTCCGTCAAGGAGATCTCACCGTGGGCCAACATGCCATACGGTTCCGTACCCTTGCTTCGGAGCTGGCCTGGGATAACGACGCTCTGGTGTCTGTCTTCTGGGAGGGTCTGTTCGGCCGTATTAAAGATGAACTCGCCGGTCGGGACATTCCTACCACTCTCGACGACTTGATAACACTTGCCACCCGGATTGACATCCGGTTCCAGGAGCGCGCCAAAGAGGTCACCCGTGAGAGGAGGTTTCCACGTCTAGCCCCTACTTTCCAGAAACCCGTCACTCCCTCCGTTACTCCCCAGGCACACTGACCTGAGCCTATGCAGGTCGACCAGACCAAGATGGTCAAAACCCGTCAAGACTCACGCCGTGCCGAGGGGAGCTGCTTCTACTGTGGCAGTAAGGAGCACCGGATCCGTTCCTGCCCTGAGAGATCGGGAAACGCCTGTGTCTAGGGTCGCTCAGAGAGGTCGCCCTAGACAAAAGTAAACCCTCTCCATCCCTGATGCTGTCAGTCTCTATCACCTGCGGAGAGAACCGCTATTTCGAACTGGCTCAACTTGACTCAGGAGCTGCTGGTAATCTCATCTCTCAATCCCTGGTAGAGAGGTACCGCATTCCTACCAAACATCTGGCCGTACCTTTATCTGTCGCCGCCGTGGATGGGGGCCTCTTACCACATCCTATCCAACTCATCACAGAATCCATAACTCTGCAGGTGGGAATGCTGCATTCTGAGAGCATCTCCTTTCATGTTCTACCTGGACTCTCTCACACACTCTTGCTGGGTCTACCTTGGCTCCAGAAACATGCACCCGTGCTTGACTGGCAGACCGGAGAGGTCCTTCGCTGGGGACAGGACCGCCATAAGACTTGTCTAGTTCCCGTTCATCCTGCTCGTCCTTCTCCTACCCCAGTCAATCTACCCGGTCTACCGGCTCCCTATTGGTCTTATGCGGATGTCTTCAATAAAAAAGAAGCAGAGACATTACCCCCTCATAGATCATATGACTGTCCAATCGACCTGATACCCGGCTCTACTCCTCCCCGTGGGCGTATCTACCCTTTGTCCGCAGCAGAGACCCGGTCCATGTCTGAATATATTGAGGAGAATCTGGCCCGGGGATTTATCCGGAAATCTACCTCCCCGGCGGGAGCAGGCTTCTTCTTCGTCAAAAAGAAGAACGGCTCACTCTGTCCATGTATAGATTATAGAGGCCTTAACCAGATTACAGTGAAGAATAAATACCCCCTCCCGCTCATTCCTGAATTATTTGACCGCCTGAGGGGGGCTAGAATCTTCACCAAACTGGACCTCCGTGGGGCGTATAACCTGGTCCGTATCCATCAGGGGGATGAATGGAAGACGGCATTCAACACCCGGGACTGCCACTATGAATATCTGGTAATGCCCTTTGGTCTCTGTAACGCTCCCGCCGTCTTTCAAGAGTTGGTCAATGACATCTTCCAGGACCTTCTCTACTCCTGCGTAGTGGTGTACCTGGACGACATCTTGGTCTTCTCTCCGGATCTCCAGACTCACCGGAGGGATGTTCGTCAGGTCCTGCTCAGGCTCAGGCAGAACCACCTCTACGCTAAATATGAGAAGTGCCTCTTTGAGCAGACCTCACTTCCGTTTTTGGGCTACATAATTTCTCAGACCGCCCTACGAATGGATCCTGAGAAGCTGTCTGCCATCGAGAAGTGGCCTCGACCAGAGGGGTTGAAGGCTATTCAGCGGTTCCTGGGCTTTGCCAACTATTACCGCCTCTTTATACCGCACTTCTCTTCCCGGACTGCCCCAATTTCCGCGCTCACCCGTAAGGGCACTAATCCCAGAGAATGGCCGCCCGCAGCAGAGGAAGCCTTTCTTTCCTTAAAACAGGCTTTCTCTTCCGCCCCGGTGCTGCATCGCCCGGACGGCAACAAGCAGTTCTTCCTGGAAGTTGACGCCTCCTCCTCTGGAGCCGGAGCGGTACTTACCCAAAAATCGTCTTCCGGGAGAGTGGTAACTTGCGGCTTCTTCTCCAAACTCTTCTCCTCTTCTGAGCTCAACTATTCTATTGGAGACCGAGAGTTATTGGCCATTAAGCTGGCTTTGGAGGAGTGGCGTTACCTGCTCGAGGGGGCTCTTCACCCGGTAATAATTTACACTGACCACAAGAACTTGGCTTACCTCCAGAGTGCCCAGAGACTTAACCCGCGCCAAGCCCGGTGGTCCTTGTTTTTTGCTCGCTTTGATTTTGTTCTTCATTTTCGCCCGGCTGACAAAAACATCAAAGCGGACGCCTTGTCCCGATCCTTTCTGGTGTCTGATCTCGAGGAGGAACCTAAACATATCATCGATCCCGCCAGAGTAATGCAGGTGGCTCCCGTGAGTCTAAATCGTCTCCCTCCTGGTAAGACGTTCGTCACTGTACCTGATCGGGAGAAGATCCTACACTGGGGTCACTCGTCTAAACTTGCTGGCCACGCCGGTCAGAAAAAGACCCTCCAGCTTATTACCCGGCACTACTGGTGGCCTACCCTGCACAAGGACGTAATAGACTTTGTTTCTGCCTGTGTGTCCTGCGCCTGCAACAAGGTTCCGAGACACCTGCCAGCCGGTCGCCTCCTTTTGCTTCCTGTACCTGCTGCCCCCTAGCAGCATATAGCTATGGACTTCATAACAGACCTCCCGTCTGCACCCGAGCTGGCTAAAGACTTTATCCGCCACATCTTCCATCTTCATGGCCTGCCTCTCCACATCGTGTCGGATCGTGGGGCTCAGTTCACCTCACGCTTCTGGAGAGCCACATGTAAACTGCTAGACGTCACCTTGGACTTCTCCTCCGCTTACCATCCTCAGTCCAATGGTCAAGTGGAGCGGATCATTCAGATCCTGACCAGTTACCTCCGGCACTTCGTTAATGCCCACCATTCAGACTGGGTGGATCTCCTGCCATGGGCCGAATTCTCTTACAACAATCACGAGAGCGAATCTTCCTCCAAATCCCCGTTTTTTGTAGTCTTCGGTCAGCATCCTCGGATCCCATTTCCCGTCTCCACCTCGGTGGATAATCCGGCTGCGGAATCTCTCGTTAGCGAATTTTTCTCCATTTGGGAGAGTACCCGATCCGCACTCCTTCAGTCGTCCGAGCGGATGAAAAAACACGCTGATAAAAAACGCCTGGATCCTCCACAATTCCGTCCTGGAGATAAAGTCTGGCTCTCGTCCAAGTATGTCCGGCTCAAGATTCCCTCCTACAAGTTAGGGCCTCGGTTCATCGGCCCACTGGAGGTTATCAAACAGATCAACCCGGTGGCCTATAAATTGAAACTCCCGGCCAACTTGCGGATCCCTAACTCCTTCCATGTATCTCTCCTTAAACCCGTGGTACTTAACTCTTTTTCCAAGTCTACAGGTACGTCTCCTGCTCCAGTTTCTGCTGAAGACGAGTTTGAGGTAGAGAACATTCTGGCCATCAAAAGGGTAAGAGGAAAGACCTTTTTTCTGGTAGATTGGAAGGGGTATGGTCCTGAGGAGAGAACGTGGGAGCCCCGGGAAAACATGCATGCCCCTCTCATCCTTGCTAAATTTCTGTCTGGCCTAAAAAAGGGGGGGCCTAAAGGGGGGGGTACTGTAGCGTCGGCGTCCCTGCCTCCTGCTAGGCAGGGATGCTGTTCCCCTCACCTCTCCGCTCCGTGCCCGGCGTCTTCCTCCCGCTCTGCTAGCAGCGCGTGCTCCTTCCCGGCCACGGTGCTTAGGGTGCGCGCGCGCGCGCTCCCCCTCTCTTAAAGGGGCCGCGCGTGCCGTCCTAAGGAGTCCCCGGCCAATGGCCGGAGGACTTCACCATATATAAGGCACCTCCTCCAAAATGGAGGTGCCCGAGCAATGTTGTAGCACAGTTCATCACTCTGCTTCAGCCCTCAGGTCCCGTTTCCAGTTTCCTGTCTGATACCTGCCAGTCTCGTGTCAACCTGCTACTATTCCTGCGGTCCGACAGTCTGCCTACCAGCCCTGCCAGTCTGTCTATGGATCCGTCTGCCCGCTCACCTGGGAGCGCACATCTGCTACCTGCCTGCTAGCCTACCTGGAGGCTCCGCCGTCACGTGCTGTGACCACCAGCCTGTCCAGAGACTCTTGCCCGCTCACCTGGGAGCGCTCACCTTCTACCTGTCTGCTAGCCTACCTGGAGGCTCCGCCGTCACGTGCTGTGACCACCTGCCTGTCCAGAGACTCTTGCCCGCTCACCTGGGAGCGCTCACCTTCTACCTGTCTGCTAGCCTACCTGGAGGCTCCGCCGTCACGTGCTGTGACCACCTGCCTGTCCAGAGACTCTTGCCCGCTCACCTGGGAGCGCTCACCTTCTACCTGTCTGCTAGCCTACCTGGAGGCTCCGCCGTCACGTGCTGTGACCACCTGCCTGTCCAGAGACTCTTGCCCGCTCACCTGGGAGCGTCCACCTGCTACCAGCCTGCTTGCCTACCTGGAGGCTCTGCCGTCACTTGCCGTGACCACCCGCCTGTCAAGAGACTGTCCCGGTCACTTGCCGTGACCACCTGCCCGTTTACCCAGAGACTGTCCCGGTCACTTGCCGTGACCACCTGCCCGTTTACCCAGAGACTGTCCCGGTCACTTGCCGTGACCACCTGCCCGTTTACCCAGAGACTGTCCCGGTCACTTGCCGTGACCACCTGCCCGTTTATCCAGAGACTGTCCCGGTCACTTGCCGTGACCACCTGCCCGTTTTCCCAGAGACTGTCCCTGTCACTTGCTGTGACTACCTGCCTGTCTTCCCTGGGCGCCACCCGCTTCCTTACAAGGGCCGCCCCCTTGTATAGTTGCTCAGAGGTTCCGCCTCCCAGACCCGTTACATCATGCTGCTGTTATATTACATAGCAAAAACCTTGTGACAGATTCCCTTTAAATGGTAAAAAGCCAATTACTACATACCTGGCATGAGGCAAATCAAATGCAAGTACAGCATATAACGAAAATGTAAACCTTCAATGAATATAAAAAAGATAAAAACATGTTCATAAAATGTGAAACAATGCCAGAAAAGTGACGGCAACAGATGAGGTTGTTATAAATTTAAAACAACATTATCTATTGTACCTATTGAAGCTTCTAGAACCATCTTTAGGTCTATTTCCTATGGTGATGCCGCCTCTCTTCTGCCATTTTTATATATGTTTTTATCTTTCTTTGTATTCAGTAAAGATTTACAGTTTTGTTGTATACCTGCATTTGATTTGCCTAATACCTGCTAACACTTTGCTATAATTTCTGAGAGCAGAAAGGTGTAGGGGCAGTGAGCCTGATTCCAATGATGTGTCATTTACTGGGCTCCTTGTAGCAGTTTCAATTAATCAGTGTTTTATCAGCGGGAGATTTTCACTAAAGGACTAGTTGTCTCGTGACTTGAAGTCTTTCTACTCTTTGTAAACACTGGTTGACAGCTTTCTGCCTATGCACAGTATATTCATAAAGCTGCCAATCAATAATGTGGGCGGGGTTATATAGAGGTCAGCATCCAGAGAACTGCTAGATCTGCAGAAGATAAAACAGGGACTTTGCCAAAACTTCAGTAAGCAGCCTAGTAAGTGACACATCACTGAAATCAGGGTCTCTGCCTCTACATCATGCTGCTCGAAGATTAAATAAAATCCTGGTGTAAAGTTATCTTTAAATACAAGGACACTTAAATTTTTATATCCGATTTTTTGCTACTTTTTAGTTTTTTTTGTTTATGTGCCAGAGTGTCCACAATTATGTTTGTTGGCTAGAAGGGTGAAATAAACCTTCTATTGTGCTGGAATGGCCTCGGTGGATCAGTTAAAGGGGTCTCCAAATTAAGTATTTTCTGAACCATATTAATTTTGAGCTAAAAAGAGAGACTCCGCAATAATCTTTTATTTAGATCCTGTCTGGCTGATTTATGCTGCCTGAACAACATGTAGCATGAATCAGAGACCGGCTCAGGCCTTTCAGACATCTATGTGTTAGTATGTGACCCTGCGCCATTTCAGAGAAAACATACTTTAAAACTTTAAAACAAGGTGACTAAGCAAAAAGATAAGTCCCTGCCTGCTTCTCTCTGCCCCGCTCACTTAGATTGACAGCTGACAGGTCAACTTAGATTGAATCAGCTGACGGGTGCCCTTTAAACACAGATTTTCTTCTCGAACAAATACCTCCACTCCTTTGCTAAGAATTGCCTGTCACAAAATGCTAATCATGGAAACCTATTAATTAGAACAAAGTCAGTATCATGCAACTGAGGTCACTGTACCATTAATATCAATGACAGTGATGGAAGCTAAAGGAAATAAAGTATCTCAAGCCAAAGAATCTACTAATTCACTTCCTGGGCCCCAATTATGCTGGGTGGCAATGAAGGCTTCACCTTTTGGACAGCCACAATTCATTTTAAATATACTTTCTATGCATAGCTTAAATCTGCATGATGTTAATATAGGAAAGCCCAACAGTATTTACAAGGAAGTAGAGATACATGTAAAAGTTGGACACCCCTGGTAAAAATTACTGTTATTGTGAATAGTTAAGCAATTTGAAGATGAAATGATCTGTAAAAGGCCTAAAGTTAAAGATGACACATTTACTTTGAATTTTAGGCAAATAAATATATATAGTGTCATTTTTTACATTTTACAAAAAGAAAAATGGGCAGTGAAAAAGTTTTTGATTAGTACCCACTTTTGCAAATATCACAGCTTGTAAACGCTTTTTGTAGCCAGCGAAGAGTCTTTCAATTCTTCTTTAAGGGATTTTCATCCATTCTTCCTTGGAAAATTCTTCCAGTTCTGTGAGATTCCTGGGTCATCTTGCATGCTCTTCTACTTTGAGGTCTAGCCACAGATTTTCAATGATTTTCAAACTTTTAAATTGGCTCATTTTCCTTTTTTGTAATTTTTAAAATGTAAAAAATGACAATATATATATTTTTGGCCTAAAATACAAAGTAAATGTGTCATCTTTAACCTTAGCCCTTTTAGAGATCATTTAATCTTCAATTTGCTTAACTGTTCACAATAACAATTATTTTGACCGGGCGTGGCCAAACTTTTACATGCCACTGTATATCGTATGTTCACCTGGTAGCATAAAGCCTCTCAGCCTTAGCCATCGTATGTAAAAATGGGGAAAGAGACAAAATCTTTGACCCTTAGGGCTCATTTGGTCATCAGCCTTTTGAATACGAGAAAAAAGACCCGAGTTTCAGCAGTAAAATTCATCAGATGTTCATCATATCTTCATCAGTGTCATCCAAGTTTCATCAGAGTTTGGTTAAATTTTCGTCAGTTTTTCTTGTATTTAAAAAAAAAAAAAAGTTTCCCCACCTTTAACAGTTAGTGAAAAAAGGGTGGCACACAGATGGCATCCAATTTTTTTCATTGACCCCTAGACTTTGATTGCCCAGTTTGGTCTGATACTTGGATTAATATTGGACAAGTCTTCACAATTTTGCAAGAAGCTCACTCTACCCCTGAGGAAGCCTTAGCTTAATGGTGATACTCATGAGGCTTTCCTCTTCCTCATCCTATTATTACCTACAATAGAGGACTTTTCTGGTCTCTATATCATGTCACAATCCATTTTAAACTCCAATGGTTAGAGCACTGTTGGTTTAGGATGTGCCAGCAACCAGGGGTGGATTAAGAGTAGCAAGGGCCCCGGGCAGTTTAGACGGCATGGGCCCCCCCACACACACCCACACACCTGATATATCACGTGACTTGTCACATGATCCCCCTTTGATAGATCATGTGATAGTTCATGTGAAATTAATTCTGCACAATATTAATATATTAATTATAATTATTTTTTTATATTAATTGTATGACTTAATATTGAGCACAATTAAGTATGCTGACATTGCCCTTATGTATGTAGGATCTCATACTGTATAATATGAGCTTTCACATAATCCTCCTATACACAGCAGGAGGCCGCACCGCACCCCCCCAGATACAGCCGGAGGCCGCCCCCCCCCAGATACAGACGGAGGCCGCACGGCGCCCATCCAGATACAGCAGGAGGCCTCACGGCGCCCCCCCCCAGATACAGCAGGAGGCTGCACTGCGCCCCCCCCCAGATACAGCAGGAGGCCGCACTGCGCCCCCCCCAGACACAGCCGGAGGACGCACGGCGCCCCCCCCAGACACCGGCGGAGGCCGCACAGCCCCCCCCAGATGCAGCAGGAGGCCGCACGGTGCCCCCCCGCAGATACAGCAGGAGGCCACACGCTACCCCCCCCAGATACAGCAGGAGGCCGCACACACACACAAACAAACATATACAGACATATACAAAGACAAATACATACACGCATAGGCTGCGTGCCCACTGTGCGTTTTTCAAGCGTTTTTGCCACAGAATTTCCGCAGCGAAAACACTGAAAAAACGCTTGGTAATACGTGCCCCATGGTCCCTAATGATAATCCGCATGTGCTGTGCACATGCTGCGGAAATTTCCAATGCGATTTATCATTGTGGAAAAATACGCAGCATGTCCATTAATTTTGCGGACACGCAGCGTAATTGCCACCATTGACTTGCATTGAATCGGTTAATATCCGCATGACTGCATGTGCACATGCGGATATTAAGCGATTCAATGCGCGGATGGTACCCGGGTTTGGAGAAGAGGAGGCTCTCATCCAGACCCGGGTACCATAGTACCTGTAAAAAAAAGAATTTAAAATAAAAAAAATAAAGATTATACTCACCTTCCGATGGCCCCCGGTCTCCTCAGCGATATGTTCAGTCTGTTGTATGCGTCGCGGTGGTGTGAAAGGACCTGCCATGATGTCATTTAGTCATGTGACAGGTCACACGACAGCTGACATCGGCTGTCGCGTGACCTGTCATATGACTAAATGACGTCATGAAAGGTCCTTTCACACTACCGTGAGCCGCCCAACACACCGGACGCATCGCTGAGGAGACCGGGGACCATCGGAAGGTATGTATAATCTTTATTTTTTACCATTCTCATTCTTTTTTTTAACTATTACTTGGTCACACTATATATGCCGGTTGCATGGATTTATATAGTGTGACCAAGTTGTCAAGCACTTTTCCAAGTGATGCTAAAATCGCTTGGAAAAGTGCTTGATAACCCGCATGCAGGAATGCATGCAAAAACGCTTGACAAACGCTTCTAACTGGCGGGAAAAACGCATGTAAAATCTGCATTCGTTTTTCCTGCCAGGGAGAGGCGGAAAAAATATGCAGCATTTCTGCATCGTGGGCACATAGCCATAAACACATTTGAAACACAAAAATACATATAAACAGACATATCACACAATGATATCTGCACACACTGACACATCACTCACCGTCCCCCTGCTCAGCTCCAGTCGTCCAGCTCCTCTCTGGTGGTAAGAAGCAGTGCAGGGCACACTGCATGACGTCACGCTAGCAGACACTGCCACGCACCTGGCCGTGTCTTCTAGCTGTGATGCGGCCGGGCCAGCACACGTGCGCACGCACGATACGCAGATATGCGCACGCATGCACACGGTACGCAGATGAATCCGCACGCATGCACACGGTACGCAGATATGCGCACAGACACATGCATACAGGCATACGTACATATATTATAAACACATAAAACTGTCCTGTCCAGCAGCTCCTCAGGCATGTCTCAGTGCAGGGCCGCCTGCGTGTCACAGACATGGCCCTGCTTTCAGTGGGGCCCACTCGCCGTTGGGGCCTGGGCTGCTTCCACAGCATCTGAGTAGGACCTCTGGCGCTGCTTGATTGCCGGCACTTCACCTGACATGGCCGTGCGCAGGGTGGTTGTGTCTGGTAGTAATGGCGCGGCAGGGGCAATACACAAGCACAATTATAGGCGCAGTGTCGTCCCTGCCGTGTCATTAATACCAGACACAGCCGCACAGCTCACGGCCATGTCAGGTGAAGTGCCAGTGGTCCTGCACAGATGCCAGGGAAGCAGCCCGGGCCACGACAGCGAGTGAGCCCCCCCTGATCGTCCACAAATACATAGACATAGATACATACACACACACACATATACATACATACATACACATATATATATACACACACACACACACACACACACACACACACACACTGCACATGGACTTACCCTTTCTGTACATTATGCAGGTTCTTCCATCTTCTCTGTGGGGCAGCCTCCCCTCCTCTTGGGGCCCGACTGCAGAGTTCTCGGTGTAATTGCAGGGCAGGAGGGGGAGAGCGGAGCAGTAACATTCAGACCCGGCTAAGGGGCAGGGAGAGCAGTGGGCCCGCCATGCTGTAAGCTGGCTCTGTGCTCTGCTGCAGGCCGGAGCAGGTGGGCGGAGAGTCCTCTCCTGCACTTACACAGTCAGTTGCTGGTGAGTCATCCTCTGCAGCCACCGGACACAGCAGAGCAGATTCCATCTTCCGACTCCTGGGCCCTCCTGTCACACATTATAATGAGGTCAATCCGGCCACAGGCCCCTGGGAGCCCCGGGCCCCATGGCAGCCCCAGGCCCCGGGCGGTAGCCCGGATTGACCTCATTATAATCCGCCTATGCCGGCAACATATCAGTTTCCCATTTGTGGAACACTATTTTGTGCACTTTCATTCCTGTTTATCTTGTTCTTGACCCTGTTATTTGTATGTTGGATTTCTTTTCATAACCATTGCTGTTATATGCTTATCAGATAATAATAATATATCTAATATAATCTATCTATTGATCTAATCTCGTGATCCCAATATACTGTTGCCGCTTTATAAATCACTGGTGAGGCCACATCTGGAATATGGGATGCAGTTTTGGGCTCCACATTTTAAAAAGGATATTCAGAAGATGGAGTCAGCTCAAAGGCGGCAACTAGAGTGGGAAAAGTTGGGCTTGTTTAGCTTAGAAAAATGACACCTCAGAGGAGATCTCATTTACATGTATAAATATATGGTTGGTCAATACAAATGACTGGCCCATGACTTATTCCTTCCAAAGACCATACTAAGGACCAGGGGGCACTCAATACAGGTGGAAGAAAGGCGATTCCGGCACCTAAACAGGAAAGGGTTCTTTACAGTCAGAGCAGTCAGACTGTGAAATGCCGACCACAAGAGGTAGTAATGGTCGACACTATAACAGCTTTCAAAAAAGGTCTGGATGATCCCCTCGATACACATAACATTGTGGGTTACAGTTAAATTAGACAAAATATTACGCCTATTGTAGTACATTTAATACGGTAATAGTAATTACATAACTAGTAACATAATTAGGTTTGATCCAGGGTTCTAGGACTGATCGCCTTTTCTCTGGGTCAAGAAGGAATTTTTCCCCATGATGCAAATTGGCTGAATGTGTCCTGGGGTTTTTGCCTTCTTCTGGATCAACAGATTTAGGCATATAGATTTTAGTAATACCATTATTAGAATCATAAGAGTAATACAAAATATAAAACTAATTAAAAAATCATAAACAGGTTCATTTTAATTCTAATAGTGCAGCAATAATAAAAAGGGTAATAATACATTTGTGATGCCAAGTCCCAGTAAGTTAGTATGTTAGTGTAGGGAGTACAATTGGGGGAGAAAAGTTGAACTTACATTACTATTATAATATTATTATCATTATATAGGCAGATGAGGATAGGCGTAAGCCCTATTGTGGGCATGCTTCGTTTTGCGCAGATGATCTTTTGGCATTTTTAATTGTTTTTATATTTTTGTCTTTTTGTATTTTCATGTAGATAAAAAAATATATATATTTGTTGGTGATCCCTTTGTTTTTTGGCATAGTTCTTTCATTGCCATCGTTTTGCATGGACCACAATAAATCGCGGACATTTGAACAACCGCGTAGACTAGACGAGTGCTATCCATGAAAAATACGGAGCAAAAAACTGACATGTGTATGAGCCTTTAGATGAAGCCTATCAATCCCTTCTATTTAGAAATATCAGCCTATTGCTATGTTATCACCCTGCTTCTGCTGTCTACAAGTGCCACGTACACTTAAAATCTATGGTAGCAATATGCTAGGCTAGCCATTTGTTTCTGAACTGTTTTTTTCCCCCTTCTTGTAGATGTTAATGAAGCCTATGTATTCCAGAAATATGCTGCTTCGACACTTTGCGACATTAACTAAAATTAAAAAACGGGAATGGATTTGCCAGTGTATTTTTAGACCAGCGGAAAGTATATCCGAGTGTGCTAGATAGATTTAGCTTGAGGATATTTCCATTTAAAACTGCTAAGGGATATGTTTTCCAGAACGTGCGCTGTAAAAATGCATAAACCATAACGTCAAGCATAATAATCGAGGTATGTAAAGAGGGAAGGGACGGGAATAGTGCAGATCATGAGAGCGGTCTGATGTTCGGCTTCAGCGTCGCTGCTGCCTTCGCCTGTTTACACCGACGTCTGCTAAGAAATTGCTTCTCGATAGCTTTCCAGATGGTGCAGCCTTACTTCACTCTATGTGCGGCAGCCTGTAGAAAAGTCATCGGATTTGGTTGTTAACAAAACACAAGAACACGGCCAAGTCGCGGCTAAGCGCGGTTATTAGCATTTGCTTTGAAAGCACCAACAGATTTTGCAATACTGTAAAATGACTTTAGCGCTAATTTTACTTTCTTAGAAGAATTCTGTAAAAGAGACCATTTTAAGTAAAAAATAAAAGGAGCTTAAATATTTTAATTGGAGACCACCTATGGTCTTTGTTAATGGCGAAAAACCCTTACCCTATCTTAAAAGTAAACCCCAACACTTATGATTGTGATTTCTTGTAGGACAATCAGGATGTTTCATCTTGCCTACATATGTCAACACTGTATTGATTGTGAAAGATCGGAGTGATTTAAAGGGAATATGTCAGCTGTTTTTGAAATGTAATCTGAGAGCAGAATAATGTAGGGGCAGAGAACCTGATTCCAGGAATGTGTCACTTACTGGGCTGTGTTTTGCTGTTTTAATATGATCACTGTTTTATCAGCAGGAGATTATCATTAGAGGACTAGCTGCCTTGTGCCTCTTAGTCCTACCACGCGTCCAGTACTGATTGGCTGCTCTCTGCCACTATGCAATGTACACAGAAAGCTGCTGATCAGTGGTGTGGGCGGGGTTATGCACAGCTCAGCATTCAGAGCTCTGCTCGATCTGCAGCAGAGAAAACTGTGATTCTATCGCATCTGCTGCACTCAGTAGAATAAGTGATACATCGCTGGAATCAGGGTCTCTGCCTCTATATAATGCTACTTTCAGATTACATAGCAAAAAGCTGCAGAGATTAGTGACTTGGTGGAACAGGACAATTGCAGTCTATATGGTAGTTTTCAAGTTACATAGTACCTTGCCCATAACTTCCCCAGTAGGACGCCCCTTGATCAGCAATTTATCCCTTTCTTATTGATTGAGGAAAACTTACAATCTTTAAAAGATCATCATGGCCCTATCAGGATTTTCGTTGATGTTGATCTTTTTTTTATAGTGGTAGAGATACAATTATTTTGTGCTTTGATTAAAGGGGTTATCCAGGACTAGTTTTTTTACCATGAGCCTAAGAACTAACAGGCAGGTAGCTGCTAAATGATGCGGCGTGACTGCTAATGTCATGATGATTGACAGCCGTCTCCCCACTGCCTAACTTTAGGGCTGTCAATCAGCATGAGGTCGGCCCATTGACAGAGCAGCCCAGAATAGAGTGGGGAAAATTAGTATTTAATACACTGCTGATTTTGCAAGTTTTCCCTCCTACAAAGAATGGAGAGGTCTGTGATTTTCATCATAGGTTCACTTCACCTGTGAGAGACAGAATCTAAAAATAAAAAAAAAATAGAAAAGCACATTGTATGACTTTTACATAATTTGCATTTTATTGCATGAAATAAGCATTTGATACAATAGAAAAATTGAACTTAATATTTGGTCCAGAAACCTTTGTTTGCAATTACAGAGGTCAGACGTTTTGTGTAGTTCTTGACCCAGTTTGCACACACTGCAGCAGGGATTTTGGCCCACTCCTCCACACAGATCTTCTCCAGATCTTTCAGGTTTCGGGGCTGTCGTTGGGCAACATTGAGTTTCAGCTCCTTCCAAAGATTCTCTATTGGGCTCAGGTCTGGAGACTGGCTAGGCCAGTCCAGTACCTTGAAATGCTTCTTACAGAGCCATTCTTTGGTTGCCCTGGCTGTGTGTCTCGGGTCATTGTCATGCTGGAAGATCCAGCCACGACCCCTCTTCAATGCTCTTACTGAAGGAAGGAGGTTGTTGGCCAAAATCTTCTTTCAATACAGTGCAGTCACTCTGTCACCTTTGCAGAAAAGCACCCCCAAAGTATGGTGTTTCCCCACCATGCTTCATGGTTGGGACAATGTTCTTGCGGTTGAACTCATCCTTCTTCTTTCTCCAAACACAAGGAATGGAGTTGATGCCAAAAAGTTCTATTTTGGTCCCATCTGACCGCATGACCTTCTCCCATGCCTCCTCTGGATCATCCAGATGGTCATTGGTGAATTTCGAACAGGCCTGGAAATGTGCTGGCATGAGCAGGGGAACCTTGCATACTCTGCAGGATTTTAATCCATGATGGCGTAGTGTGTTACTAATGATAATGTTTGAGACTGTGGTCCCAACTCTCTTCAGGTCATTGACCAGGTCCTTTCGTGTAGTTCTGGGCTGATTCCTGACCTTTCTGAGAATCATCCTTACCCCACGAGATCTTGCGTGGAGCTCAAGACCGAGGAAGATTGACAGTCATCTTGTAATTCTTCCATTTTTGAATAATTGTGCCAACAGTTGTTGCCTTCTCTCCAAGCTGCTTGACTATTGTCCTGTAGCCCGTTCCAGCCTTGTGCAGGTCTACAATTTTGTCCCTCGTGTCCTTAGACAGCTCTTTGGTTTTGGCCACGGTGGAGAGGTTGGAGTGTGATTGATTGAGTGTGTGGACAGGTGTCTTTTATACAGGTAACGAGTTCAAACAGGTGCAATTAATACAGGTAATGAGTGCAGAGTAGGAGGCCTTCTTAAAGAAAAACTAACAGTGCTATAAGAGCTGGAATTCTTGCTGGTTGGTAGGTGATCAAATACTTATTTCATGCAATAAAATGCAAATTAATTATGTAAAAAATCATACAATGTGGTTTTCTGTTTTTTCTTTTTCGATTCTATCTCTCACAGTTGAAGTGTATCTATGATAAAAATTACAGACCTCTCCACTCTGTAGGTGGGAAAACTTGCAAAATCAGCAGTGTATCAAATACTTATTTTTCCCCCCGTAGGAAGAGCTGCTCTGGTTACGTGGAGCATCTGAATCGCCAGCAGGAACAGTCGGTGACCGCTCTGAGCTGACGCTGGGTAGAACATGCAGGTAGTTAGCAACTATCTGCGAGTCAGTTTTTAGGCCCATGATTAAAAAATATAAAATTGTTCTTGTTAACCCCTTTAATTACGTTTTATGTGAAATATAATAGTTTGCAGGCAAGCTTGTTTCTTATTAGAGGCCTTAGCATTTCTCATTGTAGGCTTGCCCTTACACTTCCGCTGAATCTATTGGATTCATTACATCAATTCATATTGAGGTGTATTATACGAGCGTAAAAATGATTTATTAGACAGCAGTGGCCTAGATTTCATTTCAATCAATTACGATTGATATATGAAAACACATGCAAACATTTCAAAGTTAATTGTATTAGTCAGTTATTAAGAAGTTTAGGAAAGGGCTATATCCTCCGTATTACTATTCTGCCCGTTGTGAATTGCCATGCTGAGCCTTTGTAATTCCCAGTGACTATATCTGAAATGCACATAACGATAATTGCTTTGTACTTTACGCTATTAAGAGCATTAAAGTTTTTGTTTCTTGCTGCTTTTTATATTGCTTTTGTGTATTTTTAGCATTTTATACATTTTACTAATATAAACAGACATAAAATATCCCAAACTCAGATGTACCATTGTGTATTTGTACTATACAGTATTTGTTACGACAGTAGTGACTTCCTGCGCAAAAACTGTATATGAGACCCTGCTATCCTGCAGCTCACCATAGACCACCTATTTTTTTTCTCCATAACAATCCACCAATAATTGTGAGATATGAAGTGTATTAGCTCGTGCCCTTTTGTGCAATCTGTTAGGAGGAAACTGCTTTCAAGTTGACAGTGGCCCCCGTAACCCATTGGGCCCCTGTGCATCCGCACAAGTTATACCAATGATATGTCCAACCCTGATTGATTATATTTTTGGCATTGCATAGTTTTATGCTAGTTTTATTGAAACTCAGATGATGGGGGAAGAGAAGGATCAGAAAAAGTAACTTTCAGGCTTTGATTTTTGGGTTCCTTATTCAACAACTTAAATCGCTAACATGAACCTTAATGAATAAAAATCTCAACTTTATTAAGTCATAATTAAAAAAACTGTTTTATGTACTGATATAGAGCTGAATGCAATTACAGAAAATCTGTGGCACCCTGACCCATCTATATTATAAAAATCAATGGTATAAGTATATAGGTCTTAGGCTGCAAGTCTGCAGTCGCTTTATTTGACTGCATACTTGTGAAACCTCACATCATGTGCACTGCATTCTGTGAGGACTCGCCGGTGCCAGGAGTGGGCGGTAAGGTGACCAAAAGTATGCAATTTGCATATTTCCGGCCACATGCCGTTTAGACGTGTACAGCCTCGCCCAATGCTGTGCACATCTAGTTGGCATATGACCGCATGTATGCAAATCATAGCTTAAAGCTGGACAACCCTTTATCCAAATTAAGGCTTTTAACGCCTTCGCAACCTTGGGACTTGTCGTTTTTGCATTTTCGTTTTTTTGCTCCCCTTGTTCCCAGAGCCATAGCGTTTTTATTTTTTGGTCAATATGGCCATGTGAGGGCTTATTTTTTGCGGGACGAGTTGTACCTTTCAACGCCATTACTAGTTTTACCATATCATGTACGGGAAAACAGTAAAAAAATTCCAAGTGCGGGGAAATTGCAAAAAAAGTGCAATACCACAGTTGTTTTTTATTTTATTTTTTTACCACGTTCACTGAATACTAAAACTGACCTGCCATTCTTATTCTACAGATCATTACGAGTTTGTAGACACCAAACATGTATAGGTTCTTTTTTATTTAAGTGGTGAAAAAAATTTAAAAATTTGGTAAAAAAAAAAAAAAATAGTGCCATTATCCAAGGCCTGTAGCGTCTATATTTTTCGGGATCTGGGGCTGGGTGAGGGCTTATTTTTTGCACGCCGGGCTTACATTTTTATTGATAACATTTAGTGGTAGATCCGATGTTTTGATTTTATTGCAATTTTGCGGCGACCAAAAAACGTAATTCTGGCGTTTAGAATTTTTTTCTCGTTACACCGTTTACCGATCGGATTAATTATTTTCTTATATTGATAGATCGTTCGATTCTGAATGCGGCGATACCAAATATGTGTATGTAGGTTTTTTTTTTATTATTTTATTTTGAATGGGGCGGTGATTTAAACTTTTCTATTTTTTTTATTTTTTTTATATTTTTAAAAACTTTTTTTTTCACTTTTTGCATGCTTCTATAGTCTCCATAGGAGACTAGAAGCAGCAACTGTCTGATCGCCTCTGCTACATACAGGGGATCAGCAGATCCCCTGTATGCAGCAGAAATGGTCCTGTGCTATGGGCGCCGACCACTAGGTGGCGCTCATAGCGACCAGCTCATGACAACCGCAGGCGTCTGCTGCAGACCCTGGGTTGTCATGCCCACCCATCGGTGACCCACGATCACGTTACGGGGTCGCGGATGGGCGGGGCTTATGACGCGCTTCCCGAAAGTACGCGTTAAATGCCGCTGTCGGAGATTGACAGCGGCATTTAACATGTTAACAGCCGCGGGTGGATCGCGATTCCACCCGCGGCTGTTGCGGGCACATGTCAGCTGTAATAATCAGCTGACATGTGCTCGGCTCAGCGCCGGAGACCTCACTGAACCGGGGAATTACAGTCTGTGCGTACTAATACGGCACAGGCTGTAAAGGGGTTAGTAATAACCGGTATCTCTGCACCAGTATAAGATATATAATGAACTGCAGCCTATATGAACTTATGCAAGGACCCAGATTGGTGACAAATATAATACAGGCTATATTGACAGACAGGTTTTATAAAACACTCTGTCCCTTCACTTCACCCTAGAGCACTAACAATAAATCCCTTCCTGATAGTAGACAGCCTATTTAATAAATGCCAGTGGCGCCCCAATGTTGGCTCTACCTTAGAAAGTCCCTCGAATATCCAAATGTATATCTAAGACAAAGCTAAACGACCTGGTCTGGGGAAAAAGATGCCCTAATGCACTAGTTCTGCCTCATAAGCATATGACGATCAGTAGAATAAAAGTTCATTTTTATACCATGACAGTGTTTTCAACATAAAAAAAAAATAATTACCCTATAGATTGCTATAGTGCAGGTTGGGAACACTGAGGGGACATTACAGGTTCTTCTTTAAAGGGAATAAGATTTCTGTTATGTAATCTGACAGCAGCATGATGTAGGGATAGAGATCCTGATTCAAACTATTTGTTTATTGGGTGAAGCAGTTGCGACAGAATTACAGTTTTCTCTGCTGCAGATGTAGCAGAGCTCAGATTGTTAAGCCCCGTGTAACTCTGCCCACATCACAGATTGTCAGCTTTCTGTGTACTTTGTGTATTGACAGAGAGCAGCCAGTGAGTGCTAGGACCAGGAGGCACCAGACACCTAGTCCTGCAGTGATAATCTTCTGATGATAAAACACTGATTTTATTGAAACAGGAAAACACAGCCCAGTAAGTGACACATCCCTGGAATCAGGGTCTCTGAGCCGTGGGGTACTCGGTAGCCTGGCCGGTCGATGCTGGGGGAATGTCACAGTGGCAGTGACCCGGTCCGTGACCCAGGGCGGTCAATTAAAGGGAAAAAGTAAAAGGGAATAAAGTTTTTATAGAGATAATGTTCGTGACGCCACCTGTGGTATGTGGCTATATGGGGCCACCGCTGCTGTGCAGTTCTCCTGGAGCTGATGATGACGCAGCAGAGTTGGTTCAGCTCTCCACAGGCAGAGCTTAGCTCCAGGGCAGGATATAGTGATTCTCTGAGGTAGATCTTGCTGGTGCTGTGTAGTGCAGGGGATGGCGCAGCAATAATTCTAGGACACAGTGGGGTGCAGTCTTCAAGGTTTACTCACAGTTATCACGCTGCTCCTTGTTACAACTGCCAGATTATAACCACCCACGTCATCCTGTGTTCAACAAGAAAGGGGTTCAGCATCTCTCAGGTGTTTCAGGAGTACTTAAACGGGACCCTATTCTATGTTCCTTCCTCGATCGTCTTCCTGCGCTGGCTCTCACCCTCCTGCCCTGCGCCTCACAATCAGTGTCCCAAGCCAGTAGCCTTGGGTCTTGTCAGGCTACGTGCAGTCCCCTGGACCCCATGCAGCCACCTTTTCGGGGATGTAATTGTGGTAGTTGGCAGCTGCACCTTGAAAGTACAGTAGCTTCCGGTTATCTAGCTGAGCCTGATTCTTCTCCACTAGTTTAGGGGCCGGTCCCCTCTGCGGCCTGATTCCTCCACGTCCATGTAGATTCGGGCGCACGGGTGGCTTCCTGCACTCCCCGTGCCCCTGGGATCTCCTCTGTCTCTGGAGCCTTCCCTCTGCTCCCGTCCTCTCTCTCTCTCTTTCCTGGGCCTCTCTTACTAGGCCCCACTCCTCTCAACTCCTGCTCCAAGCACTGGAGCCAGGAGCCTGGACCTCCTACACTGCTCTCCTGAGCAGGACTGGCTCTCACTGCACTCCTGCTCCAAGCGCTGGAGCAGGAGACTGGCTTGTTCTAGAACCTTCCACCTTCTTTTTATACTCCTTCTGATGGTGCTCCCCTGACCTGCTTCCTCCACCCACACCCACTACATGGTTCCCCCTTTCTCGGTCCCCCCCCTTCCAGCCAGGGACAGGTCTCAGCATTGTACACATGCATCTTGCCCTGCCTGCTGGTCTGGAGTAGTGTAGTGTTGGATGCAGGTGTTTGTGACCTGAGTAGTACTCCTTCCTTACCTGAGAGTGGGGTACCACACCTCTGGGTGAGATGCAGTACCTCTGTGGTGACTGAAGCCGCAGGGGCGCCACATCTGCCCCTACATAATGCTGCTCTCAGATTACATAACAAAATTTTGCTGACATATTCCATTTAAGGCTTTTTACATAAGTCTTCCATTAACAAATACAAGTCAATATAAACTACTCAAGGCTATAATGGTTTTAATACAATCATTCTGTCCTCATCCAGCATGCATCTTGTCGGCAGCACATTCGCTTTTTTTTAACAAGAAGATCAATAAGGATTTAGTGGGCAGCATAAACGATCCAGTCGGTTTAGAAAAGATCGTTTTGACATTTGTTGGCTGATCGGCGGAAGGTTTTCACTAGTTCTCAGCTGTGTAAAAATGGTCTTCACTGCTTTTTCTTTTTGGAAGCACATATGCGTTCCATTATTAGATAACAGGGGTGGACTATTTAAAAATTACACATATTGATCTAAATACTTTTTCCTTCCTGTTATCTGTAGAGTTAAATGTGTTGTATAATGATGTGATGTCAAAAGATGTGATGTTCATATTTTTATGGCATCTTAAGAACAATAATAATAAAAATAATAATATTAATAAATAATAATAATAAAAACAAATAAATAAAAAAACTAATAATAAAAATAATAAAATAAATAATAAAAAACTACTACTACTACTACTACTAATAATAAAAAAATAATAATTAATTAAAACTAATACTAATAATAAAAATAAATAAAAAATAATAATAGTAATTTTTTTGTATAATTATCCAAGAAATAATAAATGACTATTTTATACCAGAGAAACTATATTTCATTTTACCGACTCTCTGAGTTTTTACATCTTTTAAGCAATAATGGTATTAAGGGCAAAAAAAGCAGCAGGCCTTGTCCTTCAGGATAAGTCATGATATAACTCATGTCCTTCACCCCCTTTCAAGTCCAACAGAAAATTAAATAGAGTAAATTAAGTTGCACAGGGTGAAAAGTGCACTGGGAAGTAGGAAAAATAAATGTCCTTCAGTCTAATGTCAGTCTTATTCTTTGTGGTCATCTACATCACATATCAAACAATAAAGACATTCAAAATGTAATAAAACAATACAGCAGAAATTCAACCTAAAATTATTGGTGCTGTATAATTTTATAGTATTTTTGAATGTCTCTTTGTGAGTTTTCTTCTTACTTTTGCCTGGTGTGAGAGTAACCTGTTGCATCAATATGATGAGAGGACACAGTTTATCTATGGTATTCCATCATGAAAAATGAAACTCACATTGGAATCTATCCGTAGGTTATTTTACTATGCCGTCTGTGCAAAACAGCTCGTTTCCCTAAGGCCAGTGGAGCAGATTTAGTGGGATGTCAAGATGGACAATGGGAGGCAAATGTTATGAAATGCAGAAGTGACGGGAAGTTTAACAGAGAGCAGATAAATGTAGGATTTCGGAGGTGAGAGGCCTAAGAAAGTGCCGTAACTAGTACAGAAGGATGGGAACGCTACAGAGAGATATTAACATTTTAGATCCGTCAGAGCAGAAAGCAGACAGGATTGAAACTGATTTAAAGCAAAACGTTCGGCATCTTTTGACACCGAGCTCCGACGTGTTATTTGACTTCAGTGGGATCAGTCAATACTCAATTTTCCTATGAATGATTACAACCTATAAGTCATTTATATTGGAGGAATGTGTTGGACTTTGTCTGACTTATTGCTGGGAGATGAATAGTGGACTGTTCATGAGACAATATTACACTTCTCCAGATCGGGGAACAGAAAGATTATTTTTTAGGCTTATTTTATTTGTAATAAAAAATATAGAATATTATAAAGCTGACAAATGTAGGGATCATCACATTGAAAATGCAGTTTTGAACACGTAGACTCATGGGTCATAATATACAGAAGCTTAATGAGAAAACACATAAAATAAATTAAATCGAACGCTGATTATACTTAAGGGGTTCAGATTGAGGCTACAAGTCTGCAGCCACTCTATGCACCGCACACGGTGAGGATTCTCTGGTGCCGGTTCCAGCGCCAGCACCGGGCGGTCATGTGACTGCAACGATACGATTTGCATACTTCCGGTCACATTCCAACTAGACGTGTCCTGCCTCGCTCAATAAGCTTACATTGAGCGAGGCCGTGCACATCTAGTCGGCATGTGACTGCATGTATGCAAATCTCTTCAGGCTATCATCACAGCGTGCAATGTGAGTATTCACAAGTCTGCAGTCACATAGAGTTAAACCAAAAACAAGCAAAATACCCAAATAACTGGAAGTAAATGGATAGATCGCACAGTGCAAAAGTAATAATAAATAATAAAGGGTATTTGGTTAACATAATTTTGATCAAAATAATGTAAAAGCTATCCCGCCACATCAAGGCAACGCTTATGGGACAGTCCTAACTCTAATATTAAAAACCTTACCATTTGTCAAGTGACGTACATATAGATAAGGGCAGAGAGACTGAATCCCTAGTATAAGCATATACCTGAGGCAGAATGAACCTTTCAGCTGAGACATCGGGCGGCCACACCCTTAAATGCACTAAAGCACACTGAACTACAAAGAAAAAACCTGGAAGTCTGAACTGAAACGTAAATTGATGTGCATGCAAAATGTAAATGCATGTTCACACAAGGCCACTAGACAGAGAAAAACCAAAAACAAGCAAAATACCCAATACTGTCCCATAAGGGTTGCCTTGATGTGGCGGGATAGCTTTTACATTATTTTGATCAAAATTATGTTAACCAAATACCCTTTATTATTTATTATTACTTTTGCATTGTGCGATCTATCCATTTACTTCCAGTTATTTGGGTATTTTGCTTGTTTTTGTTTTTTCTCTGTCTAGTGGCCTTGTGTGAACATGCATTTACACTTTGCATGCACATCAATTTACGTTTCAGTTCAGACTTCCAGGTTTTTGTTTTTTTTTAGTCACATAGAGTTGTAGCCGGACAACCTCTTTAATTATTTGTGGTTTTGATGTTGTGCAACTGGAGACTTAAATGAATATATTGGCAATAATAGATTATCAGCTAAGCAGTAGATAAATGAGAACTTAATAGGGAAGTGGGATAGAACAACTAAGACCCTCACCGGAACAAGGGTCTCTTGGCCTCTGTCTAAATGCAGCAGGGATCACTCAAAGTCTGTAGGACCTTGTTCTTCTTAATGCACATTAGATCCTGCTCCCCATGCATTTAATTGATGCTACAGAAGGGGTATTTATTTTACTCACTTGTATAGCACCATTAATTCCACAGCGCTTTACAGACATTATCGGCATTGTCCCCATTGGGGCTCACAATCTACAGTCCCTATAAGTATGTCTTTGGAGTGTGGGAGGAAACCTAAAAACCTGGAGGAAACCCACACAAACACGGGGAGAACATACAGACTCCTTGCCGATGTCATCCTTGGTGGGATTTGAACCCAGAACTCCAGTGATGCAAAGTAACAATGCTAACCACTGAGCCACCGTGCTGCCCATTCCACAAAATCTTTGCGACCTCTACTATCTCTGACCACTTCTGGGCATCTCTTCTATGAAGTGTCACTATTTTCAGCTCACCCTTATAGCTGATTACCTGGAGAGTAACAGCATTTCCTTCCAATTCTTTCACCCCATGACAGTGTCACATGAGACATTTATAGGGCAAACCTTTAAATACACAGGGACATACATGACTACCGTCTTCACCTTCTCACAATTTCTAAGTACATCATTATTTACTTTCAGATTTTTACTCCTTTCCTTGTATTTTAACGGCAAATCCTGATAAAACTGGGAAACTTGCCTGGTCTAACAACACATGACCTTATTTACGTATTTTGGAGGATTTCACATAAAAAGTAAATCATGATGTGTTAGCGCCCTCTATGTGTAGCAAATGGGAAAGCAATGAATGAATGTGTTAAAAATAAAATGTGAAGGAATCGCTCTAAAACAATGATTCACCTTTAATGGTAATATTATTCAAGTCTTATGAATAATTTATGATTTATTACTATAATTTCTTGTTGTTTTAGCATAATATTTAAACTAGAAATATTGTTAATAAACATTTTATAAATTGTCCATTTCACAAATGTATAAGATATTGTATAGAGCAGTGGTATTCCCATCTTATAAAGAGTTGGAATCACTATTATATACCACTACTTTATAATACATAAAGAGTATATAGTCATTAGGTATAAACTACTGCTGCACGGCAAGACGGCTTGTATGCCATTGTGTCGGCTAATACAATGAGATGGACATAGGACTACACCAGCAGCAAATGTGACCCCCCTAATTCTCAGGATCGGTGGTGCTCCCCGAGTTTGGACCCCCACTGATTATAAAGAGGTGATTTTAATTTGGATCCTGTTAGTCTAACACTTTCATCTGGAATTGACCATTGAGTCTTGACTAGAGACGAGCGAACCCGAACTTAAAAGTTTGACGTTCGTACCGTACAGTTAGTGCCGGTACCAAATGCCAAACACTGACTTCTCCCGGAAGTCCATTGCAATGTCCGGGAGAAAGAGAGAGAATATTTTCCAGCTCAAAAGTTTGGGTCTCCATTCTTTTCAAATGGGTTTGGGCTCTGGTTCAAGTTTGGGTACAGTTCTGGTACCCAAACAGAATTTTGGAATAAAGTTTGGGTCGGGTACCAGAACTCAAACTTCCACGGGTCCGCTAATCCCTAGTCTTGACATTTAATCCAGTAAAGGCGGAGGTAGTCTTACCCTTTCACTTCATACTAAAGTTTTACAATAAGCACTTAAGTAAGATTAAGGGCTCATCCAGACGTCCGTGGATCTTGGTCCGATTATGGACCGCAATACCAACCCGAGCGTGGCAGCCCCATAGAAATATATAAAGCTGTCATGTTCCGGTGAGGAGACCCATAACCAGACCATCATCTGACTGAGATCCACAGATGTTTGTTGAGCCTTAAGACAGAGATAACTGCCTTGAAAAGGCAACCCATCCGCTAATGGCCAAGTTCACACGTCGCAGATTTGTCAAGAATTTGCGGAGCAGATACTAGAATGCAAATCCACAGAAATTTAGAGTGAAATACGAGTAAATGGGTTTTTCAAAACACCAATCACACAATGCAGAATTTTTTTTGCATTTAAATGAAAGCAAGGTGCGGATATCAAATCTGAATCATGCTCATTCTTGTTTGGATTTCCATTGCAGATTTTACCCTATTCAATGCTTAGTAGTGATGTAAGGTGAAATCTACAGCTAAATCTGCAACAAAATCCACAAGTACCACTTGCAGATTCTGTCTGTAGATGCATTGTGGATTCATTCAGTATTTGTACCAAATTCACAGTTGAAATTTTCCGCAATGTGTGAACATGGCCTTAAATCTGCTTTGCTTCCCATTCTCTTTCAAGAATCTATCAGTGGAACAAACATGTAATGGTGCAGGGGAGGCTGTCAAACATTCGGTTGACTATCTTCCAGACTGCGTATGCTCAGAGTAAGCGTCTTCCTTTGTCCTTTCTTCAATTTTTTTTTATGCCAAATTTCATGTACATTTATACAAATCACTATTCAGACCACATTTGAAATACAGTGCACAATTTTGGGCACAAGAAAGCCATTGCTAGGGGCGACTGGGTTAATAAAGGTAATGTGAGGTAATCGTAGGTGGACATACCATTGGTGCAACGATAAGAGGTAAGGGGGCCACTTGTATCTTGCTCATTTTCTGACTTCGAACCAGTCACGGAAGATGAAGTGATCAGGCTCCTTGCATCTTCTCGCCCTACCACCGCACCAGCGACCCTATTCCCTCACATCTCCTTCAGTCCCTTGCTCCAGCTGTCACCTCTCACCTAACTAAAATTTTCAACCTTTCCCTCTCATCTGGTATCTTTCCCTCTTCTTTTAAACACGCCAGCATACAACCATTACTTAAAAAACCATCCCTCGACCAGAACTGCACGGCCAACTACAGACCTGTTTCCAATCTTCCCTTTATCTCTAAACTCCTGGAACGCCTGGTCCACTCCCGCCTAATCCGCTATCTCTCAGACAACTCTCTTCTTGACCCTTTACAATCTGGTTTCCGCTTTTTACATTCTACTGAAACTGCCCTCACTAAAGTCTCTAATGATCTACTAACAGCTAAATCTAATGGTCACTACTCCCTGCTGATTCTCCTGGATCTCTCTGCAGCATTTGACACTGTGGATCACCAGCTCCTCCTCACTATGCTCCGCACTATTGGCCTCAAGGACACGGTTCTCTCCTGGTTCTCCTCTTATCTCTCTGACCGCTCCTTCTCTGTGTCTTTTGCCGGCTCCTCCTCCTCCCTACTTCCTCTTACTGTCGGGGTTCCTCAAGGATCAGTCCTAGGCCCCCTTCTTTTCTCCTTATACACCGCTCCTATTGGACAAACAATCAGTAGATTCGGTTTTCAGTACCATCTCTATGCTGATGACACCCAATTATACACCTCTGCTCCGGACATCACCCCTGCATTACTACAAAAGACCAGTGATTGTCTTTCTGCTGTGTCTAACATTATGTCCTCCCTCTACCTAAAACTGAATCTGTCAAAAACTGAACTACTCGTCTTTCCTCCCTCCATTAATCTACCTGTGCCCCTTATTGCCATCTCCGTTTGTGGCTCAACCATTACTCCCCAGCTACAAGCCCGCTGTCTTGGGGTCATTTTTGATTCAGATCTTTCTTTCACTCCTCACATCAAATCACTCGCTCGTTCATGTCATCTACACCTCAAAAACATCTCAAGAATCAGGACTTTTCTCACCTTTGACTCGGCAAAAACTCTTACTGTCGCTCTTATTCATTCTCGTCTTGACTATTGCAACGCTCTACTAATCGGTCTCCCTCTTACTAAACTCTCCCCTCTCCAATCCGTCCTGAACGCAGCAGCCAGGATCATATTCCTCGCCAACCGCTACTCAGATGCCTCTTCCCTGTGCCAGTCATTGCATTGGTTGCCCATCCAATATAGAGTTCGTTTTAAACTTATCATGCTTACCCACAAAGCGCTCCATGCTTCAGTACCCCCCTACATCTCCTCCCTTGTCTCAGTCTACCACCCTACACGTGCCCTCCGTTCTGCAAATGACTTGAAACTAAAATCCTCCATAATCCGAACTTCCCACTCCCGTCTCCAAGATTTCTCGCGTGCTGCGCCAATTCTCTGGAATGCACTACCCAGGACAGTTCGATTAATTCCCAATACCCACAGTTTCAAGCGAACCCTAAAAACACATTTCTTTAGACTGGCGTATCACCTAAACACACTCTGTCCATCCCAGCTTTCCCCCATATTAAAATCTTCTTCAACTTCGGGTTCAAACCAACCATGCACATAAAAGCCTCTGTCAGGACTGCACACATACTGGCTGGCGACCAGTCCATGTATTATTATTTATCCTATTCAGTATATCAAGGCTGCATTATACAATATATGTACTTTTTACCTTTTGTGTCGCCCCCACTTCCTCATAGACTGTAAGCTCGCGAGCAGGGCCCTCACTCCGTTCGATATGAGATATGCTTATTCTGTATTGTCTGTATAAGTCCCCCCTAAAATTTGTAAAGTGCTGCGGAATATGTTGGCGCTATAAAAAATAAACTATTATTATTATTATTATTATTACTTCTACCGCCAAAGCAGATGGGATTGTGCGTCATAAGAAGCTATTCGACTGCAAATGGCCCATATTCTGGTCTGGCAAGAAGTCCTCTTCTGTCTGGGTCCACTCCTGAAGCAAACAATCCACTACAGAGAAGAAAATCTCAGGTTGGCACTGCTATTATAAGTGACTGGACTTTATAGCAATTAGCGGATCACAGGGATGGGAGTTTTTTCTGACTTCTAATGGTGATACACAACCGATCACAGATCACAGTCCACAGTATAATTCCCAAGAAAAGAAGAAGGATGACACCCACCATTCATTGACCATGAGATTTATTGTATCCAAAACATAGTGTAAAACATCGGGCAGCATCTGAGATATTAACCATTTCACACAGTTAGGCGCTTCTTGACGTCTATTGAGCCCTGATGAAAGACATAGTCATGCAAAGCCGTCATTGCCTTAACTGCTGCCCGCGCCATGATGCGTTGTTTTGTACCTTGTTTCAGATACAAAAATAATCAGGAACAGTTAATGAGTAGCTTGTGGATTGTACTAAAAGGAACGAAGGATTACAGTATCAAGGTTATCAAATTGAGGTTATTCAGTTTGGAAAATCAAAGACTTTGGGGCGATCTTAGAATAATGTACAAATATATAAGGGGACAGTACAGAGATCTGTATAATGATCTGTTTTCACCGGGGCCTTTAAGCATGAAAATAGGGCATCTTCTTCTTCCAATTAACATAGTTGATTGATGTTGACAATTTTGAGATAGTTCTGCATCGGTCCAACCTCCAACCCCAATATGATGTCCAATTTATGGGCAGGATTTGTATAAACCCAACCCCTTTGCCAATTTTTCCAAGACTGTTTACAAAACATCAGGACTGTCCTGGCAAATCTGGGATTGTTGGTAACTATATAATAAGGTTTAATCGTTATCACAGACAGGGATTCTTTGCTGTAAGAGCAGTGAGACTATGGATGTCTCCGCCACACTATGTTGTAGTGGTTGACTCATTGAAATTCAAGAAGCACCTAAATGAAAAATATAATACTACGGTTTGTGGGTACTGGGTGAATTTGGTGAATATTGATTGACAGGATGCTGCTCATTGGTCACGTCAGAAATTTGAAGCTGCTGGACGGGAGCCCCTAAAACCACCTCTTTATTAACAGCATCCACAGCTCTTCTTTTGATTAGCCAGCTTTGATCAAAAGAAGAGCCACATTGCTCTCAAGTAAGAGGTGGTCCTCACGACTCCCGTAAAGCCGTCACAGATTACTGACATGGACGATGCATCGCATCCTGAGAATCGACTCTACTGATAGATGTTTGCAGATGAAAAGTAGATCCTGGGATTTATTCTGATTACCGAATGTGGAGTCGAGAAGGACTTTTTCCCATAATTTGACTATGAAATATAAATACTGTCAAACATAAAAAACTTTAAAACTCTGAAACTCTCCAATGTAAAGCTTTCAATGTGACAAAATCATTTCACTCATGCTTCACGTCAACTATGATTTGTAACAGGACACATCTGCAGAACGGATATCGCTGGCAGCCTCTGCATTAAATGTCATAACGTAGAATTAGGAGGAATGTGTAGCTGAGGGCCACTTACTCTGTTTGATCCCTCCCGAAATATATTGGATCTCAAAATCTGCCAGTCTGAGGTTGTAACGCTGTGTCATACGTGACCTTAAGTTACTGATGCCGTGCTAGATGCTGTTTTGTATCAGGGCAGACGAGAACGATAAACTAAAATAATCAGACCGGTTACTTTGATGATGATATAGAAAGGATTGATGGAACCACCGTTATCACTTCTGTGAAAATCATGGGATACATCTTTCTTTGTTGACCTACAACAGCAGCACCAATGGTGATTTATCCTCCAGGAACAAAGGACAAGTTCTATAAATTAGAAGTTAATTGTTTTCTGCCTATATACGTATACCTATTAGTGCTACTCCTTCCCTGTGTAGTTATCACATATTCATCAGACCTTACACCAAAAAAACTACCGAAAAAGCACAATTTTTATTGGGGGAGAAAGTCCGTGCTGATGCTTCAGACTAAAGGAAACAGAATTTATGGTAAGAAATTACGCTTTCCGTGTCGTCCTACTGCAGCAATGGGTGGATACTTTGAACCGCGGACAGTAGGACCGCTGTGCTAAAGGCTGACCCTCCCAACTTTTTGACGCCTAACTTATAATGTTTCACGAAAGTCAAGGCTGAGCTCCAAGAGGCTGTCCTGCAGATCAGCCCAATAGGTATGCAGCTTCTTCTCGCCCATGATGTGAACACGGCCCTAGTTGAGTGGGTTTTTATAGCCTGTGGAGCTTGACGGACTACTTGCTAACAGAAAATAGTAATTGTCTGCCTCAACCATCTGGATAAGGAGGACAAGTTCCCATTGGTGCTGCTGCTTCGGACTAAAGGAAAGAGAATTTATGGTAAGAAATTACTCTTTAAAGCAGAACTCCAGTATTTTCTTTTATTTTACCACCTAATCTATGTTTCCTTCCCATAGTTTCATACTTATCAGCTGCTGTCTTCGGCTCTTCCCAGTGCCGCTCCAGTCGTCTTCTGCAGGTTGGGATCTGCTGGATCGTTCCCGCGTTTGATGAGTGATCCGGGGGTCATAACTCAATATAAGACTATGAGAGCCAGAACAAGGCTCTGATAGACTTATACTGAGAGATTGTGACCATTACCTCTGGCTTCTGGTCAGATAGAAGTTGCAGTCACAAGATGGCGGCGCGAGACCAGAGCGGCATCGGGAAGTGCTGAAGACGGGGTTTGGTAGACATAATAATAGGGTCAGGGACCCTACATTAGTGTCACCACTCCAGCACTGAAATAAAAAAAAAACCCGCTGGAGTGTTGCTTTAAGGCTATTTACAAGTGCAATGAACAGCGCAGGAGAAGTTTTCAGAAGCAACCAATCAGATTCTACCTCTCATTTTCAGATGCCCGTTGGAAATTTAAAGCTGCAATCTAATTGAATGCCAAAAGCAACAACTCAACTATTCTTTTGGAATAGTTTTGATGAATCTCCCTTGTAATGATGTATATGTGTTTTTCACTTTTTCAATCTTTCTACGCACCCCACTATTCACCGGATGGGGGTACTCTTTTATCTACGTCAGTCACTGTCTATAGTGTTTTGAAAGAATGGGACTTTTATGGAATGTTCACATGTGTCTTTTTCCGGCATTTTTTGAGCAGCTCGGCTCCTGCAAGTGCAGTAAATTGCGCTCACGAAATGCTGAATAGAATCTGCATATTCATTTCTGTGTTAGTTTGTAAAAGCTTTCTGTGTCTTTTAAATGCTTCAAGCTTTCAAAAACACCTGCTTGGAGAAAAGAAAGAGGACGTCACTTCTTTTGAAGAAGCTTCTGATGGAAAACTCTTGAATTAAGCACTGTCCATACAAAAGACTGACGATAACGTTTCAGGAAAAAAACTTTGCAAAAACACTTGAAAAACTCTTGAAAAACATTGCAGGAAACACAAAACTTTTCCAAAAACTTCTTAAAGAAGGAGGGTTTCCTAAAACTGTTTCCACTAAAATTTGTTGGACACCTGGAAAAAATTAAGTATGAAAATACCTTTAAGGATTAATCAAAGGGAACCTGTCTGCATGTTTTTATACATAGAGGCAGTAATATGGCTGTATAGGCACTTTTCCTCTAAAAAAGATGATACTTCTTTTGTAGAGATCCGATGTGCCAGTCTTGAAAAATCTAGCATAGAAACCATATGCAAATCAGACTGGATGTGCACTGGGGAGTATTTCTACACTTGGAAAAAAAACATGGACACGCCCCCAATGCACTTCCAGCCTGATTTGCATATGGCTTCTATTCTAGATATCTCATGACTGGCACATCAGATCTCTGCAAAAAAGGTGTCATTTTTATTGGGGGACAAGCACCCACTAATTTCACATGTAAAAAGGTGATGAAAAGTACTCTTTAAGGCCTGGCATGCACTGTGCTTACAAAATTCCAATGTGAAGCTGAATTGAAAATGAATTTCGTGAACATGAGGACGTATCACAGTCTGCAGACAAAACAGTCTAGTCTTCATAATCGCCGTATGCTGTGTGGTTGTATCATTAATTTATTCTCCGTGCCAGACACAATAGCACCTACACATCTCTGCTGCGCATCAGCCTTCTGTCTGCTCTGTATTACAGCATTATCTCCGGGTCTAAAATACGGCTGGTGACTGCAAACAAGACTTCTCTGCATTATGCAACGTATATACATCCGTACTTAATGTGTGCGATTCTTATAATGCAATGCAGGGAATTCGAGCCTTTTTGAGATTTGCTGATATATGTTTTGCAGAGGAATACTAGATTTTGGAAAAATTCGATTTGCCTTTATGATCCTGTTAATAAAGTAGAGCCATGTAATGCAGCAGGGATATAATGTGACTGTTTCTGCTACCATTCTGAGTTAATATGTACTCTGATCCTCCCATAAATGAAGCCGGTATGCAACCTGTAATGAGATCACTGGAATTAGCACAGCAGCAGTGGATGAGGGAGTTGATTCTACAGCAGGCAGTGACCTGACACCTGTGTGATGAATGCAGGAGCGGACTTTGGGTAGTAGGATCATGATAAAGATAATAACCGGAGTTATCAGTGGATTAGAAGAAAGAAGACATTTTACTTAAAATATTTTAAGTTGGCTACGTTCCCACAATGAGCTTTTGGTGACTTTTTGATGTGGCAGATTTTCTGCACCATTTCAGAAACCCCCGGAGCACTAAGCAGAGGGGGACATGACTTTGGGAGGGGTGGACCTTTAACTCCTGCAGCTTTGTTTGTATAGCTGTGTAGACTTTAAGCACAAGTGATTCTGCTTTAAGAGGAAGGATCACAGTATTGTCTGTGCCTGGTGTCTTAGGCTATGTTCACACATCATGTTTTTTTCAGCGTTTTTTGAAGCAGTTTGTCATGCAAATTTTCAGCTGCGTTTTGCAGTACCAGCAAAGTCTATGAGAAACCAGAATTCTCTGTTCACACATCATTGTTATTTTTTGTTCAGGATTTTGTGCCTTGCATGTTTTTTTGGAAAATAGTTATATAGGGGTAATATTTCTCCTTGTGGAGAGTGACATGTTATGCACGTCAGGTGATGAGACTTTTAAAGCCGCAATGCTCCTCTGGGAAATATGCAAATTGTCTCTTCAGAGAGGAAGAAGACCTGAACTCTAGTGCCACCTACAGGAAGTAGCAGTCCTAAAAGTCAATAGTGACCCTTTATCGAGCCTTATCACATGACTTAGGATAAAAGCCAATACTTAAGACAATCCTAAGTCTTGTGACAAGGCTCGTTAAAGGGTCACTATTGACTTTTAGGACTGCTACTTCCTGTAGGTGGCGCTAGAGTTCTGGTCCTCTTCCTCTCTGAAGAGACAATTTGGAAAATAGAGCATGTCACTTCTTTCAGCATTTTTTCACCCATAGGAAGTAATAATGGGTGGTGAAAAAAAACGCATCAAAAACGCACCAAAATTTGTTTCAGCGTTTTTGATGCCAAAATAGAATGGGGTTCTTTTTTTTTCTCAAAACTTTATGTACATGCATAAAAAGAGATAGAAGGACAGTGAAAAAAAAAGCTGAAAAAGTGCATCAAAAACGCATCAAAAAAATACCAAAACTGCAAGAAAAATCCTGATCAAAATGCCCTTGAAGATCAGGTTTTGCTGCACAAAATTGACACCAAAAATCCATGATGTGTGAACATTGCCTTACTATGGGGACTGTGGGGCTTATATAGAGGATGTAACTCTCTGTCTTATCTCTCTCTCCCTCTTTCTCTCACTGGAAGAACTGGAGGAAACACATTACTTAAATTTTTTTGAAAATACGCAGTGTAAAAAACTCACCAAGAACTGACCGTGGGAACGTAGCCTAAGAGTGAAGTAGCGCACATCGATCTGTTGGGTTGATCACTGTTGCCTTTTTGCATGCTTCTGTGAAAGTTGACTAAATTTATTTTATTAATGTTGATCACACCATTTATATTACGTTGATATTTCTTTGATTTCACTGTTTCTGTTTTAAGTGCATGCTTATTACATTTTTCTTAAAGTTATTTATGTGGTCTCTTTTCTCCAGATGCATTATTGATGGGTGTAAATTATTATTATTATTGTTTTTTTATTTATGACACATGCAGTGTATGTAACACAACTCGAAACTTAGAAAGTATTGTGACCACAGACATGATAAATCACGGTTTCTTTTTCTAAGTTGGAAAATGTCTTCTCGAAAAGAAAACCTTTTTTTTTCATATTTTTTAGCTACATGAATATATATTTCTGTACAGTGTTTTTAAACTCATCACCTACACAGTGAAGGCAGCCATTTTTGTGGATTCACCGTTAAAGGGAATTTGTCACCAGGTGTTTGCTGCCCAATCAGAAAGCAGCATATTTTAGAGACAGAGACCCTGATTCCAGCAATGTCACTTACTGGGCTGCTATTTTTATCAGCAGGAAATTATCACTAGAGGAGCAGTTTACCTGCTGCCAGGTAGTCTTCCATATTCATGAGCTCTGTATAACGCTACCCCCAACAGTGATTGGCAGTGTGTACACTGTGCATAGGCAGAAAGCTGCCAATCAGTGGTGTGGCAGGGGATATGCAGGACTTAACATACAGAAAACTGCTTGATCTGCAGCGGATAAAACAGTGATTTTTTCAAAATGACAGAAAATAGCCCAGTAACTATCACTGGAAACAGGATCTCTTCCCCTAAATCATGATGCTGACAGATGGGGTAGCAAAAACTTGGTGACATATCCCCTTTAATTTTGAAATGAACTGGTCATGTTACATTCTTAAATAGGATCTGTCATTGGATTTCACAATACAAACTGCATTCATTATTAAATAGATATGCCAGACCTGATGAGGCTGGTGTATTTACTTTGAAATTCCATGTCAGAATGGGAGTATAAAATTTATAAAAATATTTATTTTAATTCCTGGAGGAAAAACTGGTTGGAAAAAAAAAGAAAGAAAAACATAGCAGCATTTTAACTTGGAATTTAAAAGTAACTACACCAGTCTCATTTGTCCTAAGAGACCTATTTAATAATAATGCAGTTTGTATTGTGACAGATCCTCTTTAAGACTTGGACTTTGTAGAATCACACACAGCTGTATTTCAGCTCTATATAACTGCTGAGTTGTACAGTGTGGCAGTGTAGTCCCTGTAAATTTGGGGCGATCCTGTAATTCTCCAATCCTCCAATTTTCCATGTGATCTGTAACTTTAGACCCTGAATCATGGCGCTATTCTTCACTAGAAGGATTGCTACTGGGGAGATAAAAAAAATCTATCTGTAATGTGACTGTACGAAGTATGTGAACACACATGGAGTATATAAAGCCTTATAACGAGGAATCACATGGAGACGATGTGCCCATGGATTGGCTGTGTGAATGAGATCCTAGGCTTCATTCAGACATCCATTTTTATTGGGGATATGAGAAAAAATGAACTGTTTTTCATTAGCGGTTGGATACAATTTTCATTTATTTTTTTTAATCTATGTGTCCGTATTTACCATCAATGTGGTGTCTATGTTTCTCATACACAGTACTGTGCAATGGAAAACAATTCAAGCTTCTTGTACCCATTAATTAGTAAAAAAAATGGACATATACCTGTCTTTATGTTTTTGGGGACACTCAGACATGTGAACAGCCCCATAGACCACAATGGGCACGTCTTCTATTCCTGAAAACCATGAATGGAACACATGGAACACACGTGATACACTAAATGAGGCCTGAGCCTTTAAAGGGATTGTTTGGCCTTAGGCTACAAGTCTGCAGTCACTCTATATGTCTGCACACTTGTAAATCCTCATATCATGTGCACTATGTGCTGTGATGATTTTGAGGTGCTGGCGCCAGGAGGGCATGACTGAAAGTATGTGATTTGCATACATGTAATCACATGCCAACTAGACTTGCCCGGTCTCACTTAATGGAAGTGTGTTGAGCGAGGCCGGACAAGTCTAGTTGGAATGTGACCATGATCTCCGGCTCTCGGCGTCGGAGAATCCTCACAATGAGCAGTGAGTGCAATGTGATGATTCACATAGAGTAACTGCAGACTTGTAGCCTAAGCACTGACAACACTTTTTGTATGCGGTGCTCTTACTGTATTAACATCTGTGGGCTCCTATACAAAATGCAAATTATCAATTCATTTATTGCAGCGACATATTAATGAACTACAAAGATGCGCCAGGTCACTCTGCAAAATGGCTGCTTCGATTGTGTGATGATAACAGATACCCAATAAATATAGTATACTCAATACAGAAAATAGAAAGTACACTCAGGAGCGGAACTATTTCTTGAATGGCCGGGATGTAGATCATTAAGGAGCAGAAATGCCGGTTCCAGTATATAGTTCCGCGACTGACCGCCCTCCTTGCTTTTCACGCATATTTTTAAAAGTATTTTTTTTTTCTTTTTTTTTTTTTTGTTAAAACTTAAAGGGTTGTTGTTTTCAGTGGAAATAGCTAATCACATATTATCTGAGAAAGTATTAGCTTCTCCTATTCAGCTCTAACTCCAGTTCATTTTGTTATGTGGTAACCACAGTTCTGGATGACGCTCCCCCTGGCACACAGGAGTACATTATGTTACGGCAAGATTCCATCCAGTCAGCGGATTTAAAGAAAAAAGAGTCCCCCTTTCGTGCTAAATGTCACGAAATCTTCTGCTGCCCTCTGAAGCAAGTGCACCTCAAAGAAAACACAGAGCCGGAAGGTTTGTGCACCTTGGATCCATGTTATGTCCGTTTACCCTCTTCCCCCCTTTTTTTTTTCTTTCTACTGTCCGTGTCCCTATCCCGTGCTGTACATCCCCCCGGCCTGTGTCAGGAATGACACGGGGAACATAATGCGCTTCATATCATATCCCCCCTGCTTGCCTGTTAGTGTCTTCTACAGTCTATCAAGGGACACTGTATGATATTAAGCATGTATACGCATTATACCGAAAGAATAATAACTAAGTACAATATGACTTGGCTTTTCCCAGATAGAACTGTTTTTTTTTATTATCCATGCAGTCTGCATCATCACACTGCCCTTTTTGGCTGCTAAATTTGCTTGCTCTTTTAAACGGCATTATCCCTCATGTTTTCTTCTGAAGTAATGCAACTTTTTGGAAGTATGGCACCTGTAAAGAAATGATCCTCCCCTCCCCATAAGGCTTCTGCACCTGCTGCAATAACTGCCAGATTAGCATTAGCTCCAAAAACAGTGAGAGGAATGTGGATGTAATGCACGCTGGACATGAACCAATTGCATGCCAAAGAACTGTGCATCTTAAAGGAGACTGTTCTTGTTTGTTTCTTTTCAGGCACTATAAAGGTTTGGATTCATTTCTTACTATTCCAAGCTTTATTACGTAGACTGTTTATACCCGATACAGCTGTATATAGATGACTTTCCATGTAGAGACGCCTGTAGCAAATGCATGCATAAAGTACAAGTATAACATGACATTATAGAATCTGTTTATTTCACTTTTTGCTGTTTTTTCCTGAATGGTGGTAGATCGTGTTGCCTAGCTATCTCTTTGGGTGTCTACAGGGGCGTACATAGAAGTAATGGGCCCCCTTAGCAGAAGTACTAATTGGGGCCCTCCCACCCACAAAAGAAAATAATAATAGTCAACGGAGTCACAGAAGAGCATACCTCACAACCTTGCAGCCATTACACAGTAATTTTTGCCCCTATTGAAGCTCCTTAGTGTTCCAATGCATTGATACCACTTTCATGGCCCCCATAAAGTATGATGTCAAAAAATATGCCCCAAAACACAGCAAGATACCGCCACAGTGAATTCCTCAACAGTATCCTCCACACGCACCGTATGATGACCCTACCTTACCCATCCCACAAATTATAATACCCCCATAGTGGCCCCAACTCGGTATGGTGGCCCCAAAACAGCCCTCCACACAATATGATGGTCCCACACAGCCCTACATACAGTATAATCGCCTTCCATACAGTATAGTGGTCCTCACAACCCTTCATACAGTATGATGGCCCATACACAACCCTCCACACTGTATAATAGCCTGTGCACATTATAATGGCCCCCATTAGCCCTCCAAAGTGTATAATGGCCCCCAGATAACCTTCCACACAGTATGATGGTCCCTACACAACCCTTCACACTGTATAATAGCCTTCACACATTATAATGGCCTCACACACAACCCTTCACACAGTATAATGGCCCCCACCTTTGATATATATGTCTATATCAAACCACTATGAAAGATCAGCTCTCAGGTATTAAGAAAAGCAGAGGGCACCACCTAAATTGTATGCAATGGTGTTCAACCCATCACATGCAGAAGCACATGATCAAAAATACAGAAAGAAAAAAGTATGTATAGACAGGGATCACCAAAATGTAAAATTACAGAATCATTTTATTCTACATTTATCTAGATAAACATTACATATTTTATATTACAGCATTATATATTTGTCTAGATAAGTGTATAATAAAATGATTCTGTAATTTTACATTTTGGTGATCCCTGTATATACATACTTCTTTCTTTCTGTATTTTTGATCAGCTCTCCGGTAGAAGCAAGTTCACACAGGAGTGCAGTCCGCAGGTTCCAAAACAAACTGGTGGTTTATTAAATGGCCATAAACCAGCCAGGAAAACAAAACATACCAGCCTCTTTCTGGCACAAAAGATATAACTGAACAAAAATCAAAATAACCAGTCCATACAGCACAGGTTTGGCCATTTAAATGACGTGCCTTTCTCTGCCTCCAGCAGAGTCTGAGCAGCACATGCTCACCTTGCACAACACACAGCCAAACTGAGACAGGCGCAGCTGTCTTAAATCAGACCTTCCAAGACCTGGACTGGAGGTAAGTTAGCAGCTGATCTTCCCCAGCTCTTTCAGCTATTCGTAAAACCCGGCCCTATAATCCGGGCCCATTAAACACTTCCCAGCACTATGTGTGCTGGAGCCTGCTTTTCCGAGTCCTACATCACCAAGGCTTGGCACCTTGGGGACACATACCTCCCGTCCATGACCTGTCCGGCTACAATCTTACACCACCCAGTGGCTATTATGTGAATTGCAGCCTGTCAAGGGTTTTACTAGTATGTAGAAATAATGCATTGGATTCGCATCGTGAGAAATGGAGCCATTAACAAAATTTACTGAGAGTTAAAGGTGGACACATTTGTCATATGGGTCATAAAATGTCACAGAGGCCAGTTAAAGGTCAAAGATTATACATTAGAATATACATAAAATCATACAGTAATCTGAATAAAGTATGCAAGACAATATGAAAAATATACTTGACCAATAAAGATTGAGGGAGGACTGCATGGCATAAAGCAGGAGAAGGCAACTTCGGTGAAGTAGATATGTCAGGGATTCACACGATCCTGATTACTCACAGACACCACCCGCTGTGATATCTTGAGCAAACAGCTCTCTGCTGACCCCTATCGTCCGGACAATTACACGATTGACCGACAATCAATATAGGAGGCTACATGCTGTTCTCACTAAGTAGTTATTGGCAAGCTAACAGTGAGCGTACGGCATACACACCACCTTCCAACACATGGAATATGTGTATATGCCCTCGTACTATCACTGATAGCCTCACGATAACCCAATTAATATTATTCGCTGCCACCACCGATCAGATTTGAAATACAATATAGGCCTGATCGGACGCCTGCTTTCTGGTAGCACATGGCTTCGGGGGAGGGAACGATTACAGAGCAAAAGAAACAGAACTATTAAATTTTGTATTTAATCCAAAAGGGAGGCAGGGTTTATGAAAAATATACAAACGGTTTTAAAAAGAGAGACATTACAATACAGAATATACAGTTACACAAATAAAATGGGATTAAAGAAAAACTTACTCTACAGATTGCAAAGATGATTCAGTCTAGCTGGAGGGAAGCACTCCAATGCCCGTTCAGCGAACGTGACCCCTGCTTACACATAAATATGTAACTTCCAACATGAGTATGGACCCATCTTCAGCTGGGTCTTTTATGCCAAAGGGGGGACCTGCCCATGCCCCCCTGTGATGACATCACGTGGGCGGGGTTCCACCCTTCATGTTTTTATTAAAATATCTAACTTCTGCGATAAATCCTTGCAGGTTGATCGCAGAAGCTTTCGACTGATACCATATTTTCCGTTACAAATTTACCTTTCTTTAGAGACCACACATGGCATAGGTGTGGTCTGTTATTTGTACTTTTGCATTACAGCTCACAGGAAGGGCGTACAGATTCATGCATATTGCATATTGTTCCTTAGCTGACCCTGCCACTAAAAATATGTGTCCCATTATTAATGGAAGTATAGAACTTCCGATATTCCATATTTTGTGTCGGTGCCAGCGAGACTGTAGATTTCTGTTGAGCAAATGGGGATGCCCAGGGGGTGAGAGACAAATCTTTTGAAGCTAGGAACTGCATCCTTCTCACCTAGGTGTAGATTTATCACAGGCCTCTGCTACTACAAATACATTTGTATGTTAGTTAGAATGGATACTGAGCTTGTCACCTCTCCTGTGTGTTCTGCGATTTGCATGGAGAGCTTCTTTAACTCTGACAGATGGTCGATAAGGCAGGGGTGGAGAGGGGTTTGGTGGGGGGAGAGAGATTTTTTTAAATATTTTCTATGACATCTCCCCCTCTTTGAGGTAGGGTAGGGGCTTATTTACTGATCGCCCCTTAAGCCTACCTCGCAGCCCACCCTTCCTGCTAGTCTGACAAGTTGTGGACCCAACTCACCCACCACCCTGACTTACTGGGATACATTTTTCCCGCCCCTCTGACAGGCTATGGGTACCTTCCTCCCATATCCCTGACAGACAGTGGGACACACATTGCTTTTACCTTGCCCGGTTGCGGGGCCTACCTTTCCATCCCTCATTGTTACCTTGGGAGCCATGCTAGTTATGGGGCAACTACGACCTGCCATGTCACAGTCCGTCGCGACACTGGTCAGTGGCACGGGACCTCTTTCCCTATGATCCCCGTATTTCTCCCCATCCTTTCTCGTTACCCCTAGAGTCGTGCTAGTCATGGGGCAGCTACCACCGACCATGTCATCCTCCTGCGTGACACTGGTCACCTGCACGGGATGACCTGCTTCCTGGTGTCTATGCCTGCTCCCATCGACCATAGCACTTATGCTGGCTTGTTTTAGGGGATCCTCAGCAGCATCACCCCGCGGTGTGAGGTGGCTGAGTTCTCCTCTACCACAACACTCATTTTTATTATGCATTACATCAACATTGACAGTGGCATTACACGACATATCAGATCTCAGAGGATTGTTAGGAATGTATCGGGCAACCAACCGTCCCAGATCAGTTCCCAATAGCACATTAGTGGGGAGATTCTCTGATACCCCCACTTCCCATAACCCCCTCCCCGCAACCCAGTCCATGAAAACTCGGGCCATCGATATGGGATGATGAACACCCACAAACCCGGTGTCAGTCAGGGTCTTCCCTGGAATGAGTTCTTCTGGTAACATGAACTCAGGGCGGATGAGGGTACCTTCTGCGCCAGTGTCCTTAAGGCCAACAGTAACGGTGTTGCCCACGGTAACCAGTTGTAAGCTTTCACGAGCGCGGCCAACCGCCCCACCCACAAGAAGAATGGCTGCAGTAGGCCCTGGGGCTTCAGGTGTGGGGTTCATCTTCTGCCTCACCAGGCAGACAAGGCTGATGTGACCCATTTGGTCACAAGTATAACACTTACGGGAGTCAGATGCAGGCTGGGTGCTGGAAGATGAGGCAGGACCCGCTGAGGGCTGGTTGGCTGGAACACTGGCGGTGGTTATCTGCTTACCCCCTTTCCAGCTGGTGGCGGCTGACTTCTGCATCTCTGGGGTATGGTTGGCCTCATAGGCATCCGCTACCTGGGCTGCTTTGGCGTCTTCCTTTGGCTCCCAGTCAAGCACACACAAACTGTCTCACTTCCACAGGGCAAAGATGGAGAAACTGGTTCTTCACCATCAGATCCTTCAGGTCCTCGAAAGTGGTGACTGACAGTCCCTGGACCCACTGCTCAAAGTGGGTCCTGAGCCCATCCACCACATCAACGTAGCTGTCATGTGGTCCACGCTGGAGGGCTCTGAATTTTTTCCGGTAAACCTCCGGAGTCAGCTAGTACTTTTTGATCAGGGCCTGCTTGATGGCCTCATAGTCTCCATCTTGGTCTCGAGGGAGAGAAGCAAACACTTCCAGAGCTTTTCCTCTGAACCCTGGAGTTAGATATCTGGTCCACTGGTCTTCAGGCAGCTGGTACTGCCTGCAGGCTTTTTCAAATACCCACAGAAATATGTCCAAGTCCCTGTCCTTTTCCATTACAGGAAAAGGCTCAGGGCAGGGTTTAAAGCAGTTGGAACTTTTGGACTCATGGGTCTGTGTGGAGGATGGCTCCTTTTGAATCCGGGCTAGCTCCATCTGGTACTGTCTCTCCCGCTCGTCAGCCTCTCGTTGCTCTGCCCACTCCTGGAATTTCAGGATCAGCTGCAGTCGTCCGTCACAGTCATCTGTGGTGAGCTGCTCCAAGGCCATCTGCAGGTGGGGGTCCACACTACTCTGCCTGCAGGTCTGACTGGCAATCACAGGTGAGACCCCTTTAGCAGCGCCATCAGGGCTTGGCTGGCCACCCCATCATCAGTGCTCTGCTGTCGGACTGGCTCTGCGGCACCTGCAACAGTTCAGCAATCATTTAGGCCTTGGTCTTGCCCATGGGGTCAATCCGTCTCAGCTCACAGAGGGCAGTGATAGTGTCCTCTGACTGCTGTTGATACCAGGGCTCTCCATTCGTAGCCATCCTTGCCAAACAAAAGATAGGACAGAAAAACAAGAGAAGGGAGGAGGGGGGAATGCACTTGCTACATGTACCTTAATGTCTCCGATAAAAAGTATTAAAACACTGAGTCTGGTTCTTTAAAACTTTGTGCAGAATTGTCGCAAGAACTGTGCAAGTTTTCAGTGACAGGAATGATTGCTCAATCTGGCCACTTGATATTCTGTAATATCTCACCTCTTGCCATCAATTTGTCAGGGATTCACATGATCCTGATTACTCACAGAAACCACCCACTGTAATCTCTTGAGCAAACAGCTCTATGCTGCCACCAATTGCATGATTGGCCGATGATCAATGTAGGAGGCTGCAGGCTGTTCTCACTGAGTAGTTATTGGCAAGCTAACAGTGAGCGTACGACATACACACCACCTTCCAACGCATGGAATATGTGTATATGCCCTCGTACTATCACTGATAGGCTCACGATAACCCAATTAATATTATTCGCTGCCACCACCGATCAGATTTGAAATACAATACAGGCCTGATCGGATGCCTGCTTTCTGGTAGCACATGGCTTCGGGGGAGGTAACGATTACAAAGCAAAAGAAACAGAACTATTAAATTTTGTATTTAATCCAAAAGGAAGGCAGGGTTTATGAAAAATATACAAAAGGTTTTACAAAGAGAGACATTACAATACAGAATAAACAGTTACACAAATAAAATGGGGTTAAAGAAGAACTTACTCGACAGATTGCAAAGACGATTCAGTCTAGCTGGAGGGAAGCACTCCAATGCCAGTTCAGCGAACGTGACCCCTGCTTACATATAAGTATGTACCTTCCAACATGAGTATGCACCCATCTTCTGCTGGGTCTTTTATGCCAAAGGGGGGACCTGCCCACACACCCGCCTGTGATGACATCACGTGGACAGTACTCCACCCTTCATGTTTTTATTAAAATATCTAACTTCCACGATAACTCCTCGCGGGTTGATCGCAGAAGCTCTCAAGTGATACCATATTTTCCTTTGCAAATTTACCTTTCTTTAGAGACCACACATGGCATAGCTGTGGTCTGTTATTTTGTACTTTTGCATTACACCTGACTGGAAGGGCGTACAGATTCGTAAAATTATATTTATTGTTCCTTAGCTGACCCTGCCATTAAAATATGTGTCCCATTATTATTGGAAGTATAGATCTTCCGATATTTCATATTTCGTGTCGGTGGCGGCGAGACTGTAAATTTCTGTTGAGCAAATGGGGATGCCCAGGGGGTGAGAGAGAAATTTTTTGAAGCTAGGAACTGAATTCTTCTCACCTAGGTGTAGATTTATCACAGGCCTCTGCTACTACAACTACATTCGTATGTTAATTAGAATGGACACTGAGCTTGTCATCTCTCCTTTGAGTGCTGCGATTTGCATGGAGAGCTTCTTTTACTCTGACAGATGGTCAATAAGAGAGGGTTCAAGAGGGGTTTGGTGGGGGTAGAGAAATATTTTCTTAATGTTTTCTATGACAATATCTATAGCAGTAGACAAGAAAATATATTTGACATTTCTGCTACTTTGATGCTCCACTGAAGTACTGTTGACCAGTGAGGGTTTTCGCTTTGAGACCCCACACCAATAACAAAACCACATGAGATTAGCTCATCCATGAGAGTGTGCACATTGTTGAATAGGCTCAATAGTGTGTGATCATACATAAGCTGAGGACTTCTGCCCTCTGGTTGGAACAATAGGTGAAAGTACAGATCCCTACTGCTCAGAGTGTTTCAGAAAAGCAACAATGTATCAAAAATGTTATAAACATTTCATTACACTGTAATAACCACAGTGCAAGACAGATGCAGCATTTTCTAATTTAGTTACATGTTCGTGGGTCCCCTGGGGGCTTGCATCCAAACCCCCCTGCAAAATGGGATTCGGAAATATGCGCCAACGGGGCCATAGGCTATACTGGTGCCGGCAGAGCAAACATGTGCTCTGCTGGACATCATTTTCGAGTATGTACGCCTACAGGAGGCGGTCACTCAGACATAGTAGACTACATCTGAGTGTCCAACTCCAGTAAGCGTACACACCTGAAAATAATGCACGGCAGAGCACATGTTTTCTTTGCTGGCACCCTTATAGTCTATGGCCCTTTCGGAATTTTGCAGGGGGTTTGGACATAAGCCCCGATGGGGCCACCGAATGGATGCCGGAACGCAATGTGAAAGCACCTTAACTGTTCTCTGTACCAAACGCACAACTAAAGGGTCTTATAATCTATAAATACATGCATCATTATTAACTAAAATATCAATCAAAAATATTTCTCTTCCTCTTGAACCTCCCTCCCCCCCAACAGCTCAACAGCTGTTAGCAACATCGTAGTGTACTCCCATCAAACTTTCATTAACTTTTAGCATTACCGAAACATTAAAAAAGTCAGTGCTTGTGGCACAGAAATGGTTAAAACAACTCACATGTGAGAGGACTCTGCTAAACAGAACTTTTAGGCCCATACGCATCTTCTAAAACCCCCTTTATTCAACATATGGGGCTTAGCAATCATTTGTCCTACTGTGGACACAGCTCAGGCTTCTGCTGCAGACAGTTGTCTTACAGCCACACATGGGAACATGAAGAGGATGGGGCACTGCTGAGTTCCTGAGATATCCTGAAGACATTTCAGTTAAGGGAGGAATTGCAAAGATATTTTTAAATTTTTTGTGTTTAAGTGGCATTGTATAGTTGGTGTAATACAAACTTCGGAGCCATGTGCACAGATGCTATCAGGAGACCCATAGAGACTTGCATGGCACTGTATTGTAGAGTAGCAGATATGGATACTTTAATTAATATGGTATCCAATGAAACATGGCAGAGTATTCTTTCTTTAGGCTTTTTAAAATATTAAAGAGGTTGTCCACTACATTCACATTGATAACCTATCCTTAGGATAGGTCATCAATGTTTGATCAGCCTGGATCCGACACTCTTCACTCCCACCGATCAGCTGTAACCGGAGGCGACGGCTTCCGGCAGGAAGTACTCACTTGCCGAGCTGCTCTGTCTACTTGTGGTGATCGCCACAGGGTACTAAACATCTGCCTCTTATTGATTTGAATAGGAGACGGATGTGCAGTACCAAGCCCAGACCACTACAAGGAGACAGAGCAGCTTGGCATGACTGTATATACTCTGCAATCAGATAGGGCTTTAATAGCATGTACCGTGAATTGTCCTTCTAGACACAGTGAGGCCCTCTAGAGTTCCTAACTTGTTTCATATTTTCATCATTCTGATTTATGGCATTGGGAGTACATTATAGATTGTACTTACTGAGTTATGTGTCAGAGCTGTCCCCATATTTGTAAAGTTAATAATAACTGGAAAATCAATACGTGACTAGGGGTTAAGTGATCGTAAAAAACGCATTAACGCTGTAAAGATTATGGGGGGTCATATTTAATGGCTTAAATTAAAAGCTGTAACATAGTTTTAAGACAACTTCAGACACAAGAAATCTTAATATAATGTTATTAACCCTTTATGTTCTGATCAATCAATAAGGAATTTCAGAATATTTATAAATATTACATGTTCTGGCTATTCTTTGGACACAATATTTTATTATTAACTGGAAAGATTATTGGCAGAAAGATAATTAGGTTTCAGATAAGTGTAAGTCAAGCATTGCACCTCATATATACAATTTAAATAATCCTGACAATCAAATACATTGAATACAAAAAAATGATTAATTGAAGAGTAATGCCATTGATGTAAATAGTACAGTGCCATCTAGTGTACAAAAAGTATATCAACGTGCATGTCCACTTGATGTCCACAGTGCAATATTGTGGCTCAGTGGTTATCACTGTTGCTTTGCAGCACTGGGGTCCTGGGTTCAAATCTCACCAAGGACAACATCTGCAAGGAGTTTGTACTGCGAAGACATACTGATAGGGAATGTAGATTGTGAGCCCCAATGGAGACAGTGCCCATAAATTCTGTAAATTGTCTGAATTGTAAAGCGCTGCTAAATATGTTGGTGCTATATAAATAAAAAGATTATTATTATTATTGACGAGCTGAGTACAGGTAGATATGTTCACTGTACCGCAGCCTATATTGATATATTCTACACTATATGTCAGGCAAGGACCAGAGCATTAGAACAGAGAATATACAGCAAAGGTGGGAAATATGCTTTCCAAGGAGCAACTTGAATAACTTGATTGAACTATTTCTTTTCAGGGCTTCTGACTACATTATATAATTATTATTTTGCAAGTTTAAGGAACAACGACAGGAGATTTTAGTTAAGGCTTTCAGAGGGTAATGGAGACTGGTGATGCTACTGGGACAATATTTATAGCTGCCAGAGGGGGAAGTAGATAAGGAAACTTAAGGGGGGCTATACTTACAGTTGCCTGAGGGGAAAGAGGCGAGTTAGAAACTTACTGTGAGCAGTATTTTCAGCTGTCAAAAAGGAAAGGAGAAAGTTACAGAACTTACTAGAGATTATATTTATTGTTGCCAGAAGGGGAAGAGGCTGTGAATTTTATTGAGGTCTAAATTTATGGCTGATAGAGAGCGAAAGAGACTAAGGATCTTACATGGGACTAAATTCACAGTTGCCAGAGGGAGAAAAATATAAACTGTATTTTTTTGCTGTCAGTGAGGAAAGTAGACTGATTGGGAACTTCCTAGGGACTGTACGTATAGCTACTAGAAAGACATACAGAGTACATGCCATAGATTTTGGGAGTTATAAGTAGAATTCAAAATAAATGGTCTTGTGACCGTGCCTAGAAGCAAACCCACTAAAGCCCAGATTTGTACTGATGCTGAGTGGGACATATAGAAGGAAAAAAAGATCAAAGACATGGAAATAGTTTAAAGTAGCTTAACCCCATTCTGACATGTGCCGTACATGTACCGTGGGTGGAATCGTGATCCACCCACGGCTGTTAACATGTTAAATGCCGCTGTCAATCTCTGACAGCGACATTTAACATGGCCGCGGTGGAAGGACATCACTAGTCCCACCCATAGGCGCCCGTGTCACATGACCGTGGTTCGCCGATGGGTTAGCATGACAACCCGGGGTCTGCAGGAAACCCCTGCAGTTGTCATTGCCTGAATGCTATGAGCGCCACCCAGCGGTCTGCACTCGTAGCAAGTGAGCATTTCTGCTACACACAACAGGAATGTTTGGCTCCAAATACATGCATTTAGAGGTAACCGGTCATGTCAGATAACATATTATATGGGGTGAATCTGCAGGTTCATAGTGTTATGAAGGTTCTTGACTGCCATAGTGAAAGTGTGGCAGTCCAGAGATAATGAACTTTAGTCCTCCCAGGAACCGTCAGCTTTCAGTCATGTAGACATGCCAGCACACTTACAGCTCCACTTTGACTGACAGCAGGTTCTGCACTGATGCTCTGCAGAGCTGTCAGTCAAGGTGCGAGGGGGGTGCCTAGAGCTGCCACCTACAGTGCAGTGGCCGGTGACTGTAGCCGAGCAGTATGGCTAAAATTCGGCAGCTCCCAGGAGCTATAAAGGTCATTTTCTCCCAGCCATTATCTTGTATATTAATCTTATATCTGCTGGTTAATAATGTTATCCATCCTGACAAGTTCCCTTTAAATAAAATAAAAAAATTGGTTTTAAAGGTGGGCAACCCCTTTACTGCGCAGAAATTCACTTATCTTCTTATTCAGAATTGAAGCTGTGTACAGGAGGCACGACGGCTTTCTCTGCAGCGTTGCGTTTTTCCTGTTGATTACCTCTCACTGATAATTTAGCTTTCTATCAGCCGTTGTCCCATATCACTCGACACCCACAGCTCCTACAGACGGTCAATTGCGTCCATGAGGACAAACACTGCATTATTATGATTATGTCCTCAGAGATATTAAAACCCATTTATCTCCTGTCATTAGGGCCATCTGGACTTTGTTTTCTTACTGCGTTATCATGATAACCAGTAAGAGGTTTTTGAAGAAGAAAATGGTTCATCTAATCACATAGTACTCAGGATTCTTACATTGTGTTCCTACAATGACAGGCGGATCATTGCCCCTCAACCCTCCATTGTACAGTAAATGTGTTGTGACAACAATCTAAATTTTCAGAGAAATTATAGTCCCTCTTACAATTCTCCCAATGTAGCAAAAATAGTAAATTCTGTCACTCATACCAAGCAAGGAACATCAAGTAGTCCCTTTTTTTAGTTTTCCATGTCTCTAAATTAACATAAAATGCAAATACCGTGCAGTAAATAAATAAACAGCAATAGTGCATGAAAATAATATAAGGTACTTGGTTAATATAATTTTGATAAAAAAAAAATGTAAAAGCCATCCCACCATGTCACAATGACCCTATTTGGGACCCAAATAGGGTCACTGTGACGTGGTGGGATGGCTTTTACATTTTTTTTATTATTATTATTATTATTTATTATTATAGCGCCATTTATTCCATGGCGCTTTACATGTGAAAAAGGGGGTATAATACAAGAACAATTTCAATAATCTTGAACACAATGTGACAGCGACTGGTACAGGCGGAGCGAGGACCCTGCCCGCGAGGGCTCACAATCTACGAGGGATGGGTGAGGATACAGTAGGTGAGGGTAGAGCTGGTCGTGCAGCGGTATGGTGGAGCGGTGGTTACTGCAGGTTGTAGGCTTGTCGGAAGAGGTGGGTCTTCAGGTTCCTTTTGAAGGTTTCCACGGTAGGCGAGAGTCTGATACGTTGGGGTAGAGAGTTCCAGAGTAGGGCGGAAGCACGGGAGAAATCTTGTATACGGTTGTGGGAGGAGGAGATAAGAGGGGAGTAGAGCAGGAGATCTTGTGAGGATCGGAGGTTGCGTGCAGGTATGTAATGGGAGACTAGGTCGGAGATATATGGAGGAGACAGGTTGTGAATGGCTTTGTATGTCATGGTTAGGGTTTTGAACTGGAGTCTCTGAGCAATGGGGAGCCAGTGAAGAGATTGACAGAGAGGAGAGGCCGGGGAATAGCGGGGGGACAGGTTGATTAGTCGAGTAGCAGAGTTTATGATAGATTGGAGGGGTGCGAGAGTGTTAGAGGGGAGGCCACAGAGCAGGAGGTTGCAGTAGTCAAGGCGGGAGATGATGAGGGCGTGTACTAGTGTTTTTGCAGATTCATGGTTTAGGAATGTGCGGATCCGGGAGATATTTTTAAGTTGGAGTCAGCAGGAAGTGGAAAGGGCTTGGATATGTGGTTTGAAGGAGAGTTCCGAGTCCAGGGTTACCCCGAGGCAGCGAGCTTGAGGGACTGGGGAGAGTGGGCAGCCATTGACTATGATGGATAGGTCAGTTGGGAGGGTTGAATGAGATGGCGGAAAGATGATGAATTCTGTTTTGTCCATGTTAAGTTTTAGAAATCTAGCAGAGAAGAAGGATGAAATAGCAGACAGACATTGTGGGATTTTGGTTAATACGGAGGTGATATCGGGTCCAGAGAGGTAGATCTGTGTGTCATCAGCATAGAGGTGATAATGAAAGCCATGAGACTCTATGAGCTGTCCCAGGCCTAAGGTGTAGATGGAGAAGAGCAGGGGTCCTATAACTGAACCTTGGGGGACACCGACAGATAGGGGGCGAGATGAAGAGGTGGTGTGTGAGTGGGAGACACTGAATGTCCGGTCTGTTAGGTATGAGGAGATCCAGGATAGGGCCAAGTCTGTGATGCCGAGAGATGAGAGAGTCTGTAGTAAGAGGGAATGGTCCACTGTGTCAAAGGCAGATGACAGGTCTAGGAGGAGGAGGACAGAGTAGTGTCGCTTAGATTTGGCGGTTAGTAGGTCGTTTGTGACTTTAGTCAGTGCAGTTTCAGTAGAATGGTGCGGTCGGAAACCAGATTGTAGGCGGTCAAAGAGGGAGCAGGAGGAGAGGTGGGAGGACATTTAATCAAAATTATGTTTACTAAGTACCTTATATTATTTTCATGCACAATTGCTGTTTATTTATTCACTGCAGGGTATTTGCTTTTTGTGTTTTTAACTTGGGTTTTGTCTGTTTAGTGGCCAGTGTGAACATGCACCTACATGCTGCATGCACACCAACTTATATTCCAGTTCATCTCTTCTGGTGTTTTTATGTCTCCAAATTTTCTAATTAAGAAAAATCCTGAAAATCTTTGCACTTTCAGTCTGGCCAGTGAGCTACAAAACCTTCACTTTTCAGTAGTCATTCCATTACCATCTCAGGCAGGATTACAATGACACCTATATCCGAATACACCATTGACAATAGGTGAAGGTGCTTACAGCTTACCTCCTCCCCTTCCTGCACATTGACCACTATGCACCATTTTGAGGTACAATAGTTATGTCTCATCTTCTAATATTTCATAGAGAACAGTCATAAAATAAACGGTTGGGAATCCAGTACCATAACAGCTAGAACTAAATTGTCTCATCTCAGTCCCCATCAATTTATTTCTAGGCCTCATGTTGGAAATAAAACCTCAATTACAAAACAAGCAAAAAACTCTAGCACTGCTTTTGTTGTCCATATCAACCGATGAAAACTCAGCTTTTGTTTTTACTCTTTTCATTTTCGGCTCTGGAAAAATTAAATGTGCAAAGTAACTGGTTGCTATGGGCGAAACAAGACCTTGGTGACCACAGTGAAAAATCCAAAATGTTCAAGTTTTCTCTATGGTCTTTTGAGCCTCAAAATAGGGTTCCTGCTCTGTAGGGATCATTTATCAGTAGAGTTTGTGCAAATTGATTCACACATCCTAGACCATCAGCTACATCAGTAATCTGAGGCTGCTGGAAGCCCTGAGAACTGCCTCCATCCTGCCAGCATCCATGGATTCTCTTTTGATTGGCCACTAGTGATGAGCGAGCGTGCTCGTTTAACCCTTTCACCGAGCACGCTCGGATTCTTCCCAAGTATCTTTGACGTGCTCGTATATTTTGTTTGAGTCCCTGCATCTGCATGATTTATGGCTGTAACACAGCCTAAACACACGTGAGAATTCCCTAACAAACGAGCAATCCCGGAATGTGTTTAGGCTGTGTTACAGCCATAAATCATGCAGACGCAGGGACTCAAACATAAAATACGAGCACTCCTAAGACACTCGGGAAGCACCCATGCGTGTTCGGTGAATGGGTTAAACGAGCACTCTCGCTCATCACTATTGGCCACCCAGGCGCGATGTCACACTTGTGTCACGCCTCAATGATGATATCACGCCTGGCTGGCTAATCAAAAGAAGAGCCATAAATGCCAAAGATAGAAGCAGTTCTCAGGAGTCCTGTCCAGCAGCCATAGATCACCGACACGGCCATTGCCCAGGCCCTGTGAGTCGATTCGCACCAGCTCTACTATCTCTAATAATGAGATTACTCGCAGTAATCTCATTATGACCACAGGCAGGCTTGTATTGACAGATAACACCCCAACGCCATTTTATAGAGAACTGTTAGTAAAATGGATTGGTGGAAATCTGGTACCAAAACGACAGCAAGAACTATAGATATAAAGGGACATAGTGAGGGATCAACCATTACTAGTTAGGACGATATCACATTGAATGGGCTGTGCTGCTGTAATTGAGAAGGCTTATGGGTTCCAAAATGGTTCCTTATTGTCCCAACACATTTCGACACCGGATCAATGCCTTTCTCGAGGTATAAAAGCAAATATCATATTTCTTTCTGCACTATTCCCTTTGCACAGGACATTGAGAATGCCTAGAACACACTCTCATCAAAGTCATTCCACATTTTTGTTTCTTACGGTCCATGTGGCTGCTGTAAATCAAATCTCAAAATGCTGTTAACAGTAAGATGGCCGTCCTGAAAATCATGTGTATAAAATAGAACAAAAAATACACAATCAAGAAACAAAAACAAATTAGATAAAATAATATGTATCTGATTTCAATAGTAAAATAAAATCTAAATAATACATTTCTTTTAATATGTTATTCACCATAGAGCTCGAGGTACATTACCCTATAACCTTGAAACTTTAAGGTGAGAGTAAGAATATAAGAATATTTCCCTATCTTGATGATCACATCAGTTTCTGTAAATCGAATATCCATTGTATCATCTGTCAAACGTATTAAAGATACTGATTACATGAATATCTATAAACGCCCCGTTAGCTTGAAGGAGAGCGCAGAGCACCAGCGGTTTTATCTCTGCTGTGATGGTGTTGGTGTCCGAAATGTCTCTCTGTCACCACATGAACGTTACTCTCTGTGACAAATACAAGAACTGTCCTTTTAGTAATCAAGGTTATCTCACATTCAGAAATAAATGAAGGTGAAATGTTTTCCGAAAGCCTTCAAGCGCGTACAGATAAATGTAACAGAACATCATACCCTCTATTGGAATATGATGAAGGACAAGCCTATTATGTGTAAGAGTACAAGTGGCTCAGGAAATCTTATCAAAGTTATCACCTTTTTAAAATATTTACACTCACAACAGAAAAGCTCATTCTCCTTTTGCAATCCCCTCCACGCAATATGTGACTTAATTCTTCAAAATTAGATTTTAACCCTCATAGTGACATATTGGCCCTATTTGTACTTATATTTGATTTTCCAACTACCAAGCAGCAATTACAGAAGTTAAATGGTCACTGTCTTTTCAACAAACCGAATAAATCAATAGTACAAGGAAATATTCTTTGTAATATATTCTATTTAAGAAAAATTCCTCTATCTCCTCTTTCTCAAGTTCCTTGGTCTATGAAGAGGTAAAAGAAGAGAAAGGGTGCTTCTGGAAGGGGGAAGAGGCAGATGGATAGAGACCGTGCTTTCTTGTGTTTTTTTTCACTGCAGTGCTGGTGTCAGAGTTACACTGCAAAATTTTTGCTCAATTTATCACAAATTCACATTGTGCATACATACACATTCAGATTACAAAGCCAACAAGTAGCTACTTTTTTGCCTTAATGGGCAAGTCCATAAATGAAAAGTCAATATAAAATGTTGTACAAAGTCTACAATTCTCTAGAGATGCCTCGGGGAACTGGTATCAGACCAGACACATTAAATGTTTTTGAGGGTGAAGTCCCCTGAAACACTTTATTTAGATGTGCATGTCTCCATGCTAATACTGGCTATCAGCATCATCCCTTGAGAATTTTGGACTATCTACAGCATTTTAAGAAGACTTTTGACCTATTGGTTTATACACGCGGCTATTTTTGATCACAGATACACTGCTCAGTACTGCTGTATAATGTCATCCCTGCTGCTTCAGCAATTGGGGGAGTACTACAGAGCGATACGGGAGCAGGATCTCCTCCTTTCCATGTGCTATATATGGGAGACATCATTGAGGCTAGGCTTCACAGAATGCTACAGATGGACCCCGCAGTGGCGAAAACTGATGAAACATGCAGTCTACAATTTATATGATGGCCAAAATGAGTGTTATTCCTCATGTACACACAATAGCTTATTCTGAAAAGTCAGCTAAAATGAATTTCGTAGGTTCTGGCTTTTATCCTAAGTCATGTGATAAGGCTTGTCAGAGAGTCGATATTGGCTTTTAGGATTGCTACTTCCTGTGGGTGGCACTAGAGTTCTAGTCCTCTTCCTCTCTGAAGAGACAATTTGCATATTTTCCAGAGGAGTATTGCAGCTTAAAAGTCTCCTCACCTTGATATGCTTAACATGTCACTCTCCACAAGGAGAAATGTTACCCTTGGATAACATCTGGTAATAACATTGAGTCTTGGTGCAGTAAAAAGCCGACTTCATGGACATTTTTTTTTGTAAATCCTGCCATTTTGGTAATTAACCATGGAAATGTAGCACCAAATATGCATGGTATTGAGTGGTGTAGCTGTGCACCTAACAGTTCTCGGTTCCATTGTCTGATGGTCATGGCATCTTATGGTCACCGCAAAGGGAACAAAGACACATAGTCAAATTGGTAGAGTGATAGACTCATTTGTGTCCAAATTTAGTTTCTACTAAAAATACATTTGCAACATTGAATGTAGAGACGTAATACTGCACTGACAGGGAAAGCAACTTGTTAATCTCGGGAAGGAAAGCTTGTAAGTGGCATTTTACAAGCCCTTCCTGTACAGCTGTTTACCTTGGCAGAACCCGAACAAGTAACTGATATGTGGGTATTTATTAATAAACCCTTAAAAACATACAAAGTGTCAATTACATACATTGCAATATATATGGGAAACTTTCTTCACAGCTCATTGCTAAAGCTCCAATGCAAAAACACTGAGAGAGTCCCCATATACCATGTGGCATTTATAATACCGGTGTGTATGTGACAGAGAGGCCGAAGGCACGACTCAGGTATCAGGGTCAGGGGAAAACTGATGGCAAGTGCTCATGGAAAAAAAGGCTGATTTCCTCTATGATTTTATAAAGGATCTCTGAAAAACAAGCCCTGGAATGTGTTTGGTAGTGATAGTCAATCTCTTCACCAGTTTGGAGAAATCTCCTGTTTCTACTTGGGCTGATTGTCCGGTTATCCTTACTCTTTTGTACTGTGAACCTTCAACAGGGATTTTGTAGTTTTAAAGATAACAATATATTAATCAGCCCTGCTCTCTTAGGAGTAAAACATACAGAAAATTGTATCAAAAGTAATGGCGTACATTGGTGATCACTTCAATTAGTCAAGCAACAGAGCCATCACAGCTTCACAGCATTGGGAAAATAACATCACATATGTTCCTCATTGATTTCCAGATTGTCTACCAAGTACAGCTCCGTACACCTCACGGTGACTCTGCCTGGCTCCCATGAACTGGAATAGGACTGAGCTGCACAAAAGCTGCAGTACCAGACACAGCCACTACAAAGTGTACAAGCTGTATATAGTATACAAGTATTTGACATGGTGCTTGTCTGAGCATTACAGGCTCTTCACTGAGCTGATCAGAGAATCAGATCCCCACTTATCTGATATTAATGACATGGACGAAGAATAAGACAATCAACATTAAAATCCAAAACATCCCTTTATAGGTATGTGTGCAGATTTTGAGGAGTATTAGCAGAAATTGAACGGAAACTTTTTGAGAAGTTTTGAAATTTGGAGGAGGATTTGGAGATTATCCACTCAGTTTCTGCTCCAAAAACCCCTCTAAAAACTCTGTGTGCGCATAGCCTAAAAATAGGGGAAAGAAACAAGTCATTTTAAAATTAATCTCTTTGTAAACCATAAGGGTCTGTGCACACGTTGCAGTTTTTTCGCATTTTTGTCACGTTTATTTCTGCGCAGATATGTCTCAAAACCTTAAGGATTTCCAAGTGCTGGCACAGTGAATGAGAATCCTGAAGTCTCATGCATACGTTGCTTATTTTTTCCTTGCAGATTTAGTGCAGATTTAAATCTGCATCATGTCCATTCTTTCACCATTTTTGCTGTATATTTTATCCATAATAATGAGTGGGTAAAAATCGGTAACAAAAACACATGTAAAAACGGCATCAAAACCGCGACAAAATGCGTCTATTTTATGCACCGTTTTTCCTGCCAAGACATGCAGAAATTGTGCAGAAATTCCTGCTGCAAATACTTCACATACCCTAACGATGTTCTAGAATGGAGACTTTCCAGGGGTGCAGAACACCAGGTGTGGCACCAGCAAGCTACTATGACTTTAACCAGGTTATGTTGATTTTTGGCTAGGGAAGCAAACTGAACATTTTGTCAAAAGATAAACTATCTATAAGGGCTCTTTCACACGTCAGTATCTCCGATACGAGTGGTCACGTGACAGTTTCCGTGTACCGGAGACACTGACACACGCAGACCCATTCAAATGAATAGGTCCATGCACATGTCAATGTGTTTTCACGGACCGGTGTCCATGTGCTGTACACGGAGACAAGTCTGTTTTTTTGCAGATACATGGTCCGCAAAACGTCCCACACGGATGACATTCGTGTGTCATCTGTGGGACACGTACCAGCACCTGGGAATCAGTGGTACAGTTAGCGCTGTTCCCAAGCACCTGTGCTGAACCCTGCCCTCTTCATAGTTCCCTGCCGGTGCTGCCATCAGCACCAGCAGGGACAATGATGAGAGTAGTGGCAGTCTTCTCCCGCAGTGTCCCCACCTGTAAAAATAAGAATAAAATAATAACAGGCATGTTCTCACCTGTCCTAGATGTCCGCCGCTGTAATCCATGCGCCTGCTGCAGCCCAGGAGAATGAGCCACTCTGGAGTTGCAGCTCAGGAGCAGTGTCCTGTCAATCATGCTGCGGTCATGGCATTTAAAAGAGAGTGAGCGGGAGAGGGGTTGTACACTCACCTCTCCGATGTGTCTGTGATGTGATCTGAACACATCATGGGGGATCTGAGTGTTGTCATGGCAGCCGGAGGTCACATGATGACCTCTGGGTCTGCCATGTATGGTGGCCTGTTAGACTCAGCCAGAGTCTAACCGGCGATCTGCCAGTGTGAAACTGACAGGTCTCGTGCAATGCAATACATGTCTATTGCAATGCATGAGACCAGTGATCAAAAAAAATAAAATTTGAAGTCCCATACAGGGACTAAGTAAAAAAGTTAAAAAAAAGTTAGAAAATGTTTTAAAACTATAAAAAAAATCACTGAAAACGTCATCTAATCCAAAAAAAAAAAAAACCACCATATAGCTCCGTCAGTGGAAAAATAAAAGTTACAGCTCTCAGAACAAAGAGATGCAGAAACAATTCTTTATTCTATAAATTAATTTGTATTGTATAAAAGCGACAAAACATAAAAAAAGATATAAATGAGGTATTGCTGTAATCGTACTGACCCGAAGAATAAAGCCGCCTTATCAATTTTACCACATGTGGAGCGACATAAAAAAAAAATTAAAAAAAATCCTGAATTGCTGATATTTTTTCATTCTGCCTCTCAAAAATTGGAATAGAAAGCGATCCAAAAATGTCATGTGACCTAAAATGGTACCAATAAAAACATCAACTCGTCACGCAAAATACAACCCCTCAAATGACTCAAATTATAGCTGTCTAAATATGGCAATGCAAAAATTTGTTTTTGTAAAAAAAAGCGTATTTTAGTGTGGGACAGCTGCCAAACATAAAAACCCAATATAAATCTGGTATCTCTGTAATTGCACCAACAAAAAGAATAAAGTTGTCTAATCACTTATACTGCGTGAAGAATGGCATAAAAAATAAATAAAACCAAGTCTTCACTTGCTGTTGATTTATTTATTCTGGCTCCCAAAGATCGCAGTAAGGCTTGGCTCACATTTATCCTGCTCTTTATGCTGAGCACCTACATCGGGATTTCCGTGTAAATCTCTGAAACACATAATTCAGATGGAATCCCCGGTGGAAGATTTCTTATAATGAGGTAAATGGAGGCACTGTGGATGCTGTCTGACCAGTGATCCGGTGGTGTCCTTCTTTTTAGTCGTGCATAAAAGCGTGGTCCGCCACAGTTTTGTGCACTTCTGAAAAGGACAATGCTGAACAGAGGCCAGACTGAGTCCAGAGTAACTTTGCTGCCTCGTTATAGTGAATGGATCCCTTGGGGGTTTCATCTGAATCATGCCATTCAGAGATTTAGATGGAAACCCCGATGTAACTGCTCAGCGTAGAGCGCCAGATAAATGTTATCCAAAATGTTATGTCAAATGTTCCTAACAAAAGTTTCAACTCAATCTACAACAAAGCCCCCACTCAGGTCCATCATCTGTCAGTTGAAATATAGGGGCTTCTATGTTACTGGTAGCACAAAGGCTCTGGAATAGCGCTATGGCTACTCACCCCCCGAAAGTCTACGAACTCTGCACTCACAAATCCAAATGCACCCATCCCTTCTGAGCCCCACACTGTGCCTAAACTACATTTAGCATCCACATGTTTGGCATTTCTAGAGCTATGAGAACCTGCCTAATTTACGGGTGCATGTCTCCAGAAGCATGAGCTGGGCACAACATACTGGTCACTACAACGTACTGGTCACTACAACGTACTGATCACGGCAACGGCAGTTTGCAATTTTCATTCAGCAACATCCACTGCTGCTTTATTCTGGAAAACACCCATAGAGTCAAAATCGTCATAGAAAAGTTCTCAAAGGGGTATAATTTCCAAAATGGGGTCACTTGAGGGGGGATTTTGCTCTTCTAGCACGTAGGGGCTCTGTATATGGAGATCACAAACTATTCTATAATAATTTATTCTCCCAAGAGTCAAATAGCTCACCTTCTCTCCTGAGCCGCGCCGTTTGGCTAAGTAGGACTGTACAGTCACATATGGGGTATTTTCACATTTAGCTGAAATTGTGTGAAACATTTTGGCACCATTTTTACCCATTGCTCCGTGTAAAAATGTAAGATCTAGGGCTATTTTTTCTTTTTGTGGTAAAAATATAATTATTTTTTCTTCACCGCCCAATGGTATAAAATTCTGTGAGTCACATGTGGTGTCAATATGATCACTGAACCCCTAGATGAATTCATTAAGAGGTGTAGTTTGTAAAATGGGATCACCTATGGTGGGTTTCTGCTGTTCTGTGACCTCAGGGGCTCTTTCAATGTGACATGGCCACTCGCAAACCATAACAGCAAAATCTGCACTGTAACATGGCGCTCCCACACTTTTGAGTTTTGTACTGTGCCTCAAAAATAGTTTTTGACCACTTATGGGATATTGATGTACTCAGGAGAAAGTGTGTAACAAATTTTACTGTTCATTTTCTCCTATTACCCCTTTTGAAAATTGCAAACTTGGGGTCAAAGCAACATTTTAGTGGAAAAAATAGTAATATTTCATTTACTCTTCCCAATTTTATACAAGTTTGTGAATCGCCTGAGGGTTAAAAATACTCACTACTCCCCTAGATGTATTCCTTGAGAGGTGTAGTTTACAAAATGGAGTCACTTGTGGACGTGTCTGCAAAATTGAGTCACTTTTGGGGCTAAAATAACATTTTTGTAGGAAAAATGTTTTTTTTTTTTAATTTTCATGGCTCAACATTTTAAAATTCTGTGAAGCTCCAGAGGGTTCAAAGTGCTCATTACTAGTGTTGAGCGATACCTTCCGATATCGGGAAATATCGGATCGGATTGGATCGGACCGATACCGAAAAAGTATCGGATATCGCCGATTCCGATACCGGAAACCAATGCAAGTCAATGGGACATAAATATCGGAATTAAAATAAACCCTTTCTTTCCTTGTAGGTTATTTCTACATGAAGGAAAACAACTAAGAATAATGTAGAATGTATTGGGGGAGGTGGGGGAGACAATAAAGGCATAGAGGTTTAGCCCAGTCAAATGGAATAGCAGGAATTACTATTTTTTTATTATGTTCTGAGTTACGGAAATATTAACTATGTTAAGTATTTTTATATTTTGTCAGATATTTATGTTTCACTACTTCCATGCTCTTCACCTTCTTTTTTACTTCTCCCACACTTTCTCCTTCATCATCCTCAGCATCTTTTTCATCCACTTCTTCTTCACCTTCTTCTTCTTCACCTTCTTCGTATTATTCTTTTTTTTACATTCTTCATATTCTACTTCTTCATCTTCTTCATATTCTTCTTCTTCATCATATTCTTATTTGTGACAGGCATTCCTGTAGTTGTTATCTATAAAAGGTTGGACATTACACCTTTCGTTCTGCCCGTCACAAAAGATTTACAACAGGATTTGTCCGCGTTCAGTTTGGCCTGCAGCAGCAGGTCTTTTCCAGGGGCACCACGAGGAGGAACGGACTCACCCCCATACACTGCTTAGTCATCTTCTGCTTATAATTTAGATATTATCTTTTGCTCTGATTTTTAGTCTTATGCTTAATGTTCTTCCGCTTTTTGTTCTGCAGCTTCTTGTATTTCTGCTTCTTGGTTTTCTGTCTCTTGTTCTTCTGTATCTTGGTGCTTGTCTTCTCTTCTTTGTCTTCTTGGTCAACTTCTTCAGGGTCATCTTCTTGGTCTTCTTCGGGGTGGTCTTCAGGGTCGTCGTCTTCCGGGGTCCTCATCTTCGGGGTCCTCGTCTTCTTCGGGTTGGTCTTCTGGGTCCTCGTCTTCGGGGTCCTCGTCTTCTTCGGGGTGGTCTTCAGGGTCCTCGTCTTCTTCGGGGTGGTCTTCAGGGTCCTCGTCTTCAGGGTCATTGTCTTCGGGGTCCTCGTCTTCTTAGGGTTGGTCTTCAGGGTCCTCGTCTTCAGGGTCCTCGTCAGGGAGATCCAGAGTGATTACCAAGAACCATTTCAAAAAGCTTGAACTTGGAAATGTAGCAGAAGGTACAAGAAAGCTGAGGAACTACCGAGGACCAGCTGACGGTACTGGAACCCGGATGGGTAGCAGAAGGTACAAGAGCCAATGGAACTACCGAGGACCAGCTGATGTTACTGGAACTCGGTTACTAAGCAGGAGGTACCTGTGCCAGAAAGCACTACCAAGGACCAGCAGACGTTGGTGGAACTTGGATACCGAGAAGGAGGCACCTAATCCAAAGGCACTGCCGAGAACCAGCTGACGGTACTGGAACCCGGATGGGTAGCAGAAGGTACCCATGTAAAAAAAAGTTCAAGGCCGCGAGCCGGCCGCAGTTACCAAACCCCACAGTCCTACAGGGGGTGCTTGTCCTATTGGCACTATGGAACCAGCCTTCATTGCCAGATCCCGCAGCCCACATAGGAGTCACCTAAACTGCAGGCACCATAGAGTCGGCTAACCCGACCGCAACACGACAGGACAATGCATTGGAGGCAAAGTGACGTTGACACTACCCGGAAACAGCTGGCGTGCTGGAACCAGGCTGGGCAGGAGGGAGTACCCGTGCCAAAGACACTGCCGAGAACCAGCTGACGGTACTGGAACCCGGATGGGTAGCAGAAGATACAAGAGCAAATGGAACTACCGAGGACCAGCTGACGGTACTGGAACCCGGATGGGTAGCAGAAGGTACAAGAGCCAATGGAACTGCCGAGAACCAGCTGGCGTTGCTGGAGCCCAGGGTAAATACTAAAAACAGAGGAGCCAGAGGTGTATTTGGAGGAGGTTTTAAATCCGTAGTACAGTGGATGTGGACAAAGCAGGAGAATTTGCCGGACACACAGCTGGGGATCAGCTGACGTTACTGAACCCCAATAACACTGGAGCAAGCGTTGACTGTGCAGACGGCACTTCTGAGCAGCAACTAGCGGTATTGGAGCCCAGGGTAAATACTAAAAACGGAGGAGCCAGAGGTGTAATTGGAGCAAGTTTTAAATAAGTAGCACAGTGAATATGGACAGAGCAGGAGAAATTGCCGTGAACACAGCAGGGGAACAGCTGACGTTACCGAACCCCAATAACACCGCAGCAAGTGTTGACTGTGCAGACGGCACTTCCGAGCGCCAACTGGCGGTGCTGGAGCCCAGGGATAAGAATGAAAACAGAGGAGCCAGAGGTGTAATTGGAGCAACTTTAAAATGTGTAGTACAGTGGATGTGGACAAAGCAGGAGAAATTGCCGTCCGTACAGCAGGGGAACAGCTGACGTTACCGAACCCCAATAACACGGCAGCAAGTGTTGACTGTGCAGACAGCACTTCCGAGCGCCAACTGGCGGTGCTGGAGCCCAGGGATAAGAATAAAAATAGAGAGGAGCCAGAGGTGTAATTGGAGCAAGTTTTAAATAAGTAGCACAGTGAATATGGACAGAGCAGGAGAAATTGCCGTGAACACAGCAGGGGAACAGCTGACGTTACCGAACCCCAATAACACGGCAGCAAGTGTTGACTGTGCAGACAGCACTTCCGAGCGCCAACTGGCGGTGCTGGAGCCCAGGGATAAGAATAAAAATAGAGAGGAGCCAGAGGTGTAATTGGAGCAAGTTTTAAATAAGTAGCACAGTGAATATGGACAGAGCAGGAGAAATTGCCGTGAACACAGCAGGGGAACAGCTGACGTTACCGAACCCCAATAACACCGCAGCAAGTGTTGACTGTGCAGACGGCACTTCCGAGCACCAACTGGCGGTGTTGGAGCCCAGGGATAAGAATGAAAACAGAGGAGCCAGAGGTGTAATTGGAGCAACTTTAAAATGTGTAGTACTGTGGATGTGGACAAAGCAGGAGAAATTGCCGTCCGTACAGCAGGGGAACAGCTGACGTTACCGAACCCCAATAACACTGGAGCAAGCGTTGACTGTGCAGACGGCACTTCTGAGCAGCAACTAGCGGTATTGGAGCCCAGGGTAAATACTAAAAACGGAGGAGCCAGAGGTGTAATTGGAGCAAGTTTTAAATAAGTAGCACAGTGAATATGGACAGAGCAGGAGAAATTGCCGTGAACACAGCAGGGGAACAGCTGACGTTACCGAACCCCAATAACACCGCAGCAAGTGTTGACTGTGCAGACGGCACTTCCGAGCGCCAACTGGCGGTGCTGGAGCCCAGGGATAAGAATGAAAACAGAGGAGCCAGAGGTGTAATTGGAGCAACTTTAAAATGTGTAGTACAGTGGATGTGGACAAAGCAGGAGAAATTGCCGTCCGTACAGCAGGGGAACAGCTGACGTTACCGAACCCCAATAACACGGCAGCAAGTGTTGACTGTGCAGACAGCACTTCCGAGCGCCAACTGGCGGTGCTGGAGCCCAGGGATAAGAATAAAAATAGAGAGGAGCCAGAGGTGTAATTGGAGCAAGTTTTAAATAAGTAGCACAGTGAATATGGACAGAGCAGGAGAAATTGCCGTGAACACAGCAGGGGAACAGCTGACGTTACCGAACCCCAATAACACCGCAGCAAGTGTTGACTGTGCAGATGGCACTTCCGAGCGCCAACTGGCGGTGTTGGAGCCCAGGGATAAGAATGAAAACAGAGGAGCCAGAGGTGTAATTGGAGCAACTTTAAAATGTGTAGTACAGTGGATGTGGACAAAGCAGGAGAAATTGCCGTCCGCACAGCAGGGGAACAGCTGACGTTACTGAACCCCAATAACACGGCAGCAAGTGTTGACTGTGCAGATGGCACTTCCGTGCGCCAACTGGCGGTGTTGGAGCTCAGGGATAATACTGAAAACAGAGGAGCCAGAGGTGTAATTGGAGCAACTTTAAAATCTGTAGTAGTGAGAATGTGGACAGAGCAGGAGAAATTGCCATCCGCACAGCAGGGGAACAGCTGACGTTACTGAACCCCAATAACATGGTAGCAAGTGTTGACTGTGCAGACGGCACTTCCGAGCGCCAACTGGCGGTGTTGGAGCTCAGGGATAATACTGAAAACAGAGGAGCCAGAGGTGTATTTGGAGGAGGTTTTAAATCAGTAGTACAGTGGATGTGGACAGAGCAGGAGAAATTGCCGTCCGCACAGCAGGGGAACAGCTGACGTTACTGAACCCCAATAACACGGCAGCAAGTGTTGACTGTGCAGACGGCACTTCCGAGCGCCAACTGGCGGTGTTGGAGCTCAGGGATAATACTGAAAACAGAGGAGCCAGAGGTGTAATTGGAGCAACTTTAAAATCTGTAGTAGTGAGAATGTGGACAGAGCAGGAGAAATTGCCATCCGCACAGCAGGGGAACAGCTGACGTTACTGAACCCCAATAACATGGTAGCAAGTGTTGACTGTGCAGACGGCACTTCCGAGCGCCAACTGGCGGTGTTGGAGCTCAGGGATAATACTGAAAACAGAGGAGCCAGAGGTTTATTTGGAGGAGGTTTTAAATCAGTAGTACAGTGGATGTGGACAGAGCAGGAGAAATTGCCGTCCGCACAGCAGGGGAACAGCTGACGTTACTGAACCCCAATAACACGGCAGCAAGTGTTGACTGTGCAGACGGCACTTCCGAGCGCCAACTGGCGGTGTTGGAGCTCAGGGATTACAGTTCAGGTGGTAGAAACATGAACAGAACAGGAGACCTGGATACTGTTGCCAACCAATTATTTATTCTGGAAGAGGACTGGCAAATTCATGAGAGATCCAGGCCTTGTTCATTTTGAGAAAAGTAAGCCGGTCAACGTTATCGGAGGATAGTCGCATGCGACGGTCTGTTAGTACACCACCTGCGGCACTAAAGACGCGTTCCGATAATACACTAGCAGCAGGGCAAGCTAGCACCTCCAGTGCATACTGACTAAGCTCTGGCCATGTATCCAGCTTACAGACCCAAAACTTGAAGGGAGAAGAGCCGTCTGGGAGTACACTAAGAGGGCAAGACATGTAGTCTGTCACCATCTGACGGAAACGTTGCCTCCTGCTGACTGGAGCCGTCTGTGATGGTGTAGACATTTGTGGCGGCGGGGACACAAAACTTTGCCACATTTCGGCCATACTGGTCTTGCCTTGTGCTGAGGCGCTGCTTCTGCTCCCTCTTTGTGCAGAGCTTCCTCCACTGCCTCGACGCACTGAGCTGCTTTGTAAAGCACTAGCAGCACTGCTCTCGGTTGGAATGGAGAACATGATGGAATGCACCAGTGCGTCTTGGTACTCCCGCATTTTACGCTCCCGGTTCAACGGTGTTATGAGGCTTTGTAAGTTGTCCCGGTAGCGAGGATCTAGGAGGGTGGACACCCAATAATCAGCCGTGTTGAGAATGTGGGCGATGCGGCGGTCGTTTCTCAGGCACTGCAGCATGAAATCAACCATGTGCTGCAGACTGCCAACTGGCCAAGAAACGCTGTCCCCTGCTTGAGGCGTGATCTCTGCCTGCTCTGCATCACCCCACCCTCGCTCTAGATACTGACTACTAGAGCATTGTGTACCTCCCTCCTCTGGACAGATGTCTTCCTCATCCATTGACTCCTCCTCATCCTCCTCACAAAGTGTCCCCTGCCTAGGCCTTTGTGAGGAACCACGTTGCGCAGACTGTAGAGAAGCAGATGGCATTTGTGACTCCTCATCCTCCACCTCTTCCAAAACCTCGTCCCTTAGTGCTTGCAGTGTTTTTTCAAGCAGGCAGATAAGGGGGATAGTCATGCTGACTAGTGCATCATCTGCACTCGCCATCCGCGTGGAATAATCGAAGGCACGCAAAATGTGGCAAATGTCCTTCATAGAGGCCCACTCAGTGGTGGTGAAGTGTGAACGGCGCGCACTGCGACTTGTTTGCGCCTGCTGCAGCTGGTACTCCATTACTGCTGCCTGCTGCTCACACAACCTCTCCAACATATGTAACGTTGAATTCCACCTGGTGGGTAGGTCACATATGATGCGATGTTCCGGAAGACATAATCGGCGCTGCAGAGCTGCAATGCGTGATCTTGCATTGCTGGAATGCCGCAAGTGAGCGCACTCTATGCGGACCTTGTGAAGCAGTGCATCAAGATCCGGATAGTCCCTCAAAAAACTCTGCACGACCAAGTTGAGCACATGTGCCAGACATGGGATGTGAGTGAGGTTGCCTAGGCCCAGAGCTGCCACCAGATTTCGGCCATTGTCACACACTACCATGCCTGGCTGGAGATTCGCTGGCACAAACCACACGTCACTCTGCTGCTTGATGGCATTCCAGAGCTCCTGCGCTGTGTAGCTTCGATTCCCCAAAGAAATTAATTTTAATACGGCCTGTTGACGTTTGGCCACGGCTGTGCTCATATCGGTCATCATAACAGGTAACCGTTCACGGGTCGATGTGGAGGTAGACCGTGACGGCTCCTGCAGCGCTGATTCAGAGGAACTGGAGTATGAGGAGGAGTCAATGTGTACAGACTGGATTCCTGCAATCCTTGGAGTGGGCAGAACACGTACAGCGCCACTCTCAAGATCTGTACCCGGCTCCACAACATTTACCCAATGGGCAGTGAGGGAAAGGTATCGTCCCTGTCCATGCTTACTGGTCCACGCATCAGTGGTCAGGTGGACCTTGCTACTGACGGCGTTTTGTAGCGCATGTTTAATTTTTCCCTCCACATGATGTTGCAGGGCAGTGACGGCTTGCCTGCTGAAATAAAAGCGGCTGGGCACGTTGTATTGTGGGACTGCCAATGCCATAAAGTTACGGAATGTGTCAGTCTCCACCAGCCTGAATGATAGCATTTCAAGGGCCAGTAGTTTAGCAATGCCAGCATTCAGAGCCTGTGCTCGGGGGTGGTTTGCCGAGTATGGGCACCTTTTCTCCCATGCCTGTGCTAACGATGGCTGTAGACTGGCCTGGGAGTGTGAGGATGACTGGGAAAGTGGTGCTGTGGGTGGAATTACACTGTGTCTCTGTACAACAGTGCCAGAGATTCTTCCATGGCGATCCTGTGAGGAAGCCGAACCAGCTGTGTGTGAGCTGGAGGAAGAGGCTACAACACGAGCTGAAGAGGTGGTAGGTGGCGCTGTAGGTTGGCCTAGGTCTTCAGTGTGTTTGTGTAACTCCACCACGTGCTTGGTCCGCACATGTTTCCACATATTTGTGGTATTGAGGTTGCTGACACTTTTCCCTCTTTTCACCTTCTGATTACACAGCTTGCATTTGACAAAGCAAATGTCATCTGCAACTGTGTCAAAAAAGGACCAGGCACTGCAAGTCTTGGGAGCGCCCGCTTTGGATTTTGGAAGAGCCATGCTCCTAATGGGTGCCGAAGTGGAGGCTACAGGCAACCAAGTCTGCCCCCTCCCTCTCCCTCCTTTTTGGGCCGTTCGGGGAATCTCTTCCTCAGAGCTGCTCCCACCACCTTCCTGTCCCTCACGCCATGATGGGTCAAGGACCTCATCATCTACACCACCCTCCTCAAACAACTGCTTCTCCTGGGTAGTCTCGACAGCACAGTACGCACCAGAAAGTGGCACCTGAGTCTCATCATCAGATGCGTACTGAGGTGTGCTGCTGACCATAGGCACTGGCCCACCCGCCTCTTCAGATTCAGAGAGACAAAACGGTTGCGCATCACTGCATACTACCTCTTCTTCAAATTCTCGAATTCTGCTTGGCTGGCCCCCTCTTTCCAAGCCAAGAGATTCAGAGAACAGAAGTAGAGATGGCTCCTGTCCAGGGCTCTCTGACTGCCTGGGCAATTTGGCAGGTGGTGAAGAGACAGATGGGTGCTCTTCAGTGCTCAGGACCTGAGAGGATCTGGAACTAATTGAAGTCGATGCGTTAGCTGCCATCCATCCGACAACAATTTGGTCCTCGCGCAGCAGTGGGGTACGGCTAGCTCCTACAAAGCTGCGCATAAAGGACTGTTCCCTGGTAAAACTGGGGGATGCTGAGTCACTGGTGCCCGCAGCAGGCACAGAATCCCCACGTCCTCTCCCTGCAGGCACAGAATCCTCACGTCCTCTCCCTGCAGAAACTCCACGCCCACGCCCACGCCCACGCCCACGACCACATGCCTTACTCCCTGCCTTCTTCATCTTGGTAGACTGATAAAGATAGGCAGAAAAGTACTAAGGGCTTAGTGTGCTTATTCCTGAACAGCTGCTAACAGGTATAAGAAACACTAATTTTATAAAGTGTGGACTAGACTTTAATATGAGCTAATGTGGCCTACACAACTGTAAAGTGGAGTGTTTGGTGAACTTTATTTAGGTTTTTTTTTGTCACAAAAAGACACTGGATGTGCCTAAAGATGTAATAACGATAGTATCACAAACTTTTTGTAGCTATTACAATGTAGGAAGGTAACCTACAATGCAATAGATGAGGCTGCAAAAAATAGGCTAATACTAATCTGGCTGGGGCTGCAGGGCCCAAGGCTGCAGAAAGGCTCCTCTATCTACTCCTATATAGTGTGTTTGGAATCAATTTAGCTGAATACGGATGGAACCACCACACTAATAGGAGATATCAGGAAAAATTATGAATTGGCAAAAAAGGACAATGTATGAGGCAGTGACACACACTGAGGGCACTACAACCAGACGGGGTTGAAGCACACACTACAGGGTGAGCTGCACTCACACACCAGACCTTGCAGACAGCGGTGAACAGTACAGATGCAGAGCACTGTGCACTAGCGCTGCAAGACCAAAAAAATTTCTCTATCTACTCCTATATAGTGTGTTTGGAACCAATTTAGCTGAATACGGATGGAACCACCACACTAATAGGAGATATCAGGAAAAATTATGAATTGGCAAAAAAGGACAATGTATGAGGCAGTGACACACACTGAGTGCACTACAACCAGATGGGGTTGAAGCACACACTACAGGGTGAGCTGCACTCACACACCAGACCTTGCAGACAGCGGTGAACAGTACAGATGCAGAGCACTGTGCACTAGCGCTGCAAGACGGAAAAAAATTTCTCTATCTACTCCTATATAGTGTGTTTGGAACCAATTTAGCTGAATACAGATGGAACCACCACACTAATAGGAGATATCAGGAAAAATTATGAATTGGCAAAAAACGACAATGTATGAGGCAGTGACACACACTGAGTGCACTACAACCAGACGGGGTTGAAGCACACACTACAGGGTGAGCTGCACTCACACACCAGACCTTGCAGACAGCGGTGAACAGTACAGATGCAGAGCACTGTGCACTAGCGCTGCAAGACCAAAAAAATTTCTCTATCTACTCCTATATAGTGTGTTTGGAACCAATTTAGCTGAATACGGATGGAACCACCACACTAATAGGAGATATCAGGAAAAATTATGAATTGGCAAAAAAGGACAATGTATGAGGCAGTGACACACACTGAGTGCACTACAACCAGACGGGGTTGAAGCACACACTACAGGGTGAGCTGCACTCACACACCAGACCTTGCAGACAGCGGTGAACAGTACAGATGCAGAGCACTGTGCACTAGTGCTGCAAGACGGAAAAAAATGTCTCTATCTACTCCTATATAGTGTGTTTGGAACCAATTTAGCTGAATACAGATGGAACCACCACACTAATAGGAGATATCAGGAAAAATTATGAATTGGCAAAAAAGGACAATGTATGAGGCAGTTGTTATGTTCTGCTACCAAAGCTAAGGAAAGAGAGGAGATCTGTCCCTACTATAAGACTCAGCTGAATCCCTACGATGTAACAGGGAACCTGATCCTGCGATCAGACCTGCTAAAGTCCTAATCTAGTCTGTACGAAGACCTATAGATGTGGGGAGGGAATCCCTACAAGTACTAAGGACTGGGAGGAATATGGGACACCTCCTAACAGAAATAGTAGCAGACAGACGAACAAACAAAATAGATAGAACATAGAGGTCCGTAGACCAAGAAAACTAACAGAGTAAGATACAGAGCACAGGCTAGCTAGAAAGTAGATATACAATGAAGTCCAGCAAAGCCAGAAGGGCGGAGCAGGATTAAATAGGCCAACAAGGTCATGTGACCAGCAAAGGGAAAAAAAACCTAACAGCAAGGTTCTAACAGTACCCCCCCTTCTAAGAGGATCCTCCGGATCCCCTAGGACCAGGCTTATCAGGAAATCTCCTGTGAAACGCTCTGATAAGTCTGGACGCGGAAACATCATCTGACCTCACCCAAGAGTTATCCTCGGGTCCGAAACCTTTCCAGGCCACAAGATACTGCAAACTACCTCTATACCGTCTAGAGTCAAGGATGCGAGAAATTTCATATTCCCCGTCCTCCACCACCGGAGGAACAGAGGCAGAGGCGTCACCATCCGACACAACAGCTTTTTTTAACAGAGAGACATGAAAGACCGGATTAATTCTCCAGGAGGTAGGAACCTCCAACCTAACAGCAGATTGGTTGACAACCTGAAGCACCTTAAAGGGCCCTACAAACTTGGGACCCAATTTCTTAGAAGGAATCCTCAACCGCAGATTCCTAGAGGACAACCAAACCATGTCACCAACAGCGAACAAAACCTCCTGTCGTTTCCTATCAAAGTAGTCTTTAGATTTTCTGTTGGCCTCCTGAAGATTACCACGCACATCCGTCCAAACTCTTTCCAAATCACCGGAAAAATTCTCCTCCTCAGGCACGGCAGATCCCAACTTGGAGAACGACCCAAACGACGGATGTCTCCCAGAACAACAAAAAAAAGGCGAACAACCAGCAGAAGAAGATGTATGATTGTTCAGAGCAAATTCGGCAAGTTTCAGAAACTCAGACCACCCCTCTTGATTGTCTGCCACAAAACAACGCAAGAACTGCTCAACATCCTGGTTTTTCCTTTCTGTCTGGCCATTAGATTCAGGATGATATCCGGACGAAAACGACAAATGAATTCCCAACCTGTCACAAAAGGCACGCCAAAAACGAGCCACGAACTGAGGACCCCTATCAGAAACAATGTCAGTAGGAACGCCATGAAGTCTGACAATTTCCTTGACAAAGGCCTTAGCGAGAGTTTTAGCGCAGGGCAGTTTGACGAAGGGAACCAAGTGACACATCTTGCTAAAACGGTCCACGACCACCCAGATGACAGTAAAACCCTCAGAGGGGGGAAGGTCAGTTATAAAGTCCATAGCCAAATGTGTCCAAGGAGCACTGGGGACCTCCAAAGGACAAAGCAACCCCGCAGCAGGAGTATGTGAGGACTTAGATCTAGCACATATAGTACATTGGCGCACCCACTTAATGACTTCCTTCTGCCATCCAGGCCACCAAAAACTGCGACCCACCAGTCTCTTGGTCTCAGAGATTCCGGGATGACCTGCCAATCGAGATTCGTGACACTCAACAAACAAATCTCTCCTAAAGGTCCCAGGCACAAACAACCTCCCATGAGGAGTGTTAGATGGGGCATTCTCCTGAGCTTTAAGAATCTCATCTTCCAAAACGGAGTCTAAAGCAGCTATCACAACACCTTCTTGTAGAATGTTTTCCTCTTTCTCAGCACCGACTATGGGAGAAAAACTGCGAGACAAGGCATCCGCCTTAACATTCTTAGTACCAGGGATGTAAGTAACGGAGAAATTAAACCGCGAGAAAAACAGTGCCCACCTAGCCTGACGGGCATTCAGGCGCTTGGCAGCATCAAGATATATCAGATTTTTATGATCCGTAAGAACCTGAACGGGAAATTCCGCACCTTCCAAGAAGTGGCGCCAGTGTTCAAATGCGAGTTTAATAGCCAATAATTCCCGATTACCAATATCGTAATTCAGTTCAGTCTCCGAAAATTTTTTTGAAAAAAAGGCACAGGGATGTAATCCATCCCCGTTATCCTGAGACAATACTGCGCCAACCCCCACAGAGGAAGCATCAACCTCAACCAAAAACGGCCTAGTAACATCAGGCTGCATAAGGATGGGAGCAGAGGTGAACCTCTCCTTGAGATACACAAAAGCTTCAATGGCCTCAGAAGACCACTGAACCGCATCAGCACCTTTCCTGGTGAGATCAGTCAGAGGTTTGACAATACTAGAAAAATTTTTTATGAATTTTCTGTAGTAATTGGCGAAACCCAAAAACCTCTGTATCGATTTCAAACCAATAGGCCTAGGCCATTCCTGCACAGCCTGAACCTTAACCGGATCCATCTCAAAGCCCTCGCTGGAGATAATGTAGCCCAAAAAACTAATTCTCTGTACAGCGAACTCACATTTCTCCAGCTTAGCAAAAAGCGAATTGTCCATTAATAACTGTAATACCTCACGCACGCTCCGCCAATGAGACTCCAGATCTGGCGAATAAATCAAAATGTCATCCAAATACACAACCACATTTTTACCGATCAAAGGTCTAAGGATGTCATTAATCAGATTCTGAAAAAATGCAGGAGCATTAGTAAGACCAAAAGGCATAACCAGATTCTCAAAATGACCCACAGGAGTGTTAAAAGCAGTCTTCCATTCATCACCCTCCTTCATGCGCAACAGATTGTATGCCCCCTTAAGGTCAATTTTAGAAAACCACTTGGCCCCCAATAACTGGTTAAACAGATCAGGAATCAATGGCAGTGGGTAAGGATTGCGTACCGTAATTTTGTTAATCTCACGAAAATCCAGACAAGGACGTAAACCGCCGTCCTTTTTTTTTACAAAAAAAAATCCAACCGCCACAGGAGACTTAGAGGGCCTAATGTGACCGGCGGCCAAACTTGTCTGTATGTATTCCTCCAAAGCCTTCCTCTCAGGAATAGTAAGGATAAATAAACGACTTTTAGGAAGAGTCGCTCCAGGGACAAATTCAATAGAACAATCATAGTCTCTATGGGGAGGCAAAACCTGCGATTCCTTCTCAGAAAAAACTCTCCAAAAATCCTGAATAGGAACAGGCAATTCTCCCCTATCCAAAGCTGCAATACGCCCATTACAACACTTGTCATAACATTTATGGCTCCAGGATTTAATTTCACTGGTAGACCAATCCAGTACAGGATTGTGAAATTTTAACCAGGGCAAACCCAATATTACTGGAGAAGGCAAGTTATTCAACACTACCAAATCCAATTTCTCATGGTGAACACCATTAATAGTGAGAGGAAATTCACTGACCTTGAGAGTAATATTCTTCAAAGGGGAGCCATCCACAGAAACCACAGCAATGGGGGATGATAAAGGTTCAGGTTTTAAATTGAGTTTTTCCACAAATCCCCCATCAATTACATTCAGTGTAGACCCGCAATCAACAAACACCCGAAATTCCATTAATTTTTCCTGAGCAATCGTGGAAGCAGCTAAAAATATACCCTTGGAATTTAAACAGGCAATACGGGCGTGACTGACCATTTTTTTTTCTTTCTTCATCCGAAGCTCACAGCCTTTAATCAAATGACCAGATTTTCCGCAATAGAAGCACAAGCCTTCTGAAAAACGACGGTCTTTTTCTTGAGAGCGAGGTGCCACCGATCCAATCTCCATCGGTTCACCACTGTTAGTACACACATTATCATAACCAGAAACTGACATAGCAGAGGATTTGCTCTCATTAACCCTAGCACGCAGTCTTCTATCCACCCGTATAGCTAATTGCATAGCCTGTTGCAAATCCTCAGGTGTAGGATAAGCAATTAGCAGGTCTTTAACCCTTTCACTGAGCCCAGCAAGAAATAGACTTTTCAGAGCAGAATCGTTCCACCCTGTTTGAGTGGACCAATGACGAAAATGTGTACAATATTTTTCCACATTACCCGATCCTTGTTTTAGACGTCTCAACTCAGTCTCAGCTGATGCGACACGGTCAGGATCATCATATAATAGTCCCAAAGCAGAAAAAAAACTATCCACTGATCTGAAGCATGAATCACTAGGTTGCAAAGAAAAGGCCCACTCCTGAGGCTCTTTGCGCAAAAGTGACATTATGAACCCTACGCGCTGGGATTCATCCCCAGAGGACTTAGGTCTCAAACGAAAATACAATAAGCAAGCATTTTTAAATGAAAAAAATTCTCGGTGTTCACCAAAAAATAAATCCGGCAAACATACCTTAGGCTCCAAGAAATGTGCTCCAGGACAGTTACTCACGTGCTGACGGAGCTCGGCCACCTCCAGAGAGAGTCCCTGCAGGCGATGAGCCAAATCCTGAACCGACACCATGATGGAACAGAAAAATCTTTCCTTAGAGAATTTGCTGGCTGGACTTACTGTTATGTTCTGCTACCAAAGCTAAGGAAAGAGAGGAGATCTGTCCCTACTATAAGACTCAGCTGAATCCCTACGATGTAACAGGGAACCTGATCCTGCGATCAGACCTGCTAAAGTCCTAATCTAGTCTGTACGAAGACCTATAGATGTGGGGAGGGAATCCCTACAAGTACTAAGGACTGGGAGGAATATGGGACACCTCCTAACAGAAATAGTAGCAGACAGACGAACAAACAAAATAGATAGAACATAGAGGTCCGTAGACCAAGAAAACTAACAGAGTAAGATACAGAGCACAGGCTAGCTAGAAAGTAGATATACAATGAAGTCCAGCAAAGCCAGAAGGGCGGAGCAGGATTAAATAGGCCAACAAGGTCATGTGACCAGCAAAGGGAAAAAAAACCTAACAGCAAGGTTCTAACAGCAGTGACACACACTGAGTGCACTACAACCAGACTTGGCTGAAGCACACACTACAGGGTGAGCTGCACTCACACACACAGACCTTGCAGACAGCGGTGAACAGCACAGGGAACTGTGCACTAGCACTGCAAGGCACAGTGATTTAGAAAGTAGCTTGGGTAAAGCAGTATAGAGCAAATAGGTAGCTAAAACTGTCCCTCAGAACAACAGCGTCCTATCCCTAACTGAATTCACAGCAGAGTGAGCTCAAAATGGCGGCGGTGGCTTTTATAGTGCATCATGACATCATTTCAGCAGCCAATCACAGCCATGCCATTAGTTAAGATGCCTACATGCCTAACAGGATGTGCCCACACTTCTTAGGATCCTCATTGGCTGAATAAAATGAAAATGTCTCATTGCATTATGGGAACTTCCGATTCCGGTATACGATATTGCAAAAGTATCGGAATTAAGTATCGGAATTCCGATACCGCGAATATCGGCCGATACCCGATATTTCAGTATTGGAATGCTCAACACTACTCATTACACATCTAGATAAATTCCTTGAGGGGTCTAGTTTCCAAAATATGGTTACTTGTGGGAGGTTTCCACTGTTTAGGCACATTAAGGGCCCTCCAAACGCGACATGGCATCCGATATTGATTCCAGCCAATTTCACATCCCAAAGCTAAAATGATGCTCCTTCCCTTCTGAGTCCTGCTGTGCACCCAAACATTACTTTTCCACCACATCCATATGCGGTGTAGGTGTACTCCGGAGAAATCGCACAACAAATTTGATGGTACATGTTCTCCTATTACCCCTTTTGAAAATTGCAAACTTGGGGTCAAATCAACATTTTAGTGAAAAAAATAGCAATATTTTATTTACTCTTCCCAATGTTATACAAGTTTGTGAAGCACCTGAGCGTTAAAAATACTCACTACTCCCCTAGATGTATTTCTTGAGAGGTATAGTTTACAAAAAGCAGTCACTTGTGGGGGTTTCTGCTTTTTTGGCATGTCTATTCCAGTCAAAATAGTGCTCCTACCCTTCTGAGCTCTGCCGTGTGCCAAAGCAGTAGTTTTCCACCACATATAGGGTATCAGAGTACTCAGGAGAAATTTCACAACAAATTTTGGCTTTCAATTTGTCCTATTACCCTTGTGAAAATAAAAAAATTGGAGCTAAAACAACATTTTTGTGGAAAAAATGAGATTTTTTATTTTCATGGCTCAACACTCTAAAATTCTGTGAAGCCCCTGAGGGTGCAAGGTGCTCACCACACATCTAGATTAAGTTCCTTGAGGAGTCTAGTTTCCAAAATGGGGTCACTTATTGAGGGTTTCCACTGCTTAAGCACCTCAGGCGCTCTCCAAACGTGATATGGCATTTGTAATCGATTCCAGCCAATTATGCATTGCAAAAGTCAAACAGTGGTCCTTCCCTTCTGAGCCCTGCCAGGTGCTCAAGCAGCAATTTTCCTCCACATATGGGATATGGGTATACTCAGGAGAAATTGAACAACATATTTTGGTGTCCATTTTTTCTTGCTACCCTTGTGAAAATAAAAATTTTGGGGCTAAAGTAAAATTTTTGTGAGAAAAATGTATTTTTTTTAATTTTCACAGCTCAACATTATAAAATTCTGTGAAGCCCCTGAGGGTTCAAAGGGCTCACTATACATCTAGATAAATTCCTTGAGGAGTCTAGATTCCAAAAGGGGGTCACTTGTGGGAAGTTTCCACTGTTTAGGCATATAAGGTGCCCTCCAAACGCGACATGGCGTCCACTATCGATTCCAGCCAATTTCGCATTCCAAAGCTCAAACGATGCTTCTTCCCTTCTGAGCACTGCCGTGTGCCCAAACATTATTTTTACACCACATGTGGGGTATGGGTGTACTCAGGAGAAATCGCACAACTTTTATGGTGCATTTTCTCCTGTTCCTTGTGAAAATGAAAAATTTGGGGCTAAAGTAACAATTTGTTACTTTAGTAACTATTTTGTGTGACATAACTTATAGGCATAAAAATCTAAAATTTTAAAATGGCAAAATTTTCTAAATTTTCACCAAATTTACGATATTTTCAGAAATAAACGCAAGTCATATTGAACAAATTTTATCACTATAACGAAGTGCAATATATAATACAATATAGGTAATATAGGTAATAACACTGGATCTGTTGAATCGTTCCAGAGTTATTACCTCATTAAGGGACACTGGTCAGAATTAAAAAAAATTGGCCTGGTCACAAAGGTGAAAACAGGCTCTGGTACAAAAGGGTTAAAGAGGTGGTCCAGTTTAATGTATATTGTGCACATCTATTTAGACCTTTCAAATAAGTCTTTTGCAAATACCTTTTGTTGACATATTTTCATCTGAGCGGTACTATAGCTGCTCGCTCAGTCCTGGTAATGTGACCCCCGGCTGCAGCTGCCACTGACACTGGAAGTTGACCTTGCATCACCGATGTTTGACCCAGGCTCACGCACCCCTCCTGACTGACTGGGCTGTGGGAGGTGTTTCACAACACATTACAGTCCAGTATCCAACACGCACTGTAAAAACTTTCCCTCTCTCTTCTGCATTCATTGGCAGATTTCTGCAAGCATGCGCTCAATACTGTACTATGACGTGTGATGAAACACCGCCCACATCCCAGTCAATCAGGGGGAGTGCGAGAGCCTGGGTCACACCTCGGTGATGCAAGGTTAACTTCCATAGTTCGGAAGTTGACGTGACATCACCAGATGTCAGCGGCGGCTGCAGCCCAGGGTCACTTGATAGGGACTGAGCAAGCAACTATAGCGCCACTCAGAGGCAAATATATCAGCATAAGGTATTTGCAAAAAGACTTATTTGAAAGGTTTAAATCAATGTGCACAATATACAGTGTAGTGAACAACCTCTTTAAGGTACCATTGTCGGCTTCAAAATAGCTTTTGAAGGTCTGAGTTAATGAATTTTAAGGCTTAACATTACTAGGAAATTGTTAGAAATACAAACGCATACTCTATGATGAAATATTGGAGAACATGGGACCCATCTTGTATTTTTGCACAGGGTCTCTTGGCAGTCTAATTCCACCATAGGGTCAGAGCAGGGTTAGTCGTCCTGATTAGAGATGAGCGAGTAGTGAAATAATCGGACTCGCTATGATCGTAACGAGTAGGTCCCAATACTCAGGTACTCGTTACGAGTAACAAGTCCAATGTAAGTCAATGGGAAAAGTGAGTAAGCCGAGTAATTGTCTGTTGAAGCCCATAAAGCGGTCTTGGGGCTGAGGAAATGGCTGAAATGGGTGCATGATTGTTTAAAAGCCGGCGGTAAAAAGCCGCCGGCTTTTGAACAATCACTCAGCCCCATACTCGCTTCCCCACAGCCTCCCATCCCGATCATCCGCTCCCCCCGCTGCCTCCCATCCCGATCCTAAGTTAGGACTGGGTGGGGAGCGCAGCACCAGGGAGCGAGGAACGAAGGACCCGGGCAGGGAAGCCGGCAGTGAAAAGACTTCACCGCCAGCTTTCCCATTCTGCCGGCGGTGATGTCTTTTCACTGCCGGCTTCCCCGCCCGGGTCCTTCACTCCCTGCTCGCGGTGCTGCACTCACAGCCCGGTCCTAACTTAGGATCAGGATTGGAGGCGGCGGGAGAGCGGAGGATCAGGATGGGAGGCTGCGGGGAAGCGAGTATGTGGCTGAGTGATTGTTTAAAAGCCGGCGGCTTTTTACCGCCGTCTTTTAAACAATCATGCACCCATTTCAGCCTTTTCCTCAGCCCCCAGACCGCTTTATAGGCTCCAGCAGACAGGGCTTACTCACATTTCCCATTGACTTACATTGTACTCGTTACTCCTAGTGCGTAATCACAAGGAAACTCGGGGAGTAACGAGTAGCCCGAGTACCGTACTTTTCGGCGAGTACCGAATAGTAACGAGTATACTCGCTCATCCCTAGTCCTCATTTCTGCATTATACACAACTACCGTACTTTATCCCAAAACCCTAACCAAGCCTTCACTACCTACTTCTCACACATCCTTATAAATGGACCCTGGGACCTCACTATCCCCTGTATTATCTGAAGATATCACCATATGTAAAAGGCTTTCCATGTGCTAAAGTTTACAATCTGCCCCATAATGAAGGCAGGCAGCTGATGTAACCTCATCTGTTACTACAAAAAGACTTGGCTGACATCTTTTCTCATCTTCTATAAATGTGACTGTCATATGGGCAACTCATTATGTCATGATTATTGGCAGCACCGGGTATTTCCTGTTCAGATCAAATTACTGCTTTAACTTAAATAATCTCCTTATTGCCGCGTTCCTGGTATTTTCCATAGATACAGACTATTGAGGAGTATGCGTTACTAGATACACAGATTATTTTCAGGTTAATGATTGCTCTGGCTTGCAAATGAACTAATTTTACTTTAATAAGCTGCACTTGGGTTTCCCTGCCCTACTATCTGCTGCGAGTCTAGGATGACCTTCCATATGGGAATGCTGATTTACATACAGTATGAAGGTACTGGTGTAGCAGATAGTGACACCTCTACTGTCCCACATATTAATTAATGTAACTTTGCCACATTTGAGGGCTGCCTTTAAACAGATATTCCCCTGTAGAAACAAACGTATTCTATACAGCCCAGTGATGATCCGCTGATTGTATATGGTCCCATTCCCAGCGAAAAAACCCTAAAATATTGCATTGTCATATTATATGGCGTCCTTTCAAATAAATGTCCATATGTAATATAACTGACTTGAGTTGACGAATGTCACCTACACGATGGGGGGGACCTCTCTAAAATGGCTTATAGTGGTGGGGTTCCAAATGAAGGACCCCCTTCTATCATATGCATATTCCCTAAGAGAGCACGAGGAAAGGTATTGTCATCATGAGGAAACCAGCCCTGGAAAGAAAAGTTCCATAACTGCCTCAATGGAAGATTGTGCTGCAGAATTGCAAGTAAAAACTCAATCCAAGTTCTTGTGTTGTGTCCATAAAACCTGCCTGTATACAAATGTATCACGGATAATCCCATCACTACACTGTAATCTTTGGTTACTTCAGAATATTTTCTCTAAAATACATGTTTTATCATAAATTCCAGAGCCCCAATGTTTAGACATGTAGGAATTGTTCTTTAAAAGGCTTAACATAGATAGAGCGCACAGTAGACTGACGGTTATGATACGGTGAAGAAATAATAAGTATAGTTATCATATTGAAAATGTTGTTATTTTATTTCTTTATTTTTTTCTTTTCTTCTTTATTTCTTACTTTGTTGAATAACAGAAAAAAAACAACAGAATAAACAGAATAAATACAGTAGAAAAGTCACACGGCATTAAAAGCAGAGCTGGAAAACAACTCGTCCGTCCTTATCTAAGACGTGTCTTATTCTTTTATAAAGATTTGGCCCCAAAAAGGCAAAACAAGTCTTTTTACATAATGAATAGAAATCATCACGCAAATTTATGTTTACATTTATAAATGTAAATATTTACTCCAAAATGTAGCAAGGGAGAAAGACGTGTCATTCATTATGCCAACAGAAAAAAAGCCTAGGGGACTAGGGTAATAATTATCAGTACTGTAGACCAACACTTTGGGCTTCTGCTTTTTGTGATAATCTTTTAGGTTAAGATTTTGGAGTTAAAGGGATTTAATAAAATGTTTACTTGGGTTGGAAAAAAATCTCTTGGTCCCAACACAAAATCGGTAACGGGGCCCCCTTCTACCATATGTCAAAAGAATCTGGGTGTAACTACGTTTGTATCATCTGTAGCAGTGTTCACCAGCTCCAGTCCTCAAGGCCCACCAACAGGTCATGTTTTCAGGATTTCCTTAGTATTGCACAGGAGATAATTACATCACCTGCACAGGCAATAATTCCATCATCTGTGTAATACTAAGGAAATCCTGAAAACATGATCTGTTGTTGGGCCTTGAGTTGGGGAACACTGATCTATAGTTATTAGTGATGAGCGAGCACTAAAATGCTCGGGTGCTCGAAGCTTGGGTAGAGCACATTGGAATACTCGGGTGCTTGACCCGAGCTACGAGCCCAATGTAAGTCTATGGGAAACTCGAGCATTTTTCTGGTGGTCCCCCCTGGCGGTCTGCAGAAGGTCAAAAATTGCCCAAATCAATGGGAACGGTGCTCAATTAAACGTCAGGCAGGCGGAATATATAGGCAGACAGGCAGGCAGGGTATATAGGAGGGTGCATGAAAAACATAGCAGGGCACTTGGAACACCCTAGTGCGCTCCGATTTTCATTCACCCGTCTCTTTAAAAAAGCCGGCCGGCAATTCATCAGCGGCATACACTGGTACCCGAGAATTTAGAACAGAAAGAATAGAGCATCACACATAGATTAGATAGATAGAAACATGTCAGTCACAAATATAATAAATACTGTGATAGTGTTGATTACTGTACTTGTCATTTAGTATTAAAATAAAGGATTTATTAAAAAAAAATTGGCGTAGGGTTTCCCGTAATTTTAGTCTCTAGCGGTGGTTAAGCAGACCGCTGGGGCAGATGTTTGAAGCCTGGGAAGGGGGTAATACCCACGGAGCTTCCTAGGCTACTAAAATCAGCTCCCAGCTGAATACCTATCCTTTACTAGCTATTAAAATGGAGGACCCCCAAAAAAATGACGTGGGGTCCCCCCTATTTTAATAGCTAGCAAAGGCTAGGCAGACAGCTGGGGGCTGATATTAATAGCCCAGGAAGGGTGCCATGAATATTGGCCCCCTCCCAGGCTAGAAACATCAGCCGTCAGCTGCCGCAGAAATGGCTCATCCATAGGATGTGCTAATTCTGGCACTTAGCCTCGCTATTCCCACTGCCCTGTAGCGTTGGCAGTGGGGTAATAGGGCTGGGGTTGATGTCAGCTTATAATGCCAGCTGACATCAAGCCCAGGTTAGTAATGGAGAGGCGTCTATAAGACACCCCCATTACTAACCCCATAGTCAAAGTTAAAAAAAACACAAGCACCCAGAATAAAGTCCTTTAATTGAAATAAACACACAATTCTTTAATGTTCTAAATTAAACCATACTTACCATCACGCCCATTCCAGCTGAAGCCAACGATCTCCTGCAATAAAAATAAAATAATAAACCAACCTCATCCTTACCTTTCCATGGTTCCCAGGACGGCTCCAGCTCTTCTACGTTCACATAACAGGCTGGATCGCAGCAGAAAGCAGCCATCCAGCTTGCCATGCCGCAGACACTGAGAAGTGCAGGCATGCTTGCGCTCCTCAGTGTCTGTCTGTGACTACAAGCGTAGGAGAATTCTCCCACGCTGTCAATGACGTGCATGAAGTGAGCTGAGTTCATTGAACTCAGCTCACCTCATGCACGTCACTGACAGCGTGGGAAAATTCTCCTGTGCTTGCCGTGAGCGCAGGAGAATTTTCCCACGCTGTCAGTGATGTGCATGAGGGGAGCTGAGTTCATTGGACATGAACTCAGCTCATCTGGATGCCGTCATAGCCAGACACTGAGGAGCGCAAGCATGCCTGCGCTTCTCAGTGTCTGCGGCATGGCAAGCTGGTCGGCAGCTTTCTGCTGCGATCCAGCCTGTCATGTGAATGTAGCAGAGCTGAAGCTGTCTTGGGAACCATGGAAAGGTAAGGATGAGGTTCCTTTATTATTTTACTTATATTGCAGAAGACATTGGCTTCAGCTGGAATGGGCGTGATGGTAAGTATGGTTTAATTTAAAACATTAAAGAATTGTGTGTTTATTTCAATTAAAGGACTTTATTCTGGGTGTTGTGTTTTTTTTAAATACTTTACTAGAAATTCATGGCGGTCATGTCTAATATTGGCGTGACCCCATGAATTTCTGGCTTAGGGCCAGCTGATAATACCAAGCTGGCCCTAACCCCTTTATTACCCAGTGAGCCACCGCACCAGGGCCCTGGATGAGTTGGGTACAGCGCCAGAAGATGGCGCTTCTGTGAACGCGCCATTTTCTGGGGTGGCTGCGGACTGCAATTTGCAGCGGGGGGGCCCAGAAAGCTTGGGCCTCCCTGCTCTGCGGATTCCAGCCCCCAGCTGCCTAGTTGTACCTGGCTGGACACAAAAATAGGGCGAGCAAAGCCCCACGTCAATTTTTTTAAAATTATTTCATGAATTTCATGAAAGAATTTAAAAAAAAATATGCGGGGCTTCGCCCAATTTTTGTGTCCAGCCAGGTACAGCAGGCAGGAACGGGCTATCCCCAACCCCCAGATGCCTATTTGTACCTGGCTGGAAACAAAAATACAGGGAAGCCCTTTTTTTAATTATTTCATGAATTTCATGAAATAATAATAAAAAATAGGACTTCCCTATATTGTTGTGTCTGGCCAGGTACAAATATACAGCTGGTGGTTGGGGGCAGCCCGTTCCTGCCTGCTGTACCTGACTGGACACAAAAGTAGGGCGAAGCCCGACGTCAATTTTTTTTTAATTATTTCATGAATTTCATGAAATAATTAAAAAAAAATTGACGTCGGGCTTCGCCCCATATTTTTGTGTCCAGCCAGGGACAGCAGGCAGAAACGGGCTGCCCCAACCACCAGCTGCCTATTTGTACCTGGCCGGACACAGCAATATAGGGAAGCCCTTTTTTTTAAATTATTTCATGAATTTTATGAAATCATTAAAAAAAAAAATACGTGGGGCTTCGCCCTATTTTTGTGTCCAGTCAGGTACAACTAGGCAGCTGGGGGCTGGAATCTGCAGCACAGGGAGACCCAAGCTTTCTGCCCCCCCCCCCCCCCCCCCCGCTGCAAATTGCTGTCCGCAGCCACCCCAGAAAATGGCGCGTTCATAGAAGCGCCATCTTCTGGCACTGTACCCAACTCATCCAGGGCCCTGGTGTGGTGGCTCACTGGGTAATAAAGGGGTTAGGGCCAGCTTGGTATTATCAGCCCTAAGCTCCGTGGGTATTACCCCCTTCCCAGGCTTCAAACATCTGCCCCAGCCGTCTCCTTAACCTCCGCTAGAGACTAAAATTACTGGGAACCCTACGCCAATCTTTTTATTAATAAATCCTTTATTTTAACACTAAATAACAAGTACAGTAACCAACACTGTCACTGTACTTCTTATATATGTGACTGACATGGTTCTATCTATCTAATCTATGTGTGATGCTCTATTCTTTCTGTTCTATATTGTCGGGTACCGGTGTATGCCGCTGCTGAATTCCGGCTTTTCATGTTTCACTGTGAGCACTGTTCCCATCGATTTGGCCAATCACTGTAATGCCACAACCATCATGGCTGTGTCATTACATTGAGTGGCAGACAATACCTGCATGATTGGTACTCTAAATAGCGCCAAACATGCAGGGCGGGGACCCGAGCTCCCGCCCGAGCATCTCGAAAGTACTCGGCGAGCTCCGAGCATCTCGAGTACTGAGATGCTCGGGCGAGTAGCGAGCAGTGGCGAGCATGCTCGCTCATCACTAATAGTTATCCTTCTTTAAAATTCACTTTTTTGTCACACTGGAATACCCAGTTGTGCATTTTTGTTTTTATTCCAGTTTAAAGGGAACCTCTCACCTGCAGAAATGCTATTTACACGAGTATAGGGTTAATCTGGGGGTAAATGTGTATAAAACATGTCTGGCTGCCTTTCAGGAGCAGCTGAGACAGGGAGATGATTAAGTTATATTCTCCCTGCAGTCACTCCCTGCAGTCATAGGGGTGGAGAAAGAAGCTGTTACAGTCACAGCTCACTACACAGTGATCGCACTGTAATTTCTCCTGTACACATTGATTTACAGTCTGCACACATGCTCTAGAGACTGATGACTGTCAGTCAATATGTCAGGGAATAATTAAAAATGTGCTCACTGTGCAGTGAATGGTGACTGTTATAGCCCCCTGCACCATCCCGATGATTGGAAGTGAGCGGCTGCAGGGAGAATATAACTTCATATTTTTCCTGTAGCCGCTGCTCTAGTAAGAGGGTTTAAACACTATTTACCTGCAGACTAACCCTATATCTCCATGCAAATAACATTTTTAAAGATGTCAGGTTTCCTTTAAACACAAATCATTCTACACCATGTCAAAGCAAGTGACCGTGGCTAACGATTGGGCATCACTACGTCAGTGACAGGCTACTGAGCTATAGTGCCAACGTGCTGGACTACATGCCACCATGCTGTAATTACAACAACACAAGGGACAAGAAAAGTCAAAGTAGATATTTTATCTCATCCCAGTCTTCACAACCAATTGCTAAGGGGTCAGGTGTATATTCACTCCACATAGACATGGTGAAGATTGTTTGTACACCTATTCCACCTAAGTTGATGCCACGAGCTGCTCAGAGTTGTTATTGGCTGCAATACTGTCAATGTGACTTTAATACTGCAGACAATAATAGACACCAGTATACTCAGCACTGGACCTGGGGAGAGTGAGTATAGAACAGTTTGTTTGCTTTTAAATAAACTGCAGCTGGGAACAGGGTTTTTTTCAAAGCCTGAATAACCCTTTAAGCGTTTTACTCCGGTCTTGTCAGATTATTTCTAGCAGATCTAAACTTACAGGAAGCTTACCTAGTCTTTAACACAATGCCGAACTGTTAGGGATAATTAATAATAGGGAGACATCATAACTGCGGATTCCCAGAGACATTATAATTCATTTATTTACAAATGAAAATATTTCTGACAATGATAAGGTGTAATAATTCATGATTCCACTAGAGGGTGCTGGATCCCTAAAATACGGTGCGCTCCCACAGTAAATTCTCTACTTTTTGTTGCATTCCCATTTGATGAAAACGTTCACTATTTCACTGATCTGCAATGTGTCTTGCCATTCTATTTAAGTGGGATTATTTGTTCACCAGCTCATGCATATTGTAACTGAATAGGTTGTTGTTTTTCAACAAAACGACTTAATTGTTAGAAATAAAAGCAGAAGTTATAGTCATTGTCATGGAGATATTAAGAAAATATTAACAATTTCTTCCAAACCCCTCATTCCCCCTCCCCTATAGTACCTGTCAAAAGAAGAGCTGACAATCTAAAGAGCGATCTCTCTGCAAATTATCACCTACAGCAGAATTGACTTGTAAACAAATGCAGGCACAGAAGGTGCTACCAACCCACTTAAAATGCGAGTGTATTTCCCCCTGGCAGAGGCAGGGTATAATTAGTCAGGCTTGCAACAATTTACATGTAGCTGAGGAAGTTCTATTCCCAGGACGTCATAGGGAATTTAACAGAGGTCTCGCAGACTTTTGGGCACTTATACGAAATATTGAATATTATAAGTTCCATAATTTTGATAATAATGGGACCTATACTTTTAGTCACAGGGTCAGCTCGGGAACAATAGGGATATTTTCCCATCACTGTAAGCCCCTCCGGGGGGCTATGGCGCAAAAATACCAGAATAACAGATTGCAGCTGTGCCATGTGTGGTCTCTAAAGAAAGGTAAAATGATAACGGAAAATATAGTATCACTTTCGGGCCTCTACGATCAACCAATGATAAGTTATAACAAAAAACAGATATCTTAATAAAATATGAAAGCTGAAAACCAGCCCGAGTGATGTCATCCCAGGGGAGTGTGGGCAGGTCTCCTCTTAGACATAAAAGAATCTGCTGAGGTTGGAGTAGCATTCTTTGCTGGGAGTATATATTTATTATAAGCAACAGCTCCTGTTTGATAACAGTCTAATCAAGCGGAGTGTCTCCCCTCCACCTATACTGAGTCGTCCCTGCGAACTGTATAGAGTAAGTTTCTTATTTAATCCTGTTTATTTTGTTTAACTGTATATTCTGTACTGTTTTGTCCCCCTTTGTAAAATATTGGTATATTTTTCATAACACTGCCTCCCTTTTGGATTGAATATAAAATTTAATAGTTCTGTTTCTTTTGCTCTGTAATTACCCCCTCTCCCGAAGCCATACGCTACCAGAACGCAGGTGTCTGGCCAGGCATGTATTATATTTCAAATTCGGCATGTGGTGGCAGCGGATAATAATGATTGGGCTATTGTGAAACCGGCAGTAACCGTACGCGGCGTGTACACATATTCCATGCGTTTGAATCCATAGGTGTGACGCCATACGCTTTCTGCTCGCTTGCCGATAGCTGCGCAGTGAGTAGTCTGGATCGTGTGCTCACGAATCCCTAACGAAATCCTGACAGAGTGAAGGAAGCGGTGAGATATTGTGTGATCTCTCCAGTGTTGTCACTGTGGGATCCTGACAGTCATCCTTTATTGCATTTTGACTAACACTGACACAACAGTTAACCATGTGCTATAGTGTCTTTCAACACTGTTCAATGTAATTAGTGAAAAAAATAGAAAAGAAAAGCAATAAAGTATGCATAAGAATAATAAATACTAACAGTACTCCTGTTGACAACAAGATGGCAATAGAGTTATGTTGGTAACTGTGCAGTGCATAGAGCTTAGCATACACAAAGCTCTTATATTCCTGATACAACATCACTCACATACTTCTGTATATGGTCAGAATAGAAAAAAAAGTTACTTTTTTTTAATTTTTCACAGGCATAAAGATAATATTGGACATTTTAAAAAAATTGAAATAAAAAAAAATAAAATCATTCATAAGAAGGCTACAGATTTTATGGCAGTCTGTAGTTTCTCATTCATTAGTAGATACAGTATATAACCTTACAGCTCAGTATACATAGTTGCTTACCTATTAAATCTTAATATTATAGCAGTATTCAGCTTGGATACATCATTAATGGTCTGCCTATTATAAATCTTAGAAGTCATTAAAGGGGCTCCTTTAAAGGGGGGAAACAGAAGCATTAATATATATGACTATATATATTCTTTATAATATTCAGTAAGGTGATACGTTATGCCTCATAATTCTTATCTTGGCTGCAGAAGGACCTTTTTTGAAGAGAATGGTAGAGATCCTCCATGCTCTATGCAGTGAGATCTCCTTGTGGGGACTTCAAGCTATTGAGAACAGGGCTTTGAAATGTTCATTCAAAATGTGGCTCCGTTTATTCACTTTGGGACTGCTGGAAAACCGAGCAATATATTTGGCTCTCTGGCAGTTCCATAGAGAATGAATGGAGCAAAGGCCATGCAATCTGACGAGAAATTTCACAGCTCCATAATTAGTATTAAGGATCAGACTGATATGCAAGCTATTATCTATCTTTTAGATTTCTTAGATTTAATTTCTGATGGAAATAACTTTTTAACCCCTTCACAACCTTGAACGTATAGATACGTCCAAGGTCGTGTCCCTGCATTTGATGCGGGCTCCAGTGCTGAGCCCGCATCTTTCCCTGCATGTAACAGCTGATCTGATCAGCCGTCATGTGCATCTAACAGCCATTGGTGGATTTGAGATCCACCCAAAGCTGTTAACTAGTTAAATGCTGCCATCATTCTGTGACAGCGGCATTAAAGCATTTAACACGCGCCGAGCAGAAGCGCGTCACAAGACACGCCCATCGGCTTCCCTGTCAGATGATAGCGGGATGCCAAAGGGCTGTCATGACAGCAGGGGGTATGCAGAAGACCCCCATGCCTGTCATTATAAATCTACTATGAATGCCGGCCCATGATGCTTTCTGCTAGCCATAGCAGGACTGAATACCTGCTATGTACAGCACAAGTGATCAGAATATTGCAGCTTCAAGTCTCCTATGGGGACTATTGAAGCAAGTAAAAAATAAAAACAAAATTTAAAAAAAAATATAAAACATTTTTAAAAAACAAAAGTTCAAATCACCCCCCTTTGCCTTATTCCAAATAAAAAAATAAAAAATACACATATTTTGTGATGCTGTGTTCAGAAATGTCCGATCTATCAAAATATAAAGTAAATTAATCCAATGGAGTAACAAGAAAAAAATCAAAATGCAAGAATTACGTTTTTTGGTCGCAGCAACATTGCAATTAAATTCAATAAGAGGCGATCAAAAGATCATATCTACCCCAAAATGATACCAATAAAAACGTCAGCTCGGCGACCAAAAAATAAGCCCTCACCCGGCCCCAGATCACGAAAAATAAAGACGCTATGGGTCTCAGAAAATGGCAACATTTATTTTTTCTTACAAAATTTTAATTTTATTTTCACCACTTAAATAAAAAAGAACCTGTACATGTTTGGAATCTGCGAACTTGTTCTGACCTGGTTTACTGAACATGGTAAATAAAAAACCCCAAAACAATTGTGGAATTGCACTTTTTTGCAATTTCACCACTCTATGATTTTTTTTCCTGTTTTCCAGTACACTATGTGGTTGAATCAATGGTATAATTCAAAAGTACAACTCGTCCCACAGAAAACAAGCCCTCATATGGCTATATTGATGGAAAAATTTAAATGTTCTCCCCAAAATGACAAGGGTAACCCAGACTTTACATCTGTATAGAATGACAACTGCTTTAATTCCATATTTTTTTCTAATTGTAAAATATTTTTTAAAAGTATTCTTAGAATTAAAATGGAACCGTACTTTCAACAAATCTGTATAAATCAATAGTACAGGTGAGTATTATAAAGCTTGTAATATATATTATCAGAGAAATCTATTTAATTGCCCTCTTATCAAACACTACTTCCATTCCGCTGCCTCCTGAACTTATCATTCACTCTGAAAAACAAGCTCAAATCCATTTTTCTCAGACAAGAGGACTGCAAGCTCCCAACCCATTATACTCTATGGAGATGGGAGGTGGAAGAAGAGAGGAGCATGGTGAGGAAATAGGCAGAGGCAGGCACAACAATATTTTTCTGAGCTTACTGAGAAGTCTTTTACTTCACTTCAGAGCTGATTCACATCCAGGCAGCTCAAGACTACTGTAAAATGTCATCCATGCTGATGCTGCTTTTCCCTGTATGCTAAAAAAAATAAAGAAGAGCCAGAATGCTCCTCTGTGTGCTGTGCTTAAAAGATCACTGAAGCTTGTATCCTCTCCAGAGGTGAATCTAGGTTTTCCAGCACCCGGGGCTAAAATACAGTTTGGTGCCTTCCTTATACTGTACATAGCTTAAGCTGTTTGAGTAGTCATCATGTGACCACTCATATCTGATTTGCATGCATACAGTCAAGTGCCGACTTGCTGTTGTTCCTAATTCTCTCAATGTACGTTGAAAAACTACATCCCCAGCTTTATTGAGAGAAGCAGAAAGAGATCTTAAGAGGCACATAACTGTACATATCAAAATCACATGAGTGGTCATATGGTGATTGCTGGAACCAACAAGCAGAGCCAAATCCTGACAGTGAGTATATTACATACCATTAGGATTTGGCATCCTACAATGCTGAATTTTATAAATAATCTTCCTAACATAAATGCTGATGTATTTATCCTTCACTCTTCAAATGGAACAATACTTTATTAACATAGCCATGCATCACGTTATCTGACAGGTTATGGAATGCTACATAGGTATAGGATCAGGACTTATAACAGTACAAGAATTCAGCACTAGAACTACAATTAATAAAGAAATACAGCATCACAACTATCATCAGTACATGAGTACATCACCAGGACGCAAAGTACAATTCACAACAGGCAGCTGGCCTCTTACCTTTTCTCCGAGCCTGTTATCAGTTTAACAACTGGCTCAGAGGACGGACGAATCTCATTCCCCAAAATGTTGCCCTCAGACCATTACATGAGGCAAAATGCTAATCTCCTGGTAAATACCCTGCTTGACCCCTCCCAAGTTTTGCCCCCTGCTCTTCCCACTAGCTCAGTGTAGATTTACCAATTAAGATTTGGTGCCTGCAGGGGAGACAAGTCATAAAATGGCCATAAATAGTGTTATTCCTCATGTACACACAAAGGCACCTCACATATTTACTACGACTGAAAAAAAGCTTATTCTAAAAGGTTACTTACCCTTCAAATATCTGCAATAATGTTGCTTCACTGACTTCTGAATATGAATACTTTTTTAGGGTTTTTCTTAATAACTTTTTCAATGTATGCCTTTATTGTTTACACCAAGACAACAAGGCATTCTTTTCTTATAACGAAAATCAATGTTTCATCATTTGCAAATATATGGCATCCATTTACATACATTGAATTCTTTTTCCTCCAAATGTTATAGCTAAGACAAAAAAAAGAGTACAAAAAGGAAACTACTACTATGTGTTACAGTTTTGTATACTTTTTTTTTTCCAACAAATTTACAGAAATAAAGACCATGAAGGGAGCTAACATTTCAGGGCTGAAAATGACAAATCACATTTTGATTTTATTTTGGGAAATTTAGTCAATCTTCATAGTCATGTTTCGCCTTGAGAGGTAGATCCTCTAAGCCTCGGGTCTGGCTGGGCACATGGATCCCTGGTGTTGATGCAGCAGTATGAAAGCACATATGGATCAAGGACTTGGAGCACTGTAAGCCACAGGCAGATAGGACACAGGGAAACACATAAGGAGCAAGGACTTCAAGCACTGGAGGCTGCAGGCAGACAAGACACAGGAAAGTCCAAGACAATGCAGGCAGAGGCAGGCCTGGAGCAGATAGTGGTGAACAGCGAAACAAACAGAACCAAGAGTCTTAATATCAAGACACAGGTGTGTGTCTTAGTGAGCTTTATGTAGGCCTGGGCAGATGATGACATAAAAGCTCGCTGGGCCACTTGTAAAACCCGGCGTGGAGCACAACAGAGGGCATCAGCTATAGGGGAAGGTGATGAAGCCCTGCCGAGCCGAGCCAGATGTGTAATAATTTCCTATTGCATACTCCTTATTTCCCATATCCACATAGAAATATGGCTCACTGATCACATTATTGATCATTAATATAACTCGTATAGGATTATTATACTCTATATCGAAACTCCTGGGCCCGGATGAAAAATCTATAAATGATCCCCTATTTAGTATGTGTTCTTTATAATACTGGCATTTTTTTATGAGTCTTCTCAGTCACCAGGTCTCTGGTGCAGGTATTAACTAAGCGTATTCAATAGTTACAATCCAGTCAGATATAAAGCCGATGCAAGAGGTCAATAATATTTTATCATACGCCAAACTATTCACAGAATACACTACTGATCAGATAGGGTCACAGGAGTGCACAAAAATTGCATCCAGTGACACACAGGTGATTGTAGATGCAATCTGTATTTGACTTCTCTGTCCTGCGTAGACCACCATTACAACCTTCCTGATTATGACAGAGTTTATTGATCACACAGCATATTTTATTTTCAGTCCATACTTACCTGATTTAGCAACACAAATAAATTGAGATGACAGACCAGACCACTGAATTCAGACCCCATACTACACTATGCTATGTATATTTAGGTTTGACAATTAGGTTTGGAGTTTTTGCCTTATGATCACCATATGGATCTTTCTATGTCGATATCCAGAGTTCACTAATAATTTATTCTTCTTTCTTATGACCGAGAGATCTTCAATAATTACGAGTGTTCTCTAAAAACAATTTACAAATGCACTCACACTCGATCATTGATTATTGAATGTTTTGCTGTAGCTCTTCAATGGTTTTAAGTGTGGATTTGTAATATTGATGCATTAGCCAGCATTTGACATTTGGCCCAGTGTGCTGTCTATGAGAAGTTTCATTTAGACATCATTATTACTCTACTTTCTAGCTCTAATGCCGGAAATAGTGCATTACGAGGCATTCATTCTGCACACCTAATGAATTGTGAATGTTTACTGCTGGGCTTGACACGTAGAGCTCAATGTAATATAGCACATCAGCAGATTCCATAATGATTCCCTACATTTAACATCCTACATTATATGGTTTGTGAGAATAGAATTGTGGGAAATATACATTTACACAGCAAGCTTTGAAAAAATAGTATAAAAGCCCTTTGCTGTGTGGTAGACACAAAATTTGTCTTTCAAAAAGGATATGTTACTACATAAAAACAGAACTTATAGATCTATGGATCTATAATCTGGGACTGAATTTACTGTATAGAGTCAAAATAGGACCTCCACCATCTAGACGTCTCTACCCCCCCTCAAACTTACTTTCTACATAACAAAGCTGTAATACTGGATAATTATATGTATTACTATAAGGCCTCCTTCACACGTCTTGGTGATTCCTGTACAGGAAAAAACAGTATTCGTGAGATCCGTGGTCCGTGTCCATGTGCCATCTTCATGTACATATGTGAAATATGTATGACATCTGTGTGACATCCGTGTATCCGTATGTCCATGTGACACATCCGCGTGCTGGTCTCGTGTCCGTGTGACACATACCGGCGCCTGTGAAAAGCAGTACAGTTCCCGCTGATCCAAGGTGCTGGCTGCTGAAGGCAGCTCTCATCATTGTCCCCTGCTCGCGCTGAGATCAGCGTGACTAGGAAACAATGATGGGAGTTGTGTTCTGCACCCGCTGTGTACATCCTGTGTAGAAATAAGAATTAAGTTAAAAAAATGGCGTGGGCTTCCGCCGATTATTCATAACCAGCAGAGGGAAAGCCTCCCACTGGGGGCTGATATTACTAGCCAGGGAAAGTGGTTATTAGCCAAAAATGTTCCCTAGCTATTAATAACAGCTCACAGCTGTTTGATTAGCGTTTACTGGCTAGATTGAAGGGGTACCCCAGAAAAAGATTGATGTGGAGCCCCCCTATAAATTCTAACCAGCAAAGGCTAAACAGACAGCTGTGGGCTGATATTATTAGCCAGGGAAGGGGCCATGTATATTGGCCCCCTCCGAGTCTAATAACATCAGCCCTCAGTGGTTGCATAAATGGCGCATCAATAAGATGCACTAAATCTGACGCTTAGCCTCGGCTCTTCTCACTTGCCCTGGTGTGGTGACAAGTGGGGTAATAGGGTTGGGGTTGATGTCAGCTTTGTATTGGCAATTGACATCAAGCCCAGGGGTTAGTAATGTAGAGGCATCTATAAGACGCCTCCATTACTAAACCTATAGTAAGTTTTGAAGTAAGCACATAGCAAGAATAAAATCCTTTATTTGAAAGAAGTCAGCACCCTGTTGGAACCTTTATTTAAAAATAAAAAACACAGTTATACTCACCTTTATACCTAATCCATTGAAGCCAATGTCCCCTGTAAAAAAAAAGAGAAAATTTATTCTCACCTTAATGCCTAATCCACTGAAGCCAATGTCCCCTGTAAAAAACAGCAATAAAAAAAGAACCATATCCCTCACCTGTCTGCCGTGAAGATAACCCATGCTGTCCCATTCCATAATCCATCTGTGCGAAATATTGTTTTCAAAATGGTGGCATGATGTGACCGTTCATGTTGCAAACCAGGGGAGAATGAGCTGCTGTGAGTGGGCCAATGAACTTCGGTGACCTCAGCAAGATCACAGCTATCACCATGGGAAAAATTCTCATGGTGGTTGCGCTAAGCTCAGTGAAATCACTGCTAGCACTGTGAGCAAATTCTCAAATGATCTCAGTGTTATGTGCTTCTAAGAGAGACCCAAAAGACTGGAACCAAACCAGCAAAGGAGCAGCCACAGACGCACTTGGTGCAAGCTGCTCAGCTAAGCGAGCCCTTGAGGGCCGGGAATACTCTTCACTCAGCTCCCATTAAATGGAAGGGTGACTTTTGGCAGAGCCCTTCCTAGGCTCACTGTCATCTGGTGGTGCGGCTGGTGCTCAGTCTAGAACCAGGTGAATACCTCTGCTGGAACCCCAGAAAGCGTAACCAAGAGGAAAATGAGAAAACCCTGCTGAAATAGCAAAACCTAATGCTAACACCACAAATCACCAAGCACATGGAAACTACAGTAAAATGCAAAGGACTGAACAGGGAGCAGGATTATATAGCCAGCCTAAAGATCAGTTGCTGACCACTTCCCAAACATCCCCAGATAGCCACTCCCTGCTAGCTTTAACCAGAAGCTGAACAAAATCCCACCATTGCTCATTGCCACACAATGCATTGTTGGCTTGCTTGGCAACCATGGAAAATAGTGTCCCATTTTCCCTGGGCAGAGAAATCAGTCAGGTTCTCACACATCCCACAACACCAGATCTAGAAGCTACACCATATTGGGACAAATTCTCTGCACGCGTAGTAACTTTGCCTCCCGGATCAGGACAATGGCGACTCTTGCGATCGGAGATGAACCGTACCGGACCAGCTCCAATACCAGGTGGGAGCACTAAACCATGATTTGTAAGACTCTGGACGAGCAGGGGACAATGATGAGAGCTGCCTTCAGTGAGAACTATAACGCTTTTTCCCAGGCGCCGGTACATGTTATGCTAATGACACACGGATGTCATCTGTGTGTCATCAGTGTGGACTTGTGCGACACGCATTTTGCCCGTGCTGTGCAAAAAAACCTGACATGTGCGCACACCCATTGAATGACGTTAGCGGTCGCGTGACCTGTCAGCTGACTAAATGACGTCAACGCAGGTCCTTTCAGAACACCGCGAGACACCGTACTCCATTTTACTGCTCCATTTGCTTGTTAGCAGAATACAGGCAGATTTTTTTTTTATTTTATTCGTATTGCTGTATTGTGGAAGCGAAGAAACTTTTCCATCATCAGACGTGATCCCATATTATTGTCATAATAATACAGACATTTTTTGGAGCGTGCCAAATATTATTCTCCATTTACAGTCAGCCAGCTATGTTTTCTTGAACCTATTCACACTTGGTCACTGACCAATAACAAATCTATAAGGCCACTGCCTAAAACCCTGGTCATCACAGATGATCCCATATTACTACGGTAATAATTGTGACATTTTTTGGAGAAGGCCAAATATTACTCTCCATTTAAAGTCAGCCATCTGTGTTTTTTCAATCTATTCCCACTTGGTCATTGACCAATAACAAGTCTATAAGGCCACTTCCTAAAACCATGGTCGTCACACGTGATCCCAAATTACTGCGGTAATAACACAGACATTTTGTGGAATGTGCCAAATAATACACTCCTTTTAAAATGGTTAAGGCACGTGGCAAGGGACGGGGAAGTGGACGTGATGGTGAAGGTGCACGCAGAGGCCAAGGCCATGGGCATGATGAAACTATGCCTGCTGAGGGAGCACAACAAACACCCACTTCATGTCGAACTACCTTCCTGTCCCAATTACTAGGGGGCCACAGAACACCATTCTTGAAGACAGAGTAGTGTAAAAATGTTGTTGTTTGGATAGCAGATAATGCTTCCAGTCAGTTTGCCACCATCACCACTCTGTCTTCCACATGGTCAAGTCTCAGTAGCCGTGAGTCTGGAACCCATATTCCTAACCCTGATCCTCTTTCCTCCCACCATGCCGAGTGCCCGGAGACAACTTATCCCACACTTGGACACTCCAAAGAGCTCTTCACTTTTCCATTTATAGATTCGGGCCTCTCATCCGGCCCGCTTCAAGCGAGGCAAGGGGAGATCGCATGCAGCGATGCCCAAATATTTGAACAGCCATGGTCACACAAAGGCGATGGTGGGAAAGTGCAATTATTGTCATGAGAGATGGATGATGATGAGACACAATTGGCAGAAAGTCAGGAAAAGGATCAGGGTGTGAAAGTGGAAGACTAGGTGGTGGACGATGAAGTCACTGACCCAACCTGGCAAGGTGACATGCATAGCGAGGACAGCAGCACACAGGGGGAGGGAGCATCTGACTAGGTGGGCTGAACACCAGTGTCCAGAAACAGTGTCTGCGGGTGACACCACTGCCTGTTCCGCTGTTGTGCATTCAAGCCAATCCCCTATCCATTGTGCAGGCGAAGATGCCTTCCGCCCTGCACCTGTCATTGCACACTTGCAGCCATCACCGTCACCATCCACATCCTTGTCCCAGCGCAGCGTTCAGTTGTCCCTACCTCAGTTGTTTGAACGCAAGCGCAAATAAGCAGCCGACGCCCCACAGGCCACACTACTAAACTCACACATTTCTCTAATGCTTGCACTTGAAATGTTGCCTTTTAGGCTCGTGGAGACAGAATCTTTCCGCAACCTGATGGTGGCAATCGTCCCTCAGTACTCGGTCCCCAGCCACCACTATTTGTCCCCGCATTACACAAGCTCATGTCCCAGAACATTAGCTGCGCCCTCAAAAATGCAGTTACTGGGAAGGTCCACCTAACCTCAGACACGTGGACAAATGCTTGTGGCCAAGGACGGTACATCTCACTGATGGCACACTGGATTAATATAGTGGAGCTGAGACCCAGTTGGACCCTGGGATGGAACACGTCCTCCCGACACCAAGGATTGCGGGCCCTGGGTCAATCAGGGTTGCCCCCACATTCTATAGCTCCTGCACATCCTCCTCCTCTTCCTCCTCAGCCTCCATCTCCAGAATGACCACATCAGTTGGAAGCTGGAAGCACTGCAGCACTGCCTCAGCCAAGTGGCAACAGGCATTGCTGAAGCTAATATGCTTAGGGGACAAATCGCACACCTCTGAAGAGTTGTTGACTGTGGTAAAAGAGCAGTCAGATCTGTGGCTATCACCGAGGAACCTACAGCCAGGCATGGTTGTGTGTGACAATGACTGAAACCTGATGGCGGCTCTTAAGCTAGCTAGGAAACCTCACACTCGTACCATGCCTGGCCCGTGTGATCAACCTAGTGGTTCAGCAGTTTCTCAAAACCTAACCGTATCTGCCAGAGCTGCTTTTCAAAGTACGCCTTGTTTGTGCCCATTTTCAAAAGTCACCTACAGCTTCCGCTGCCCTTGCCGTGCTGCAGCAGAGTTTGCAACTTCCAGCTCAAAGACTGGTGTGTGATGTCACCATGCATTGAAACTCAACCTTGCAGATGTTGAGAAGGATTTCTGAGCAGCAGAGGGCAGTTGTTGAATACCAGCTTTAACACGTCCGTTTGCATTCAGGTCAGCCTCCGCACGTAAGAACTGATGAGTGGGAATGGATGGCAGACATCTATAATTTCCTACAAAAATTTTGAGGACTCCACCAAGATGGTAAGTGGCGGTGACGGCATAATTAGCATCACCATCCAGCTTCTCTGTCTACTGAAACGCTCGCTGCTCACAATTAAAGAGGAGGCATTGCAGGCTGAGCACAATGAGATGGAGCAAGGAACCATACAGGGTGATGCCACACAGCCCAGCCTCATCTCATCCCAATGCGGATTGGGTGCTAATGAGGAGGAGGAAGAGGAGGAGGAACAGGAGCTGGTTTCCTGCGCTACAGATGGTACTACCCGCACAACATTCATACTGTCTGTTCATCGTGGATGGCCTGAGGAAATGGAGAATGAGGAGGAGGAGAATGAGGAGGAGAGCATGGACAGTCATCCTCTTGGTCAGGACAGGGAAGACTTGGCTTATACCAGTCTGGCACACATGGCTGACTTTATGTTCCTCTGCCTTTCCCGTGACCCTCGCATTGTATGCAATTTGGCTTTTGGATGACAGTAACTACTAGTTGGTCATTCTTCTAGACCCACGCTACAAGGAGAACTTTCTATCTCTGCTTCCCACAGTGGAGAGGTCTAGTAAAATGTTACAGTATCAGAAGGCCCTTGTTGCAGAATTATTAAAAAAATTCCCATCTGAAAACACTGGCGGCAGAGGTCACAGTTCCTTGGACAACGAAGGAGTACAGGCGAGGGAGACGCAAATACGTCACAGCAGAGGCAGGGGAACACTGTCAAAGATGTGGGACAGTTTTTTCTGACCCTCCCATCGCCCAGGCACTGATGCGTGGGGTACTCTGACAAGGAGGGAAAAGTTTTGGAAGATGCTGAAGGTGTACCTTGCCGACCATACCAACGTCCTCCGTGATTCCTCTGTGCCTTATAATTATTGGGTTTCCAAGCAGGACACAAGGCAAAAACTGGCTCTCTACATCTTGGTGGTCCTGGCCTGCCCTGCCACTAGCGTTTTATCATAGCGGGTTTTTAGTGCTGCCGGGGCATTATAGCTGATAGGCACATCAACCTGACAACTGAAAATAACAGGCTGACTTTTATTAAAATGAACAAGGGCTGGATTGGGCCAGACTTCTCATTACCACCAGATGATAGCAGCGGAACATAAAGTCAAATCCAGTGGCTTTTTTGGGGGAGTGTCTAGTCACATGCACCTCTTCACACCCAGATATGGGTATACGCTTCCTATTTTATGTTGTCCTTGTCCTCCTCCTTCTCCTTCTCCTCATCCTCCACCTCCATATCACAAGGGTTACCATGATGTAACACTCACATAATTTTTTTTAACGGTGTTTATGTTGCCCGTAGGAAATTTTTTTAGAGGCCTACCTTCAACATTCTGTATGTTATACAGTATGTTCATGTATACCCCCCAGAGGTAAATGTTTTTCAGCCCATGCACTTAGTGAATGGGCATTACCAGTATAGGAGACCCACTCTTTAACAATGGTAAAATGTTTTAATGAGGACCTCCTCTACGTCTCTTCAAAGGGGTATTGGAGTGTGTCCAATTTTTTGGCAGCCCTTGCAGTCACTCCATGGGCATTACCACTATAGGAGACCCACTCCTTTATAATGGGAACATTTTTTTTACAAAGGCTCTCCTCTACGTCTCTTCAAGGGGTATTGGAGTGCGTCTACATTTTTGGCAGCCCTTGTAGTCACTGCATACGCAATAACAGCATAGGAGACCTGCTCCTTTATAATGGGATTTTTTTTTTTACTGAGGTCCTCCTCTACGTCTCTTCAAAGGGGTATTGGGTTGTGTCCAAATTTTTGGCAGCCCTTGCAGTCACTGCATACGCAATACCCGTATAGAAGAGCCAATCCTTAATAATGGGAACTTTTTTTAAATGAGGCCCTCCTCTATATGTCTTCAAATGGGTATTGGGGTTTTTCCAAATTTTGGGCAGGTCTTGCAATCACTGTATACGCAATAACAGTTATAGGAGACCCGCTCCTTTATAACCAGAACATTTTTTTACTCAGGCCCTCCTCTATGTGTCTTCAAAGGGATATTGTTTTTTTTCAAAATTTTGGGCAGGCCTTGCAGTCACTGCATATGCAGTAACAGTATAGGAGACCCGCTCCTTTATTATGGGAATTTTTTTTTACTCAGGCCCTCGTCTTTGTGTCTTCAAAGGGGTATTGAGGTTTTTCCAAATTTTGGACAGGCTTTGAAGTCACTGCATACGCAATAATAGTATAGGAGAATGGCTCCTTTCTAATGGGAACTTTTTTTAAAATTAGGCCTTGCAGTCACTGCATATGCAATAACAGTATAGGGAACTCGCTCTTTAATAATGGGAACAACAAAGCATAGCCAGCTGATGGCCCTCTAATTATAGTGAGGGCCGACCGCTGGCCCTTTAGCAATAGTAAGGGCCGTCTGATGACCCTATAAAAATAGGCTTTGTGACTTTCAGAGTCCCTCCTTCATAAATGAAACAAGATATGTCTGATCATGTCTCACATACCACATGGGCAGATAAGGTAGTAAAATGTTAAAATGACATTTACCGGTGAATGTATTTTTCACCTTTGAAAGCAATGCAAAAGTGCAAAAACCCATCAAAAACGTTACTTGTGAACATAGGCCAAGGTGTGGAAGAGCATTTTTGGGGGGTTATTTATTTTGCCTTATATACAAGTCATTGCCCTGGAAAGAATGTTCCTTAATGTTTTTTTCCATGAAAATCCATTTTGGTTTAGTTTTTGTATGTTTTATTGTGAGTCTGTAAAAGTGGCGTAATACTTTGACAACATTGTTGACAGCAGTGACCTGGGATTCAGAAATGCTTCCAGGGGTCTTCTCCATGCTGTTCCCATGTCATTTGAGCACTATTTGCATTGATTAGGGTAATTTTTAGGAGGGGGGGGCCACTAGAAAAATGCTTGAGTTTCCCATAGACTTAAATTGGGCTCATTGCCTAAGTCGAGCGCCCGAGTATTACGATTTGCTCAACCCGAACAATGAGCAACTGAGCGTTTAAGTGCTCGCTCATCACTAGTTATGGGTTTTTACATTTTTTCTGTTTTATTTTGTATTACAGTCACAGTCACGAGGGGCGGTGTTGGTTCAGTCACTGCTCTGAGTATACAGGGCTGTGGCTGTAACCGTGTCCCCAGTCCTGACTGACAGCCGGCCCCAATGCAGAGCCAGTGTCAGTCAATGCCAGGGACGCGGTTACAACTGCCGCCTTGCATACTCAGAGTGGTGACTGAACCAAGGCCGGCACTACCTCGTAACTGAAACCAGAAAGCTGCAGGGGGAATAAAGTTCATTTTCTCCCTGCAGCGTTTGGCTGCGTGCATGTGCTGGGCAGGTTAATAACGCTATTAACCTGCAGGTTAACACTATATCTGCAGATAAATAGCATTTCTTTCTGGTGACAGGTTCCCTTTAAATTGGTGTTGGTTTCTATTGACAGGTAAGTTTCAACATCTGAAAGAATTTTGCCATTTGACCTTTATGTTAACAAATGCGTTGAGGACAAGATTTTGTGGCATTTACCAATATACAGCGTGGGCTATTTATATGGATACACCTAACTAAAATGGGAATGGTTGGTGATATCAACTTCCTGTTTGTAGCACATTAGTATATAGGAGGAGGAAAACTTTTCCAGATGGGTGGTGACCATGGTGGCCATTTTGAAGTCGGACATTTTGGATCCAACTTCATTTTTTTCAATGGGAAGAGGGTCATGTGACACATCAAACTTATTGAGAATTTCATAAGAAAAACAATGGTGTGATTGGTTTTAACGTAACTTTATTCTTTCATGAGTTATTTACAAGTTTATGACCACTTATAAAATGTGTTCAAAGTGCTCTCCATTGTGTTGGATTGTCAATGCAACCCTCTTCTCCCACTCTTGACACACTGATAGCAACACCGTAGAAGAAATGCTAGCACAGGCTTCCAGTATCCGTTGTTTCAGATGCCGCACATCTCGTATCTTCACAGCATAGACAATTGCCTTCAGATGACCCCAAAGATAAAAGTCTAAGGGGGTCAGATCGGGAGACCTTGGTGGCCATTCAACTGTCCCATGACAACCAATCCACTTTCCAGGAAACTGTTCATGTAGGAATGTTCGGACCTGACACCCATAATGTAGTGGTGCACCATCTTGTTGGAAAAACTCAGGGAACGTGCCATCTTCAGTGCATAAAGAGGGCAACACATCATCATGTAGCAATTTCAGATATCCAGTGGCATTGAGGTATCCATTGATGAAGAATGGCCCCACTATCTTTGTACCCCATATACCACACCATACCGTCATTTTTTGTGTTCCAGCAGTCTTGGAGGGATCTATCCACTGTGGGTTAGTGTCAGACAAATAGCGGTGGTTTTGTTTGTTAACTTCACCATTCACAAAAAAGTTTGCCTCATCACTGAACATAATGTTCTGTGTAAACTGAGGGTCCTGTTTCGATTTTTGTTTTGCCCATTCTGCAAATTTAGTGCACCGATCTGAGTCATCCTCGTTGAGATTCTGCAGCAGTGGGATTTTGTAAGGATGTCATTGGTTAGTAGCTAATATCCACTGAAGGGATGTTCGACTGATGCCACTCTCCAGTGATATGCAGTGAGTGTTACGCTGTGGGCTCTTGCTGAATGAAGCTAGGACAGCCACTGATGTTTCTTTATTAGTGACAGTTTTCTTGCATCCACATTTTGGCAAATTCAACACTGGACCTGTTTCATGAAATTTGGCAAGCAGTTTGCTAACTGTAGCATGGAAGATGGGTGGTCTCGTAGGGTGTCTTGCATTGAAATCTGCTGCAATGACCCAGGTACTGTGTTCACCAAACATCAACGCAATTTCTATACGCTCCTCACGTGTTAACCTCTGCGACATGTCAATGGCTGTAAACAAAGAGAAACTTGTAAATAACTTCTGAAAGAATAATGTTATGTTAAAACCAAGCACACCATTGTTTTTCTTATGAAATTCTCAATAAGTTTGATGTGTCACATGACCCTCTTCCCATTGAAAAATATAAATTGGATCCAAAAGAACCGACTTTAAAATGGCTGCCATGGTCACCACCCATCTGGAAAAGTTTTCCCCCTCCCATATACTAATGTGCCACAAACAGAAAGTTAATATCACCAACCATTCCCATTTTATTTAGCTGTATCCATATAAATGGCCCACCTTGTATAATAGTCACAGGTTCTCCTCCTGCACTTGTCAGTGCATCCTTCCTGATAGACTGCACAGCGCTCGTGCTCCTAATATGGTGACTGGTGGAAAATCATCTGACCAGACTTGTCCATCAGACTTTTCAGCATTTGCACATGCAGTGTTTTCAATTAGAGAAATCTGAATTAATAGTAAATTACACTATTGACAGTATAATAATTAAAATATATAAATTAGTAAATTGGTAGCACAGCATGCCATAGAGTGACATGATTATTGGACTTCTTGCATTACTGTATATTTTTTTTACCTAGGTCAACAAAGGTCATCTCCAATATGATCACTATGAACCACTTTTAAACAATTGGCTTCTCTTTAAATAATTACATTGCATACGAGGCATTCATTACTGCCCTTTAATACAATGGTTATTTCACACATCAGAGGCAAATATAATTTTACCGGTAATTACGGCACATGGCTGCCACTAACATGGGGACTACAGTTGCCTTTATGAAGGCATTACTCTACTATTCGTACAAGTGGAGCTTAGAATCACTATGGCTCATATTCAGGACATTATGATGTGGGTGGTGATATAGTCTATTGGTGTATGGTTTATTGCATGGTCTATTTTTACTGTGATTGAGGTTGTAGCTTTATAAAATAAATGGTTTTAGAACATTTTTCCTAGAACTGTACATATAAAAAATCTCATTTCAGCACCACAGGTGTCAGTTGCAATCTTGACTTTCAATACTTTGCAGTTTCATCACTTAAGTTGGAAAAAGTAGCAAACTAATGACCAAAAGGGTATTTGGTCCTGAAAACTATGGGGTTATGAAGTGTACTGTGTGACTTAAAGAGCTTGTTCACTACTTTAACATTCATGGCCAATTCTTACAATAGGTCATCAATGTCTGATCGGTGATGGAGTGACACTCTGCACCCCGCAGATCAGCTGGAAGTGACCAGTTACAGTGCTGTGCAGCACACTTCCGTCTACTACATAGTTGCCTCAGCCGAGTACTGCACATCCACCCCCTAATGATTTGAATAGGGGGTGGATTTTCAATTGATGGAGCTGTGCTGTGCAAGTCCGTAACTGGTTAGTTCCGGCCTCCGACACCAGGAACTGCTGGGTGGGGGGCTGGTTGTTGCACCCCCATCGATCAGACAAAAGTTTAAGTCAAAATTTTGGACAATCCCTTTATATGGAATCTGTCACCAGATCTTTGCTTCCCCGTCTGAGAGCAGATGAAAATTGGATCAAGTACACTGATGAAAATTGGTCTTTTTTGTGTACAAGAAAAAAAATGGCTTCACTGGAATCAAGGTCTCAGAATAAGTGACAAAACTGTATAATGTATAGGAATATAAGGTGACCCAGTACAAAGCTGGACCTTCACAGTGAGCCAAATTCACATGCTATTTCTTTATTCTTGTACACAAAAAAAGAACTGATTTTCATCAGTGTGCTGGGTCCAATTTTCATCCATTTTTGGTACGTGTCTGTTTTTACAATGCATATGACAACTGTTTTTCTTGTATGAGAAAACAAATAATGGAGGTTTCCCAAGCTTCTACTAGGAAATGAAAATCTGTGTGCAGCCTGCTGTTTATATTTATCCATTCACATAAAGGGGCGAGTTCCATCTCCATCGGTCAGCAAAAAGAGCGTGATGTGTAAATAGATCCATGGAATATAATGAGAAACACTGACATTACACATATCACAAGAAATGGAAATGTGAATGAGGCCTTATCCAAAAGCCATCGCAAAAAAGTGACTACAGAACCGCTAATGTTTCATTTATTGTTTTCCTGACTTTTTTCACTATTGATTTCAACAAGGAGTTTACACCATAACGGGTCCCCAAAACACCATCAAATATATATGTCACTTTTTTTATAAAAGGCAAAATAAAAACACATCACAATTTTTTCAAAACTTCCAGTCCTCATGTTTATTGTCCATGAATAACTCCAGTGAAATTACAAAAACATCACTATCGATGTATTTTCAAATTAAAAAAAAAAATACTACAACCAGTACATAGTGCAACATTTTGCAAAAAAAAAAAGTGTTATTTGAAATGCTCTCCCCTTAGCTGTGGTTTCTAATGATCGTGAATAATTCATCCTCACAAAAAGTAAACAACACCATTTTCATGTAGCTCTTGGAGGGGATTTTTTTTTCGCTCTGATCGAATTGCAAAAGATCTAGATGAATCCTCCAGCCAGGGCCTGCGCACTGCAAGGGCTAATCCAATGCAAAGCCGTGTCCGGTTACAAGCCATTTATTTCTTTTCTCTGTAATTCTAGAACCCCAGCTAAATATTTTGTCTTAAAAATCCAACATGTTTAAGCTCTGAATAAAAGGACGGGACGACATTCAGATCCAAGAAATTGTCAGATATTGCCAGAACAATTCTGCTATGTGATGAATCATTAATGATCTCTGAAAGTCATAATGGTCTGTCATTAATGCCCATTAATGATCTCTGTTTACCACTAGTAGGGGCTTGATGGTTCTGGCCAATACCTTAGAGAATACTTTAAATATGCCTTAAACTTTCCCTGTCTATTTGCCTGCTGCAAATGTAGACTGCAGCTGGAATTGTTCACTTCGGCTCAAAAGAAAAGATGGCTTTGGGTTTAAGAAAGTCTAATTCAGGTAAGATATTCTTCTTTTCTCAAGAACATTTTCCTTCCAGTAATTGTTAAGGAAACATTTGTTTCCTTAGATTTATAAATTATTTTATCATTGCATATTACAGAATATATGGATGATGTACATCTGAGCTGCTGATCTTATATATTTCCTTTTTTATATAGGACTATTATTAAATATAGACTTTTTGCATTGTGCCGAGAGGACTCATATTTTCCATTTTTCCAACATTTGTAAGACAGGTGCAGCCCATGATAAGACAATGATTGATTTGGTCATATTTTACTTATATCTGAATGATATAGATAGATTCTAATATTATGCAATGTCATGGTCTTATATGGGATCAGATTTAAGCCTTTGGAATCAAATGACCTTTACTTAAGCATGAAGTCATAGGAGAGGTTAACGGAATAGTTTAATATGCCATTAATAAAGTGTATTGTTTGCTTTGCCATTAATATAACTCTACCTTTTGTCTACATGGTGTAGGCTTCATTAGATAGACTTTACTGTAAGAACCAACGCCCACAAATCGGAACATTAGCCAAGACATCTTCTTTCTCTTCCTCTATTATTCTTAGACGTATGGAATTCTCTTAGACATTTACCAATAGCTTCCAGCCATTCGTAGCGTTCAACTGGAAACCAGTTAAATGGAATTTGTAGGACAGGTTCCATACAGGGTTGACAACTTGACTTTTGATTTTTTCTGGACAGCTTATCAAAAAATTACGGACAGACAAAATTTTTCCAGACACATGTCTACTGCCCATCATTCTGATATGAAGACATCAGTTGCATTCACTGAAACTGTAAAATGATGATAATTACAGTCATAATAATCTGTAAAAGTTTTTTCAGCCTCAAAAAAAAATCATGGACGCCTTAATTTTTTGTTACGGACAGGGCAAAAAGTGACTTATTTTTAAGGATTGTCCTGGAATCTCTGGATGATTGGCCATCCAGGTTTCATGTAAGTGAGGTCTCGTATTGGCACTGTCCTAGGGTGCTATGTACATTTAGATAGATGCACATCTACTATACAGGAAAATGAGGTGTGCAAGGTCGGATGATGCAAAAATTCTCTATTTATGCCACTGTTCTTATGTTAACTTCCTATGGCTGTTAAGAGTAAAACTCAAGGCTATGAATCACTCAGTTAATTCAGCAGAAGTATCTGTTTCCAAAGTATTGTCTATGTTGCATCCTGTTTTGTTAAAGCACTGATGAAGATTGAATAGCAGTAATGCTAACAGCCGGCAGTAAGTGATAGGTCAGCACCATAGATAGCTACCTATGTCATCCTTCCTATGGCTCCCTGGCATTGAAAATTGTAATTTGACTGAGGATCATGGAATTTATTGTATATAATGTATAAATGTTATATAATATATTTCATTATTATAATAATAATAATAATAATAATAATAATATGTATTTCTGATTGGTAAAGTCACTTCCTTATAAATGAGTCACCTTTTCTGAAGCTAATTACTGGTGGATGATATTCTTAATAGAATTAATCCTATAATTCATGCATTATATAGTACGGTATATAGATGATCTATTCTTTCGCTATTTAGTCATATAACACTATAATAGACCCTGAAATAAGCCCATTATTACATAATGCGCTTTCTGGCACAATGTTATTCCCACAGATACCATCAAAGTTATTGATTGTCCCATTTTTAGGCAGAGACAACTTCCAACATTTCTTCTTAAAATATGTACCCCATCAACTTAAAGGGACACTTGTCCTCAAAGTTTCTTTATTCACAATGAGATTTAATGGGCAGTTCATTTTGGATCTTTAGTAAATAAAAGTCTATAAAACTACCATGTCCATTAAAGATGTTAAATGAAAATTGTACTAAACCTTTCATGTAAGTGTAGATTAGCAAGAGCAAAGAAGATGTAGCCTTTTTATGCTGTTTTCCGCACATTTTAATATTCTAATCAGTGTGATAATGCAATAATAATTCTAAAAGTCACCTAAAATGAGCCTTCAGTGTTATTGCATTCGACTTAGATGCTTAGTGAATTTAGGGAGAATTTTTAACATAAACTGATTAATTATTAACTGGTTTGTCAATATATCAGCTTCTTATTTTCTCTTTCCAATATTTTATTATGTTTTAACAATATAATAAAGTTTGAAATACAGAATATTACTGCAATTTACATAAACGATTCTAAAGCGATCACAGATAAGACAATCACACCTAACATCAAAATAATGATTATTAAAAAAAACTAACAAAAATGAGAGGTTATGTAAATGAAAGAGAAGAGGGGAATAAAGGAGGGGGTAACGGGGGGAAAATAAGGAAGAAACAGAAGTTGATAGGATTATGGTGTATTATGTTATGCCATTATCTGAGGACAGACTTGCTCTCGACAACGATGGATGTGCATGTGCTATTCATGGGTCTCAGATTATAAAAAACGTAGGTTGACTGTCACTCATTGGTCATGAATTTATCTATAGGGGCTAAAAATTCTACTTATTTTAAAACATGAGCAGTCTTATCATCGTTGGTGATCCATTCACTGGTCCATGGCTTCACTCTGGTGGCATGTCAAGGGTCATTGTTTTTTTGCAGAGGAAATTGATCAATTGGGCTTTTGCCATGATTTGCTGTATTATGGTGACTATATATTTTGCAACTGAACCCAGCATAGAGGTTAGTTGATCACTGCAGGTAAAAAATCTGAAATCCTGGAGAGGTCGGCGACAGCACTCAGTTACCAGCTTTTATGGAAAGCTGTATTTATTTTAATCCAAAATGTGACATTTCAGATTGCTTTTGGCATTTTTAAGCACTACAAAACCTACTGTATAGAAAGCCAAAATGTCATTTGCTGTATTAAAGGAAACTCTATTTTACATCTGAGCTTGTGACTGAATGCTATCACTAACCACTGCTTGGATCATGCATAGTCCAACAGGTGACTTGCACCAGATAGACGAAGAGGTGCTGCCTTTACACCATTTTCTATAGCTTCAGAAGCTCTTTGTGATCAGCTGTTTTTACTGGGAGTTCTGCGGCCAGCGAGACATTTCCCCTGCAGTCAATAGATGGCCATAAATGTAATATATTGAGGAGCAGGTTCCACAAGAGCAATAGCTTATCCTTACTCGTATGCAATATCCTTATGCCCTAAAGATCAAGCACGTTAGACTAAGGTCAGCCGAACCCGTCAATATCGGCAGAATCCACCAACAGTCTAACATGCATGGGGATCTGTCGACTTCACTGGCAGATGATGCTGGGAAAAAAAAATTAGAGGTCGATCTATTTGTTTTCCCTTGAGATAAGCCTCCTCTAAAGGAGTCTAACACTCCCTCTCGCATAGAGAACACGGGAGTGCTGGGCTCAGCCGAGCAGTCTTGTGTATGGTTGGTCTGAAGAGATAACAGTTAATTGGTCGGCCAATAGTTGTCTAGTAGTGTTTAGCGAGTATGTTTCATTAACTCTTTCGGCGAGCACACTCAGGTACTCGCCGAGTATTTTGGTGTGCTTGGAATTTTTTTTACTGTCGCCGTGGCTGCAAGTGTCATGGCTATTAGACAGCTGTGACACATGCAGAGATTGACTTTTGAACAGGGGGATCTTAGTAGAACATAAGGAAAGGAGTTATCTTAACAACACAATGCCTTTACAGTATCATTATGCTTTTCCATCTTCTGCATGAAAACTCTTAATTCTCACATTAGACCCAATGCTCTCCGTTCACATTATCGTCATCATTTGCTGTTATTTTGTCCATAACTCTACACTAATGGGAGAAATAACTAGTTTATCTAACACCACAATTACCCTTTTCACCTACATTGGAGAAAGTTAAGCCCAAAATAGACACAAAGGAACAGAACAAAATCAACAAAAGCGGAAGGACACTGCTGATTGCTCTCGTGTTCTCCTGCAGAGCTGTAATGATTGGTTTCTGTCACTCTGCCATAAAATACTCTTCTTTCCCATAAAGCATTACCCAGACCTGATTTATTTGTCACTGCAGAAAAATATATAGTTATATTCTTTATATGGAGCATTGACTTACTGGCAACATAATTTTTCTATTTCCATTATTAGCCATTTCCACCAGACAAGGCAGTCTCAAAGTTAAGGTGGTGAGGAAGCATTTCAAGGTGACTAGATAAACTACAATTTTTGATCAATATTTTCCGAACACTGTGATATCACCACCTCCCTTGAGGTGAACCTTCTAGAATTTCCTAAGTCTATGTATTTGGATGGAGGAGTGAGATGAAAACAAAAATCTTAAAGGGTTATACTTTTGTAAAGGATTAAAGACCCCTGTAGTGTTGATTGGTAAGGTTATGTTTCACGGTTTGTGCTTGTACTTTCCTAAAACTGTATATGATGTCTTCAGTATGGCCCATCATGGCATGTGTCTGTTCTGTTCTCTGTAAGAAAGAGAAAGTGCAGACTCTGCTGGAAACGAGAGGCTTGTAGACGTTCTTGAACCTTGCTTACACCCTATTCTGCTGCCAAGGAAGCAGGGCTGATGTATGCATTCACTGTCATGGCCCTACAACAAAGACTAGAAAAAGCCTCAGGAAGCAGTAAAATGGAATCCTGCAGATCCATACAACTGGGGGAGCTATGGGGTAGGACATCACTTAAACTCCAGCCAAAATACAGCTTCTCTAGTAGTACAGCTATAAATATAACATTCAATGGGCTATCTTTCAGTCTTTGTTGTAAATTATGTAGACCTAGATTATATGTTTCCATATACATTTTCACTACCTCAAAACCCTATTAACTGACTCATAAATGTACTTGAATGTTAGGCGGATTTTCCAATCCTTTTTATCTTCTCCATAGTCATATTAGTCAGCATCATGCTTGTAATAAATACTAGATTAAGGGTTTGCGATTTCCTTAAAGTGGTATTCCCACCGTAGACATTTATAAAATAGCTCCAGAGTATTCCATAGATGTCTTATGTATGTGAGTTCCATCTTTAGGACCTGCATCTATCTTCAGAACAGAACTGCCCAACCTGGCAAGGCTGCTTCTCGATACCATGCACAGGTGAAGAATAAATGGAAACCTAGCCACATATATGCAGCTCTCTTCATTAAAAAAGAAAAAACAAAAAACAATATGAGCATATACCCTGTAGTAGGTAAGTAGTAATAGTACATGTAAATAACATAGGGTACCTGGGTAACACTATTTTGAGGAAAAAACAAAAATACCATCCCACCTCAACAATGTGTACCCAGTTAAGACGGTCCTATCCTGTTTCTAGTATTAAAACCTTACCTTGTGTTAGCCGACCTCAATGTGAAGAAGGGCAGAGCAGGACAGGGTCCCTACTGTTCAAACACCTGTCCATGGAAAGCTATATAGATTAAATACACGACTCAGAAAGGGGGTCACATCCCAATTAGTACAAAGTACAAGAAAATACAGCAAAACCAAAGAAATGAGCCGGAGAATAAGTTGTTATACGTGCAATGTGTAAAAGAATGTTCACACTGTGGCCATTTCATAGACAAATCTATGGGAATTGTGAAAAAAGTCAAACAAGAAAGCCAACTTTCCATCTTTCCATTTGTACCTCACAGGTCTAGGATAAGAGCACCCAGTTCGGGTGAAAGGTGCTGGTCTCAGAGTTGGGACTAAAATCTATGAGACATTTTTGACATATACTATGGATAAGCCACAGTGGCGATCTGCCAATGGCGGCAGGCCACGCGGCTGTTACGGAGCCCGTGTGAGCCCGGTGCCAATGCCGGCATCGGGCCCCCGCCCATCATCACAGGTGCAACTGTATCGGCAGCCTGGATGCTAATGCATTTGAAAACAATGATGAAAGAGGGAGTGTTAAGTGACCCTTCCTCCCAATCATTCTTCCTCAGCCCATCTGATGTCTCAGCGCAGCGGGCGCGATGACATCATAATACACAACACGTGCATTATACGGTATGGAGGACTATGGAGGGTGCATTATACTGTATAGAGGACTATGTGGATTGCATTATACTGTATGGAGGACTATAAGGAGTGCATTATAATATGGAAGACTATGGTAAGTGCATTATATTGTATGGAGGACAATGGGGAGTGTATTATACTATATTCAGGACTATGGGGTGCATTATACTATATGAAGGACTATGGGGAGTGCAATCTATTATATGAAGTACTATGGGAAGCAACAGTATACTGTATGGAGGACTATGAGGAACGCATTATACTATACGGAGCAGTATGGGGAGCACATTATATTATATGGAGGACTATAGGGAGTTCATTATACTATATTGAAGATTATGGGGAGCACACTATTCTATATAGAGGACTATGGTGAGTGTTTTTATACTGTATGGAGGATTATGGGGAGTGTATTATACTATATTGAAGATTATGGGGAGCTCATCATGCTATATGGAGGACTATGGTGAGTGCTTTATGCTATATGGAGTATTATGGAGAGTGCATTATACTATATGGAGGACTATGGGGAGTGCATTCTACTATACATAGCATTATGGGGAGCACATTATATTATATGGAGGACTATAGGGAGTGCATTATACTATATTGAAGATTAAGGGGAGCACACTATACTATATGGAGGACTATGGTGAGTGATTTTATACTGTATGGAGGATTATGGGAAGTGCATTATACTATATGGAGGACTACAGGGAGTGCATTATACTATATGGAGGACTATAGGGAGTGCATTATACTGTATGGAGGACTATAAAGTGCATTATGATATATGGAGGACTATGGAGAGCACATTATACTATATGGAGGACTATGGGGAGTGCATTATACTATATGGAGGACTATGGGGAGCACATTATATTATATGGAGGACTATACGGAGCGCATTATACTATATTGAAGATTATGGGGAGCACATCATGCTATATGGAGGACTATGGTGAGTGCTTTAAACTATATGGAGTATTATGGAGAGTGCATTATACTATATGGAGGACTATGGGGAGTGCATTATACTGTATGGAGGACTATAGAGTGCATTATGATATACGGAGGACTAGGGGGAGCACTTTATACTATATGGAGGACTATGGGGAATGCATTATACTATATGGAGGACTATGGGGTGCATTATACTATATGGAGTACTATGGGGAGTGCATTACACTATATGTATGACTATGGGGTGCATTATACTATATGGAGGACTATGAGGCACATTAAACTATATGTAGGACTATGAGTTACATTATACTATATGGAGGACTATGGCGTGCATTATACTATATGGAGGACTATGAAGAGTGCATTATACTATATGGAAGACTATGGGGAGTGCATTTTACTATATTGAGAACTATGAGGAATGCATTATTCTATATGGAAGACTGTAGAGAGTGCATTAAACTATATGGAAGACTATTGAATGCAGGATATAATATGGAGGATTAAGGGGTGCAGTATACAATATGGAGGACTATGGGGCTCATTATACTTTATGCAGGGCTATGTTGTGGCTATTATAATATTTGGAGGGCTATGTGGGTGCCATTATAATATTTGGAGGGCTATGTGAGGGTCATTATAATATTTGGAGGGCTATATGGGAGCCTTTATACTTCATGAAGGGCTATGTTGGAACCATTATACTGTATGTATGCAAGCAATTATACAATGTGAAGGTTTGTGTGGAGTCCATCATACTGTGTGGAGGGCTGTGTAGGAGCAATTATACAGTGTGGTTAGGTGTGGGGCCATTATACTGTATGTAGGCCTATTATACTGCATGAAGGGCTGTTTGGGGGTCACAGTTGGGGGATCATATTGTGTTGGGATCATACTGTTTTGGGATCATATTGTGTTGAGGTCACCATACTTTGCCGAAGAAGTTGAGGTGGGGTACAGTAGGGTCATCATTCCATGCATGTGGAGAGTACTGTGGAGGAGTTGACTGTGGCGGTATCTTACAGTGTTTGTGGGGCACTTTTGTTGGCATCATACTTTATGGGTGCAATGAAAGGGGAATCTAGGGCTTCAGTAGGAGGAAAATTACTTTGTAAAGGCAGCAAAGTTGTGAGATATGTTCTTCTGTGATCCCGTTGAGTATTATTTTTTTTTGTTGTTAGGGTGGCCCAATTAGAAGTCCTGCTATGGGGCCCCATGATTTCAATGTACGCCCCTGATAAGCCATAGATGTATAATGTGGGAAGACGTCTTTAAATGAGTTATCTCAGCTGTACATTGCCTTTAAAAATTAAGTAAGCTGATTGACATAATTCTAGCTGCTGAAACCTCTGGTGATTGCATGGTAGCCTCAGATTTCACATATTTAAAGAGAGAACAATGGAATACTGCATGGTCCATGTGAGTCCTTTACAGAAGGTGCTGTTTGCAATGGTTCGCCACTATGGCATATACGTGGGTCTCCAGTAAGAGAACCTCATCTATAATGTCTATAAACCCAAAGAGCACATGGACAGGAAGGAATTGTCCAAATGGGACACCTCCTTTTCTGTTTACAGCCACAGCCTACTATAATGAATGTGATTGGCAGTTATAGATATAGAGAAGGGAGGAAAAGAAGTCTGAGGGTACATGGATAAGATAGGAAACTCTCATTCAGACACTTAGGATACCATTTCTAGCTCACATTATGACTGGTAGTGTTCTATAATTCAATGATTATATTACATGGTAGACAATGGTATATTAGTACATTGCATTACATGGCATTATGTAAGAATAGTATGGTATAAAGCTTATTGCTAAGCCTTTGCAGGTCAGAATTGTTTTTGTAATTTTTTGTCTACTACAGAAAAAAAACACTTTATTTAATATGTGTTCAATAGAGATGAGCAATTTTTTTTTCTGAAATTCCATTTAGGTTTTATTTGGCCTAAAGATATTGTATTCAACACAAATCAATTCAGCATTAATTGAAAGTGCTCTATAACATCAAATGGCCTTTTAGAGACATGTATGACACTGTAAGATCTCCTAGGACTGTATCCAGCCAATTTCAAGCTCTTTAATGCAAATGGTAATGTCAAAGGGACCTCAAAATATATTTTTATGCTGTTTAAATTAAAAAAATGGTCCAAAAATATAAACCTTCTTCGGGAGAAGTTGCCTTCTGGACATTTGTATAAGAAGAACCAAAAACTTTTCACAAACAGTCCAAAAATTATACCTTTTTGGGAAGTTAGCAGCAACAAATTTGATGTCTGAAAATTAAAGAAGCAATGTCTTCTTTTAGCTATCAATTAAAAAATATTTTTTTGGGAGCAGTGTCCAATTTTTTATGCTTTCCCTATGCAGGATAGGGTTCCCAGCAGCAGTACAATATTGAACATGATGGAAAAGCAGGAGATGTGCAGCTGTGAGGTGGCACTGGCAGCAGTACAGTATGGAACATGTTGAACAGGCTGGAGATGTCTGGATGTGTAGGGGCAATGGTAGCAGGAGTGGTAATGGTGGCAGTAGCATCAGTACCATATCTATCTGTATATTCTGTCTTTGTGTACTATGTCTCTCTGACTGAGCTCTGAATCTCATACCTACGATTCCCATATAATGGCAGCAGCATTTCCTGGTTGCTCATTTATACTGGCTATGAGTATTTAGCGACCTCTTATAGTTCCATATGATTGGCTGTGTTACAGGGTGTGATAACTGCAAGGAATTATGGGAAAGCACACCGGGAAGCACCAAGGTCATATGATCTTTCTTATTCGCTATATGTAACATTAAAGTGGTCATTATAGGCGAATCTACCTAAATGAATAGCAAACTCTTCATATTCTTATACTTAATTTAAAAAAATGAATTAAAAAAAAGTGTTGTTAAATGGATACATTTAGAATTGTTTCACTCATCTCTAGTGTTTACAAATGTAACAATTTCTATCATTGTCTTTTTTTTTACATAGTTTCTCTGTTATGAAGAAGGGGTTGAAAAAAATGAACGTAAAATGATTTACCCAGAGGATTTCTAAATGTACAAGATCTGGTATCACACAAAGTGAGACAATTGGATTACGTGTGAATGCATTTACAGTATCGGGTTAAGTGCATCAGGGAAGTTAGGAAGGTTAATATTAAGTACATTTGCAGAAGAATAGAGTGTAAAACCCTTCGGATGAAATGCATTAGGCATCGTCAAGAGCAGTCCATATTTCAGGTAGAAGATGATGTAATTGTTCTAAATGGAAAGCTCTTGAAATTATTCCATGATATACAAAATGTGTTTTTATGTTATAGCACAGAATATGTAATGATTACAATGGAATATATTGTGCATTTCCATGTTGCTGCAGAAAGTACTTTTTTACTCACATCCTCTAGATGTCCCTCTAGTTCCAAGTATTCAACTTGTTCTGCTCTAAAAGTTAGTTGAGAATGCAGATAGCTGGGTGACAAAGATAAGACTGTGACTACATTTCCTGCATTGCTGAAAACGCAACAGCATACACAGATAGATCTGTATGCTACTGTTTTCAGCAACGCAGGAAATGTAGTTACAGTCTTATCTTTCTATATATACACTAGCAGAATACCCGCGACTTCGCTCGCGGAAAATGATATGTTAAACTGTTGGTTAGGTTATACTTGCTAAGGTTAAATTTTCAGTTTAACCCTGAAGTAGACATCTTCAGACTTTAAAATTAGCTTTTACTACTCTTCTTTTGTGTTAAATTGGCATTAACAGTCGTTTAGTTTTACAAATCTGTTGTAACATTGAAGTGAACAATTACTACTTTTTGAACTATTTTTTAATAAATATTAAAATTGACTCTCCTTTTACAAACACATAAAAAATTAAGAAGAGGACAGCATAGTGCAACCCTTTACCTCCCTCCCCCCTATCAGGGGTTAATGGACTAAGGAGTAAGATTGATTTACAGATACACAGCTGTCTATTGTAGTTCTTTTTGGTAAACAACGTTTTTCATTTTACCTTCAGGTGCATATATAAAAAGATTTTTGGGGGGTACCCACCCTAGAGCAAGCAACATAAAGTTGACTCTTCCAAACTCAAGTCAGCCTGCCTTTGTCTTCGCATAAGTTGCATATGTCGTATGCGGTTATTTTGACCAAATTCATCCTTTTGTTCAGATGTTTCTGCATCCCTTGATTCAGCCTGTCTCATCTGATTCTCCTGAAAACGACATTCCCGGTATTCAGATGTTTCACTTTCCCTTGATTTAGCCCGTCTTATCCGATTCTCCTGAAGACGACATTCCCGGTATTCAGATGTTTAAGCTTCCCTTGATTCAGCCTGTCTTATCCGATTCTCCTGAAAACGACATTCCCGGTATTCAGATGTTTCAACTTCCTTTGATTCAGCCTGTCTTATCCGATTCTCCTGAAGACGATGTTCCCGGTATTCAGATGTTTAAGCTTCCCTTGATTCAGCCAGTCTCATCCGTTTCTCCTGAAGACGACGTTCCCGTTGTTCACATATTTCAGCTTCCTTTAATTCAGCCTGTCTCATCCATTTTGTAACAAGCTGGGTCTCGCGTTGTTATATTGTCTTAGCTAATTGAGACAGTTTTGCTTTCTTAGCATTTGGATTAACTTCCCCAATAGATGGTCTCTTTTTGTGCGGCATTTTAAAAAACAGTCCTGAGCATTATGACCCTTAGTAATCACCTCACATTGATCAGAGATCTAACGGGTAAATCTATATATATAAAGCGGAAAATGTGTGGCTACCTCACAGTCCATATCAACCAATCAGAGCTCAGTTTTCACTTTACCTCAGCAGCTTCAATGCAGAAAGCTGCACTCTGGTTTCTATAGGCAACCAGAATGATCTTATTGTGAGACAATTTTCATGAATGATGCCCCAGTTACTTCTGCAACAGCAGTTTCTCTAATTACAGACTTTACAGCAACTTATCATATTGCCCCACCTTAGTGACTATATGCTTGCTGCCCCTTTTAACCCCTTTCTGGCCCAGGGCGTATTAATACGTATCTGTGCCCTGGGCCTTATGGGCCTGATTCGTATTAATACACCCTGGCAATTTCGCCCGCACACAAGCGGTGCGGGCGAGATCGCCGCCGGGTGTCAGCTGATTGTTATAGCTGACACTGGGTGCTATGTGCAGGGAGCAGTCCCGCACCGCTCCGAGCACATTAACCCCAGAAATGCTGTGATCGAAATCGATCGCAGCATTCCGGTGGCAAGAGGAGGTAAGCGCTATATTTACCTTCTCTGTCGGCATCCAGCGGCTTCTGAGTCCGGTCCTGGATGTTGCCATGGTGACCCGATGTCATCATGACAACATCCGAGTCACCAGAAGGCAGGAAGTTGCTTTGGTCATGCGCGACCAAAGTGACTTCTCCCTGTGCAGTGCTGACAGGCTGCATAGCACAGGGATGGTTCGGCATTCCTGTGCTATACAGCCGATCAGGCTGCAAAAAGTGAAAGTCCCATAGTGGTACAAAGTGTAAAGTAATAAAAATGTCAGAAGGTGAAAAAAAAATGAAAAAACAATTGTAAAAATATAAAAAAAATGAAAAAAAAATTATAAAAAAATATATCTATTTTGTACCCATAAATAAATAATCTTATGAAAAAAAACAAAACAATAAAATTACACATATTTGGTATCAGCGCGTCCATAACGACCTGTCCTATAAAACTGTCCCACTAGTTAACCCCTTTAGTGAACACGGTAAAAAAAATAAATAAAAAACTAAACATAAAATGATCTTTTATCATCATACCGCCAAACAAAAAATGGAATAACACGCAATCAGAATGACGAACGTAAATAAAAATGGTACCGCTGAAAATGTCATCTTGTACCGCAAAAAACAAGCCACCATACAGCTCCAATGGCCGAAAAATAAAAAAGTAATAGCTCTCAGAATAAAGCGATGCAAAAACAATTCTTTTTTCTATAAAATAGTTTTTATTGTGTAAAAGCGCCCAAAAAAATAAATAAAAATAAATGTGGTACCACTATAAACGTACTGACCTGAAGAATAAAGCTGCCTTATCAATTTTACCACACGCAGGACGGCATAAAAAACAAACAAAAAAACAATTCCTGAATTGTTGTTTTTTGTTTATTCTGCCTTCTAAAAATCAGAATAGAAAGTGATCAAAAAATGTCACGTGTAGAGATGAGCGTTGTTCTACTCGAACTGTTCGCCAATCTCAAATTCGAGCTGTTTTGGGCGGTGTTCGAGCCGTTCGGCGAACACGAACAATTTGAGAAAAATTCGGCTGTTCGAGGTTATGTTCGATAACTGTTCGTGCACCAAAATCATAACTGGATTTTTTCTCAGTAATGATGAAAATTAATGTTAATACGCAGTTTGAGTGTACAGCGGGGTGGGGGGAGGGGCAGGGGATGGATCTCTGCAGGAACAATGAAGATCTCCATTTTTTTTTCTCTTTCCCGCATTTACAGTGGGGAGGTGCAATCTGTCAGCCTATCAGCAGCGCACACACGGAGCGAAGTGCTTTTTTTCACACAAGCAAGGGCATGTGTCATTGGCAGTGTATGTCACATGTCCTTGCCCTATAAGACCAAGCCATTTTCCCCGTCGCCACCATTTTCTCACTGCTGCAGCTGCGTGTTAGACGGCACCGCTGTTGCTGTGTGCGCTATACCTTGTTAATTTCAAGCCAATTTTCGCACAAATCTACAGATAGCTTGGGAGTAGGGAATAGTTCTGATTGCAGTCCTTTTAAGGACTAGGTTACAGCATTTCCTACGACTTTTATCAGGCAGGTCTGTGCTCTTAAATAGATAGATTGTGGGAGTAAAGACTAATTGTAATTGGAGTCCTTTTCAGGACTAGGTTACATCAGTTCCTATCAGTTTTTGCCAGGCAGGTCTGTGCCAGTGCTGTGCAAGTTTTTTTCACAGCATTTGGCTGAATCTAGCAAAGCTAATCCTTTTTGGCCTATTGCAGAGTGTGTTAGTCAGTGGAGTAGCCTATCTGTGTTGCAAGACATACCACCTGTGTATAGAATACCAATTTTTTTACTGCACCTAGTGAAGTAAAATCTTTTGGGCATAGCATCATTCTATTAGTCCATCTATACTGACCTCCATCAGGTTGCAAATTGAATATAATTTTTTTCTGCATCTAGCTCTGAAAAAATATTGGGCTTCTAGCTGTGTGTGGGACTTGTTGTATTAGTCCATCTATACTGACCTCCATCAGGTTGCAAACTGCATATATTTTTTACTTCATCTACCTCTGAAAAAATATTGGGCTTCTAGCTGTGTGTGGGACTTGTTCTATTAATCCATCTATACAGACCTCCATCAGGTTGCAAACTGAATATATTTTTTTCTGCATCTACCTCTGAAAAAATGTTGGGCTTCTAGCTGTGTGTGGGACTTGTTGTATTAGTCCATCTATACTGACCTCCATCAGGTTGCAAACTGAATACATTTTTTTCTGCATCTACCTCTGAAAAAATATTGGGCTTCTAGCTGTGTGTGGGACTTGTTGTATTAGTCCATCTATACAGACCTCCATCAGGTTGCAAACTGAATATATTTTTTTCTGCATCTACCTCTGAAAAAATATTGGGCTTCTAGCTGTGTGTGGGACTTGTTGTATTAGTCCATCTATACTGACCTCCATCAGGTTGCAAACTGAATATATTTTTTTCTGCATCTACCTCTGAAAAAATATTGGGCTTCTAGCTGTGTGTGGGACTTGTTCTATTAATCCATCTATACAGACCTCCATCAGGTTGCAAACTGAATATATTTTTTTCTGCATCTACCTCTGAAAAAATATTGGGCTTCTAGCTGTGTGTGGGACTTGTTGTATTAGTCCAGCTATACTGACCTCCATCAGGTTGCAAACTGAATATATTTTTTTCTGCATCTACCTCTGAAAAAATATTGGGCTTCTAGCTGTGTGTGGGACTTGTTCTATTAATCCATCTATACAGACCTCCATCAGGTTGCAAACTGAATATATTTTTTTCTGCATCTACCTCTGAAAAAATATTGGGCTTCTAGCTGTGTGTGGGACTTGTTGTATTAGTCCATCTATACTGACCTCCATCAGGTTGCAAACTGAATATATTTTTTTCTGCATCTACCTCTGAAAAAATATTGGGCTTCTAGCTGTGTGTGGGACTTGTTCTATTAATCCATCTATACAGACCACCATCAGGTTGCAAACTGAATATATTTTTTTCTGCATCTACCTCTGAAAAAAATATTGGGCTTCTAGCTGTGTGTGGGACTTGTTGTATTAGTCCATCTATACTGACCTCCATCAGGTTGCAAACTGAATATATTTTTTTCTGCATCTACCTCTGAAAAAATATTGGGCTTCTAGCTGTGTGTGGGACTTGTTCTATTAATCCATCTATACAGACCTCCATCAGGTTGCAAACTGAATATATTTTTTTCTGCATCTACCTCTGAAAAAATATTGGGCTTCTAGCTGTGTGTGGGACTTGTTGTATTAGTCCATCTATACTGACCTCCATCAGGTTGCAAACTGAATACATTTTTTTCTGCATCTACCTCTGAAAAAATATTGGGCTTCTAGCTGTGTGTGGGACTTGTTGTATTAGTCCATCTATACAGACCTCCATCAGGTTGCAAACTGAATATATTTTTTTCTACATCTACCTCTGAAAAAATATTGGGCTTCTAGCTGTGTGTGGGACTTGTTGTATTAGTCCATCTATACTGACCTCCATCAGGTTGCAAACTGAATATATTTTTTTCTGCATCTACCTCTGAAAAAATATTGGGCTTCTAGCTGTGTGTGGGACTTGTTCTATTAATCCATCTATACAGACCTCCATCAGGTTGCAAACTGAATATATTTTTTTCTGCATCTACCTCTGAAAAAATATTGGGCTTCTAGCTGTGTGTGGGACTTGTTGTATTAGTCCATCTATACTGACCTCCATCAGGTTGCAAACTGAATATATTTTTTTCTGCATCTACCTCTGAAAAATTATTGGGCTTCTAGCTGTGTGTGGGACTTGTTCTATTAATCCATCTATACAGACCTCCATCAGGTTGCAAACTGAATATATTTTTTTCTGCATCTACCTCTGAAAAAATATTGGGCTTCTAGCTGTGTGTGGGACTTGTTGTATTAGTCCATCTATACTGACCTCAATCAGGTTGCAAACTGAATATATTTTTTTCTGCATCTACCTCTGAAAAAATATTGGGCTTCTAGCTGTGTGTGGGACTTGTTGTATTAGTCCATCTATACAGACCTCCATCAGGTTGCAAACTGAATATATTTTTTTCTGCATCTACCTCTGAAAAAATATTTGGCCTTCTAGCAGTGTGTGGGACTTTCTCTATTAGTCCATCTATACAGACCTCCATCAGGTTGCAAATTAAAAATAATTTTTATCTGCATCTAGCTCTGAAAAAATATTTGGCCTTCTAGCAGTGTGTGGGACTTTCTCTATTAGTCCATCTATACTGACCTCCATCAGGTTGCAAATTGAATATAATTTTTTTCTGCATCTAACCCAGCCAATAGTTTTGGCCTAATACCACAGTTTGGCCACTCAGCTCTGCTCGGTTCCCATCCATTGTTTTTTTGTGCAAACAACTCCAGAGTTGTTAATTAGTTAACCACCAAAATGAGTGGAAAAAGGCCTGCTGCTGGTGGAAAGGGGAATAGGCGTGTTGGGAAGGGGAAAAAAGGTTGTGTCCGTGGGGTAGGTGTTAAAGCAACAGTAACATGTGCAGAAGAAAGACCATCTTCCAGCCAAACTAAAATGTCTACTTCTTTTAGCGGACAATGTGATAAGATCCCTTTCTTACGGCCACGCCAATCGCTACAAATTCCAGATGAGGCACAAAAACAGCAGGTGCTTCAACGGATATCAAGTGCTCCTTTAAGTGGACTCTCCTCCACATCAACTTCAACATCACAAATACTCCAGTCCTCAAAGGTGTCACCCCAATCGCAATTGCTTCCTCACAGCTCCCAAATCTCCAGCTGCCTGTCTGAGTATGAGGTAGAACAGATGGTTGAGTCTGCAGAGCTGTTTACTCATACTATAGCCTGGGAATCAGAGGTCGACTCCAGCGCTTCTGTGAATCCAGACGAGGAAATGATCTGCACTGATGCCCAGAATCTTTATGAGTCGGATCCAGGACCAGACGCAGAAGGTTCTGACCATAATGTAGACCCTCATTCCCAAACTGTAACTCCTGTTGGTGGAGACAATGAGGAAGACGATGATAAGACTCAAATACCTGATTGGAGCGACAACTTTAGTTTTTTGTCAGGGCAGGAACAGGTTGGCTCTGAGGACGACGGGTGTGATAACGCACAGGGTGATGATGATGAGGTTGGAGATCCCACTTACTGTCAACCCACAGTCAGCCAAGAGATGAGGTCAGCAGAGGAGGTGGAGGAAGATGCTAGTGACGAAGAGGTCAGGTTGCGCCTTCCTGGACAGAGACGTAGTACTGGAAGCACGTCAACAACTGCATCCTCAAACACAACTCTGCCTCTCACCACAAGTCGTGGTGGCTCTTCAGGTCGCATGGGGGCTAAGCCTTCGACATCGATAGCACCACCTTTGGATCAAGGCAACCTAACATGTCCGCCTGCATCTTCCTCACAGATCGGCAGTTTGCCGGGGACACCCTTATCAACCCCGTCTAAGCACAATAGCCAGCCCTCGGTCCCTCAGATGTGGAGAAGTAAAAGACCATTTCCTCCTAGCCATGAGAAAGCTAAGAGGTTGAATTTCACCATCTGCAAGTTCTTGGCTACAGAAATGCTGCCTTTCCGCCTGGTGGACACAGAGGATTTTCGAGACCTTATGTCCGTCGCAGTGCCCCAGTACCAGATGCCCAGTCGGCACTACTTCTCAAAGAAAGGTGTGCCTGCGCTCCACCAGCATGTCGCACACAACATCACCGCTTCTTTGAGAAACTCTGTGTGTGACAGGGTGCATTTCACCACAGACACTTGGACGAGTAGGCATGGACAGGGGCGTTACATGTCGCTGACTGGGCACTGGGTAACTATGGTGACAGCAGGACAAGGGGCTGCTGTCCAAGTCTTGCCGTCCCCACGAGTTGTGCGTCAATCCTCTTTATGTCAAAGTTCCTCCACTGCTTCTGCCTCCTCAACCTCCTCTTGGTCTTCCACCTGCACCCAAAGCCTGTCTGGTCATGCCACAAGCTTTCTAACTGCGCAGAAGGGATCCTGCACACCTCCTTACTATGCTGGCAGTAGGGCTCAACGTCATCAGGCGGTTTTTACATTGAAATGTCTGGGAAATGTGAGTCACACAGCTGAGGAGTTGTGGTCAGCTCTGGAGAACCAATTTCATGAATGGTTGTCTCCACTGGACCTAAAACCAGGGAAGGCCGTGTGCGACAATGCAGCAAACCTGGTTGCGGCCCTTCGCCGGGGCAATGTCACACACGTGCCTTGTATGGCTCACGTGTTGAACCTGGTTGTCCAGCAATTTTTAGCCCACTATCCCAGACTAGATGGCCTTCTGCAGAGGGCACGGTCGCTGTGTGCTCACTTTCGCCATTCGCATCCCGCAGCTCAGCGACTTACATCTCTACAGAAGTCGTTGGGCCTGCCACTTCACCGGCTAAAATGCGATGTGCCTACCCGGTGGAATTCAACTCTGCACATGTTGCAGCGACTGTGGCAGCACCGACAAGCCCTGGTGCAATACGTTCTGACGTATTGCCTGGGCCAAGGAGATTCAGAGGTGGGGCAAATCACGCTGGAGGAGTGGTCTCAGATCAGGGACCTATGCACCCTTCTGCACAGTTTTGAAATGGCGACGAAGATGTTTAGTGCTGACGATGCCATTATCAGCATGACTATTCCGGTGATTTACATGCTGGAGCACATGTTAAACAGAATTCGGAGTCACGTGGTGGCACAAGAGGAGGTGGAGGAAGTAGAGGAGGAGGAGTTGTATGTGGAAGGGCTAACATCTGCAAGGTCCAGACGGTCGGCAGCACCAAGGCGGCAGGCATGTGAGGGTGGGGGAGATGGTTTTACCAGGGCGCATGGTAGCAGCCAAACTAGTGAGGAAGGTGCAGGAGCCCAGGAAGAAGTGGAGGACGAACTGATGGAAGACTCATCAGATGAGGGAGACCTTGATCACATTTCTGTTGTGCGAGGTTGGGGGGAGAGGACAGAGGAAGGAAGCATGATTGTTACCTCGCCACCAACACAACAGGGACTTGGTGCTCCTGGATGCGCAACACACATGAGTGCCTTCTTGCTGCACTACCTGCAACATGACCCTCGAATTGTGAGAATTAGAAATAATCCTGACTACTGTGTTGCCACACTGTTAGATCCCCGGTACAAAAGTAAATTTGCAGAAATTATTCCTGACATAGAAAGGGATGCACACATGCAGGAGTATCAGCAGAGACTGTTGCAGAATCTTACATGTGCTTTTCCACAAAATACCAGTGGTGCACGTAGTGAATCTCACAGTTCCAACTTGCCAACCGTGGGACCGTCAAGTGTTCAGCACTCAAACCGTAACAGAACCACAGTATCTGCTGGTAACATCAATTTTGCGGAATCATTTCACCACTTTTTTAGCCCATAATTTGCAAGGCCACAGGAGACAAGAAGTCTGACACATAGTCAACGCCTAGAGACGATGGTACAGGAGTATCTCCAAGTAAACATTGAAGCCACGACTGTGTCACTGGACCCTTGCTCTTTTTGGGCTTCCAATCTGGATAAATGGCCGGAGCTAGCCACTTACGCCTTGGAGATCTTGTCATGCCCCGCAGCCAGCGTTCTGTCTGAACGTGTGTTCTGCGCTGCTGGTGGTGTGCTGACAGATAAGCGCATGCGGCTCTCCACTGATAATGTAGACAGACTCACGTTCATAAAGATGAACAAATCATGGATCCGAAACGACTTTTCTACCCCTGTGTCATCCTGGGGAGAGTAAAAGCTTGATGATTGGTTAAAATCACCCTACCAACCGTTTTAAGCTTTCAAATTACTAATCATGTTTATCTGTATCTTGGCTGGAAAATAATTTGGGCTTTGTAGCAGTGTGCAGCACTGATTCTATTAGGCCATCTATAATAAGCTCCACCAGATTTAAAATTACTAATCATGTTTATCTGTATCTTGACTGGAAAATAATTTGGGCTTTGTAGCAGTGTGCAGCACTGATCCTATTAGGCCATCTATACTAAAGCTTCACCAGATTTAAAATTAATAATAATTTTTAGCTGCATCTAGCCCGGAAAATAATTTTGGGGCTCCGAGATGCGCAAGACACATAAGTGCCTTCTTGCTGCACTACCTGCAGCATGACCCTCATATTGTCAGAATTCGAAGTAATCATGACTACTGGGTTGCCACACTCTTAGATCCCCCAAACTTTTCGATCAACCTTTTCATTTTAATAAAGACCAAAAAAATGGTCATTTTTGAAATTATAAGCATTAGCAGGTTGTTAGAAACTGAAATCAAACAGTTTTCAACTCAAAACTTTATTCTAGGTGATGTTACATTTTCACATAGGACCCCTTGTTCGAAAGGAGCTTCTGAACTCTCTCGTCCATTGAATTTGTCAGGTTTTGGATGGTTTCTGCTTCAATTGTTTTGCATGAGGACAGAATACCCTCCCAGAGCTGTTGCTTAGATGTGAACTGCCTCCCGCCATCATAGACACTCCTTTTAATGATGCTCCAAAGGTTCTGAATGGGGTAGAGGTCAGGGGAGCATGGGGGTCACACCATAAGTTTGTCCCCTTTTATGCCCATATCAGCCAGAGATGCAGATGTTTTATGTGCAGCATGAGATGGTGCATTATCATGCAGAAAAATGATCTTGCTGTGAAATACACGGTTCTTCTTGAACCATGGCAGGAAGTGCTGTTTGAGAAAATCCACATACATTATGGAGTTCATCTTTAGCGCCTTCAGGGATCCTAAAGGGGCCGACAATCTCTCTCCCCATGATTCCAGCCCAAAACATTACTCCACCTCCTCCTTGTTGGCGCTGTTGCCGTGTTTGCGTGGGGTGTCCATCAACCAGCCATCCTCCACTCCATCCATCTGGACCATCGAGCGCTGCACGGCACTCATCCGTGAACAAAACAGTTTTGAAATCAGTCTTCATGTAATGTTTGGCCCACTGGAGCCGTTTCTGCTTGTGTGAAGTGGATAGAGGAGGTCGACAGGATGGCGTATGCACAGCTGCAAACCTCTGAAGGACCCTGCATCTTGTTGTTCGGGGGACGTTGGAGGCACAAGCAGCTTCAAAAACTTGTCTGCTGCTATGACAAGGCTTTTTTGCCGCTGCTCTTTCAACCTGACGTAATTGCCTGTAGGAAAGAGTCCTCAATTTGCCCTTATCAGCACGCACACGTGTGTACTGTGAATCAGCTACATACTTCTTGATTGCCAAGACACTTCATCCTGATCATCGCACAATGTTGATTGTAGTCATGCCTTGACCTAAACACTCCACAATTTGTTGCTTCTCAGCAGCCGACACATCCTTTTTCTTTCCCATTTTGGCAGAAATTGTAGGCTGCTTAATAATGTGAGACAGCCTTCTTAAGTAGTCTTGCCTTTCATTGGACACACCTGCCAAACTAATTAGCACAGGTGTCTGCAATTGCTTACAGTGATATAAAGAGCCCTGACACACATCACCATCAATGAGTTTAACTGACAAACAAACAAATTCTTCCCTTATCACTCCTAAACACTTTTTGCATAATAATTTGGAACACAGTGTACATGTGCTTTTCCACAAAACACCAGTGGTTCACGTAGTGAATCTTACAGTTCTAACTTGCCAACCGTGGTCTGTATGGAGTTGTTCAATAAAGGGCCCAAAATTAAGATAACATAGATGAGAGAGGTCTCTATGAATAGGAATTCCTAAGTATTTGATACCCTGTGAGGGCCAGGCAAAGGGAAAGTTGGACTGGATGGAATCCTATATGGATTTGGGGAGGGAGACATCGAGGGCCTCAGACTTCGCTGCATTGATTTTAAAATTTGACCATGTAACAAAGTGATCTATTTCAGCCATAACAGCATGGATGGATATATGTGATTGAGTGATATATACTAGGACATCATCAGCAAATAGAGAGCACTTGTACTCGGTGCCTCCCACCTCAATCCACCTAATATTGGGGTTATGGCGAATTGATGAGAGCAGGTGCTCCGTCACTAGGATGTATAAGAGAGGGGACAGAGAACATCCCTGCCTTGTCCCATTGGTGATTGTGAAAGGTGATGAAAATGTTCTGACGCGCCCCCTGGGCCTTGGGACACCCGGAGCCGGACCCTTTTTGGTGGATGCTGGTGGTTGTAGTCTCCGTGGCGGCAACCCGGTTCCGTGGCTCAGGGCGGTCAAACCAGTGGCGGAACTATTTATGTGGTTTTGATGTTTAAATGTCCGACTATGCCACCCGTGGATTGCGGTCAGAGTGAACCACCGCTCCAGGGCAGACCGCTGAGGCTGGTGTTGTGGGTGCAGCAGAGCGTAGCATAACTCCCCACAGGAGGAGTATAGCCTCAGGGCAGTGTATGCGGAGGATGGGGGTGATGGTGCAGGGCAGCAGCAGTAACGACACGGAGTCAGTGATGCAGTCCAGGGCCTTTACTCACAGTTCTTATTATCCAGACCACGTCTGCAGGTAACGGCTGCCCACGTCGTACTGTGCTCACCAGGTGAGGGGCTCAGACAACTCCCAGATAACTTTGGAGTGCTTCACAGGACCCCCTTTGTGTGTCCTTTGTCTGGCCTTTCTTACCAACCCTTCTGTCCGGCTGCCTCGGGCCTCCTCTTGGTAAACTTGGCGCCAGTTTCCCTGACCCTATGTGGTGCCTTCCTAGCGGGTGTAGCGAGGGGCTGCGCCACATAAAATGTCACAGCCTCCTGTTTCTAGCTGAGGGTCATTTCCTGCCTCCACTAGTTTCGGGGACCGGTCTCCCCCTTTGGCCTGACCCCTCCACGCAGGTGGATTCGGGCGTGCGGTGGCGACTCGCCCGTCTGCACCCCTGAGATCCCTTCGTTCCTCGTTCCTGGAGCCTTCTCCGCTCCTCTTCCTTCCTTCTCCCTCTTCCAGGCCTGGGCCTCTGTTACTAGGCCCACCTCCGGAGCAGAGCTCATGCAGAGCCCCTGCTCCCTGCCACTTCTGCTCAGACTTCTCTGCACTGAACTAAGATGGTGCCCACCTTTTATACTCCCTTCTCAATGCACCCAGGAACTGCTTCTTCCCTGCTCCTGCACTACAGGGTTCCCCTTCCTCAGTGTTCCCTCCCCCCACTCCAGCCAGGGACAGGGACTGTCGTGCCCATCTCAGGGGCATATTGGTCGCCCTGCCCCACGGCAATGTGGTGTAATGCATGCAGGTGTCGGGTCCTGATCCACACTCCATCCTTACCTGAGAGTGAGATATCACACCTCTGGGTAAGGTGCAATACCTCTGTAGCAACCGAGCCCTCAGGGTGCTACAGTTCCATTTATCTTCAGCCTAGGTGACGTATTGCGATACAGGGCCGTGATTTTGGCTATAAAAGGGTCCCCTAGACCCCTACCCCAAGCTTTTTAAGAGAATCATATATGGCGTGCCAGGAGACTCTATGGAATGCTTTCTCAGCATCCAACGAGAGTATCTAATTACAAATTTTTAACTGCATCTAGCCCAGGAAATACTTTGTGCCTAGTAGCAGGGTCTGTTAGTCAGCGGATTATCCCGGCTGTTAAGCAAGCTACACCACCTGTAGTTTGGACACTTCATTTTTTCAAAGGAAATGCTTCGGGACCACAGGATACTCAGTGAAGAGCATCAGGAGGCACCCCAAGGCATAGGGGCTCGGACTGGCAGTAGGATGCCTTGCGGTGGACAGCCGAGCTCGATCCTTATAAAAGCTTTTTAACTGCAGCAGCTTTAGTGGACGCTACTGGAGCTGGAATTACGCGGCTGCTGGCATGAGACTTGCCCTCCAATAGATCCTTGTAAATGGATTTAAAGTGTATTTATTCAAATTAGAGAGACAATTTAAATTAAAAAGCTTAGAGCTGCCTCCACCACAGGGGGGCTCGCTCGACCCACCAGCGGACAGGCACCAGTATTGGGAGAGGGGGGCTGGCCGTCAGCGTTCACCGCGGCTCTGGCACAAACCCGGCGACACGGAGGTGGCACGGGCAGGAGCGGACTGAGCGTGTCGGCTTCTCACTTTTTGGATTTTAGAAGGGCATGACATGCCTATTTCTGTGTCTCCCCCTCCTTTTACTCCTCCACCTCTTTTATTTTCGCATGACTATATGTACTTGTCACTTTTCCATGTGTTAGTTGTGTCTTCTGAGCAGTTTGTCAGCTTTTGGACACCTTTGAAGGTGTTTTCTATGTGTTTCTATGTGTTTTTGTTTGCCTGCCATTGGTTTTAACGGTGTTCGAAGGTGTTCGACGAACAGTTCGACGAACAGTTCGGCGAACACACGGGTGTTCGACGAACCGAACCGAACTCGAACACTACGGGGTTGGCTCAACACTACTTACAGCAGCCATGCACAGCTGTCACCATCTCCAGATGTGACAGCTGTGCATGGGAGATCAGCGCAGGAACGTGGACAGGTAACTATTTTTTTTTAGTAAACTAAGAATTAAATAAAATGGTGTGTTTTATTTCAAATAAATTATTTTTTTCTGGGTGTAGTGTGTTTTTTTCTTTTCAACACTTTGTAGATTAGTAATGGGGGTGTCTTATAGACGCCCATCATTACTAACCTGGGCTTCATGGCAGCTGGCGCTGACATGAACCCCAACCAACCCTATTACCCCCTGCCACCGCACCAGGGCAGCGTGGAAGAGCGAGGCTAAGGGCCAGAATTGGCACATCCTTTGGATGCGCCATTTCTGGGGTGGCTGACGGCTGGTGTTTCTAGCCTGGGAGGGGGCCAATATTCATGGCACCCTTCCTGGGCTATTAATATCAGCCCCCAGCTGTCTGCCTAGCCTTTGCTAGCTATTAAAATAGGGGGGACCCCACATCATTTTTTTGGGGGGGTCCCCCCATTTTAATAGCTAGTAAAGGCTAGGTATTCAGCTGGGGGCTGATATTAGTAGTATGGGAAGCTCTGTGGGTATTACCCCCTTCCCAGGCTTCAAACATCTGCCCCAGCCGTCGGCTTAACCTCCGCTAGAGACTAAAATTATGGGGGATTCCACGCCAATTTTTTTTTAAATAAATCCTTTATTTTAACACTAAATGACATTTGAGGAGTTAATAAAGATGCAGTCCCTAAATTAATATTTATTTTTTAATTAATTTTTCCCAAAAATGTTGACGTGGGCTTTGCCATAATTTTGTATGCCAGCCAGGTACAGCATCCAGCTTCTATGAACGCGCCATTTTCCGCGGTGGCTGCGGACTGCAATTTGCAGTGGGGGGGGGGGGGCAGAAAGCTTGGGCCTCCCTGCGCTGCAGATTCCTGCCCCCAGCTGCCTAGTTGTACCTGGCTAGACACAAAAATAGGGCGAAGCCACACGTATTTTTTTTTTTAAATTATTTCATGAAATTCATGAAATAATAAAGAAAAAAAGGGCTTCCCTATATTGTTGTGTCCAACCAGGTACAAATAGGCAGCTGGTGGTTGGGGGCAGCCCGTTCCTGCCTGCTGTACCTGGCTGGACACAAATATAGGGCGAACCCCCACGTCAATTTTTTTTTAATTATTTCAGGAAATTCATGAAATAATTAAAAAAAAATTGATGTGGGGCTTTGCCCTATATTTGTGTCCAGCCAGGTACAGCAGGCAGGAATGGGCTGCCCCCAACCACCAGCTGCCTATTTGTACCTGGCCGGACACAACAATATAGGGAAGCCCTTTTTTTTTTAAATTATTTCATGAAATAATTTAAAAAAAATTGACGTGGGGCTTCGCACTATATTTGTGTCCAGCCAGGTACAGCAGGCAGGAACGGGCTGCCCCCAACCACCAGCTGCCTATTTGTACCTGGCCGGACGCAACAATATAGGGAAGCCCTTTTTTTCTTAATTATTTCATGAATTTCATGAAATAATTAAAAAAAAAAAATACGTAGAGCTTCGCCCTATTTTTGTGTCCAGCCAGGTACAACTAGGCAGCTGGGGGCTGGAATCTGCAGCGCAGGGAGGCCCAAGCTTTCCGGGCCCCCCCCGTGGCAAATTGCAGTCCGCAGCCACCCCGGAAAATGGCGCGTTCATAGAAGCGCCATCTTCTGGCGCTGTACCCAACTCATCCAGGGCCCTGGTGCGGTGGCTCACTGGGTAATAAAGGGGTTAGGGCCAGCTTGGTATTATCAGCTGGCCCTAAGCCCGAATTTCATGGGGTCACGCCAATATTAGACATGACCGCCATGAATTTCTAGTAAAGTATTTATAAAAAACCCACAACACCCAGAATATAGTCCTTTAATTGAAATAAGCACACAATTCTTTATTGTTCTAAATTAAACCATACTTACCATCACGTCCATTCCAGCTGAAGTCAACGATCTCCTGCAATAAATGAAAAATAATAAACCAACCTCATCCTTACCTTTCCATGGTTCCTAGGACAGCTTCAGCTCTGCTACATTGAGATGACAGGCTGGACCTGCAGAACGCTGCCATTCAGCCTGTCATCCCGTGGACACTGAGAAGCGCAGGCATGCTTGCGCTCCTCAGTGTCAGTCTGTGACGGCATCCAGATGAGCCGAGTCTCTCATGGTCACCGCATGCGCAGGAGAATTCTCCCACGCTGTCAGTGACGTGCATGAGGTGAGCTGAGTTCATTGTCGGCTCATCTGGGTGCCGTCACAGCCAGACTCTGAGGAGAGCAAGCATGCCTGCGCTTCTCAGTGTCCGCAGGATGACAGGCTGGATGGCAGCTTTGTGCTGCGGTCCAGCCTGTCATCTCGATGTAGCAGAGCTGAAGCTGTCCTGGGAACCATGGGAAGGTAAGGATGATGTTGCTTTATTATTTTATTTTTATTGCAGGAGATCGTTGGCTTCAGCTGGAATGGGTATGACGGTAAGTATGGTTTAATTTAGAACAATAAAGAATTGTGTGTTTATTTCAATGAAAGGATTTTATTCTGGGTGTTTGTGTTTTTTTTTAACTTTGACTATGGGGTTAGTAATGGGGGTGTCTTATAGACGCCTCTCCATTACTAACCTGGGCTTGATGTCAGCTGGCATTATAAGCTGACATCAACCCCAACCCTATTACCCCACTGCCACTGCTACAGGGCAGTGGGAAGAGCGAGGCTAAGTGCCAGAATTGGCGCTTCCTATGGATGCGCCATTTCTGGGGTGGCTGACGGCTGATGTTTCTAGCCTGGGAGGGGGCCAATATTCATGGCACCCTTCCTGGGCTATTAATATCAGCCCCAGCTGTCTGCCTAGCCTTTGCTAGCTATTAAAATAGGGGGGACCCCATGTCATTTTTTTTGGGGTCCCCCATTTTAATAGCTAGTAAAGGCTAGGTATTCAGCTGAGGGCTGATATTAGTAGCCTGGGAAGCTCCGTGGGTATTACCCCCTTCCCAGGCTTCAAACATCTGCCCCAGCCGTCTGCTTAACCTCCGCTAGAGACTAAAATTAGGGGGAACCCCACGCCAATTTTTTTTTTAATAAATCCTTTATTTTAACACTAAATGACAAGTACAGTAATCAACACTATCACTGTACTTCTTATATATGTGACTGACATGTTTCTATCTATCTAATCTATGTGTGATGCTCTATTCTTTCTGTTATAAATTGTCGGGTACAGATGCTGAATTGCTGGCCGGCTTTTTCAAAGAGACGGTGCATGAAAACACTAATATTTTTTTAAATAAATCCTTTACACTAAATGACAAGTACAGTAAGCCACACTGTCACTGTACTTATTATATATGTGACTGACATGTTTCTATCTATCTAATCTATGTGTGATTCTCTATTCTTTCTATTCTAAATTGTCGGGTACCGCTGCTGAATTGCCGGCCGGCTTTTTTAAAGAGACGGTGCATGAAAGCACTAATATTTTTTTTAATAAAACCTTTACACTAAATGACAAGTACAGTAAGCAACACTGTCACTTTACTTCATATATATGTGACTGACATGTTTCTCTCTATCTAATCTATGTGTGAAGCTCTATTCTTTCTGTTATAAATTGTCGGGTACCGGTGTATGCCGCTGCTGAATTGCCGGCTTTCATGTTTCACTGTGAGCACTGTTCCCATCGATTTGGGCAACCACCTCCCCCAATACATTCTACATTATTGTTAGTTGTTTTCCTTCATGTAGAATTAACCTACAAGGAAAGAAAGGGTTTATTTTCATTCCGATATTTGTGTCCCATTGACTTGCATTGGTTTCCGGTATCGGAATCGTCGATATCCGATACTTTTTGGGTATCGGCCCGATCCAATCCGATCCGATATTTCCTGATATCGGAAGGTATCGCTCAAAACTAGTGATAACTTTTATTTTGCTATTCTCCAATATTTGGGATTGATAACAGATGCATAAGCTGCAAGTCAGGCCAACCTTTTATCCAGCTATTTTCTGGGAGTCGTCTATTCTACAAGTCAACCATTGATTAATGGTTGGGTGTGTTTCTTTTTTGGCTAAGGTTAAGAATCATAGAATGTTAGAGTTGGAAGGGACCTCCAGGGTCATCGTGTTCAACGCACTGCTCAATGCAGGATTCACTAAACCATCTCAGACAGATGTCTGTCCAGCCTCTGTTTCAAGACTTCCACTGAAGGGGATCTCATGACCAGGCACCACCAGGCACACCACTTGTCAAGTGGTCATCTGTGATTGAGAGTATCTCTGGCACTTCCAAGACTTGGACAAAACCTCAATTTTTCTTCAAGAAAAAAAAGTTGCAGATGAGTTATGTAAACTGCTCGAATTTGAATGACTTTTCTTCTATAGTGGAGCATTGATGTAGTGCACAAGTGGTGGTGATGATGTATTTTTACTACAAATCATGGCGTGTCAAGTTGACCCCAGCTGTAATTGTACACTTATCTGCCGTTATGGTAGCAATCAGACATATACATTTCTGCATGATACTTAAAAGTTGATGTCACCGCATCGCCTCTCTAAAGATGGGAATGCTCACTTCTATAGTATGTCTGTGCTCAGCTCTATTCTTGCATTTTTACAACCGTGTATTCTGTATGACCCACTTTTTCTCTTGTTTTCATCTTATTACTGCTCTGAAGATGTGAAGAATAGAAGTGTGGGAGTCACTTTGCTCCTCTGGCAGAAAGCATCCTCATTGTTATATGGCAGCAGGAGTATAACTTAAATACAGTAACAAAACCATTGGGATTTCCACATATAATAATGTGTGTACTGTGGGACACTCTCTTAGCTCGAGGTTCAAAGAAGACATAGAATCACATTGTGATGTAAACTAGTTCTGTAAATCTCTGGCTACCCTGTTTGGTTTCTGCCTCTTTCCATGTCAGAGTAGTCGATTTGCCCATTTCTCATGAAGGAACATGGCCTTTCTCATTTGGAGTGTAAAGTGACAGATTGCTGAAGTCTGCATTGACGTGAAGAGCTCTTATTGCCTTTCTCTGTTCTCAAGCAGGTAATGAATTACATTATCTTTATCCTGACTTCTGCTTCCAGTCCACCATAAACACCCACACAACAATGCTGATTAGATCCTGGTGGAATCACTCTGGGGATTGAAGATGCCATCTCTAGCTGTGTGCATCGGCTTAATATGCTTCTTTGTAGACATGAATTGACTTGGCTCTAGAGATCAAAGTTATGGTCCTTGTGCCTATTGACTACTCAGTGGTAATGGAATCATTTTCTTAGTGTCATGTAATCTGCTGCTCTTTTATTAGCCCGTGGATACCGTAAAACAGAATCCATTTTGTAACTAGACTGGCTTCTCCTACTTACTAGCTCTCAAACACAGCCAGGAAATCATGACCTTCAGAAAGGACTAAGATCTATTCTAGGTGAAAATGATTTATTGCAAAAGAGTCCATATACTCTGCCTGCTGTATATTCTCATCTTGATTACCATAACTTGCAACTAATCATTCTTTCCCTCTCCAAACCTTCCTCTCCAAACTAACATGATTGCAGCAGCCAGGTTCTTCTTTCTTTCCGAACCTACTGCCCCATGCCAGCAATTGCACTGGTTGGTTATTCACTGAGTTAGTACTCTCACCTACAAAGGTCCTGGCAATGCTTTATCGCCTTTCATCTCCTCTTCCACATTTGTCTGCTACCCTGCCCATCCTTTACATTCTGCCAATGATCTAAAATTGACATCCACCATGATACAAACTTACCACTCAAATTTCCAAGACTTTACTCATGCTGCAGCAGTTTTCTGAAATATGCTACCCAAGAAAATCTGGTTAATTCCCAACATCCACAGCTTTGAAAGCACCCTAAAAACACATATTTTTTAGGTGAGTACTGCACAAAAATTCACTGGCCAACATTATTTTTTACTTTTCATTCAATAGAAAGAGTAGTTAGATCATCATTTGTAAAAGAACATATTCAAGAAATGGCATAAAAAGGGGTATTCCCCTCTCTTATATTTATTGTATATCCACAGGAATAAATGTGTGTTAGATGCGGATCACACCAATGGCATCCACATCAATCTCGAGAATGGGGCCATTGTATTGCTGTCAGAATTTCCGTACAAATGAATGATAATCTCTCCACTGAAAGCAGCATGTGTCAGGAATTGTTCTTAAAGGGGTTGTCTGCTTCAAATCTGCAGTCACTATATTCGACTGCAGACTTGTGAATCTTCACATCGCGTGCACTGTGCACTGTGAGAATACTTTGGTGCTGGTACATATTCCCGGCAACATTCCGACTAGACTGTATCTGGCCTTGCACTATACACTTGCATTGAGTGAGGCCATTCCCTGCTAGTCGGCACGTGACCTCATGAATGCTAATCACATACTTGCGGTCACGCACACAGGAGAATCGTTACAGCAAGGAGTGTGTGAGATGTGAAGATTCACCAGTCTGCACTCACATAGACTGACAGCCGACTTGTAGCTTAAGACCGGATAACCCCTTTAAAGGGAACCTGTCATCAGGTTTTACCGATATGGTATATGGCCACCATCTTTCAGCCCTCATATACAGCTTTCCATAATGCTGTATATATGCCCCAGATCCAACCTGCAAGACAAGAAAACACCTTTTATTATAATCACCTGGGGGGCAGTCTGGACCAACGGGTGTAGCTTGTCTTGGTCAGGCGCCTCCCTTCTTCTTGTGATGCCATCCTCCTTCTTGCTTCGTGTGGATGGCGCATCCCATACATCATCCACACAGTCTCCCCGGCATCGCGCTCCTGTGCAGACGTACTTCTCTGCCCTGTCAAGGGTAGAGCAAAGTACTGCCGTGCGCAGGCACCGGGAAAGGTCAAAGAGCCCTGGTGCATGTGCCCTGCAGTACTTTACGCTGCCCTAGTCAGGGCAGAGAGAAGTACGCCTGCACAGGAGCATGATGCCAGTGAGCCTTTGTGGATGACGTAGGACGCATCATCCACACGAAGCATGAAGGAGGACGCGGCGTCACAAGAAGAAAGGTGGTGCCGGACTAAGACTAGCAACATCCCTTGGACCAGACCGCCCCACAGGGAAGTATGATAAAAGGTGTTTTTCTTGTCTTGCAGGCCGGATCGGGGGCATATATACAGCATTATAGAATGCTGTATATGAGGACTGAAAGGTGGAGGTCTTATCTCATATCGGTTAAACATGGTGACTGGTTTGCTTTAAGAAAGATTCAAGTCCCATGTGTGGGATTTGCATCAAGTATATGGTATATCCTGTATATACCATAAATGTACAATATGGGAATACCCTTTTAATGACGCACACACAAATATTACTTTTTCTTGCTGTAGTAACTATAGTTAGCCAGTGCCTGAGTATTTAGTATCAATCAGCCATATACAGGACAATGCCCAGGACTACAGTGATTTTTAATGATAATTGAATCTGGTTTAGTGACGGTAGTAATAAATGACTTGATTTACATGCAGCATGCGTAGCATTTGTTTCTTCAGGAAAGTTCGCAAAACGCGTTAATTAGATTTGTTTTATCGTTCCATTTAGATTGCAGATAAGATTGTGTATGAAAAACATGTCTGCTATTATCATCAAGCAAAGCTGTACAAGCGCTAGATAAAAAATTATTGGGTCACATCAAGCTGAGATCACATACTGGGGAGTACTATTACTCACATGATTGTTATTAGTATTTTCTTTTTTTTTTTTTTCCCGAAATTTCAAAACTAGTGCACATACCCTGTGAGTCGTGTTCTGCTTCAGGCATTTCTATCAGAATATGCAGTAGACAGCGCAGGAGAAAAGCTCATGGGAGCTGCACCGAGCACACACAGGAAAAAAAACCCTACGAATCTAACACGGGCTGTAGCTGGCAAGCATCACATCGATGAGGAGGGCTTCTTTTACCAGGGGTCAGGAAAAGAAAACATTTACTGTAAAAATATAGATGGAATATATTGTAACCGGCTATAGGTGCTGTTATAAAAGGCGGCCAGTGCCCAGGGCCACCATCATCCCATAAGGATGATTTATAACACAACGTTCCTGTTTAATCAACATAAACAGACTTGAGAATCTAGTTATAGGACCAATATATGGATTATTTTAATGGTAGCTATTGCTTCTTTTATTAGTGTTCATTTTAGCTATAGTATTTTTGTCATTTTTTTCTAACCTGTTTTCCTTTCTCTGCTTCCAAAATGGAAAGAAGAATCCTAAAAAATCCTTTGCTGGGAGCATTCAAGTATCTTGGTCTAGCTCTTGGGTGAAGCCCTCTATAGACCTAGCTCTGGAGTTAAGCTGCCCATGCACATTAGATAGCTGTCGAGAGAACGATTGTTCGGCCGACAGCTATCTATCCCATCTTCACTCATCATGGGAAAGCTCGACTCAGCAGAGCACTTCTTTGTTCTCTGGCAGAGGCTTATCCCAATGCAAAACTAAGGTATCGGGAGTTGAAATTCCAACCGACTAATTCATCTAGCTCTCTCGTCAACATCTGTTGGGGGATACTTAGGAGACCGCCATGCTCATTAGACCATCGGACGAGCCAAAGAAAATTAGTTCAGCTCACTTTCGTCTAATATATATGGGGCCTCCCCACTCTTCCCGGACTATGATGTATTTGTGCGGCTGATCCTCCTTTAAACTGTTGTGTTTAAGGGGCTGATCCTTTTATACTCCCTGGAGATACACCACTGCTAGAGTATGACAGTGGTTCTCTCATAAAGAACAAATGAGCACTTGGCCTCAATGGAGAAGTTGGGCGAGAAAGCTGTCTACCAAACGATTGTTCATCCAACCGCTATCTCATGTGTAGGGGCTCTTAAGGTGTAACCAATGGTCTGTAGCAGCTTGCTTATCTGGCTCTTGATGTCCATAAGTCCCCTTAAGATATATGGACAGATGTTGTTCCTATGGAACTTGTTCTTCCAGCCTTTATACAAAAGTCCTATTTCTATTCCAAATTTGGATTGGTTTTGCAATTGACCATCTTCTCTTTACAATTCTGAGCCATGTCTATTATACCATTGAACAGTTAGATGTTGAAAACATAATTTTTCTCAGTAGTTTGGTCTTAGTACAAGAACCAAGAATTAGTTCTCTTCTGCTTAAGCTGAGTCTATGGGATGGGATATAAAAATTACAGAAAACATAGTGCATGCATCCGACCGAGGATGTTTTCTTTTTATCGAGAGCCTCTGTGTAAAATTGCCTTCTTATCTATAACATACAAAGTAAGAGATATTTGCATTTTGTACAGTAAAGCATGCTGCACCCTGGAAATAAAGTACTCAATCATATGTAATCAATACTGTCCAATGGGATAATGCTGCCATAACAGGGAATTAAAATGGCCACTTTATGACTAAGCAGTGCTCTGCGGAAATGTTATTAATCAGTTAAGTAATTGAAATAATTTACCAATTGCCATGTCATGAAAATATCGAATCAGATCTAAAAGGAAAGTGAACCCCATGAGATATGAAAGAAAATATATCTAAGCATTCAATATTTAAAATGTGTCCTTTACGAAATAAAATGAGCTGTATTTCGAAGAATGTGTAAATTAATTTAAGTAGAAATATCAGTCTGTGATTTCTTGTCCTGCAGCTATCAGATATTTATGGCATATCAAAGGAGAAAAAGGCAACGCTTACAGGGAAGTTCACGCCCATTTGGTTGAAGGGAATATTTGCATCATTATTACCAGGGGGTATAACTTTGGAACGGAGGGGCACAAAAGAATAAGAAAAACTGTTCCAGAATCAGTACAGCAGCACCAATTGGAGGAAGTGCTCAGTTTAAAATAACAAATCCAGTAAAAAATACTCTTTAACCCCTTCACGACGTATGACAAACTTACATCATATGTCGTATCTTTGCCTTTGATGTTGGCTTTCAAGCCGAGCCCACATCTTTCCTCGCATATGATGGGTGATTTAATCAGCCGTCGTCATGTGCTTCTAACGGTCAATCTCTAACAGGGGCATTTAACACGTGCCGACAAGGGCGCGCGTCGCTCCATGCTCTCATTGGCGTGCCCATGATGTGATCGCAGGGCGCCGATAGGTTGTCATGATAGCCGAGGGTCTGCTGATGAATCCCATGCCTATCATTATGATCCTCCTATGAGTTCCTGCCCGTGGCTAGAAATCATAAGAGATCATGATTTTAGCTATGCCTAGCACTGCATCAGCACTACTATGTATAGTACAAATGATCAGACAATCGCAGCCTCAAGTTCCCTAAAGGGACTAACAAATACAGTAAAAAGTAAAAAATAGTCTTTAAAAGTATGAAAACAAAAAAAAAACACAAGTTCAAATCACTCCCTTTTGCCTCATTAAAAATAAAACAATTAAAAAGAAATACACATATTTGGTATGTTCATAAAATCTGACCTATCAAAATATAAAATAAATGAATCCAATCAGTAAACGGTGTAAAGAAAAAAAAATCAAAATGCCAGAAGTGATCAAAACATCGCAGCTACCCCAAAATGGTATCAAGAAAAACGTCAGCTCAGGGCACAAAAACATAAGCCATTACATAGCCCCAAATCCTGAAAAATAAAAACGTTACGGGTCTCGGAATATGTAGACAAAGACATTTTTTTTTCTTACAAATTTCCGAATTTTTTTTCAACACTTAACTAACAAAAAAAACTATAAGTGTTTGCTATCTGCATACTCGTGCTGACCTGGAGAATCACATTGCCAGGTCAGTTTTACCATATAGTGAACATACTAAATAAAAAAAAAAAAAAAACTGTTGTGAAATTGCACTTTTTTTGAATTCTCAATGCACTTGAATTTTTTTTTTTTGCTCATTTTCCAGTACACCAAGTGGTAGAATGAATGATTTCATTCAAAAGTAAAACTCGTCCTGTAAAAAACAAGCTTGGCTATATTGACAGAAACATAAAAAAGTTATGCTTCTTGGAAGAATGCGAGGAAAAAATGAAACAAAAAGAAACGAAAAATGGCTGTGGCGTGAAGCGGTTAAGTTGATATTATTCACCTTCATTGCAAAATCATTCAAGGGTCCTGAGTGGCAATTTACTAGTTTGGAGTCCAGATATTTCTTATGGCAAATCTGTCTGAATAATAAGCCTTTTGGATAAGGTACAAAAACATTATTTTTTTTTGTAAACCCCATTTTTCAAGTTTTAGTCCTTGTGACTGCCCCTCAACTACACACTGCATTGACTTCTATGAAATGAGGAGTTGAAATTCCTGGCTGCAGTAATTTAAGCCCCACCATACACATTAGACTAATGTCAGCAGGACCAGCCAACATCAAGGGGTTCGGCCAACACTCTAATGTGTATGGGGATGTTGGCCAACTGATAGTCGGGGGAGATATCGATCGGCATGTCCAATTTCAGACTGATGATCGCTTTGTTCTGTGAGAGATAAGCTGCTGGTAGAGAATGATGTCTGTCTGTGTCTTTCTTAGAGAACATCGGAGCTCTCGGCTGAACATGCCCTTCTGTGTATTGGAGAGACATCGTAAATGGCTGTTGGATGAACAATCGGAAATGCATAATTCGGTCGACAGCCATCTAATGTGTATGGCCAGCTTTACTCTATCGATGAAGTCATCGGTGAAATACATTGAGCATTATGCTCATCTACAAGGCACTTTAGCAATGGCTATCAATATGTCTATAATCCAGTTTCCGTTTTCAATCCTCGCAGGCATTATATTTGCATTTTCTATACATTTAACTGTTTATACATCAGTAACCTTTCTATAGATTCAGCTTTTTCCTGCAACCAGACATTGCAACACTATAGGTTCCAGAATATCCAGTAATTCTTCAGCTCTCATGGCGTGCTGGAACTTTTAGTTGCACAACGGATATAAGGACACAGGTAGAAGATCACTGAAGTAAATGACGATATTTCTGTTACCTTATCTTGCATTGGCACACACACTTTGGGCTTATTCCCAACACTGCTGCTCTGCCGCCAAAAGGCATAGATTCAGCCAGGCATGTCTCTGCAGAGAGATAGGAATGAGAGGGGGGAGGTTGTCTCACAATGACTGGATGCCAGAGCCGACAAGAAGGAGGGGGAAGGAGAATCCTAACCTAGACAAATGACTGGGAGACCAAAACATTACTTACATGAAAGCTAATATTACTGGTGAGAAGCAGTTTTTACCTGAATCAGGCAGGAGCACAAATGATGGAGGTAATGAGAAACATTACTTACCATCACTGCATACACTCCTCAACAATGAAATTGCAACACCAAGAAGGAAAATTAGTGGAATTATGGAAATCTCAGGATGGATAGACATGTTAATGATATGCAAATTATGAAAAAATGGAAAGAAAATGTTCAAAACATCTCAATTTATTCAGTGTTGAGTATGAGCGCCCCACACAGAAATGCACACACTTATGGAGTTTGGCTGCTATTAATGAGGTTATTTATGGTTGTCTGATTAATATTCTGCCATATTGAATGCAATTGAGAAAATCATCAAGATCCACTGCTGCCAGCTCCTTTGCAGTTGCCAACAAATAGTGTCCCAGATTTGCTAGATGGAAGACAAGTCTGGAGACGCTGCAGGCCATGTTAGCACAATTATGCCCACAGGCTGCTCACAGTAGCACGAACAATATGCGGTCTGGGGTTGAGAAGTAGCTTCTAGGACACTTCAGAGAAATGACCGTACCATTGGTTTCATGACCAATTCAATGTAACACAATTCATTACCTGGAATGAAGATTAGAGGGCTCCAGTCCTGGGAGTAGTTGTTTCCTTATGATTTCCATTTTTCAAAGACTTTTCCTTTTTGGGTTTACAGTTCCAATGTTGAGGAGTGTATAATACTTTAGAAGAACAGTCAAGTTGTCATTTTTTGTTACCTTTTCTAATCCATTTGTGGCAAACACCAACGTCGTGCAGCCTTTTTCTGGTTGAGTCACACTTATGTCAACTATTGCAGGTCAATAAACTTTATTTTCCTGCAACATGTGAATTCATTCTTAGAAGGAAAGTTTCAGTTGCTCTCACCGATTATGCTTTTATGTCTAGTTATTTTAAGTGATATTCAGTGTCAAACCTGAAGACTTAGCTTTTAGGAGATTAGTAACAACTTTGGTGGGAGCAGTTTTAGTGGAATGGTAAAAAATAAGACTAAAAAGTTGAAACCAGCAAATTTGGCAGGATCGGACTTCCCTCTAATATTTACAGGGGCTTTCCTCTTGAAAGACAGAAGATATTGGAGAGATAATGATCAGGCACTTTGATTTTAATCTCCCAATCTGTTTTTTTTTCTGCAGGCAGATAAACTGCTGTCAAATGAGTCTGGCAGTGGCTTTCTCCACTCTCTCCATAGCGAACTCATCAATGCTCACTCAACATTTACCTAAGGTGTACCTTAAATCATCAAATAGGTAAATGAGGAAAAGATAATTTGAGACTTCAAGGTGGACACGTTGTTCAGAAAAATGGGAGGATGTAAATCAACAAATACCAGTGGGTTAGTTATATTTGGCATTAAAAAAAACACTGAGATTTGCATCCAAGTTGGATGGCACGCACCCATTCAAGTCTATGGGTACCTGGAAATCATCGGACTGCACTTGGTTGAACTCTGGGTGCAGTCCGATTTCCGCAGGCTCACAGATTGGAGAAGATGGAGAAATTTTGTTCTCCTCTTCTCCTCGAAGTGCGTACCAGTTCTCCCATCTGAGAGAATCAGATCACTCTAAGCTGACACTCTGGTCAAACTCGGATCACAGATTGATCCAAGTGTCATTTCCATAATCGATCCGATTCTCTCACATGACAGAATATTCGCTCTTGTGACCACAGCTTTATTCAAAGAATCGAATACAGATCAACTGGTTAGACAGAGTTGGAGATTCCTAGTAACTTTATCTCCCTGCATCACTTCATTGAAGAAGCTACTGGGAGGAGCCATAGCGTCCACTCTACAAAATTCACTTTATTCTGTTAACTGCTTCTAATAGTCTTCTCATTTGTTTCATAATAATAATTAAGAAAAATAATAATACATGGAATGTACTGTCCACTTGACCTCCTGTAAAAAGGGGCTCCCATCTTTTATAATGGCTTTGATAGCCCCCATGATCAGCAGCACTAGACCATGTGATATGATAGCTGCAAGGCATTACGGTGAAGCCCCTATGGATGTGTCTGACCCCAATAGCCCCCTCTCTGAGTCTTCAGCATTGTATGAAATGATCCTCACGATTCAAATCGCAAAGTGTTTGAATTCGCAGGGTCCTGCGAATTTCTGGATATTCATCTCAAAGTCGATCCTCCACAGATCGATCCAGTCATCTGTCAGTAGTGTAAATTCAATGGTCTTCTAGCTGAAATGGTTAAACAGTTGGGCATCACGTAATGTGCAATGCAGATCTTTATATGTTCCTACATCTTGTTTAATAGTCATAAATGATCTTCAGTTAGCATGATTTAATATCATGAGCAATGCATAGAGATGTCTGTAGTTACTCTCGCTGGCAAAATATCATTGGGAAAGAGATGCATTCATTAATAATCCCTTTTGAGGAAGAACTAGGCAGGAAAATTACACCAACCAATCAGATCTCTGTCCCTGGCAGCCAATCCCACCATCTCTGCAAAGAACGATAATGGATCGTTTTCTGTCCCAAGTCCAGTTACTCACTTACCATTTTTTAATCTGTCCTGGCAATGAAGGAGTCAATTACCAATTAATTCAAACTACCTTTCCCTCTCCGGGAGGTGGCTCTTCAGAGCAGGTTCCCTTCCTCAACACATAGCTCATCCTGACCTGCCATCTCCAGCCTTTCTGTAGAGGTAGAAAAGACTGCAACGCAAATTCATAAGGGACTCTGATCAACAAATGGAAGAACTGAGCTGTAAATGCTTTCGTTGTGCTCAGTAAAAGTAACCAGATGTTTGTGGATGACACACAATAGGATGTTGGTCAGAGCTATTCTGTATTTCATTGAAAAAAGGAGTGGAACAACCCATCTGCATCTCCCTCGCTCCCTCTTTCTCTCACACACACAGTTACAAGTGGCTTCATTGCCTGAAGACTGAGTCTGCAGCTGCTGCATTGAACACTGCTTTCTTGGAATACAGAAAAGGCTCAGTTCTATCTGGAATGTAACTAGTGTGACCCAAAGAAGAGAAATGCATCAGCTACAAGCAAGAGACGTGAGCTGTATCCATAATTCCACAATGGAAGTGCAAAGAACAGACCATTGTCTCTTCGAGGTCAAGCCCATACTGCAACGCTGGTCAATAATTTTGCTTTAAAACTCTTTGACAAAAAGATCAGGACAATAGGACAATCTGAAGGCTGATGGTCACCGTAGGTCGGAGGGCTTCAAAAAGTTGTCAATATTCATAAGGGAGAGAAGTGAGTCAGGATATATTTCCAGCAAGACTGACCTAAGGAAAATCAATGGTGCAAATGTCAACTTTCTTAGCCTTCTGAAGATATTGTCTCCATTTTTGATCTTGCGGCATTACTGTATATTTTTGAGCACAAACAGGTTGTTTTTTTTTCTATTGGTAAACATTAGCCATGGCTGCCGCTATTGCCAGCTCACTGATTAGGCAAAAGAGACAAGCTCGAGAAAGGGAAAAATCCAATGCATGTAAATGTGTTAGCAGCCCCAGCAAAGGAAAAGGGAACTGCGAAAAAAATAAACTCAATGTCTTCTCCCGGGTCAAACTGTTTGGTTCTAAAAAGAGGAGAAGACGACGACCAGGTTTGCACCTTCTTATAGCATACTTTCATTCATCAGTCACGCTTCATCAAGAATTGGATTTGTGTAGCCATGATGATGATGATTTATCTTAATGGGCTTCGATATATCACTTGTATGATTTCACTGGGGTGCGCCATTATAACATTAAAAGGCAAAGTAGATGATGATGATAATTTAATGCACAGGGCATGGCTTCTTGCATCTGATTGGAGGGTGTTGGGATATTCTAGAAAGTGGCACAGTATTTGCAACTTAATATCAGTATTTTCCTAGATAACTATTATATCACGTATCATCCAAAATGAGTCAAAATCCATAATATCATTAATTCTAGATTTTTACCATCATAGTAGTATAGACAGGACATGTTATCTACTGCATCGTTCACCTATAATTTAGAGTACAGACCGGTGATATTAATATTGACATCAGATAATATCGCTTCTACGCCAAAGCAGCTAGAATTACACATACTTACTATCATTTCCATGAGGGTATCAATCAGACCTTCCTTCTGGCTGTAAACATATTATTTAACATTCACGGTTTTCATTTCAGCAGCAGCTTGTTACGCAGAGAAGGGAATTCCCTTTGCTCGTCATGTTTATTTCATAAATCATAATAAGGAAATTCTGTTTTATTTTTTTTCTACTTCTGGGCATGGACACATATAGAATTTGTAATATACAGACATAGAAAAGTAAAGTTTGTTATTTATTTTGATAATTTACATTTCTTTCTATATATGTTTTACTCAACATATACTGAGCTCTACGACATCTGTAGTATAGGGGTGCCTCGTTTTTTCAATAAACCCATGATGTATGACTTTTATGGGACGCTCTCGGTGCATTTCGGTGATGAGTAATCTATATGTTGATGTCAATATAAACAGATTCTGTACTTGATATGTAACCTGTGATACGGTGAGAAAGTTATCCTAATCTATGCTTTGTATTATTTGTTTGCTTACAGAGCCTCAACTCAAAGGTATAGTCACAAAACTCTATAGCCGGCAAGGCTACCACTTGCAGCTCCAAGCAGATGGCACAATCGATGGCACAAAGGAGGAGGAGAGCAGTTACAGTAAGTGACTCTTAACCTTCTTCTCAACACTGACCATATCTGCATGCTTTCTTCTGACGCTGTGCACAGCTGTTTTCGGCCACAGATCCATAGAGGTGGGTTGAGCTGTAAATTCTAATGCGAAAAAAAAAGAAGTAATAAATGTGATGCTATTATGACAAAGAAAAGCTAAAGAATGGGGCGAGGTTGTTGTCATCTAGGAGAGAATCAGACATTATCTCCATGGAGATTTAGAGATGTCCTCTACATTGTATCACATTTCATCAAAAGGACATATATTCACCCACACACATCCTGCCAATAATAGATTGTTTCCCACTTCACTTCTATCCAGTTATTACTTTAACCCCTTCTTCCCCTGAGGAGCATACACACACACACATACCGCTGAACGTACAGGCGCCACCAACGTCCAATGGGGTTAATTTAAAGTAATCATCTCCAGCGCCTCAAAGAATTTATTACACCGGTACAGACACAGAAGCATTTTATCACTTAGTCTTCTGGAAAGTTCCATTGTCTTAAGTCAGAGTGATAAGTGGTATATTTAGACTCATAAAATCAGATATGAAAGGCAGATGGCCCCGACTTGCTGGAATGTGGAGCCATTTAGGGAGACTGCAACGGCATCATGAATTATTTCCAGATAATTTGCAGTCAAGCAAACTCCATGCAAAGTTGTTTTTTTTTTTCTTTTACAAGTATAATAACCATTGGCTTTTTAATGTTTTATTGTCCATTGTTAAAGCGCTGAGGCTTCTCTTAGTATTCCATACAGCAGTAAATGGGACACACAGGGAAAAGGTAGGGGGTCACTGTTCCCTCGATGCTATGCCTCCTGGAAATAATACAGTTAAAGCTTCCCGACTTTCCAAACCGGTAAAACTCATATTGGTTTAGTTAACTTCAGAAGAAAACTGTGTTAACTATTTAATTTCTTAGAGGAAGTACTAGCAAGGAGTGGGGGTGCAGGACTGTATAACCAGAATCTCCATCTATCAGTGCTTGTATGTCAGGGCATGCACAATATTTACTAGAATATTGTATTAGTTTTAATGCAACAGCTCCAATATCTGCAGTGACATTTTGTCCTGGGGGTGACATAATATGTCGTTCTGTTGTAGGAGATTGTTTATACGCATTATGCGCTTACAGAAAGGAAGGATATTTTGGTGTGTATAATTAGTTTGTAACCAGAAACCTACCCCTTATAATAATAAAATATTTAAATTGTATTAATTCTTATTAAAAGCATTCCTATATACGCATTATGCCTAATGTACGACTCCAAAATAATAATGAAAAAAACTGATAGTCTAGACTTGCCACATGCGGTGTTTACATCAAGTCATCGTGATCAACTCATCACTTATTTACAATACAACATACAGGTTCTTCCCCACTATATGACTACATGATCACCATTATCTTCACATCTGAGTTCACTTATTATTCTGACAGTCGCAGGAAAACCATAGAAACGAGCCGGAGCATTAGTTTCAAGGTGTAAGAGCATGTTCACACTGTGTTTATTACATAGACAAAGCCCAAAAAGAAAACAAAATGATCATGTACCCTATAGTAAGTAAATAGTAACAGTACATGTAAATAACATAGGGTACTTAGTTAACACTAATTTTATCAAAAAAGCGTAAAAGTCATCCTACCACAACAAGCTGTACCCAATCCTATCTCTAGTATTAAAACCTTGCTTTGTGTCAGCCGACCTCATTGTAGATAAGGGCAGAGAAGGACTACGGCCTGACTGTTCAGTTACCTGCCCATGGGAAGATATATAGATTAAATGCCCAGCTCAAAATCTGTTTGTACAGAGTACAAAAAACTCCAGCAAAACCAAAGAAATGAGCCGGAGCATAAGTTAGTATACATGCAATGTGTAAGACCATGTTGATATTGGCAGGATCAGCAGACTATATGCATGTAGAGACCTTCTGCCTCTAGGGTTCAGGCAGCGTGAATATATGCACACCAATTGCCCAACCATTTAGTTCTCTGGCAGAGAAGCTACCACCACAGTTGTATGGAGACACTTGCTCCACTTTAAGTTGTAAATACACATGAATGCTCAACCAAGTCAAGCATTCATGTATATAAGGGCATCAGGACAGATTGCTGTCTGCTAGCTGAAAGTCGCAAGCTATCGCATGTGTATGGCCAGCTTTAGTGTCAATGTTCCATGGACTCAAGACATACAGTACATCGTATGAATACCTTTATTTACATCCAAGATTTCTTGCCCACCATTCTTCTCAAATCTTTTAATTAAGACGGGGACAGGGGCACCTTTAAGTTGCTACCAGACCTATCTCAGAATAATCAGTTTCGTCCAGCCATTCATCAGCTTTGCAATTTCTCGGCAATGACTTTAGCGTTTTTCGTTAACCTCTGTTAAATTAGTTTAACCCAAGTAATTGCGCTGCATAGAACATCATTAGCAGATAAAGTTCAAGTTTGAATGCTTAATGTTCAGCAAAGTTTTAAATCATTTACGTTGCCTGAACTATGATTCACTCAGATTCACTTAACACTTAGCATAGGTAAAAAGCAAAAATAAAGAAAATGAGAGAAAAACCTCAGTGTAAGATGTTATGTATATAGAGCTTGTTTGTTCTTTGTGACTTACATAATTCCAACACAGTGTTGTACAGAATCCGGCACATATTTATCAAGGTATTTGCTCCTGATTCTTTGCCATATTTTACTAAAATAATAACTTTTTTAGGAGTTTGACAACCATAACATTTTTAGAAATCGCTAACATAGCAGTAGGAGTAAAACTCGCCAAACCCTCCCTGGTATACTGTACTTCTGTTCGTCCGACTCCAGCGATGACATATTTTGATGGCCACATCAGAGACCTCACTGCTACAACCAGCAAGGCATACCACCAATGGTGGCAGGCCACGCGGCTGCTATGGGGCCCGAAGCCCATCATCGAAAGTTCAACTGTATCGACATCCTGGATGCTGATACTGTTGAACGCAATGATGAAAGTGGGAGCGTCAGCTGACTCTTCCTACTCCATAATTAATTCCTCCATTATTTTGACGCAGCAGGTGCGATAACATCACTGAATGGCCTTGGCTGCAGAGACCGGAGCAATGGGAGAAAAAGGAGGAGAGAGGTGAGTATTGTTCCCTTTTTTAGATCAATGAGTACCTTGTGATGGCCATAGTACTGTATAAAGGACTATACTGTATGGAGCGCTATGAAGTGCATTATACTATATGGACAATATGGAGGACTATGGGGGGTGCATTACACTATCTGGAGGACTATTGGGAATGCATTATACTATATGGAGGACTATGGGTTGCATTATACTAATTGGAGGACTATGGGGAGTGCATTATACTATATGGAGGACTAAGGGGAGTGCATTATACTGTATGGAAGACTATATGGAGTGCATTATACTGTATTGGAGGACAATGGGGAGTGCATTATACTATATGGAGGACTATGGGGAATGCATTATACTAAATGGAGGACTATGGGGAGTGCATTATACTAATTGGAGGACTATGAGGAGTGCATTATACTATATGGAAGACTATGAGGAGTGCATTATACTGTATTGGAGGACTATGGGGAGTGCATTATACTATATGGATGACTATTGGGAGTGCATTATACTAATTGGAGGACTATGGGGAGTGTATTATACTATATGGAGGACTATGGGAAATGCATTATACTATATGGAGGACTACGCGGAGTGCATTATACTAATTGGAGACTATGGAGATGCATTATGCTATATATGGATGACTATGGAGCCCATTATACTATATGGGGGCTTTTATAATATTTGAAGGGCTATGTGGTAGCCTTTATAGTTTATGGAGGGCTATGTGGAGGCCATTATACTGTATGCAAGGAATTCTACTTCATGGAGGTCTGTATGGGGATCACAATTGGGGGATCATATTGTGTTAGGGTCACCAAACATACTTTGCCGGGGGAGTTGATATGGGGTATAGTAAGGTCAGCATACTGTACATGTGGAGGGTATTGTGGAGTAATTCACTGTGGGGGTATCATACTGTGTTTGGGGGGCACTTTTGTTGGCATCATACTTTATGGGTGCAATGAAAGAGGAATCTTGGGGTTCAGTAGGAGGAAAATTACTTTGTAAAGGCTGCAAAGTTGTGAGATATGCTCTTCTGTGAACCCGCCAAATATTTTATTTTTCTTTTGTTTGGGGTAGCTCAATTAGAACCTCTGCTATGGGTCCCATGATTTCTATGTATGGCCCATATATATATGGGAAAAGATTCAGTATTGTGTATTTTATTCACTTGAGTCCCTACTCAGTCTAGGCTAAAAAGTCTGATGAGTGGTTCTTCTCAGTGACTGAGAGCTGTCAGACCGTCCACTGGACTCCTAAGCCCAGAATAGCCTGGGATGAATAAAATACACATTACACGAAGCATTTTCCCTTTAACTGCTAAGTGACATATTTAGTACCAAGTAATATAAGAATTCTGAGCTTTTTGGGTCATAGATGTCATTTGAAAATCGTGTTCGCCAACTCCGCTGAATTTTCCTCCAGAAATCGATTGCTATACTCAGCTTCCAATAAAGCAGAAAATATGTGCATAACACTGCAAGTTCTCATAGGACCTTATTGATCCATTTTGAGCTTTTTAATGTTAAGCACATCTTATTAATCTCCCATTGACCAAAACTTATCTGGCAAGGGAAAAATGGATGATAACTAGAGATGAGCGTTGTTCTACTCGAACTGTTCGCCAATCTCAAATTCGAGCTGTTTTGGGCGGTGTTCGAGCCGTTCGGCGAACACAAACAATTTGAGAAAAATTCGGCTGTTCGAGGTTATGTTCGATAACTGGTCGTGCACCAAAATCATAACTGGATTTTTTCTCAGTAATAATGAAAATTAATGTTAATACGCAGTTTGAGTGTACAGCGGGGTGGGGGGAGGGGCAGGGGATGGATCTCTGCAGGAACAATGAAGATCTCCATTTTTTTTTCTCTTTCCCGCATTTGCAGTGGGGAGGTGCAATCTGTCAGCCTATCAGCAGCGCACACACGGAGCGAAGTGCTTTTTTTCACACAAGCAAGGGCATGTGTCATTGGCAGTGTATGTCACATGTCCTTGCCCTATAAGACCAAGCCATTTTCCCCGTCGCCACCATTTTCTCACTGCTGCAGCTGCGTGTTAGACGGCACCGCTGTTGTTGTGTGCGCTATACCTTGTTAATTTCAAGCCAATTTTCGCACAAATCTACAGATAGCTTGGGAGTAGGGAATAGTTGTGATTGCAGTCCTTTTAAGGACTAGGTTACAGCATTTCCTACGACTTTTATCAGGCAGGTCTGTGCTCTTAAATAGATAGATTGTGGGAGTAAAGACTAATTGTAATTGGAGTCCTTTTTAGGACTAGGTTACATCAGTTCCTATCAGTTTTTGCCAGGCAGGTCTGTGCCAGTGCTGTGCAAGTTTTTTTCACAGCATTTGGCTGAATCTAGCAAAGCTAATCCTTTTTGGCCTATTGCAGAGTGTGTTAGTCAGTGGAGTAGCCATCTGTGTTGCAAGATATACCACCTGTGTATAGAATACCAATTTTTTTACTGCACCTAGTGAAGTAAAATCTTTTGGGCATAGCATCATTCTATTAGTCCATCTATACAGACCTCTATCAGGTTGCAAATTGAATATAATTTTTTTCTGCATCTAGCTCTGAAAAAATATTGGGCTTCTAGCTGTGTGTGGGACTTGTTCTATTAATCAATCTATACAGACCTCCATCAGGTTGCAAACTGAATAAATTTTTTTCTGCATCTACCTCTGAAAAAATATTGGGCTTCTAGCTGTGTGTGGGACTTGTTCTATTAATCCATCTATACAGACCTCCATCAGGTTGCAAACTGAATATATTTTTTTCTGCATCTACCTCTGAAAAAAATATTGGGCTTCTAGCTGTGTGTGGGACTTGTTCTATTAATCCATCTATACAGACCTCCATCAGGTTGCAAACTGAATATATTTTTTTCTGCATCTACCTCTGAAAAAATATTGGGCTTCTAGCTGTGTGTGGGACTTGTTCTATTAATCCATCTATACAGACCTCAATCAGGTTGCAAACTGAATATATTTTTTTCTGCATCTACCTCTGAAAAAATATTGGACTTCAAGCTGTGTGTGGGACTTGTTCTATTAATCCATCTATACAGACCTCCATCAGGTTGCAAACTGAATATATTTTTTTCTGCATCTACCTCTGAAAAAATATTGGGCTTCTAGCTGTGTGTGGGACTTGTTGTATTAGTCCATCTATACTGACCTCCATCAGGTTGCAAACTGAATATATTTTTTTCTGCATCTACCTCTGAAAAAATATTGGGCTTCTAGCTGTGTGTGGGACTTGTTGTATTAGTCCATCTATACTGACCTCCATCAGGTTGCAAACTGAATATATTTTTTTCTGCATCTACCTCTGAAAAAATATTGGGCTTCTAGCTGTGTGTGGGACTTGCTCTATTAATCCATCTATACAGACCTTCATCAGGTTGCAAACTGAATATATTTTTTTCTGCATCTAGCTCTGAAAAAATATTGGGCTTCTAGCTGTGTGTGGGACTTGTTCTATTAATCCATCTATACAGACCTCCATCAGGTTGCAAACTGAATATATTTTTTTCTGCATCTACCTCTGAAAAAATATTGGGCTTCTAGCTGTGTGTGGGACTTGTTCTATTAATCCATCTATACAGACCTCCATCAGGTTGCAAACTGAATATATTTTTTTCTGCATCTACCTCTGAAAAAATATTGGGCTTCTAGCTGTGTGTGGGACTTGTTCTATTAATCCATCTATACAGACCTCCATCAGGTTGCAAACGGAATATATTTTTTTCTGCATCTACCTCTGAAAAAATATTGGGCTTCTAGCTGTGTGTGGGACTTGTTCTATTAATCCATCTATACAGACCTCCATCAGGTTGCAAACTGAAAATATTTTTTTCTGCATCTACCTCTGAAAAAATATTGGGCTTCTAGCTGTGTGTGGGACTTGTTCTATTAATCCATCTATACAGACCTCCATCAGGTTGCAAACTGAATATATTTTTTTCTGCATCTACCTCTGAAAAAATATTGGGCTTCTAGCTGTGTGTGGGACTTGTTCTATTAATCCATCTATACAGACCTCCATCAGGTTGCAAACTGAATATATTTTTTTCTGCATCTACCTCTGAAAAAAATATTGGGCTTCTAGCTGTGTGTGGGACTTGTTCTATTAATCCATCTATACAGACCTCCATCAGGTTGCAAACTGAATATATTTTTTTCTGCATCTACCTCTGAAAAAATATTGGGCTTCTAGCTGTGTGTGGGACTTGTTCTATTAATCCATCTATACAGACCTCAATCAGGTTGCAAACTGAATATATTTTTTTCTGCATCTACCTCTGAAAAAATATTGGACTTCAAGCTGTGTGTGGGACTTGTTCTATTAATCCATCTATACAGACCTCCATCAGGTTGCAAACTGAATATATTTTTTTCTGCATCTACCTCTGAAAAAATATTGGGCTTCTAGCTGTGTGTGGGACTTGTTGTATTAGTCCATCTATACTGACCTCCATCAGGTTGCAAACTGAATATATTTTTTTCTGCATCTACCTCTGAAAAAATATTGGGCTTCTAGCTGTGTGTGGGACTTGTTGTATTAGTCCATCTATACTGACCTCCATCAGGTTGCAAACTGAATATATTTTTTTCTGCATCTACCTCTGAAAAAATATTGGGCTTCTAGCTGTGTGTGGGACTTGCTCTATTAATCCATCTATACAGACCTTCATCAGGTTGCAAACTGAATATATTTTTTTCTGCATCTAGCTCTGAAAAAATATTGGGCTTCTAGCTGTGTGTGGGACTTGTTCTATTAATCCATCTATACAGACCTCCATCAGGTTGCAAACTGAATATATTTTTTTCTGCATCTACCTCTGAAAAAATATTGGGCTTCTAGCTGTGTGTGGGACTTGTTCTATTAATCCATCTATACAGACCTCCATCAGGTTGCAAACTGAATATATTTTTTTCTGCATCTACCTCTGAAAAAATATTGGGCTTCTAGCTGTGTGTGGGACTTGTTCTATTAATCCATCTATACAGACCTCCATCAGGTTGCAAACGGAATATATTTTTTTCTGCATCTACCTCTGAAAAAATATTGGGCTTCTAGCTGTGTGTGGGACTTGTTCTATTAATCCATCTATACAGACCTCCATCAGGTTGCAAACTGAAAATATTTTTTTCTGCATCTACCTCTGAAAAAATATTGGGCTTCTAGCTGTGTGTGGGACTTGTTCTATTAATCCATCTATACAGACCTCCATCAGGTTGCAAACTGAATATATTTTTTTCTGCATCTACCTCTGAAAAAATATTGGGCTTCTAGCTATGTGTGGGACTTGTTCTATTAATCCATCTATACAGACCTCCATCAGGTTGCAAACTGAATATATTTTTTTCTGCATCTACCTCTGAAAAAAATATTGGGCTTCTAGCTGTGTGTGGGACTTGTTCTATTAATCCATCTATACAGACCTCCATCAGGTTGCAAATTGAATATAATTTTTTTCTGCATCTAACCCAGCCAATAGTTTTGGCCTAATACCACAGTTTGGCCACTCAGCTCTGCTCGGTTCCCATCCATTGTTTTTTTGTGCAAACAACTCCAGAGTTGTGAATTAGTTAACCACCAAAATGAGTGGAAAAAGGCCTGCTGCTGGTGGAAAGGGGAATAGGCGTGTTGGGAAGGGGAAAAAAGGTTGTGTCCGTGGGGTAGGTGTTAAAGCAACAGTAACATCTGCAGAAGAAAGACCATCTTCCAGCCAAACTAAAATGTCTACTTCTTTTAGCGGACAATGTGATAAGATCCCTTTCTTACTGCCACCCCAATCGCTACAAATTCCAGATGAGGCACAAAAACAGCAGGTTCTTCAACGGATATCAAGTGCTCCTTTAAGTGGGCTCTCCTCCACATCAACTTCAACATCACAAATACTCCAGTCCTCAAAGGTGTCACCCCAATCGCACTTGCTTCCTCACAGCTCCCAAATCTCCAGCTGCCCGTCTGAGTATGAGGTAGAACAGATGGTTGAGTCTGCAGAGCTGTTTACTCATACTATAGCCTGGGAATCAGAGGTCGACTCCAGCGCTTCTGTGAATCCAGACGAGGAAATGATCTGCACTGATGCCCAGAATCTTTATGAGTCGGATCCAGGACCAGACGCAGAAGGTTCTGACCATAATGTAGACCCTCATTCCCAAACTGTAACTCCTGTTGGTGGAGACAATGAGAAAGACGATGATAAGACTCAAATACCTGATTGGAGCGACAACTTTAGTTTTTTGTCAGGGCAGGAACAGGTTGGCTCTGAGGACGACGGGTGTGATAACGCACAGGGTGATGATGATGAGGTTGGAGATCCCACTTACTGTCAACCCACAGTCAGCCAAGAGATGAGGTCAGCAGAGGAGGTGGAGGAAGATGCTAGTGACGACGAGGTCAGGTTGCGCCTTCCTGGACAGAGACGTAGTACTGGAAGCACGTCAACAACTGCATCCTCAAACACAACTCTGCCTCTCACCACAAGTCGTGGTGGCTCTTCAGGTCACATGGGTGCTAAGCCTTGCATAGCCTGGGCATTTTTTCAGATCGATAAAGATGACCCAACTCGTGTTATCTGTAACATTTGTCAGCAAAAGCTAAGTAGAGGCCAAAAAATACATAGTTTGAGTACTTCATGCATGAACCGGCACATGGACATGAAGCATAAGTTGCAGTGGGAAGCTCAGTGTGCTACAATGCGGCCTAGCCGGCCGGGCCAACCACCGTCTGCCATATCTTGTGCATCCGCAGCCTCTTCATCCTCTGTGACTGGGGGGACAGCAGTCACACCTGTTTTGGGGCGCAGACCTGCCACCTCTTTACCCGCAACAGCCAGCGTGATTGGCAGGTCATCATTTTCTTTGGAGGTGGTAACACCAGCTGGTGTTGAGCGCTGTCCGACATCGATAGCACCACCTTTGGATCAAGGCAACCTAACATGTCCGCCTGCATCTTCCTCACAGACCGGCAGTTTGCCGGGGACACCCTTATCAACCCCGTCTAAGCACAATAGCCAGCCCTCGGTCCCTCAGATGTGGACAAGTAAAAGACCATTTCCTCCTAGCCATGAGAAAGCTAAGAGGTTAAATTTCACCATCTGCAAGCTCTTGGCTACAGAAATGCTGCTTTCCGCCTGGTGGACACAGAGGATTTTCAAAACCTTATGTCCGTCGCAGTGCTCCAGTACCAGATGCCCAGTCGGCACTACTTCTCAAAGAAAGGTGTGCCTGTGCTCCACCAGCATGTCGCACACAACATCACCGCTTCTTTGAGAAACTCTGTGTGTGACAGGGTGCATTTCACCACAGACACTTGGACGAGTAGGCATGGACAGGGGCGTTACATGTCGCTGACTGGGCACTGGGTAACTATGGTGACAGCAGGACAAGGGGCTGCTGTCCAAGTCTTGCCGTCCCCACGAGTTGTGCGTCAATCCTCTTTATGTCAAAGTTCCTCCACTGCTTCTGCCTCCTCAACCTCCTCTCGGTCTTCCACCTGCACCCAAAGCCTGTCTGGTCATGCCACAAGCTTTCTAACTGCGCAGAAGGGATCCTGCACACCTCCTTACTATGCTGGCAGTAGGGCTCAACGTCATCAGGCGGTTTTTACATTGAAATGTCTGGGAAATGTGAGTCACACAGCTGAGGAGTTGTGGTCAGCTCTGGAGAACCAATTTCATGAATGGTTGTCTCCACTGGACCTGAAACCAGGGAAGGCCGTGTGCGACAATGCTGCAAACCTGGGTGCGGCCCTTCGCCGGGGCAATGTCACACACGTGCCTTGTATGGCTCACGTGTTGAACCTGGTTGTCCAGCAATTTTTAGCCCACTATCCCAGACTAGATGGCCTTCTGCAGAGGGCATGGTCGCTGTGTGCTCACTTCCGCCGTTCGCATCCCGCAGCTCAGCGACTTACATCTCTACAGAAGTCGTTGGGCCTGCCACTTCACCGGCTAAAATGCGATGTGCCTACCCGGTGGAATTCAACTCTGCACATGTTGCAGCGACTGTGGCAGCACCGACAAGCCCTGGTGCAATACGTTCTGACGTATAGCCTGGGCCAACGAGATTCAGAGGTGGGGCAAATCACGCTGGAGGAGTGGTCTCAGATCAGGGACCTATGCACCCTTCTGCACAGTTTTGAAATGGCGACGAAGATGTTTAGTGCTGACGATGCCATTATCAGCATGACTATTCCGGTGATTTACATGCTGGAGCACATGTTAAACAGAATTCGGAGTCAGGTGGTGGCACAAGAGGAGGTGGAGGAAGTAGAGGAGGAGGAGTTGTATGCGGAAGGGCTAACATCTGCAAGGTCCAGACGGTCAGCAGCACCAAGGCGGCAGGCATGTGAGGGTGGGGGAGATGGTTTTACCAGGGCGCATGGTAGCAGCCAAACTAGTGAGGAAGGTGCAGGAGCCCAGGAAGAAGTGGAGGACGAACTGATGGAAGACTCATCAGATGAGGGAGACCTTGATCACATTTCTGTTGTGCGAGGTTGGGGGGAGAGGACAGAGGAAGGAAGCATGATTGTTACCTCGCCACCAACACAACAGGGACTTGGTGCTCCTGGATGCGCAAAACACATGAGTGCCTTCTTGCTGCACTACCTGCAACATGACCCTCGAATTGTGAGAATTAGAAATAATCCTGACTACTGGGTTGCCACACTGTTAGATCCCCGGTACAAAAGTAAATTTGCAGAAATTATTCCTGCCATAGAAAGGGATGCACGCATGCAGGAGTATCAGCAGAGACTGTTGCAGAATCTTACATGTGCTTTTCCACAAAATACCAGTGGTGCACGTAGTGAATCTCACAGTTCCAACTTGCCAACCATGGGACCGTCAAGTGTTCAGCACTCAAACCGTAACAGAACCACAGTATCTGCTGGTAACATCAATTTTGCGGAATCATTTCACCACTTTTTTAGCCCATCCTTTGCAAGGCCACAGGAGACAAGAAGTCTGACACATAGTCAACGCCTAGAGACGATGGTACAGGAGTATCTCCAAGTAAACATTGAAGCCACGACTGTGTCACTGGACCCTTGCTCTTTTTGGGCTTCCAATCTGGATAAATGGCCGGAGCTAGCCACTTACGCCTTGGAGATCTTGTCATGCCCCGCAGCCAGCGTTCTGTCTGAACGTGTGTTCTGCGCTGCTGGTGGTGTGCTGACAGATAAGCGCACGCGGCTCTCCACTGATAATGTAGACAGACTCACGTTCATAAAGATGAACAAATCATGGATCCGAAACGACTTTTCTACCCCTGTGTCATCCTGGGGAGAGTAAAAGCTTGATGATTGGTTAAAATCACCCTACCAACCGTTTTAAGCTTTCAAATTACTAGTCATGTTTATCTGTATCTTGGCTGGAAAATAATTTGGGCTTTGTAGCAGTGTGCAGCACTGATTCTATTAGGCCATCTATAATAAGCTCCACCAGATTTAAAATTACTAATCATGTTTATCTGTATGTTGACTGGAAAATAATTTGGGCTTTGTAGCAGTGTGCAGCACTGATCCTATTAGGCCATCTATACTAAAGCTTCACCAGGTTTAAAATTAATAATAATTTTTAGCTGCATCTAGCCCGGAAAATATTTTTGGGGCTCCGAGATGCGCAAGACACATAAGTGCCTTCTTGCTGCACTACCTGCAGCATGACCCTCATATTGTCAGAATTCGAAGTAATCATGACTACTGGGTTGCCACACTCTTAGATCCCCCAAACTTTTCGATCAACCTTTTCATTTTAATAAAGACCAAAAAAATGGTCATTTTTGAAATTATAAGCATTAGCAGGTTGTTAGAAACTGAAATCAAACAGTTTTCAACTCAAAACTTTATTCTAGGTGATGTTACATTTTCACATAGGACCCCTTGTTCGAAAGGAGCTTCCGAACTCTCTCGTCCATTGAATTTGTCAGGTTTTGGATGGTTTCTGCTTCAATTGTTTTGCATGAGTACAGAATACCCTCCCAGAGCTGTTGCTTAGATGTGAACTGCCTCCCGCCATCATAGACACTCCTTTTAATGATGCTCCAAAGGTTCTGAATGGGGTACAGGTCAGGGGAGCATGGGGGTCACACCATAAGTTTGTCCACTTTTATGCCCATATCAGCCAGAGATGCAGATGTTTTATGTGCAGCATGAGATGGTGCATTATCATGCAGAAAAATGATCTTGCTGTGAAATACACGGTTCTTCTTCTTGAACCATGGCAGGAAGTGCTGTTTGAGAAAATCCACATACATTATGGAGTTCATCTTTAGCGCCTTCAGGGATCCTAAAGGGGCCGACAATCTCTCTCCCCATGATTCCAGCCCAAAACATTACTCCACCTCCTCCTTGTTGGCGCTGTAGCCGTGTTTGCGTGGGGTGTCCATCAACCAGCCATCCTCCACTCCATCCATCTGGACCATCGAGCGCTACACGGCACTCATCCGTGAACAAAACAGTTTTGAAATCAGTCTTCATGTAATGTTTGGCCCACTGGAGCCGTTTCTGCTTGTGTGAAGTGGATAGAGGAGGTCGACAGGATGGCGTATGCACAGCTGCAAACCTCTGAAGGACCCTGCATCTTGTTGTTCGGGGGACGTTGGAGGCACAAGCAGCTTCAAAAACTTGTCTGCTGCTTTGACAAGGCTTTTTTGCCGCTGCTCTTTCAACCTGACGTAATTGCCTGTAGGAAAGAGTCCTCAATTTGCCCTTATCAGCACGCACACGTGTGTACTGTGAATCAGCTACATACTTCTTGATTGCCAAGACACTTCATCCTGATCATCGCACAATGTTGATTGTAGTCATGCCTTGACATAAACACTCCACAATTTGTTGCTTCTCAGCAGCCGACACATCCTTTTTCTTTCCCATTTTGGCAGAAAATGTAGGCTGCTTAATAATTTGAGACAGCCTTCTTAAGTAGTCTTGCCTTTCATTGGACACACCTGCCAAACTAATTAGCACAGGTGTCTGCAATTGCTTACAGTGATATAAAGAGCCCTGACACACATCACCATCAATGAGTTTAACTGACAAACAAACAAATTCTTCCCTTATCACTCCTAAACACTTTTTGCATAATAATTTGGAACGCAGTGTACATGTGCTTTTCCACAAAACACCAGTGGTTCACGTAGTGAATCTTACAGTTCTAACTTGCCAACCGTGGTCTGTATGGAGTTGTTCAATAAAGGGCCCAAAATTAAGATAACATAGATGGGAGAGGTCTCTATGAATAGGAATTCCTAAGTATTTGATACCCTGTGAGGGCCAGGCAAAGGGAAAGTTGGACTGGATGGAATCCTATATGGATTTGGGGAGGGAGACATCGAGGGCCTCAGACTTCGCTGCATTGATTTTAAAATTTGACCATGTAACAAAGTGATCTATTTCAGCCATAACAGCATGGATGGATATATGTGATTGAGTGATATATACTAGGACATCATCAGCAAATAGAGAGCACTTGTACTCGGTGCCTCCCACCTCAATCCACCTAATATTGGGGTTATGGCGAATTGATGAGAGCAGGTGCTCCGTCACTAGGATGTATAAGAGAGGGGACAGAGGACATCCCTGCCTTGTCCCATTGGTGATTGTGAAAGGTGATGAAAATGTTCTGATGCACCCCCTGGGCCTTGGGACACCCGGAGCCGGACCCTTTTTGGTGGATGCTGGTGGTTGTAGTCTTCGTGGCGGCGACCCGGTTCCGTGGCTCAGGGTGGTCAAACCAGTGGCGGAACTATTTATGTGGTTTTGATGTTTAAATGTCTGACTACGCCACCCGTGGATTGCGGTCAGAGTGAACCGCCGCTGCAGGGCAGACCGCTGGGGCTGGTGTTGTGGGTGCAGCAGAGCGTAGCATAACTCCCCACAGGAGGAGTATAGCCTCAGGGCAGTGTATGCGGAGGATGGGGGTGATGGTGCAGGGCAGCAGCAGTAACGACACGGAGTCAGTGATGCAGTCCAGGGCCTTTACTCACAGTTCTTATTATCCAGACCACGTCTGCAGGTAACGGCTGCCCACGTCGTACTGTGCTCACCAGGTGAGGGGCTCAGACAACTCCCAGATAACTTTGGAGCGCTTCACAGGACCCCCTTTGTGTGTCCTTTGTCTGGCCTTTCTTGCCAACTCTTCTGTCCGGCTGCCTCGGGCCTCCTCTTGGTAAACTTGGCGCCAGTTTCCCTGACCCTATGTGGTGCCTTCCTAGCGGGTGTAGCGAGGGGCTGCACCACATAAAATGTCACAGCCTCCGGTTTCTAGCTGAGGGTCGTTTCCTGCCTCCACTTGTTTCGGGGACCGGTCTCCCCCTTTGGCCTGACCCCTCCACGCAGGTGGATTCGGGCGTGCGGTGGCGACTCGCCCGTCCGCACCCCTGGGATCCCTTCATTCCTCGTTCCTGGAGCCTTCTCCGCTCCTCTTCCTTCCTTCTCCCTCTTCCAGGCCTGGGCCTCTGTTACTAGGCCCGCCTCCAGAGCAGAGCTCATGCAGAGCCCCTGCTCCCTGCCACTTCTGCTCAGACTTCTCTGCACTGAACTAAGATGGTGCCCACCTTTTATACTCCCTTCTCCATGCACCCAGGAACTGCTTCCTCCCTGCTTCCTCCCTGCACTACAGGGTTCCCCTTCCTCAGTGTTCCCTCCCCCCACTCCAGCCAGGGACAGGGACTGTCGTGCCCATCTCAGAGGCATATTGGTCGCCCTGCCCCACGGCAATGTGGTGTAATGCATGCAGGTGTCGGGTCCTGATCCACACTCCATCCTTACCTGAGAGTGAGATATCACACCTCTGGGTGAGGTGCAATACCTCTGTAGCAACCGAGCCCTCAGGGTGCTACAGTTCCATTTATCTTCAGCCTAAGTGACGTATTGTTATACAGGGCCGTGATTTTGGCTATAAAAGGGTCCCCTAGACCCCTACCCCAAGCTTTTTAAGAGAATCATATATGGCGTGCCAGGAGACTCTATGGAATGCTTTCTCAGCATCCAACGAGAGTATCTAATTACAAATTTTTAACTGCATCTAGCCCAGGAAATACTTTGTGCCTAGTAGCAGTGTCTGCTAGTCAGCGGATTATCCCGGCTGTTAAGCAAGCTACACCACCTGTAGTTTAGACACTTAATTTTTTCAAAGGAAATGCTTCGGGACCATGGGATACTCAGTGAAGAGCATCAGGAGGCACCCCAAGGCATAGGGGCTGGGACTGGCAGTAGGATGCCTTGCGGTGGACAGCCGAGCTCGATCCTTATAAAAGCTTTTTAACTGCAGCAGCTTTAGTGGACGCTACTGGAGCTGGAATTACGCGGCTGCTGGCATGAGACTTGCCCTCCAATAGATCCTTGTAAATGGATTTAAAGTGTATTCATTCAAATTAGAGAGACAATTTAAATTAAAAAGCTTAGAGCTGCCTCCACCACAGGGGGGCTCGCTCGACCCACCAGCGGACAGGCACCAGTATTGGGAGAGGGGGGCTGGCCATCAGGGTTCACCGCGGCTCTGGCACAAACCCGGCGACACGGAGGTGGCACGGACAGGAGCGGACTGGCCGTGTCGGCTTCTCACTTTTTGGATTTTAGAAGGGCATGACATGCCTATATCTGTGTCTCCTCCTCCTTTTACTCCTCCACCTCTTTTATTTTCGCATGACTATATGTACTTGTCACTTTTCCATGTGTTAGTTATGTCTTCTGAGCAGTTTGTCAGCTTTTGGACACCTTTGAAGGTGTTTTCTATGTGTTTCTATGTGTTTTTGTTTGCCTGCCATTGGTTTTAACGGTGTTCGAAGGTGTTCGACGAACAGTTCGACGAACAGTTCGGCGAACACACGGGTGTTCGACGAACCGAACCGAACTCGAACACTACGGGGGTGGCTCAACACTAATGATAACCAGTGGTAAGCAACAGTTGTATTTGTGTGGCTTGTATGGGTGTAATATTGAACTACTACTACAACAAGGAAATGTATAAAAAAATACTTTTTTACAACACATACACTTTGTGAGGTTCTAAGTTATGTAGATTATTCTTTAGGCTTAAAAATAAATAAATAAAGGTTTGCCCTTCTCACAATACAGGAATCGCACTTTCTGTGACACACAAGCCTCAGGATTTTGGTTCACTGGCAAAATCAGTACTGAGGGGTTTAATACTGCCCTCCTTGTTTGCAGTGTGTGAAAAATAAAAAAGGCTATTTTTCAGGTTCTGTTACTGTAGTATATCATAGATCAATGAATTCACAATCACACTAACTATACTACAGCACCTGAATGTTTGGATTTCTATGCACAGAATTTGACTACCACTACCATTTTCAGTACAATTCAGCACTGAAGTAGTACAAAACAATACAATTGTTCCATTTTGTTTCCCTAAATGGAATAAGCTGTGTGTGTTTACTGCCTATCCTTATGCTGGAAAAGCCTAAAATGGCGCTGCTTGGAAGGTCCCATTTTTTAAAATGGCTATAATAGTCCATGCTGATTGGCTGGGTTAGACTATGTGATGTGATAGCTGCAGGGCATAATGGGGAACTCCGTGCCACCATGCCTGATGTCATTAGACTACTTAACGAGTCTTCAGCATTTTTTTTTGCCGATTGAAATCGCAGTGTATTTAAATTCACTGGTACCTTGGAATTTCAGGATTGTCAATTCGAAATCGATCCTGCATGGATTGATCTGCTTATCTCCAGTGGAAGGGATTCATGGAGAGCTAACGTTCCACAGGATAGGGGGCGCAAAATTCTTGCCTTGCCTTCAGAACTGACAATATACACAACATCACTGCTGATCCACCCATACTTTCTTGATGTTTTTGACAGGCTCCATGAAGAGTCTTAATTTAATGCAAATAACTGATACTTGATTACTTTATGTATAATACTGTATTTTTTGATTTTGATTATTTGCCTCTATTTCAGCTATGTTTAACCTCATACCAGTTGGCTTACGAGTGGTGGCTATTCAAGGTGTTCAAACGAAGCTATACCTAGCCATGAACAGTGATGGATATTTGTACCCTTCAGTAAGTACATTTTAGTGAGATTAATACATTTGAGCTAATTTAAAGTTTTATATAATAAATGCATATTGGTATATTGGTCTGAATGTACTATATGTTAATAAATGTGAGATTTTCTTGGCACTACCAGAGCAATAGTGTCAAAAGCTGGGCATCTTACAGGAGTTTATGATTGAAAAAAAAAATAGCTGGGAATAAGACAAAAAGCAAACAAACAAACAATACTTAACTGAAAAATCCACACTACTTCAACTTTACCATTCCGATCTTTGTTTACTTTGCTGCAGTGATCATGTGCCATAGATACATGTGACCATTGCAGCCAATTACTAGCCTCAGTGATGATACAGGTGTATCTCACTAAATTAGAATATCATCAAAAAGTTAATTTATTTCAATTTTTCAATACAAAAAGTGAAACTCATATTATATAGAGTCATTACAAACAGAGTGATCTATTTCAAGTGTTTATTTCTGTTAATGTTGATGATTATGGCTTACAGCCAATGAAAACACAAAAGGCATTATCTCAGTAAATTAAAATAATTAACGAAAAACACCTGCAAAGGCTTACTAAGAGTTTAAAAAGGTACCTTAGTCTGTTTCAGTAGGCTCCACAATCATGGGGAAGACTGCTGACTTGACAGATGTCCAGAAGGCAGTCATTGACACACTCCACAAGGTCCCAGAGTTCCAATTTTCATTTGGAAATCAAGGTTCCAGAGTCTGGAAGAAGCATGGAGAGGCACACAATCCAAGCTGCTTGAGGTCTAGTGTGAAGTTTCCACAATCAGTGATGGTTTGGGGAGCCATGTCATCTGCTGGTGTAGGTCCACTGTGTTTTATCAAGACCAAAGTCAGCGCAGCCGTCTACCAGGAAATTTTAGAGCGCTTCATGCTTCCCTCTGACGACAATATTTTTGGAGATGGAAATTTCATTCTCCAGCAGGACTTGGCACCTGTCCACACTGCCAAAAGTACCAATACCTGGTTTAAAACAACAGTATCACTGTGCTTGATTGGCAGCAAACTCAACTGACCTTAACCCCATAGAGAATCTATGGGGTATTGTCAGGAGGAAGATGAGAGACACCAGACCCAACAATGCAGACGAGCTGAAGGCTGCTATCAAAGCAACCTGGGCTTCCATAACACCTCAGCAGTGCTACAAGCTAATCGCCTCCATGCCACACCACATTGATGCAGTAATTGATGCGAAAGGAGCCCCGACCAACTATTGAGGGCATTTACTGAACATACATTTCAGTAGGCCAACATTTCAGATTTTAAAAACATTTTTCAAGCTGTTGTTATAAAATATTCTAATTTACTGAGATAATGACTTTTGTGTCTTCATTGGCTGTAAGCCATAATCATCAACATTAACAGAAATAAACACTTGAAATAGATCACTCTGTTTGTAATGACTCTATATAATATATGAGTTTCACTTTATGTATTGAAGAACTGAAATAAATTAACTTTTTGATGATATTCTAATTTAGTGAGATGCACCTGTATGTGTATTTAAGGCCAGTGATTGGCTGCAGTGGTCAAGTGGTTATATGGTACATGATGACTGCAGCAATGTAAATAAGACCATTGGCTCAAGAGCAGGTGGATATTTAGTGGGTTAAAACAGTTTTTTATAGCATTCAACTGCTGATAGAATTTTTGTTAAGATCCTGGATAATCCCAGTAAACTATTTGTATAATGCCATATGGTAACTGCAATCACTAAACTATTGCCATGCAAAAGAAAAGCTCGAGAAAAGCTCACTGAAACTAAAATGTATTGGTTAATAAAAGGTAATTTTCACTGGAAGTGCTGCCTCACTCTCCATAGTTAGCTATTACCATGCAGAGTGGTTTACTCTATCTTAGAGGCAATGTGGGGAAATTATCATTCCCTCTACACCAGTTTTCTGGTTTGACAGTCACAAAATTTGTGCAAGGAGCTTGTGCAAAAAAAAAAAATTCTGCAACTTTTTGACATTTTTCTTAGCATTGGCTGGAATTTGGCCTTAGAGACAAAGTAAACCAATGTGCAACACATTTATCCAAAATGTATACTAAAAAACTGTCATGAACTGTAGCTGAATTCTACCCTAACTCATATATTTATTTTAATGCGAGAATAGCCCAGTCTTAAGATATTTGGCCCACTATAGTCCAATAGGCTTTTAATTCAAGCTTACGTATGAAATGGCAGTCTTTCCCTAAATGTTTTGTAGGATTTACTCACTCAGCTGCATTTGAGGTAGGCACAGAAAACCGAGTTTCTTTAAAATGTCCAAGGCAGGTTTATTAAAACTGCATAAACCTCACTATAGAAGTAAACAAAAAGACAGCCTTTTCCGTCACACACTGACAAAACAGAAAATAAACACTCCATTCAGTAGTGCAGATTTGCCCGCTCATGGTCTGTGTCCTTGAGCCAAAACACCCTGAAGGTCTCCACACCTGAATGAGACACTTGGTCTCAACTTTATTTACAAAACCACGCCCCCGGGGTGGGGATATGTGAGCAGCCATTCCCTCCCATCTCTTATGACTGCTCATAAAACCCGGCCCTGGTACACCCTATACATGCTGTAGCATGCTTTCCCAGGTTAACATCACCGAAGCTACCAACCTTGGTAATACATATCTCCCCTCAAGGACCTGTCCGGCGGCCATCTTACATATCCCCCCCTCTGATGAAGGGAGTGTATTAACTTGTCCATGACAACTTTCCCCACAATCTGTGCTGGGGAGGAAGTTTCATGTTGCAACCACTTTTGGACCAGGTGTAGGAGGTCGAACATTTGGGACCGGGGAGATTTGTCACTGCAATAGGCCCAGTGGTGCACCCGTTGTGCCCTGACAGTCAGAGTCACTCCCAAGCTTGCCAAGATCTCCATTTTCAATTTGGCGTACTCTTTTGTGTCCTGCAAGGCCAGGTCATAATAGGCTTTCTGCAGTTCCCCCATTAGATATGATGCCAGAATCTCCTGATTCACCACCCTCTCAAAAAACATCAGGAACGCCTCGACGTCATCACCCGGGGTCATCTTTTATAAGGCTCTTCTTACCATCTTCCTCACGTGTGAGTCATCACCTGTACTTGGGGGTGGGGCAGTTGCCCTGCCATGGATCATGTTGGCTAGGAGTTCCATCTGCTGCTTGTGCTGCTGCATCTGTTTCTGTCGCCACTGCTGCTGCTGTTGATGCTGCTGCATCTGCTGCTGCTGTTGCCATTGTTGCTGTTGATGTTGATGTTGCTGGAGATTAGCCTGCACCAGTTGCTTTATCAGCTCCTCTATGCTGCCGGATGTCCCTTGCTGACTAGCGGCCTTCACCCAGAACATGAAATACTCTGCGGCTGTCATACTGCTCCTCGGGATTCATGCCCGTGCTTCTAGCACCAATTGTAGGGTTTACTCACACAGCTGCATTTGCGGTGGGCACAGAAAATCCAGTTTCTTTAAAATGTCCAAGGCAGGTTTATTAAAACTGCATAAACCGCACTTTACAAATAAACAAAAAGACAGCCTTTTCCAGCATAGACTGACACAAAAGAAAATTAACACTCCATTCAGTAGTGCGGACTTGGCCGCTCACGGTCAGTGTACTTCAGCAAAAACACCCTGGAGGTTTCCACACCTCCAGCCACAGACAGTGAATGAGACACTTGGTGGGTACATGTGAGCAGCCATTCCCTCCCGTCTCTTATAACCGCTCGTAAAACCCGGCCCTGGTATGCCCTATTAACCCTCTCAGCACTATACATACTGGAGCATGCTTTCCTGGGATTACATCTCGAAGCTACCAACCTCGATGATACATATCTCCCCTCAAGAACCTGTCCGGCGGCCATCTTACGGTTTCTAGAAGCGAATACCTTTATAAGACAGTTTGTGATGGGGCACGTTGCAACCTGGCTAGGATCACACAACCATGTATGCTTGGCATCTGAGAAAAATTGTTCAATTTTGCTAACAAGACTCTGATCAGAGTTTGATCACAGTGTAATCCGTTTTTCTCGGATGTAGAGAAAAAAACCAAAAAAAAGTTTCTCCATCTTCTTCATTCTGTCAGGCCATGAAAATCGTACTTCACTCAGATGTTATCTGAGTGCGGTCTGATTTTTTTGATGGAACCATCGACTTAAATGGCTGAGTGCGATCCAATTATTGGAGGCAAATCATGCCTTCTGCGATTTTTTTCCTCGGACATGTGCACAGCCTCATTGAATAACATTGGTCCGAATGCGATCCAATGTTTTGACAGATCGCACTCGGACCGAATCTACGGTCATCTGCACGAGCCCTCACTGTAAGAAAAAAAACCCATGCTTTAAATTGGAGACTCATTTGCAGCCGCTATATTATGATGTATACGTCTTCTGTAAGTATGAATTAACATGGTGATTTCTTACCTCCATTAACTGTAGGCATTTATTAAACACTTTCAAAAATTCAATCCATACCGGCCACTGACCTACTAACATTAAGATCTATCACTGTGAGGTATAGGGGATACATAACAATATATCATGAATGACAGCCCAGCAAATGGCGATTGATTGGTAAGCAGCTTCTAGTTTATATAAATTGATGCCCGCTGTGAGGCAGCTGTGATAATCCATCGCTGCACAGCGAGCTGGATGAAGCTCATGGATAACCGCTCTGAGCTGTGGCACATGTGCGGCATTTTATAAAAGGTGCAGGCACACATTTCCTCTTCTTTAACATTAGCATATCTTATAGAAGTCAGAAGCACTGGTGGACACAGACAGAAAAGGGCCCTTGTGCAAGAACAATATATGGGCCCTTTGCAGAGCAAGAGCTCTGAAAAATGCAAAGTTGCACCTGTTTTATAGGTAGAAATGGGCCCCCTTACCTCTTGAGCCCCAGGTTGCACCAATGATATGTCCTCCCCTGGTCTGAACCCCAATAGTCTACATAAGAAAAACATCCAATCAATCAAAATCAAAACAATGACTACAAAAAAACAACAAAAATAACTTTTATTGTAAACTGATGAAATCAAGATAGCGATAGGTGCAGCACCAAAAATACCGTCTTATAATGTAAGCTGAAGAAATACAGAGAAGCAACCAACATTTCTACTATAATATCAAACATCGGGAGAATCACCCGAATGAAAGTTATTACTGCAATGAGGAGGGTCCATACAAAACACTGTCAGAAAACCAAGACTTGTAACCTTTCATCTATGGTTGTGATTTGTCTAAAAAAAAATTCAGATTCAAAGGTTTCTGATATACACTAGCGGTGCAGATTACCGGGTGCTCCATTATGGAATAGATACAGTGGGGGGAAATAAGTATTTGATCTCTTGCTGTTTTTGTAAGTTTGCCCACTGACAAAGACATGAAGAGTCTATAATTTTAAGGGTAGGTTCATTTTAACATTGAGAGATAGAATATCCAAAAAAAATCAAGAAAATCACATTGTATAAATTAGATACATTTTTTTGCATTTTGCAGTGAGAAATAAGTATTTGATCCACTACAAACCATTATGAGTTCTGGCTCCTACAGACCAGTTAGATGCTCCTAATCAACTTGTTACCTGCATTAAAGACAGCTGTCTTACATAGTCACCTGTATAAAAGACTCCTGTCCACAGACTCAATTAATCAGTCAGACTCTAACCTCTACAACATGGGCAAGACCAAAGAACTTTCCAAGAATGTCAAGGACAAGATCATAGACCTGCACAAAACTGGAATGGGCTACAAAACCATAAGTAAGACGCTGGGTGAGAAGGAGACAACTGTTGGTGCAATAGTAAGAAAATGGAAGAAATACAAAATGACTGTCAATCGACATCATTCTGGTGCACCATGCAAAATCTCACCTCGTGGGGTATCCTTGATCATGAGGAAGGTGAGAGATTAACCTAAAACTAAATGGGGGGAACTTGTTAATGATCTCCAGGCAGCTGGGACCACAGTCACCAAGAAAACCATTGGTAACACATTAAGCCTTAAAGGTTTAAAATCCTGCAATGCCCGCAAGGTCCCCCTGCTCAAGAAGGCACATGTGCTGGCCCGTCTGAAGTTTGCCAGTGAACACCCGGATGATTCTGTGAGTTATTGGGAGAAGGTGCTGTGGTCAGATGAGACAAAAATTTAGCTCTTTGGCATTAACTCAACTCACCATGTTTGGAGGAAGAAGAAAGATGAGTACAACCCTAATAACATTGTCCTAACCGTGAAGCATGGTGGGGGAAACATTATACATTGGGGGTGCTTTTCTGCAAAGGGGACATGACGACTGCTCCGTACTTAAGGGAAGATGGATGGGGTCATGTATCGTGAGATTTTGGCCACCAACCTCCTTCCCTCAGTAAGAGCATTGAAGATGGATCGTGGCTGGGTCTCCCAGCTAGACAATGACCCAAAACATACAGCCAAGGCAGCAAAGGAGTGGCTCAAAAAGAAGCACAGTAAGGTCATGGAGTGGCCTAGCCAGTCTCCAGACCTTAATCCCATATAAAACTTATGAAGGGAGTTGAAGCTCCGAGTTGCCAAGCGACAGCCTCAAAATCTTAATGATTTAGAGATGATCTGCAGAGAGGAGTGGACCAAAATTCCTCCTGACATGTGCGCAAACCTCATCATCAACTACAAAAACATCTGACTGCTGTGCTTGCCTACAAGGGTTTTGCCACCAAGTATTAAGTGTTGTTTGCCAGAGGGATCAAATACTTATTTCTCACTGCAAAATGCAAAAAAAATTATCTAATTTATACAATGTGACTTTCTTGATTTTTTTTATTTTGGATATTCTATCTTTCAAAGTTAAAATTAACCTACCCTTAAAATTATAGACTGTTCAAGTCTTTGTCAGTAGGTCAAACTTACAAAATTAGGCAAGGGATCAAATACTTATTCCTCCACTGTATATATGAAAAAAAAGTAAGAATGTGCTTCATAAGGCCACACTTCTTAAGGCCGCCTTCACACGTTCGTATAAAACATGTGAGTGAAAAACCATCACTGGTGTCATCAGTGTTTTCCATCAGTGTGTCATCATGGTGTCATCAGAATTTTTTGGGTATGGAGAAGATAGAAATAAATAACAAAGCTTCTCCTGTACTTTGCAATGGTAAAATGGACAGCACGTGGATGGTACACTAATGCCATCCATGTTGTACGTTTTTTTCGTAGACCCATAGACTTGTATTGGCCTTTGTCATCCGTTCTGCTGGAAAAAACAGACATGTCTCCATGTGGTTTGCATGGACACACAGTGTGTGTAATAACATGGACATGTGCACAGCAGCATAGGTTATAATGAGTACATGTGGTACCTGTGCAAAACACTAATAGCACGTGTACTGGAAACACTAACATGTGAAGGTGGCCTAACATGCAGTGTAATACATTATGTGCAGTGTTGGTGCTTTCCCAGTGACACCTGAAGGTGTCCTTCACCACACAAACTTCTGAGGCTTCCAGGACTCCTCTGCCCATTGGTGATATTATCGCATGGTGAGCATATGAAGAACATACTTTGTTGTCCAATACGGTATTCCCGTAGCAGTAGAGCTGAACACTACGTATCTGTATTCCTTCTTTAACATAGCTGTTTGACAGACGACAGGTTTGGGGGAATAAATAACAAGTAGAAAGGGGAGGGTTTTTTAAATTAATTTTACTCACTTTTATTGAGACATTAATTCCACAGCGCTTTACAGACTCCTGTCCCCATTGGGGCTCACAATCTACATTCAGTATCAGTATGACTTTGGAGTGTGGGAGGAAACTGGAGAACCCGGAGGAAACCCACGCAAACATGGGGAGAACATACAAACTCCTTGCAGATGTTGTCCTTGGTGGGATGAGTTTGTATGTTCTCCCCATGTTTGCATGGGTTTCCTCCTGGTTCTCCGGTTTCCTCCCACACTCCAAAGACATACTGAGGGAATGTAGATTGTGTAGATTGTGAGTCCCAATGGGGACAGTTATGACATCTAGAAAGCGCTGTGGAATATAATGGCACTATTTAAACAAAGCATAATAAAAACGAGCACTGTTACATCTGTATGTACCGAGATCATCTTGTTCCTGCAATATCAACAAGTCAAAGGATATTATAAACAATATGTAGTATGAATTTTTGGGAGTACAGATTAGCATGCGCATTTAGGATTTCCATTGTGCCTGGTTAGTTTCCCTCATTATGTACAGCAGAAGCTCTTTGGTTGCCATTGCCTTCTCCTTGTAGACAATTACAATCGTAGAATATGCCGCCTTTACGTATGAAGAATAATGATGTTAGTTTTTACTCCAGAATGATTTGTGAAAGTGAACAAAAATGATCCTGCAAAAATGAATCTTTATTGACGCTCATTAGAGGAAGGATGGCACAGTAATCTCTGTCCTGCAACCTAGCCGACATTTAGGAGGAAGCTAGCTTAATCAATACGTGTGCCAAGACTTTCCCCACATACTGTGACAGCTTATTACAGGCTTCTCAGCTCTCATTTCACTCCTCTAACCTGTGACTCATGCTTATGGCTTCAACTTTTGTTGTAATTTAATAGCTGTTTTTACTTTTCCGTTACTGTACAATATGTTGTTATTATGTCCTTTAAATTTGCTAAAATGAGATTATTTGTAGGATTGAAATGAATAATATTGGCGTAATTACAATATAATAATTGCTTTAAAATGTAGACAATTATTTTTATACTTGGTTATTATGTAACATTTTTATTTATTTATGTGTTTTGGTTTTTTTCATTTTTTTGTTTTTCAAATCTTTTGGTTTTCTGCCTTTATATGTCCCGGATTAATGGTTTGTGATTGGTGGTGTCTAGTGTTGAGCGAGCACTAAAATGCTCGGGTGCTCGAAGCTCGGGCTGAGCTCGCCGTGATACTCGGGTGCTCGACCTGAGCAACGAGCCCAATGTTAGTCTATGGGAGACCCGAGCATTTTTGCGGCGGCACCCCCGGCAGTCTTTTAAAAGCCTAACAAGTGCCCAAAACGATAGTGACAGTGCTCAAATGGCATGGTGACAGCATGGGGATCGCCCCAGGAAGCATTTCTGACCCCCAGGTCACTGCTGTCAACAATGTGGTCAGAGGTATTAAGCCACTTTTAAGGACTCACAATGAAACGTTCAAAAACGAAACTGAAACTGCTTTCCTGTGAAATATGTTAAGGAAATTCCTTTCCAGGGTAAAGACTTGTGTATAAGGTAAAATAAATAACCAAAAACAAAAATACTCCTCCACACCTTGGGCTATGTTCACAAGTAGCATTTTTTATGCATTTTTGCACTTTTGCATTGCTTTCAACCGTGACAAATGCATTCACCGGGAAATGTCATTTTAACATTTTGCAACCTTATCTGGCCATGTGCTGTGTGACACATGCATACAGTGCTGAAAAGACATGAGAACAGCATGGGGAAGACCCCTGGAAACATCTCTGACACCCAGGTCACTGCCTAAAAGTGTGTCCTTCAGAAGTCATCCTTGCCGCATCAGAAGATGCAGACTTGCAACTATCCCCGTGCAATTTCTTGTCCCAGGGCACTGTTCAATTGTACCTCCCCCGTTCCTTGCAATGCAAGTGCAAATATGCAGCCAACCACCCACCCACCCCCAGGCTGCAATACCATACTGCTTGCTTGCACTTGAAATTGGGCCTTTTAGGCATGTGGAGGCGGAATCTGGCCACCACGTCATGGCTGCGTTGGCGGCCTGGTATCCATACTCAGTCCCCAGCCGCCCGGTGGCCGGCTGTCCACACTCGGTCTCCAGCCGTCAGGGGGCGGCCGGGTGTCCATACTCGGTCCCCAGCCGCCCCGTGGCCAGGTGTCCACACATGGTCCCCAGCCGCCTGGGGGCAGCTGGGTGTCCATAAACGGTCCCCAGCCGCCCCAATTTCTCCTGTCAACTTCCCCCCCACACACTTTTCTTAGCCCGGCCTGCTTTAGGGCAGCATTCGACGAGCCCACCAGAGAACCAGACTCCTCCGGTGGGCCCTGGCTTCTCCATCAGGGGAGTTGAGAGTGCCAAGGTGAGGAGCATGATGATGATGATAGAAGTTAGCATCTGCTTTGTTTTCTTTTAATGCAAGCGTAAGTGTGCAGCCTGCCACCCACCCACCCCCAGGCTGCAATGCCATACTTCTAGCTGGCACTGCAAATGGGGCCTTTTTGTTTGGAGGAGGCCGAAGCTGGCCACTACCTCATGGCTGCTTCGGCAGCGAGGTATCCATACTCAGTCCCCAGCCGCCTCTATTTGTCCCGGTGTCGCATATACATAAGATTAAGCGCGCGTACCAAAACATTACCTGTGCCCTCCCCAGTGCATTTAGTGGGAAGGACAGCCTATTCCGCTGTAGTGTGTGCATGCCAAACCCCTGTTTATGGTACATGCGAAGATGCCTGCCACCCTGCACCTGTCGTTGCAGACTTGCAACTATCCCCGCTCAAGTCCTTGTCCCAGGGCAGTGTTCAATTGTACCTCTCTCATTCCTTGCAATGCAAGTGCAAGTATGCAGCCTGCCACCCACCCACCCACCCCCAGGCTGCAATACCATACTGCTTGCTTGCTTGCACTTGAAATTGGGCCTTTAAGGCATGTGGAGGCGGAATCTGGCCACCACGTAATGGCTGCGTTGGCGGCCTGGTATCCATACTCAGTCCCCAGCCACCCGGCGGCCGGGTGTCCATAAACGGTCCCCAGCCGCCCCGATTTCTCCTGTCAACTTCCCCCCACACACTTTTCTTAGCCCGGCCTGCTTTAGGGCAGCATTGGACGAGCCCACCAGAGAACCAGTCTCCTCCCGTGGGCCCTGGCTTCTCCATCAGGGGAGTTGAGAGTGCCAAGGTGAGGAGCATGATGATGATGATAGAAGTTAGCATCTGCTTTGTTTTCTTAGAATGCAAGCGCATGTATGTAGTAGCAGCTAGGCCTGAGGTGGTCAGCGTTTTGGTGCATATCCTACCTCCTCCGAGGATTGCTGGATGTTTTCCTGCTACTATCCCAGTTCTATGACTCCCGTTAAAACAAAGCTTCAGGTGATAAATGATGGATGAGGTAGTGGCAAAGGAGAAATAGCAGGAGGAACAGGGACCATTCTCATCAATATCAGGCCAGTCAACCACATATGTCTTGTAAAATATGTTTCTGTAACTAAAGGAGCGGTTCGGCTACACAGTTATAGGGCATACAGTGAGTGCAATGCCTACCAAAAATTTTGAGGCACTCCAATGCCCCTTGGAAATGACTTGGAGGTCAGAGGGCCTTAACTAAACCGTTTTTTCCATTTATAGCAACTGGGTCTCCTGTACACTGTTGGCCTAAGCTGTGAATGGAAGGCTTTCCAAAAATTATGAGGAACTGCAATGCCCCTTGAAACAGACGTGGATTACAGCGTACTAAAAACCTTCTACCCATTATTGGGGAGTGGGTCTCCCTTAGTTTTCGCCTTTGCATTGAAAAGCAAAAGCTGACTAAAATTAGGAGGAAATGCAATGCCCGTTGGAAGAGTCGTGGAGGTTAGTGATAATTAAAACAACATTTCAATGCCCCTTGGAAGAGCTGTGGAGTTCAGAGTGGCTTAAGAAGACACTTTTAATGCCCCTTTGAAGAGATGTGGAGGTCACAGTAGCTTAACAAGACATTTTTAATGGCCCTCGGAAAAATGGTGGAGGTCGCAGTAGCTTAACAAGACGGTTTTAATGCCCCTTACAAGAGCCATACAGTACAGCATCTTAAAAACATTATTCCCATTATTGGGGAGTGTGTCTCCCATAGTCTTTGCTTATGCCTTCCAAGCAAAAGCTGCCAAAAATTAGGACGGAGGAACTTGCAATGCCCCTTACAAGAGCCATGCAGTACAGCATCTTAAAAACATTATTCCCATTATTGGGGAGTGGGTCTCCCATTGTATTTGCTTATGACTTCCAAGCAAAAGCTGCCAAAAATTAGGAGGAAATGCAATGCCCGTTCGAAGAGTCGTGGAGGTTAGAGTTAATTAAAAACAACACTTCAATGCCCCTTGGAAGAGCTGTGGAGTTCAGAGTGGTTTAACAAGATGCTTTTAATGCCCCTCAGAAGAGACGTGGAGGTCGCAGTAGCTTAACAAGACGGTTTTAATGCCCCTCGGAAAAGTGGTGGAGGTCCCAGTAGCTTAACAAGACGCTTTTAGTGCCCCTCTGAAAAGTGGTGGAGGTCACAGTAGCTTAACAAGACGCTTTTATTGCCCCTCAGAAGAGACTTGGAGGTCCCAGTAGCTTAACAAGACGGTGTTAATGCCCCTCGGAAATGTGGTGGAGGTCCCAGTAGCTTAAGAAGACGCTTTTAATGCCCCTCGAAAAAGTGGTGGAGTTCACAGTAGCTTAACAAGACGGTTTTAATGCCGCTCGGAAAAGTGGTGGAGGTCGCAGTAGCTTAAAAAGACGGTTTTAATGCCCCTTACAAGAGCCATACCGTACAGCATCTTAAAAACATTATTCCCATTAATGGGAAGTGTGTCTCCCATAGTCTTTGCTTATGCCTTCCAAGCAAAAGCTGCCAAAAATTAGGACGGAGGAACTTGCAATGCCCCTTACAAGAGCCATGCAGTACAGCATATTACAAACATTATTCCCATTATTGGAGAGTGTGTCTCCCAAAGTCTTTGCTTATGCCTTCCAAGCAAAAGCTGCCAAAAATTAGGACGGAGGAACTTGCAATGTCCCTTACAAGAGCCATGCAGTACAGCATATTACAAACGTTATTCCCATTATTGGGGAGTGGGTCTCCCATAGTATTTGCTTATGCATTCCAAGCAAAAGCTGCCAAAAATTAGGACGGAGGAACTTGCAATGCCCCGTACAAGAGCCATGCAGTACAGCATATTACAAACATTATTCCCATTATTGGGGAGTGTGTCTCCCAAAGTCTTTGCTTATGCCTTCCAAGCAAAAGCTGCCAAAAATTAGGACGGAGATACTTGCAATGCCCCTAACTATAAAAATAAAAAAAGTGTCAGAAAGTGAAAAAAAAAAATTGAACAAATATAAAAAAAAATAAAAAAAATAATCCACCAAAAATATAAATATTATTATGAAAAAAAAAACAATAAAAGTACACATATTTGGTATCGCCGCGTCCGAAACGACCTGACCTATAAAACTGTCCCCTTTAGTGAAAACAGTAAAAAAAATAAATAAAAAACCATACTGCCAAACAAAAAATGGAATAACACGTGATCAAAAAGACGAATGTAAATAAAAATGGTACCGCTGAAAACGTTATCTTGTCCCGCAAAAAACAAGCCGCCATACAGCTCCATCAGGTGAAAAATAAAAAAGTTATAACTCTCAGAATAAAGCAATGCAAAAAATTATTTTTTCTATAAAATAGCTTTTATTGTGTAAAAGCGCCAAAACATAGAAAAACTATAAAAATGTGGTATCGCTGTAAATGTACTGACCCGAAGAATAAAGCTACCTTATAAATTTTACCACACGCGGAACAGCATAAAAAAATTTAAAAAAAAGCAATTCCCGAATTGTTGTTTTTTGTTTATTCTGACTCCCAAAAATCGGAATAGAAAGCGATCAAAAATGTCACGTGCCTGAAAATGGCACCAATTAAAACGTCAACTTATCCCGCTAAAAAACAAGCCGTCACGTGACTGTCGGCCAAAATATGGAAAAATTATAGCTCTCAAAATATGGCGATGCAAAAACTAAATTTTACAAAAAAAATGCGTCTTTTAGTGTGTGACAGCTGTCAATCATAAAAACCTAATATGATTCTGGTATCTCTGTAATCGCACCGACCCGAAGAATAAAGTCGTCTAATCACTTACACCACACGAGGGACTGCGTAAAATATAAACTCTCGGGTTAGGTTAGGTTTAAGGTTGTGCTAGGATTAGGGTTGGAGTTAGGGTTAGGCTAGTGTTAGGGTTGGGGTTGGGCTAGGGTTAGAGTTAGGGTTGGGCTAGGGTTAGGGTTGGGCTAGGGTTAAGTTTGGGGTTGGGGTTAGGGTTAGGCTAGGGTTAGGGTTGGGGTTAAGGTTGGGCTAGGTTTAGGGTTAGAGTTGGGCTGGGGTTAGGGTTGGGGTTAGGGTTGGGCTAGGGTTAGGGTTGGGCTGGGGTTAGGGTTTGGGTTAGGGTTTGGGTTAGGGTTAGGCTAGGGTTGGGGTTAGGGTTGGGCTAGGGTTATGGTTGGGCTAAGGTTGGGCTAGGGTCAGGATTGGGCTAGGGTTGGGATTTTTTTCAAAAGTAAAAAAACAAAGATGATATGGCGACTAGTGTTGAGCGCAAGTGCTCGCTACTTGAGTTTGCATCGGATGCTCGGGTATGCACTGAGTATCGCGGGTGCTCGAGTGACATGATTGAGCCTCCGCCCCATATGCTTCGCGGCCATAAAAACCTCGCGGGGATTGCCTGCCATGCACGAGCGATCCCCACTTTTTTTTTTGGGTGTCTAATAACCGTGAAACATGCGGGCGGGGACACGAGCATGTCAATCGAGCACGCGCGGTACATGGTGCATACCTGAGTACCCGATGCAAACTCAAGTAGCGAGCACTTGCGCTCATGACTAATGACAACTTATCCAATATGATGACCTAACGTTATAAAATTTTGTGTCGTACCTCTGGGTTCAAAATGTTCACTATAACCCTTGATAAAATCCTTCAGGGGTGTAGTTTCCAAAATGGGGTCACTTGTGGGGGGTTTCCACTATTTAGGCACATCAGGGGCTCTCCAAACGCGACATGGTGTCCGCTCTCGATTCCAGACAATTTTGCATTCAAAAAGTCACACAGTGCTCCTTCCCTTCTGAACTCTGCCATGAGCCCAAACACTGTATTTTACCCACATATGGGGTATTGACGTACTCAGGAGAAATTGCACAAAAGTTTTTGGGGTCCATTTTCTCCTCTTACCCTTGTGAAAATAAAAAAATCGGGGCTAAAACAATTTTTTGTGGAAAAAGCTTGATTTTTTTATTTCCACGGCTCCATGTTATAAACTTCTGTGAAGCACTTGGGGGTTCAGGGTGCTCACCACACATCTAGATAAGTTCCCTGAGTGTCTAGTTTCCAAAATGGTGTCACTTGTGGGGGGTTTCCACTGTTTAGGCACATCAGGGGCCCATCCGCTTATTATTCAAGCAAATTTTACATTCAAAAAGTCAAATGGTGCTCCTTCCCTTCCGAACCCTGCCATGCGCCCAAGCAGTGGTTTTTCCCCACATATGGGGTATCTGCTTACTCTGCAGAAATTGCACAACAAACTGCATGGTGTAATTTCTCCTGTTACCTTTATGAAAATGCAAAATTGGGGGCTGAAAATAATTTTTGTGGGAAAAAGTGAAAATTTTATTTTTATGGCTCAATATTATAAACTTCTGTGAAGCACCTGGGGGTTCAAGGTGCTCAACACACATCTAGATAAGTTCCCAGAGGGGTCTAGTTTCCAACATGTTGTCACTTGTGGGGGTTTTCCACTTTTTAGGCACACCAGAGGCTCTCAAAGCGCAACATGGCGTCCGCTAATTATTCAAGCAAATTTTTCATTCAAAAAGTCAAATGGCGCTCCTTCCCTTCTGAGCCCTGCCGTGCGCCCAAACCGTGTTTTTTCCCCACATATGGGGTATCTGTGTGCTCAGGGGAAATTGACAACAAATTTGGGGTCCATTTTTTCCTGTTACCCCTGCGAAAATAAAAAAAATTGGGTCTAAAGTAACATTTTTGTGAAAAAAGTTAAATGTTAATTTTTTTCTTCCACATTCCAAAAATTCCTGTGAAGCACCTGAAGGGTTAATAAAGTTCTTGAATGTGGTTTTGAGCACCTTGAGGGGTGAAGTTTTTAGAATGGTGTCACTTTTGGGTATTTTCTGTCATAAAGACCCCTCAAAGTGACTTCAAATGTGATGTGGTCCCTAAAAAATGGTTTTGTAAATTTTGTTGGAAAAATGAGAAATCGCTGGTCAACTTTTAACCCTTATGGCTCCCCAATAAAAAAAAAATTTGGTTACAAAATTGTTCTGATGTAGAGTAGACATGTGGGAAATGTTATTTATTAACTTTTTTTGGGTGATATATCTCTCTGATTTAAGGGCATAAATATTCAAATTTTGAAAATTGCAAAATTTTCTAAATTTTCGCCAAATTTCAGTTTTCTTCACAAATAAACACAAGTGATATAGAAGAAATTTTACCAGTATCATGAAGTACAATATATCTCGAAAAAACAATCTCAGAATCAGGGGGATCCGTTGAAGCATTCCAGAGTAATTACCTCATAAAGTGACAGTGGTCAGAATTGTAAAAATTGACCTGGTCATTAACGTGCAAACCACCTTGGGTTGTAAAGGGATTAAACAAAGCATCATTATGGGGCAGCCCCTTCCCCCTCCCTGAAATGAAATATTATCAGTGTCACTTGTTTCAGGGGCTGGGCTAGTCCCTGCACGCTGTGCACAATGACAGTGTGCGCTATAGCTCAAATCAGCAGTAATGAGTCAGGAACAGAGAGCATTGTCAGAATATCCGGCGTGCAGACATTAGCAATGTCACTTGCGATGGTGGCTCTGGTCTCTGCACACTGGGTATTTTGACAACACGCTCCCCTGCTGGCTTGATATTTCAGATTTTAGCCGGCAAAAGAGCGTGCACTGTCATTGTGCATATCGCATTGTGCACAGTTTGCAGGGACTAGCCCAGCCCCTGAAACAAGTGTCACTGATGAAGGGCAGGGAGGGGTCAGTGACCACAAACTGATGATGCTTTGTTTGAGTATCCCAGCATGCAGTTGAATTCTCAAATGAAGGGTGATCAGAAAAGAAGTGCAAAAAAAATGAAAGAGCAGTTATATAGTGAAGTTAGGGAGGGATAGGGAATTTTAATTTAAAAAATATTAGAAAATAGTTTAGATTATGGTACTAAATAAATAATGATTTAGAATGAAAATGACTTTGGCCTTCAGACCACCCCTTTAAATCAAAAAGTCTCAATAGCACTTGAAATTATTACAATATCAGTGTCCCAGGGTACGGTATGTGACTGGAGACCATGGCACAAGTCACAAAAAGGCTATTTTTCACCCAAGGAAAATATTCATATAGTTTCCATAGGCTTTTAGTTAAATACTTTGGACAAGGCAGAGTATATTGTTGTCACCACCTGTAGCACATACCACCAACAAGAGCACATGCCCAACCAGACCTAGCAGGCATAGCAGGGGTTATAAATGGAGCATTAGGATTTTTTTTTAATTCTAAGCTGTATTTTTTTAAATTTAGACCAAATTGCTCTAAAGTCGCTAAATGCAACACATAAAGAAATGAAGGAAAAACCCTCAAATAGCGCAGTGTATCTATATATATAATTGTCTTATCCCGTCTGTCTGTCTGTCTGTCCCCGAAATTCCGCGTCGCTCATTGGTCCGGCAGCGGCCAATCAGCGCCGTGGGATTTCTGAAAAAAAATGGCGGCCGTTAGCGGCTCATCTGCGGGACGGAGCTCAGCGGCGATGCAGCCGGGAGATGACCGGCGCGAGGCGCTCATCTCCTGGCCGGTACCAGCAGAAGGACCTCGACCGCCGGACCCATCTGCGGGACGGAGATGCAGCCGGGTGATGAGCGGCGCGAGGCGCTCATCTCCCGGCCGGTAGTAGCGGAAGGACCCCGACCGCCGGCGCCGCTGACCTCCATGCGGAAGGGAGGACCGGGGAGTGGCGCTGCGGGTCGGGATCCTTCTGCTGCGAGCAGTCGCTCATGTCCCGGCTTCTCGCAGCGGAAGTATCCGCACAGGCAGCAGCGCTCCCCGGTCCTCACCAATACGATTCCGCTCCCCGGTCCTCACCAATACGATTCGCTGATTGATCGCGCTCTCCGCCCGCGACCAATCAGTGATCTTGCCGCTAAAGTTAAACACTGCTCTGCTGATTGGTCGCGGCCGCTGCCCGCGACCAATTACCGATTTGGGCTCCACATTTAAATAGCGGCCGCGACCAATCACCGATCTTGCCGCCACATTTAAACACTGCTGTGCTGATTGGTCGCGGACGCCAGCTGCGACCAATCAGCGAGCTTGGTGCCAAATTTAAACAACGCTCTGCTGATTGGTCGCGGACTCAAGCCGCGACCAATCAGCGAGCTTGGCGCCAAATTTAAACAGCGCTCTGCTGATTGGTCGCGGACACCATTCGCGACCAATCAGCGAGATTGGCGCCAAATTTAAACAACGCTCTGCTGATTGGTCGCGGATGACAGCCTACCGCGACCAATCAGCGAGATTAGCGCAAAATCTAAACAACGCTCTATTGATTGGTCGCGGACGCCAGCCGACCGCGACCAATCAGTGAGATTGGCGCCTAATTTAAACAGCGCTATGATCTCCCGACGGCAAGTGTGAATGGAGGACCGAGGAGCGGCGCCGCCAGTCGGGATGCTTCTGTTGCGAGCAGCCGCTCATCTCCCTGCTGCTTGCAGCGGAAGTACCCGCACAGGCAGCGCCACTCCCCGGTCTTCACTAATACGACGTTGATTGGTTGCGGCCGCCGGCCCCGACCAATCATCGATATGGGCGGCAAATTTAAACCCCGCTTTGCTGATTGGTCGCGGTGGCCGGCCCTGACCAATCAGCGATTTTGGTGGCAAATTGAAACACCGCTCTGGTGATTGGTCGCTACCGCCAGCCGTGACCAATCAGCGATTTTGGCGCCAAATTTAAACAACGCTCTGCTGATTGGTGGCGGACGCCAGCCGCGACCAATCAGCGAGATTGGCGCCAAATTTAAACAACGCTCTGCTGATTGGTCGCGTCTGCCGTCCGCGACCAATCAGCGAGATTGGCGCCAAATTTAAACAATGCTCTGCTAATTGGTCACGATCGCCGGCCGCGAACAATCATCAGTATTGGCGCAAAATTTAAACCCCGCTCTGCTGATTGGTCGCGACCGCCGGGCGTGACCAATCGGCGATATTGGCGCCAAATTTAAACACCGCTTCGCTGATTGGTTGCGGTGGCCGGCCGCGACCATTCAGCGATATTGGCGCCATATTTAAACACCGCTCTCCTCATTGGTCGCGGTTACCGGTCACGAATAACCAGCATTATTGGCGACAAATTTAAACACCGCTCTGCTGATTGGTCGCGACCACCGGCCGCAAACAATCAGCATTATTGGCACCAAATTTAAACCCCGCTCTGCTGATTAGTCGCGACTGCCGGCCGTGACCAATCTGCGATATAGGTGCCAAATTTTAACACCGCTTTGCTGATTGGTCGCGGTTGCCGGCCTCGACCAATCAGCGATTTTTGGCGCCAAATGTATACACCGCTCTGCTGCTTGCACCCAGTCGGCCGCATACGTATTCTAGAATACCCGATGCGTTAGAATCGTGCCACCATCTAGTAAAATATAAAGACCAGAGCATACCCATCAGCTCCGCACAAAGCTGTTTCATCTCGTATGCCCATTCAATGATTCTCCCAAATCACATTCGCCTGCATTGGAAGGTAATTACTTGTAAGACACAGAATTCCCCGTCTGCCGTTCGGTGACGCAATAGAATTAACAGTTCTTCTTTTCCCCAGGTGAAATGCACAGAGAGCAGCTTTTTCTGTGAAAACAAAACTTGTGTTCTGCAACTTTTTATGAAAATAAAGTTATTTTTCCCATTTTATTCTTACGTTATCATTTTTTCTAAATTGTTATATGAAATTCAAAATTTAGCATTAATTCCCCATACGTATTTTCCTTAAAAACCAACAAGAACTCTACCAGAACCTTTATTAATGGTGTATTATTCATGGTTCTTTAATGAAGAAGTCCATCTTCCAAGAAGCTCTCACATTTAATATGGATGACGACCTCTCTCTGTCTCTCAGCATAACCCAATTATGCACAGACGGGCATGGAGAATGTGACGTCCGTTTGCTATGGCTTGATGAACCTCAATACCGTGCTGATGTGACACTGAAGGATTACTAGTCACTTCATATCAAGTAGTAGTTATATGAGAGCAGAAGATAGGAGCTCATTTTCCAGTTTAGCCTTTCTACATTTTGTCTTGTACTAATATTGTTTTAAACCATTTTATTGAAGAATGTGGTATATTTTTTCTACGTACGTAAAGAACCATTAAGCCTACAATAAAATTGTCGCACATAAAAAGAAAATTAGATTGGAGTAGAGAAATTACTGTTTTGTTCCTATAGAGTTTTTTTTTCAAAATTTTATGAATATTCCTAATTCTCCAAGCCAAAGCTTCCAGCTAATATCATACTATGGATTTTTTTTCTAATTAAAGGGGTATTCCCATCATAGAATGTTATCATTAATCAGCAGTGTATTCTTTAACGTTCTAAGTTCAGGGGTCCTACGTCCAGGTTCATACCGATCCTGAAAAAGAAAGCAGAGACGTTTCTTTATTAGTTCTTCTCAGCTCAAGAATATAGGGCTGTGTTGTAGTTTGATGTGTAATTTAACTAGCGGGAGACTCTTCAGCCCTAGTTTTATGCTACCACTTTCTAGTTTGTGCTAGTCCTTTAATACTAATTTATTGAAAGCATGTTTTAATAGTTTTTGAGTTTACGTATAGAGATGAGCAGAGAAGGCAAAAATTCATATTCTTCTGTTAGTGCAGATTTTCCATAGAAATTCGATTCTCTAGACCCCAGAGCACAATAAGCATAAGATGTAAAAAAAAAGTAAAAAAAAAACCCTTAACTCACCTCTCCTGCCCCTCCACGCCTCACCGTCACATGTCCGCTCTTCTTCGCATCTTCTCAACATCGCAGCGAGCTCTGAAATCCTGAGTTCTACGCAAGTGCCGAAAAGTTCATGACATTATGACGTCACAACGTGTGCTGTGACCTTGCGATAGTGAGAAGATTAAACAAAGATCAAATGGGTGACGATGAGGAGCGGAGGGGACGGAGACTTGAGAGTAAGGATCTTTTTTGTTTTACCCTTTTAAAGGCCCTTTATTATTTAGAAAAATGGCAGTCTATGGCTGAATACGGATTGAAGTGAATTACAAAAAATCCACATTTTGGAGAAAATGGATATTTGTAAGATTCAAGTAGAATTTTGTTCAATTCAAATATATTCACTTATTTACTTACTTGATGGTGAAATTAAGGAAATGGAGGACAAGCAGGTAAAATGCAATGGTTGCAATCGCAGTTTATAAGGGGCCGTAACGGCATCAGAGCTATAGAGATTGTGGGAGCAATGGAGGGGGATATGTACAAGTCTTTTGCTCACTTGTATCCATAGAGGCACAAATCTTAATGGTTACACATTACATGGGCACTTTAAAGCTTGAGGTTTTTAATATAAAGTACAATTCTTAACAATCTTCAGGGGTGGGAACCTTTTTTATGCCAATGGCCTTTTGGATATTCATACCAGCCTTCGGGAGCAATACAGAATTATCAACTTGAAAATGACCCTGTGATATTTGGTCAAACGATTAATTAACTCCCTAATGTGATGGCCGGAGCTGCTTCTCTTTGGTGCAACTGTAATGTTAGGTGGTATGGATGATGTTGCTTATTGCAAATGCTTTTCCAGATTTGTGTCGGTCTGGAGTGCAGTTGACTCTTTGCGATGATAAGTTTTGTAAAGAACTCGCAGCAGTAAGTTGTTCTGAACACATATGTATATTACACTGCTGGTCTCCTCACAGTGGGAAACATATCACTGCTCACGTTACATTTATGGAACTCAAGCAGTGGGTGGTCTGCAGCATGTACACCATGTAGGATACACTGGGGCTGGAGTATATACCTCAACTAGGAGACACTGAGGCTGGAGCACATACATCACATAGGAGAAACTGGTGCTGCAACGTATACACCACATAGTATACACTGGGGCTGCAGTATATACACAACATAGGATACACTGGGGCTGGAGTATATACATCACATAGGAGACAGAGGTGCTGGAGCATATACACCACACAGGATACACTGGGGCTGCAGTATATACACAACATAGGATACACTGGGGCTGGAGCATATACATCACATAGGAGACATTGGGGCTGCAGTATATATACAATATAAGATACACTAGGGCTGGAGTATATACATCACATAGGAGACACTGTAGCGGTAGTATATACACCACATATGATACACTGGAGCTGGAGTATATACATCACATTGGAGACACTGGGGCTGGAGACCATTCCTGCAGAATGTAAGCCCGCAAGGGCAGGGTCCTCTTCCCTCTGTACCAGTCTATCATTGTTAGTTTGTTTACTGTATGTGATATCTGTATTTGATATGTAACCCCTTCTTATGTACAGCACCATGAAATCAATGGCGCTATATAAATTAATAATAATAATAGGGGACACCGGGGCTACAGCATATACATCACATAGGAGACACTGGGGCTCTAGCATATACATTAGCTTTTTGCCAACTTATCTGAGAGCAGCATAATGTAGGAGCAGAAATCCTAATTCCAGTGATGCATCACTTACTGGGCTGCTTGCTATCATTTTGATAAATATCACTGCTTTATCAGCAAGAGATTATCACTAGAGGTAACCATGATTCCATGTCCTCCATATTCATGAGCTCTATAGAATGTTTCCCCACCTTCTTCATCCAGTCATCCAGATAATACTTGTCTGATATAAATAGTTATGTGCACCTGCCCTTAGCGTGGTGATTGCCTACACATGCAGCTCTCATTATTTTATTTTAAGGGAATTGTGAAATTCAGCCAGCTACTACAACACCCATCGTTTTTGATGGAGAGAGCTACTTGCGTGCACGGTCTCCTCCTCTTAAGTACTGAGGAGAAAAGCACCCAAATTCTCCAGATACTTGGGAATCCTGGTAGCAGAATCTGCATATATTAGACATTGATGGCATATACTGTACTTTTCGTATGTCCTTTAAATACCCTTTAAAGTTTTATTGTGGCCCTTGGAAATAGTTCAATGTGACAATGGGGCCATAGGACCATAAAAAGTTGTGCACTGCTGATGAAGGAAATATAAGAGTCTTAATGTGGACCTTAAAAATGCAGCTTTTATTATTTTTAAAGCACAGAATATAATGAAATCTGTGCCAATATTTGGATGGGAGCATAACAAAAAATATCAAGTAGAGGATTGCATATACATACAGTATATCTGTAGATAACCCTCCTGTATCGAGATGTCACAAATCATCCTCGGTGCTACCTAAGCACGGCGTCTGACATGCTATACACATTGCGTCGCTGGCTCCTGTTTACTCGTTCAGTAAGCATTTATGAATCAGAGCGCAGCTCTGTCTTCATGAGCCGCATCTGTCTTCTGTGGCAGGCGTTTGCACGATGGAGTTATTTCTGAAAATATTTATGCAAATGTATTCCTACTTATTTTATCTGCAGACTAAATTGCTAAATAAATAATCTAAACATTTATTTTTTATTTTGTAAATTTTCCTTTTCTTTAATATTACAATTACATTTAGAGACAGTACTGGGAGAAATGAGGGGTAAGAAAAATAGCATCGCATTCCTCATAAATATTTATAGCAAAAAGAAAACAAGTAATGGAATAAAAGAAAAAATATGCAAATCAATAATATTTTTCTACAAAAAAAATAAAATATTGGAGATTGAAGGAATAATCCAGGCAAACGTAATACATTATGATGGGCCTGGAGCCGGACGGGACCTTAGGGGCGGCACATAAAACAAGAATTAAAGTGATGCCAAAAGAAGAATCCCCGTCAGGCACCGCCCTGAGGACCTGCACTTGATACTACACACTGTACTAGTTTTGTCTGAAATGTTCTTTAACTGGTAAAACAAAAGCATGATTTCTTTTACGACAAGCCCCAGGGATTACTGCTTTGAAACGCAGACATAAGAGAAATGACTAGTACTCTTCAATTATTTAGGAAGGGAACCTTTTTCACAACTATCCTTGTGTATTAAAATTTCTCTTAGAATCATCTTGTTACCTTCAGCAACTTGTGATGATTTTCAGCTTTTAGTCCTCCTGTGCAGGAGCAAGATAAAAGATAAAATGTGAACTCAGTTTTTTAAAGGGAATGTCCAACTTAAACATTAAGTCATTTTTCGTCCAAAGTCTGTGCCGATTGTTCTTTTTTTCATAGCAATCAAGGCCTCATTTTTCTAAAACTATGCAGCAAATACACTTTAAGAGATAAGATTTTAGCTACCTTCCGCCACCACTAGAGGGAGTTTAAGAGGCAACTTAACACTGAGTTATTCTTAAAGGGAATCTGTCAGCAGAAAATGACCTATTGTTTAAATTAAGTTTTTGTTTTATATGTAGTACTTAAAAGAATTTTGACGATGTTTCTTTTTCTTTATATCACAATCTATATTAAAAAATGAAAGTAGCAATCCTGCATTTTTCACATTAGCGACTGGGGATTTTTTACATTTATTTTTCCTGTCCTTCCAGGAAGCATTTTCAGCAGGCTCAGTATCATCAGAGGCAGGATTACAATGGCAAGTAATTCCACTTTATACAGCTGATAACACAGGATTGATCCAGCAGTCATTATAAGGACTTGTCCACATGACTATGTTATCAGTCTGAATGCGATCCGAAAAGTCATCGGATTGCACTTGGACCAATGTTGATTTATGTGGCCATGCACACGTCCAATTTTTTCCTCGGACAGAGATTTATTAGGAAGAAAATCACTGCATGCCCGAGTTTTATCCAATATTTGCTTGGCTCTCAGTCATGCAAGTCAAAGAGTCCATGGAAACCATTGGACTGCACTCGGCAGACATCTGAGTGCAGTCCGATTTCCACAAACTGACACCATGGAGAAGATGGAGAATTTTTTTTCTCCATCTTTTCTACATCCGATAAAATTGGATCACACTCAGATCAGAGTCTCATTAGAGTGTGATTAGCATAACTGATCCGATTTTCTCGGATGACAAAAAATAAGCATGTCTGCACCTAGCCTAAGATGAAGTTACCTGCTTCCCAATGACATTTCTACAAGCTCATTAGATGCATTAATACAAAATATAGGTTCTGAGTTGGTCTATTCCTGCTAATACGTATGTAGATTTTCTGAAAGTATGGGACTAACATAACCCAATGTGAAAACTGCAAAATGTCTAATTTATCTTTTTAATACAGATTGTGCTATGGACAAAAAAAACATTGCCAGAAATTACAAAAAAACATTTAAGACAAAAACCTGAATTAAACAATAGGTCATTTAATTATATAGACAGTATCCAGTTAGCACCCTCTAGTGGCGACTACAGGCAGACAAAACTTTTTAAATGTATGTTTACCCAGGGGATTTAAAACTTAATATTGGAAACCCAAAGCCCCAAATAGATATAAAGAAATATGAAATTTATCATCACAAATTTTTGAACCTATTTCCAGAAATAAAATAGAATAGAAGTCAAGGGTGGATGTACATTAAGACTACATAGCAATCATAGATACATAGATCTAGCTTCTAGGTCCCCCGGAAATCATCTGTTGAGTTTCCTTTGGAAGATCCTCTGCAGAAGAAATAAAGTATTGTATGCTGCCCATGATGCAGTTGCCTAACCTACGGCTTTTTTAACACGGACACTTTTGGCCCAGGACAGATAGAGTTTTTGTAGCTGTGCTGTAGAAATGTATTGCAGTAAATATACAAATTTGCTTCCTTTCCTAAACAACACAATAAAATACAAATAAGATCATTCATACTTTATCTGACTTTCTAACAGCTCATAAATGAAGATTCCTGGTAAAATCTGAGCAGAATTGATATTATCTAGATTTGCAGTCAGAAACGTGTGCAGTATTCTTATTACTTTCTGCACTGTATGAACCGACTCTTATAACATCCATTTTTTCAGTAATGACTTATGATAATCGATCTCCTTGTACCAGCTTAGACACGTACTGGAGACCGTTTTTTATCTCCCCCCTTTCCAATACCCTTATTAGATTCATGAAACTAAGCCAAATATAGTGACAGGTTTATTTCAAAGAGCATTTTTAATGTGCACTCTTTGGAAATGTTTGCGTTTTATTGCTATTCTACACAGTGTAAATTCTTAATAAAGATTACTTAGTGTCTGGAGAATCTCTGGAGGCTTTTTGAGGATTTATACGACTTTAGGAAAGATGTTATATATTCCACTTCTAATCTTTCTATAACAAATGGAATAGACATAGTTGTATCTATTTCTATGTTTTATGCATATGGTATAGATGTACATTTGCCCTACTTTATGAATTGGTATTTTAGTGGGCTCAATGGTGGCCCATAATGATTGACTTTTAGATTTCATACCCATTGTAGAAGGTTTAAAATCTTCTACTGGAATGTATGTTAGGTAAATTAGAATTGTACTTTCTGCAAGTGCTTTCAAAATTAAACTCAGCGTTAACAATTTTTACATATTACTTTCCTTCTTCTGAAACAATGCAGAAGATGATACTTAAACCACTGCAATAAATTTTTATACAAAATGATCTCTATCTACTACTCATTGTGCAGCTATAATTCTAACCGGTAGCTGCATGGCAGTCTATGGTGTCCATAGTTGCTGTTAAGTTGTTGGATTTGGTGCTTCCTTCTTTCCATGACTCGTTTGCCTATTTCATACTGTGTGGTTCCTATGGAGAGGGCAGTTCAAAACAGGTTCTCAGCAGCAAAAAGGATGGGACCAACCAGTACTGAGCCCCTTTCTCTGTGGGCACCATAGTAGTTGCACAGTCTGTCTCTATGGTATGGATGCTCTTGATAACAGTGCCGGTTGCATTGACCTCATAGTTGTTGTACCTATAATGCCTCATTCACATGTCTATGTTTCCAGTACATGTGATATTTGTTTTTTTTCACGGATCCCACAAGTACCCATTATAACCTTTCGTGGATCGTGTGTTGGTGCAAAACACATGGAGACAGATATGTTTTTTTCTGGAAGTACAGATGACAAAGGCCAATACAATTTATGGGTCTGTGAAAAACAGGTACAGCACATGGATGGTAAAAATGGACACATGGATCATACACTGATGGAAAACAACACTGGTACCAGTTTTTCGCGTACGTGTTTTATGCGGACATGTGAAGGAGGCCTAACAATGAACAATGACAGTGCTACTATCAGAGTCAATGTGTTTCCCTATCAGTATTATAAAAGTCAAAGTGTTTCCCTTTCAGTACTATAAGAGTTAAAGTGTTTCCCTATCATTACTATAAGAGTCATAGTGTTTCCCTATCAGTACTATAAGAGTCATAGTGTTTCCCTATCAGTAATATAAGAGTCATAGTGAAGCAGACGCGCCCCCAGGGCCGTGGGGTACTCGGCAGCCGGGCCTCTGGTTGCTGGAGGATATCACGGTGGCTGGCCCGGTCCGTGACCCAGGGGGGGTCAGTAAAAAAAAGGGGGCTTTCTATTTATATGGGGTTTTTGGAATAGTGTTTGTGACGCCACCCGTGGATTGCGGCCAAAGGGAGCCGCCGCTGCGGAGCAGTCCTCTGGAGCTGGTGTTACGGCAGCAAGGGTGTTGTGGCTCTCCACAGGTAGAGCTAGCTCCAGGGCAGTGTAAGGTGTGTAGGTTGCGCTGGGCGTTGTAGTGCTGAGGAGGAGAGATGGCGCACATGAAAGAAGGGACGGAGCCAGTGCGGTGCAGTCATCCGAGTTTTTACTCACAGTTCTTATGACAGTTCCACTGGTGCACTGTACAGGTGTCAGCCTCCCACGTCGCGCTGCATTCACCAGACCGGGGTTCAGCACTTCCTCAGGCAGATTAGGAGTACCTGACAGAACCCCACTTTCTTGTGTTCCTAGCTAGACCGTCTTCACGCTGGGTCTTTCTCCCTCCAGCCCTGCGCTTCCCACTCTCAATCCCGCTCTGGTGCTCTGAAGTCCCTCCTGTCCCGTTGGAGTTCCCGGACCTGCTTGACCCTCACGGGGATTAGGATGAGGCTTCAGCAACTGGCTATGGAAGCCAGAAACCTCCGGTTTTCCCAGCCGAGACGTAAAGTAGCACGGCTGGACCAGGGGCCGGTCCCCTTCTTGCTGCCTACGATCCCTCTGTCTTCTGACAGATGTGGGGCATAAGGGTGCTGTCCTGCACTTCCCGTACCCCCTAGTATCCCTTCTTTTGAACGGAGCCTACTCCTCTGCTCCCCACCTGGGCCTCTAGGACTGGGCCCTACTTGTGGAGCAGAGCTCCTAAAGAGACTCTGCTCCCAGACTGTTCTCCACTTTCTGAACCGACTGAACTGCCACCCTAAGATGGCTTCCCTTTTTATATCTCCTTCTATGGTGCTCCCCTAAACTGCTTCCTCCACCCACACCCTCTACTGGTTCCCCCTACCTCTGGGTTCCCCCCACTCCAGCCAGGGACAGGGCTCAGCAGGAAAACACATTGCATCTTGCCCTTCCAGCCGGCCTGGAGTATTGTAGTGTTGAATGTAGGTGTTGGGGTTCCAAGCAGCACTCCCTCCTTACCTGAGAGAAGGAAATACCACACCTCTGGGTGAGGTGCAGTACCTCTGTGGTGACTGAACCCTCAGGGGCGCCACATTTCCTATCAGTAATATAAGAGGCATAGTGTTTCCTATCAGTAATATAAAAGGCATAGTGTTTCTGTGGCGCCCCTGAGGGTTCGGTCACCACAGAGGTGTTGCATCTCAGCCAGAGATGTGGCATCTCACTCTCAGGTAAGGAAGGAGTACAGCTCAGGACCCTAACACCTGCATCCAACACACACCACTCCAAGCCAGCAGGAGGGGCAAGATGCCTCCCACGTACTTGCTGAGCCCCTTTCCTGGCTGGAGTGGGGGGAACCCAGAGAGGAGGGAACCATGTAGAGGGTGTGGGTGGAGGAAGTAGCTTAGGGGAGCACATAGGAAGAAGATATAAAATGGGAAGCCATCTCAGAAAGACAGTTCAGATTAGTCAGAGGAGGAAAGTAAAAGGAGCAGATTCTGTGCAGGAGCTCTGCTCCAGAGGCGGGCCTAGACAGTGAGGCGCAAGTCTGAGAGGAAGGAGAGAAGAGAGGAGAGGGAGCAGAGAGGCTCCAGGAACAGAAGAAAGGACCCTAGGGGTACGGGCCGTGCTGAAGGCCAACCGTACGCCTGCATCTGCCCAGTGGTGGAGGGGTCAGGCTATCTAAGGGGAACTGGTCCCTCAACTAGTAGAAGATTGCAAGTCTCAGCTAGAAACCGGAGGCTGCAGTACTTTATGTCCTGTAGCCACAAGTCCACGCCAGTCTCAACGAGAAGGTATCTACATAGGACCCAGGGGACGGAACAGACGTCGCCCGCAAGGCCCGCGGGTACCGGATTGGAGATACTAGGTGTGAGGTGCAGGGAAAAGGCCAGGGAGAGGACACAGAAGGGGGTCCTGCTAAGTACTCTGGAGCTATCTGGGGGTGGACTGAACCCCTCACTGAGTAAGCACAGCATGACGAGGGAGATTACTTTGGCGCCTGTAGTCTGGACTGCATTAACTGTGAGTAAAGACCCTGGGACTGCACATCATTGTCTCTGTGTTTCTTGCTGCGCCATCAACCCCTGCACCACAACGCCCAGCACAACCTGCAACATCTATACTGCCCTGGAGCCAGCTTTTCCTGTGGAGAGCCACACCATCCCTGCTGCAGTAACATCAGCTTCAGAGGACTGCTCCGCAGCGGCGGCTCCCTTTTGCTGCATTCCACAGGTGGCGTCACAAACTTTATAAAAACACAATAAATCCCCTATCCAATACCCCTTTTATTGACCGCCCTGGGTCACGGACCGGGTCACCGGCACTGTGACATTCCCCCAGCATCTACCGGCCCGGCACCGGGTACCCCACGGCCCAGGGGGCGCATCATTTCCCTATCAGTACTATAAGAGTCATAGTGTTTCCCTATCAGTACTATTAGAGTCATAGTGTTTCCCTATCAGTACTATAAGAGTCATAGTGTTTCCCTATCAGTACTATAAGAGTCATAGTGTTTCCCTTTCAGTACTATAAGAGTCTTAGTGTTTCCCTATCAGTAGTATAAGAGTCATAATGTTTCCCTATCAGTAATATAAGAGTCATAGTGTTTCCTATCAGTAATATAAGATATAAGAGGCATAGTGTTTCCCTATCATTACTATAAGAGTCATAGTGTTTCCCTATCAGTACTATAAGAGTCATAGTGTTTCCCTATCTTTACTATAAGAGTTATAGTGTTTCCCTATCATTACTATAAGAGTCATAGTGTTTCCCTATCACTATCATTACTATGAGAGTCATAGTGTTTCCCTATCAGTAATATAAGAGTCATAGTGTTTCCTATCAGTAATATAAGAGGCATAGTGTTTCCCTATCAGTACTATAAGAGTCATAGTGTTTCTTATCAGTAATGTAAGAGGCATAGTGTTTCCCTATCAGTACTATAAGTGTCATAGTGTTTCCTATCAGTAATATGAGTCATAGTGTTTCCCTATCAGTACTTTAAGGGGCATAGTGTTTCCCTATCATTACTATAAGAGTCATAGTGTTTCCCTATCAGTACTATATGTTACGGATCCGGGTGGTGGAACCTCTGTGCTGCGGTGCAAGGAGGGACCCAGAGGGGCGTAACTAAGTATCAACTCGGACTGACCCTGGTCGTACGGCGGCTAACGACTCCGTGACCAGGGAGGGACCGAGCAGAGGGACCAGGTGCTACTCTGGGGATGACCTTGTAAGGGAGCAGGTGACTCCCATGGTACAGATGGCAGGCTGGCAGGTGTTCACGGCAAGTGATGGCAGGAGCATCCGGGTAGGCTCGGCAGGTAACAAGCGGGTAACAGGCAGGCAACAGTCAAGTGCTCCCAGGTGAGCGGGCCAGCAGGCACGGCAGGTAACAGGCAGGTAACAAGCAGGTGCTCCCAGGTGAGCGGGCTGGCAGGCACGGCAGGTAACAAGCAGGCAATAGGCAAGTGCTCCCAGGTGAGTGGGCTGGCAGGCATGGCAGGTAACAGGCAAGTGCTCCCAGGTGAGCGGACTGGCAGGCACGGCAGGTAACAGGCAGGTAACAGGCAAGTGCTCCCAGGTGAGCGGGCTGGCAGGCACGGCAGGTAACAGGCTGGCGGGCAGGACTGGTAATCAGGCTAGCAGCGGGACCTAAGGGCTGAAGCAGAGGTAAGAAACACTGTGCAACAACTTTTGCTCAGGCACCTCCATTTTGGAGGAGGTGCCTTATATATGGGAGGGCCCTCGGCTATTGGCCGTGGACTCCTTAGGATGGTGCGCGCGGCCCCTTTAAGAGGGAGGGAGCACGCGCGCATCCTAAGCACAGTGCCCGGGGAGCTGCGCGCGCCGGCAGCAGGAAGAGGAGCGCAGGAGAATGCAGAGCGGGGAGCGCGGGGAGCGAGGAGGTGAGTGGGACAGCGTCTCTGCCTGACAGGGGGCAGAGACGCCGATGCTACAGTACCCCCCCTTTACGCCCCCTCTTTTTTAGGCCAGAAAGGAATTTCTCAAGGAGAAGCGGGGCATGAATGTTCTCCCTGGGTTCCCAAGTTCTCTCCTCTGGGCCAATCCCCTTCCAATCCACTAGAAAAAGGGTATTTCCTCTTACCCTCTTACTGGCCAGAATGTTCTCTACCTCAAAAACGTCCTCAGCGGCAACCGGAGCAGGGGGAGAACCTGGATTGTTGGAAAAAAAGTTAAACACAACTGGTTTGAGGAGAGATACATGGAAGGAGTTGGGAATCCGTAAAGTGGCCGGGAGTTTTAACTTGTAGGCCACTGGGTTGATTTGTTTGAGAACTTCAAATGGACCGATGAACCGAGGACCCAACTTATAGGAGGGTATTTTGAGTCGGACATGTTTGGAAGAGAGCCAGACTTTATCTCCCGGGTGGAATTGAGGCGGAACCAGACGTCTCTTGTCATCATGTTTCTTCATCCGCTCGGAGGACTGAAGAAGTGCGGACCTAGTATTTTCCCAAATGGTGGAGAATTCGCTGACAAGAGCCTCCGCAGCAGGGTTGTCCACCGAGGTGGAGATGGGAAACGGAATCCGGGGAAGTTGACCGTAGACCACGAAGAGCGGAGATTTAGAAGTAGATTCTCTCTCATGGTTGTTATAGGAGAACTCGGCCCATGGTAGGAGCTCCACCCAATCGGTATGGTGAGCGTTAACAAAGTGCCAGAGGTAGCTGGTAAGGATTTAGTTGATACTCTCCACTTGGCCATTGGACTGTGGATGGCAGGTGGAGGAGAAATCCAGGGTGACATCCAGTAGCTTACAGGTAGATCTCCAGAAAGGTGAGGTGAACTGAACCCCTCGATCCGACACAATGTGGAGGGGTAGGCCATGGAGATGGAAGATATGACGGAAGAAATCCTTGGCCAGCTCCGATGCAGACGGGAGACCAGGCAGAGGGATGAAGTGGGCCATTTTAGAAAAGCGGTCGGCGACCACCCAAATGACAGTACAACCGGCAGAAACAGGGAGATCAGTGATAAAGTCCATGGCAATGTGCTGCCACGGGGCAGCAGGTACAGGAGGAGGCAGGAGGCGACCGGCTGGGAGATGTCTGGGAACTTTGTTGCGGGCACAGGACGAACAGGCCGAGACAAAGTCTACCACATCCTTGCGCAGGGTAGGCCACCAGTAATGCCGGGTAATGAGCAGGAAGGTCTTCTTTTGGCCAGCATGGCCGGCTAGTTTAGATGAATGACCCCAGTGAAGAACCTTCTCAAGATATGGAATCCCTGCAAACGTCTTACCGGGTGGAAGACGAAACAGATCCAAGGGGGCCACATTCATCACTTTGGAGGGGTCGATGATGTGCATAGGCTCCTCCTCTTGATCGGACAACAGGAAGGATCAGCACAAGGCGTCGGCTTTGACATTCCTGTCCGCTGGGCGGAAATGTAGGATAATGTCGAAGCGGGCGAAGAACAATGACCACCGGGCCTGACACGGATTGAATCTTTGGGCATTCTGGAGATATGCCATGTTTTTGTGATCCGTATAGATAATCACCGGGTATAGAGCCCCTTCAAGCAGGTAACGCCACTCCTCCAGCGCCAATTTAACGGCTAACAGTTCTCGGTCTCCTTTGGAGTAGTTAAGCTCAGACGAGGAGAAAAGTTTGGAGAAGAAGCCGCAGGTTACCATTCTCCCAGATGAAGATCTTTGGGTGAGCACCGCTCCGGCTCCGGAGGAGGAAGCATCAACTTCCAGGAAGAACTGTTTGTTACAGTCCAGACAGTGCAGCACAGGGGCAGAGGAGTAGGCTTGCTTTAAGGAAAGGAAGGCCTCCTCAGCTTCGGGCGGCCTTTCCGTGGGATTTGCTCCCTTACAGGTGAGCACAGAAATGGGAGCAGTCTGGGAAGAGAAGTGCGGGATGAAGAGACGATAGTAGTTGGCGAAGCCCAGGAATCGCTGAATCACCTTCAACCCCTCCGGACGGGGCCACTTTAGGACAGCAGGGAGCTTCTCGGGATCCATTCGTAAGCCTGTCTGGGAGATAACATAGCCCAGGAATGGAAGAGAGGTCTGCTCGAAGAGGCACTTCTCAAATTTTGCATAGAGGTGATTCTGCCTGAGCCTAAGCAGGACCTGACGAACATCCCTCCGGTGTGTGGGAAGATCCGGAGAGAAGACCAAGATTTCGTCCAGGTACACCACCACGCAAGAATATAGAAGGTCATGGAAGATGTTGTTGACGAATTCTTGGAAGACGGCGGGAGCATTGCAGAGACCGAAAGGCATCACACGGTATTCATAGTGACCGTTACGGGGATTGAATGCCATCTTCCACTCGTCTCCTTGATGGATCCAGACCAGGTTATATGCCCCACGTAGATCTAACTTGGTAAAGATCCTAGCTCCCCTAAGATGGTCAAACAACTCGGAGATGAGCGGCAGGGGGTTTTTGTCTTTGACCGTGATTTGGTTGAGTCCTCTATAATCAATACAGGGGCTTAATGAACCATCTTTCTTCTTGACGAAGAAGAATCCGGCTCCAGCCGGAGAGGTAGATTTCCGCATGAATCCCCTGGCCAGATTCTCCTCGATGTACTCCGACATGGCCCGGGTCTCGGCCGACGACAATGGGTAAATGCGCTCACGGGGTGGAGTGGCACTGGGTACCAGGTCGATTTGGCAATCATATGGCCTATGAGGTGGCAGTGTCTCGGCCTCCTTTTTACCAAAGACATCTGCATAGGACCAGTAAGGTGCCAGAAGACCGGGTAAATTAGCCGGGGTAGGTGGAGGACGAGCCGGGCGAACTGGAACCAGGCAGGTCTTATGGCAATCCTGCCCCCAACAGAGTACTTCACCGGATTGCCTGTTCAGCACAGGTTCATGTCTCTGAAGCCAGGGTAGACCAAGCAATAGGGGGTGAGAGAGACCGGACAGCACATGGAAGGAGATCCTCTCAGAGTGCAGCATTCCCACCTGCAGAGTTATAGGTTCTGTGACGAGCAGGATGGTTACCGGAAGGAGTCTTCCATCCACGGAGGCGACTGCCAACGGTTCAGCCAGAGGTTTGGTGGGAATCCGATATCTCTCTACCAGGGACTGGGAAATGAGGTTTCCAGCAGCTCCAGAATCCAGGTGAGCAATTTCAAAGTGACGGTTCTCTCCCCAGGAGATAGAGACAGACAAAGTCAGGGACGGAGAGTGCTTACTTTTGCCTAGGATGACCTCTCCGAGCAGTCCTAGACAATGGAGTTTCCCGGCTTCTCCGGGCAGGAACAGATGAAGTGCTCCTTACTGCCACAATAGAAACAGCTCCCCTTGGCTCGGCGTGACTCTTGGCGAGATTTGACTATCTTGGTCTGGTCGATCTGCATAGGTTCGGGCGAGTGCGCCCGGGGAGTGACTGGTTGAGAGGCAGGTCTGAGATTGCGGGGGTCTGGGGGCCACCGGGTTCCATTGCCCGAGAAAACTGTTACGGATCCGGGTGGTGGAACCTCTGTGCTGCGGTGCAAGGTATCAACTCAGACTGACCCTGGTTGTACGGCGGCTAATGACTCCGTGACCAGGGAGGGACCGAGCAGAGGGACCAGGTGCTACTCTGGGGACGACCTTGTAAGGGAGCAGGTGACTCCCACGGTACAGATGGCAGGGACTGACCGGAATTGCAGAATGGCTCAGCAGACAGGCTGGCGAGCAGAAGCCTCCAGGTAGACTATCAGGTAGACACGGCAAGTGAAGGCAGGAGTCTCTAGGTAGGCTGGCAGGTGTTCACGGCAAGTGACGGCAGGAGCCTCTGGGTAGGCACGGCAGGTAACAAGCGGGTAACAGGCAGGTAACAGGCAAGTGCTCCCAGGTGAGCAGGCCGGCAGGCACGGCAGCTAACAGGCAGGTAACAAGCAGGTGCTCTCAGGTGAGTGGGCTGGCAGGCACAGCAGGTAACAAGCAGGCAATAGGCAAGTGCTTCCAGGTGAGCGGGCTGGCAGGCACAGCAGGTAACAGGCAGGTAACAGGCAAGTGTTCCCAGGTGAGTTGGCTGGCAGGCACGGCAGGTAACAGGCTGGCGGGCAGGACTTGTAGTCAGGCTAGCAGCGGGACCTGAGGGCTGAAGCAGAGGTAAGAAACACTGTGCAACAACTTTTGCTCGGGCACCTCCATTTTGGAGTAGGTGCCTTATATATAGGAGGGCCCTCGGCTATTGGCCGGGGACTCCTTAGGACGGCGCGCGGCCCCTTTAAGAGGGAGGGAGCGCACGCCCTAAGCACAGTGCCCGGGGAGCATCAGGAAGAGGAGCGCTGGAGAACACTGATCGGGGAGCGCGGGGAGCAAGGAGGTGAGTGGGACAGCGTCTCTGCCTGGCCGGGGGCAGAGACGCCGATGCTACACTATAAGAGTCATAGTGTTTCCCTATCAGTAATATAAGAGTCATAATGTTTCCCTGTCAGCCACAGTGCTCCGATAGCAGCCCAACACTTCCATAGCAGTTACATTCATAGACTAAATCTCTATAATTGTAAATGATGAAATGTCCCCATATTAGCCATTGTGCCCTCAACAGATGCAAGTTGTTACATTTATAAAGATTGCTCATTAAGTTATAAAAGTACTGCTTTTTGGCAGAAAAATAAACCTAGAACTAAATTATATATAAACATTAGGTAGGTTATCTTAGTTAAGCCCATTGATACAGTGCCATTTGGAGCAACACTATTTTATTTCCAGCTGAAACTGAGTTAACATACGGTGCATTTACACTTGCCGATTGTGACTGTTAAGCGACTACTGATTGGCTACATGTAAGTTAATCATGGTCATTAAGTTGCCTATTTATACAGGTTGACTGCATTTCCATGGGCACCGAACAATCATCAATATGATAACACAGGACAATGTGCTGCCGAGAATGATAATTTTTAAGCACGCTTAAAGATCTATTCACCAGAAGAAAAGGGCTTGATTCATCCAGAATTCAGGCATAAAAGCTTTGAAAAGTCACAAAATTTTAGTCTGTGAATGTGCTCAAGGCATTCACATTCACAGACACAAACATTTGGAAGATGAACACCCCAAAATATTCCAAGCCATCTGTATATTGTGTATTTCCCTTTACATGTAAAAACAGAAGACTGACCTTCTCCAAAGATCTAATTTAAAGCCATATGGCTCCGATTCACTACTAATTCTAATTTTGGTATATGTTTCTTATTTATGTTTAATTTCCAGAAGACAACACAATGCCAGAACAGCTTTTAAATGAGAACAAAATGTGAGAAATTTCTTAGTGCCAATTTTCGCCAACTCAGTCTTTCCCCATTACCTAGGGCATCCATACTGACGAGAATCCAAATGCTTACAAATAATTATTGCTTTAATGTTTGTCACTTTAGGCCTCTGTGTCTAGTCATATAGAAACATAATATAATTTGCTAAAAACATTTCAGTAGTTACTCTTTAAAGTATGCAGATATAACAGTTGTAAAAATAATGGTTGGTGTGCTGCAAATGTTCATTTGGTGGAAAATATTTTTAGGCATAAAGGGTAACACATCTGCTGCAAGGGCAGTAAATGAGCAGTAGTGCCACCAAAATTGCCAAAGTGTGCTACTTAAAGGGAACTTGGAAAATGCCATTTACCTACTGATATAGGATTAATCTGCAGATAAATAGTGCTCCAATGTTGTCTGATCACCTTCCTGAAGGTGCAGCTACTGGGAGAAAATGAACTTCTTTTCTCCCGGGAGCCACTGACTTTCAGTCATAGAGGCGTGCACAGAGCGGCTGCAATCACAGCAGTATATAGAGGCGTGCACAAAGCGGTGGCTGTAAGAATGCACCAGAACATTAATTGACATCTCTCTGTGTTGTGTACAGATACGCTGCAAAACAATTTTAAAAGACACCATAAAATATTAGAAAAAATGCTTTTAAAACACCCATAGTAATAATATTGCTAAAGAACTTAGGGAACGATCAAAGCAAAAACCACTAAAAAAGATGCTTTTGGGAAAAACACACCACCGTTTCTGAAAGCACCTTCCTCTGAAAAAAGTGGCAGATTTGCCCACCTGAAAAAGAAGTTGTAAGTTCATACCCTTACAGGTTTCTTTTTCCAGATCTGACCACAAAACGTCATAAAAGGGTATCTGTCAGCAGATTTTTGCAATGGAATCAGAGGACAGCATGATGTAGAGACAGAGACCCTAATTCCAGCGATGTATCACTTACTGGACTGCTTGGTGCAGTTTTGATAAAAACACTGTTTTTCTGTAAATGTAGCAGTGCTATTTGCTATGACTGATGATCCCAGTATAACCCCAGCCACACACATGATTGGCAGCTTCCTGTGTGCACTGTACATTGTCATCAAACTGCCAATCACTGGTGGAGGTGGGGTTACACAAATTAGCTGGACTGACCTATCACCTAGTCCTGCAGTGATAATCTCCTGCTGATAAAACACTGATTGTATTCAAACAAAAGCAAGCTGCTGAGCAAGTGATACATTGCTGGAATCTGGCCCTCTGCCCCCTACATAATGCTGCTCTCAGATTAAAGGGAATCAGTCACCAGGTTTTTGCTACCTCATCTGAGAGCAGCATAATGTAGGAAAAGAGAACCTGAATCCAGTGATGTATTACTTAGCTTACTGTGTGTAGCACTTGTGATGCAATCAGATTTTTTAGCTGTATCAGCATTCTGTGTACATTGTCTATTGAAAGTGAGCTGCTAATCAGAGGAGGGGGAGTGGCTGGACCACTTGGCATGAGGGAGCTAGTCTGGGCAGTGATAATCTACTAGTGATAAATCTTTAATTGTATAAAAAACAATAGCACACAGCCTAATAAGTGATATATCACTGAAATCTGTGTCTCAGCCCCTACAGTGGATACGGAAAGTATTCAGACCCCTTTACATTTTTCACACTTTGTTTCATTGCAGCCATTTGGTAAATTCTAAAAAGCTCATTTTTTTCTCATTAAAGTACCATCTGCACCCCATCTTGACTGAAAAAAAACAGAAATGTAGACATTTTTGCAAATTTATCAAAAAAGAAAAACTGAAATATCACATGGTCATAAGTATTCAGACCCTTTGCTCAGACACTCATATTTAAGTCACATGCTGTCCATTTCCTTGTGATCCTCCTTGAGATGGTTCTACTCCTTCATTGGTGTCCAGCTGTGTTTAATTAAACTGATAAGACTTGATTTGGAAAGGCACACACCTGTCTACATAAGACCTCACAGCTCACAGTGCAAGTCAGACCAAATGAGAATCATGAGCTCAAAGGAACTGCCCAAGGAGCTCAGAGACAGAATTGTGGCAATGCACAGATCTGGCCAAGGTTACAAAACAATTTCTGCATTACTCAAGGTTCCTAAGAGTACAGTGGCCTCCATAATCCTTAAATGGAAGAAGTTTGGGACCACCAGAAGTCTTCCTAGAACTGGCCGTCCAGCTAAACTGAGCAATCGAGGGAGAAGAGCCTTGGTGAGAGAGGTTAAGAAGAACCCCAAGATCACTGTGGCTAAGCTCCAGAGATGCAGTAGGGAGATGGGAGAAAGTTCCACAAAGTCAACTATCACTACAACCCTCCACCAGTTGGGCCTTTATGGCAGAGTGGCCTCTCCTCAGTGCAAGACATATGAAAGCCCGCATAGAGTTTGCTCAAAAACACATGAAGGACTCCCAGACTATGAGAAATAAGATTCTCTGGTCTGATGAGATGAAGATAGAACTTTTTGGTGATAATTCTAAGCAGTATGTGTGGAGAAAACCAGGCACTGCTCATCACCTGCCCAATACAATCCCAACAGTGAAACATGGTGGTGGCAGCATCATGCTATAGGGGTGTTTTTCAGCTGCAGGGACAGGACGACTGGTTGCAATTGAAAGAAACATGAATGTGGCCAAGTACAGAGATATCCTGGATGAAAACCTCTTCCAGAGTGCTCTGGACCTCAGACTTGGCCGAAGGTTCACCTTCCAACAAGACAATGACCCTAAGCACACAGCTAAAATAACAAAGGAGTGGCTTCAGAACAACTCTGTGACCATTCTTGACTGGCCCAGCCAGAGCCCTGACCTAAACCCACTTCAGCATCTCTGGAGAGACAAATGGAAAGAGAAAATGGTTGTCCACCAGCGTTCACCATCCAACCTGATGGAACTGGAGAGGATCTGCAAGGAAGAATGGCAGAGGATCCCCAAATCCAGGTGTGAAAAACTTGTTACATCATTCCCAAGAAGACTCATGGTTGTACTAGCTCAAAAGGGTGCTTCTACTCAATACCTCAATACTGAGCAAAGGGTCTGAATACTTATGACCATGTGATATTTCAGTTTTTCTTTTTTAATAAATTTGCAAAATATTCTACATTTCTGTTTGTTTTCAGTCAAGATGGGGTGCAGAGTGTACTTTAATAAGGAAAAAAATGAACTTTTTAGAATTTACCAAATGGCTGCAATGAAACCAAGAGTGAAAAATTTAAAAGGGTCTGAATACTTTCCGTACCCACTGTATGTCATGCTATCCTCAAATTACAAAAAATAACAAAATCCTGGTGACAGATTCTCTTGAATATCAGATTAATGGGGGTGTGATACCCGACATCCCCACCAATCAGCTCTTGTAGAAGCCGGATGTACACAGTATATAGAGCCGGAAAAGCACATCTCAATATACTTTGTAGTGGCTGTTTTCAGATGCTGCAATAGTCCATCGATTTCTATGGATTTCAAAAACAGAATATAGAAAGATTTTCAATTAGAATTAGTACATGATAAGAAATATCCTATTAATTTTGCAATATGGAGACAGAAATAGCAAATACTTATGTCCATCCATGATTGTTATTTAAATGTAAAGCTAAGCTGGAACTTATAATATAGATCTAGAGTAGAGACGTTTTTATTAGAGTTTCCTCCTCTACAGATAGGGGATCTAATATTATAATGCTATTTTACAAGTTGGGTGACGGTTTGTCTACCTGCTGCACCACTATAAGCCAATGTTAATGCACTTTTATCAAAATAAATGTATATTAACATTAGTGCTAGGAGTAAAATATCATTATGGGCAGAAAAGATAAGTCGGAAGTGGAAGATACGTTGTTGACCAAGGTAAGAGGTAATCTTGCCTTTGTTATTTGCTGAGCAATATGCAGTATTTCTAAGCACTGGCAACTGCATCCAATTTGTGTAATTGCATCATTTGCCGCTGTTGTGTCCTCCGCCTACCCAAGCTTGAAAATTCAGATACATACCCTGCAGAGTTCCTGTGTTCAGTCTCATTTAGATCAGACACTGGGAAGCTTGGATGATAAATCCACTAAAATTATATTTTAAGCAAGCAATTCTCCTCTTCATCACTGATATTTTTCCTTATTTCATAAGATTTTACTTCCAAATATGAAAACAAAGATTTAAAGGGAACCTGGTAGCAGGATTTACCCCTAGAAGGTATCATGAGCGCCTTATCTGCATATTATCCTTAAGTGTTAATATAGTGTGTTTGAAAAATATGGCTAATGTGGATTTGTGCGTACCTAGAGTAATCCGGTATCGCTGTCACTCATGCCAACAACGTTGGCATGATTGACATCCCGACATTTACAGGGAGAGCAGGGAGGAGGACAGGAAGACTGAGAGCATCATACTAGCACAGTGGTCCCTGATTAGTCCGGTTATCCACATGCCAGCATTAAAGAGAATGTATTAATAGAAGATTACAGGAAAGCAACTTCCATGATTAATGACAGTTATGTCTGAAACACGTAGGTAATGATGTAATTGATGTTTGGCCTGTACCTGGAACATTTTTAACTTGCTCAAATAAAGATTATCGAAAGCATTCAATCTGAACTGGCTGAGCTAAAACTATTGTGAGGTAGTCATTTTCATTTACCCTTCATCAACAAAAGATTACCAATTTTTAAATCTGGCTATTTTGTTATAGATTTTTTTTAACATTTTTGGCAATTTTTTGCTTTTATTTCTCAATCTGTATTTAAAAAAAAACTAAGTTAGTAATATTGTAATTTTCACTGTGGCCATTGGGACTATTCTAGATTTATACAGTACCAGTTAAAAATTTGGCCACACCTGTTCATGTAATGGTTTTCCTTGTTATTATTGCAACGTGCACATTGTAGATTTAGACAGAAGGCGGCAATACCAAAAAGGGACATACTGTATATGGAAACAAAGAGTATATAAAAATGTGTGAGATCTTAGATTCCATAAAGTAACTACCTTTTACTAGGTAGAAAGCTTCACACACCCTAGGAATTTATCAGTTGCCTAGAATGGCTTCCAATGAACAGGTGTGCCTCATCCAGAATTCATTTGTGGAATCACCAGTCTTCCGATAGTGTTTGTGACCATCAGATGTGTTTTGCAGAGGCAGTGTTGGAACACAGATCCATACAGTCCTGAGTGCTATTCCACAACTGTTCAAAGCCAGAATATGGCAAGAACCACTCAACTAAGTACAGAGAAATCAAAGTCCATCATTACTTTTAGACATGAAGGTCAGTCAATCCAGAAAATTGCTACAACCTCTAAGGTATCCTCAAGTGCAGTCATGAAAACCATCAATTTCAATGATGAAACTCATTAAAGAGGTTGCCCACTATTGTATCATTGATGACCTATTCTTATCCTTATTCAAATCAAAAGGAGGCGGATGTGCAGTACCCTGCTGCGACCACTATCAGAAGACGGAGCAGTTCCACAATTGAGCATTTCCGGCTGGCGGCCACCACTATCAACACCGAGAGCAGCTGATCGGTGGGGTTGCCAAGTGTCAGACCCCGATCGATCAGACATTGATGACCTATCCTAAGGATAGGTCATCAATGATAAAGTAGTTGACAACCTCTTTAAGACCACCCCACGAAAGGAATACCAACCATCACCTCTTCTGCAGACGATAAGTTCATCAGAGTTACCAGCCTCAGAAACTGCAAATTGACAACACCTCAGGTAACAGCCCTCATAAATGATGCACAGACATCTAGTAGCAGACACATCTCAACATTAACTGTCCAGATGAAACTGCAAGAAGCAGGCCTTTATGGACAAACTACTGCAAAGAAGCCAGTACTGTGACTGCAAGCAACAAGAAGAGACTTGTTTGAGCTAAGCAAAACACCAATTGGACATTAGATCAGTAGAAATACAGTATGTACTTTGGTCTGATGAGTCAAAGGTGAATGGATAGTTTCTACATGTGTGGTGCCCACCATTAAGCATGGAGAGGGAAGTATGATAGCGAGGAGGTACTCTGCTGATGACACTGTTGATGAATTATTCCAAACTCAATACACATTTACCAAGCATGGCTACCACAGCATTCTATAATGACATGCCATCACATCTGGTTTGCATTAAGTGGGACCATCATTTGTCTTGAAATAGGACAATGACCCAAAACACACTTCCAGACTATGTTGGGGCTAACCAAGAAGGAGAAGGATGGAGTGATGCGTCATTTGACATGGCCTCCACAATCACCCGACCTCAACCCAACTGAAATGTTTTGAGATGAGTTGGACCACAGCCTTAAGGTAAAGCAGCCAACAAATGCTCAGCACCTTGGTGGAATTACTTCAGAATATTGGAAAGACATTCCATATGACTACCTGATGAATCTGCTTTAGAGAATGCCAAGAGGCTGTAAAGCTGTCATCAGAGTAAACTGGGGATACATTGAGACATGTAAGGTTTAACACATTCTGGTTTGTTTCACTCCTTGTTTCCATATGTGTGCCATAGTAGTTTTGCTGCTTTCAGTTTGACTTTTTGATGTGCACATTCCCATAATAACAAGAAAACCTATTACATAATATGGTGTGTGTGGCGCCCCTGAGGGTTCAGTCGCCACAGGGGTACTGCACCTCAGACCGAGGTGTGGTATCCCCTCTCCGAGGTAAGGAAGGAGCACCTCTTAGGGCTCAGCCATCCATCCAACACTACACCTCTCCCACCTGAGGGGGGCTTATATGCACCAGGGTGCTGCCCCAGCCGGGATAAGAGGAGATGGAGGGAACCAGAAGATAGGGGGAACCATGTAGTGGGTGAGGGTGGAGGATGCACTTTTGGTTACACCACAAAATTCATATTTAATAAACGGCCCTCTTGGGCTTATGGTCTTTGATTGTGATCTTCATCACTGAACGTGGCTTTCTGTGTGAACCTGCAGCTGATTGAAGATACACGGTCCTCGTGCTCTGGCCTTGAGTCGAGGAGCGGGCTAGAGTTAACAGCTGTCTCTACCCGGTCAAGGTCCCTACCTAAGAAGGCCTGGAGGGGAGCAGAGGAGACAAGCTCCGCAGGCAAAAGGATCCCAGAGGGATGCAGACGGAGCGGCGTACGCCACCTGTGCTCACTATTCTGGCCTAGTCAGAGGGATTCCTGCTGCAGAGGGGGTACCGGCCCCCAATATCTGGCTTTGCTACTTCATGTCCTAGTCAGAAAAGCCCGGAAGCTTGGAGGATCCCACCAGGTAACTGATGGAGTGGAGTCGCCACCCGTACCCTTGTTCTGTGTATAGCCAGAGGGAGACCCAGCCTTGTAACACGCACCACATATGGACAGGAGAGGACCTAGTGGGAAAGTCTAGGAACACTCTGGTGCAGGGGGTCCTGATTGATGCACCCGAACTACCCGGAGTGTGCTGAACCCCTTCCTGGTGGCCGCAGCGTGCCGTGAGGAGCAAGGAGAAGCCTTGCAGCTGACACCTAACAACGTGAGTAAAGCTTGGAAGACTGCATCCATTGCCTCCGGTCCCTTATTTCAGCGCGACACCACACCGCACCACCCACTACGACTCCCCTTCTCTGCCCTGAGGCCCTGCTCCACCTGTGGGGAGTAGTAACATCTTCTGCTGCCACTACATCCCGCCTCAGAGGACTGCCGCAGCGCTGGTGGCGAATCACCAGACTCCACAGGTGGCGTAGTCATTTAATCCACTCGATTACCACCGTCCCTCCTGGCCCTTATTTTTACTGTGACGACCCTGGGCACGAGCCGGGCCTAGGCCACGACTGTATCCACCGAACACCAAGAGGCCCGGTTCCCAGTACCCCCATCTCTCAGGGTAGGGCCAGCGAGCGGGAGCGAGGCGTCACATGTGTCCAAACTTTCAATCACTACTGTAGATCCTGTTCTTTCAGGGAGAGTCTACAGCAGTTTCCTTCTTATCAAAGGCAGGATTACAATGACAGGTAACATCTCTATACAGAACTGATAACATTGGATCCTATAATCACAAAAGGTGTGGTCACAGCTGACCCTGCTCTCTCCCTTTAGAATGATCTTTTCACATGCTCATTAGATGCTTGGAGCCAGGGCCTGAGTCAGTCTGTTGCTGCTAATGTACATGTGAATTTCTTGAACAGGAGGAATAAGTGTAGAATAGTCCCCAGTGTGGAAATTGCAAGATTTCTGATTATTATTTTTAATACAGATCATTCTTGACATAGAAAAAAAATAACTGAAAAGATATTTTTAAGAAATACATTTAACAATTAAACATTCGGTTCATTTTTCTGATTCCCTTTAAACATTTTTTTAAACTTAATGCAGCAATACTTAGGGATTACATAGGATTAATTAATAACGATATTATGAGACTGATAAAGAGTTCCCAATTCCTTTTAGGGGTAATTCCTGCCGTCAAGTTCCTTTCAAGATTCATGCGGATTTGATGTCCAGGGATGCAGAACTGGAGAGTATGAATTACAAGCAACTGTAATCTTTTATGATCACTGGGAAACATCATGCATTTCAATTGCATTATAAATTTATACTAACCATTCATAGCAAGTGATGATTGATGTATTATGTATTATTCCTTCTCTAATTTAGGAAAATTGCATAAACATCAATATTGCAATTCAGTGTTATTTTTGGAGGCTACGCTATAGTAGGACAAGAATGGCTCTGTGGAAAAAAAGAGATGATTTTGCTTCTAATCTCAAGCATGCTAATACAAGGCATGCTGCCTAGCTATGCGTCCCCCCGCGGTCTGGGTCCAGCTTCTTAGAGGGACAAGTGGCGCTCAGCCACGCGAGATTGAGCATTAACATGTCCTTAGATGTCCGGGCTACACACGCGCTACACTGAACGGCCAGCGTGTGTCTACCCCTCGCCAACAGGTGCGGGTAATAACTAGTCCAGGGGATGGGGGATGACTCGGTTACCCGGGCCTTTAGCCTTAAGGAGGTCGCGGTGGTCGGCTCCCGGGCCCCTACTCTGGGGTCTCTCTTTAAAAAGGCGTTGATAGATATCAAGTTTATAAAAGTTTGTGACGCCACCTATGGTTTCTGATGATATTCACCAGCGCTGCACAGTCCACTGAGGCCGGTGATAAGGCAGCTAGATGGTATGGCTCCCCACAGGTGGAGCTAGGCCTCAGGGCAGAGTACGGACGGGGTATGCAGGACGAGAGACTCAGCCGGGTCAGAGCAAGAACAGGGACGGACACAATAGTCACTTCAGTACCTTTTACTGATGGAAATTCAGGCACTCCCCGGAGCACTGTAGGGTGAAGGATGTATGTCCGGATCGTCCCCAATGAGTGGGTTTTGGGCCTCCTGTTTCTTGCCTCTGCGTGGTAAGTTTCTGACCTGCCTGGAGCTAGGCCTAACTTTGTCTCTGTCCTGCGCTGGCTGACCTTGTGGTAGGGCCTTCTCTTGGATTACACGCTCCCGACTTACGGGGCCTAAGTGTCTCCTGGCTCTGGTACGTATCAGCACTTTAGCGATCCTGGGACTTGTAGTTCTCCAGGGATTCCGGTTTATGTTACTGGGTCATGGAGATCCCGGTAAGCTTCAGACCCGGTGTCCGGTAACTGCTTCTTCGGGGTGAGCTAGTTAAGCTCCTCTGCCCCCTATGAACTAACTCTCTCTACTCGCCTTCGGCCTACTCGGGCCCTCAATAGGCTACTCACACTAACGGCAGCTTGCCGTGCTTCACCGATCTTATGGCGCCGGCACACCTAAAGCTCACCTCTCTGAGCTACAACTGAGTCTTAAACACGCTCCACCGCAGACTGACCTCTCTCAGTGTCTCCAGTCTAGACTTACTGAGTTCGACTCTGCATTCAGGTTTGTACTTGCTGAACTCTCCAGAGGAACTGAGCTGCCTGGCTCCACCTTCCCTATTTATCTATCCCTAACGGGCTCCCTCTGGTGGTCTGAGGTGGAAGGTGGAGATGTGTGAATGGTTATGGGGGCCTCTTGTGGAAGAATCCTTCAATACACTCTTCTAGGATTTGTGATACCAAGCACAGCTGAGCTTCACAGGTAACCCGCTGAACCCCGTTCGTGATGGGGATCAGGGATTGCAATTCTTCCCTGTGAATGAGGAATTCCTAGTAAATGCGGGTCATAAGCTTGCATTGATTAAGCCCCTCAGACATCTGTCTGTCCATAGAACGATTGTAAAATCATACATGTTCATCAGCTTCAACAGAGGGATGGGAAGAGCTTTAAGTACACCCATAATGTATGATCCCATCTGCCCTAAATAGACGGTTTTTCCCTCCGAAATTCTGAGTGTCGATTGACTGGATCAACAGACTGAGAATTTTATACATTTACATAGTTATTTATACAGGGTGGTCCAAAAGTAGGTGAACAGAAAGTGTAATAAGGTTATGAAGGGGGAGATTTATTAAACATGGTGTAAAGTGAAACTGACTCAGTTGCCCTTAGCAACCAATCAGATTCCACTTTTCATTCCACACAGACTCTTTGGAAAATGAAAGGTGGAATCTGATTGGTGGCTAAGGGCAACTGCTCCAGTTTCACAGATCTAGTTTTCACAGATGGATCTCCCCCCAAATCTGTTTTCTTTTCAGATAATTAAGATAACACATAATGGCAAATAATTTAAATACAGATCAAAGAAAATGGATTTTAACAGAGTATTGGAAATCTCAAAATGCTGAAACCATTAGAGCAAATTGGGTTGAAACATTTGGTACTCAAGCCCCAAAGAGACAAACCATTTACCGCATTCGTGACAAATTCAATGCCACTGGCTCAATCCTTAATGCTCCAAAAACTGGTCGACCCAAAACAGTCTGTACAGAAGATAATAAACAACTTGTTGCTGAAACATTTGTTCAGAGTCCAAAAAAGTCCACCAGAAGAGCCTCTTTGGAATTGGGAATTTCACAAGCTTCTATCATGCGAATCCTGAAATCTATTGGGTGGAAAGCTTATCGTCCACGTCTAATTCATGGTTTATTGGAGGATGATCCAGAGAGGCGGCTGCAATTTAGTGTTTGATAAATCTCCCCCTTCATAACCTTATTACACTTTCTGTCCACCTACTTTTGGACCACCCTGTATATTTTTTTCTTCTAAATAAGCATTAAAGCATTTTTTAAAGACATTGGTGGTTCCTGCTGTCACCATCTTCTGAGAAAGGCTGTTCCACATATTAATAGTTCTTATAGTAAAGAAAGCTTTGTCTCCTGTGGAAACTGAATTTTTTTACGCCCTCTTGTCTTTTGCAGGGGTTTTACAAGAAACAGCTTTTAACCAATTTTTTTGCATGATCCATTTATGTACTTGTACAAGTTAATCATGTCTGTCCTTAGATGTCTCTTCTCAAAGCTAAATAAATGTAATTATTTTAATCTTTCCTCAGAATTAAAATACTTCATGCCTCTTATCAGTTTTGTGGCTCTTCTTTGTACATTTTCTAAGGGCATATTTTCTGGTGCACAGAAGAAAACTGTATATTCCAGTATTATGTCCCATGATCTCATAACTCTTTTACAGGGGTTTTCCAATGAACAAAGTTCATTTTGATCACTAGATCTTGGAATAATAATAATTTCCACAATTGGATGTGTTTAAATAAAATGTTCCTGTGCTGAGATAATCTTATAAATGTGCCCCTACTGTGTACTGTGTAATGGCTGTGTCTGACCATACAGGAACATGGTCTGATCATATCACATCTCCTGGGCAGGGGAGGAGAAAAAGAGTATACCAGCATTACAGCAGGGGATCACAAATGATTATTTTTGTAAGATAAACCATTTCTCTGCCTGTTTTTAAGAAATGTTTTACCTTAATGAAAGAATAATTTGCGACCCCCTGCTGTCCTGTCTGTATACTTTTTCTCCTCCCCTGCCCAGAAGATGTGGTATGAACAGACCATGTTCCTGCACGGTCAGACACAGCCGTTACTCAGTTCTCAGCAGGGGCACATTTATAAGATTATCTCAGCACATGAACATTTTTTTTAATCACACGCAATTGTGTAATTTATTATTATTCCAAGATGTATTGATTAAAATTAACTTTAATACATTACTAAATCCTGCTGGCCTTAAAAGCAGCTGATTGACATTACATGCTATTATTTAGTTTGTGATCTACAAGTACAGCCCGATCCTTCTCTACAAGTGACTTTTCTAGTTTTACCCTTACTCATTGTAACTGCAGACTTGTGAATCCTCACAGTGAGCGCTGTCAGGATTCTCCGCTGCTGGAGCCAAGACAGGGAGGTTTACATACTTTCAACCAAATTCCGACTAGACGTGTCTTATCTAGCTCAATACACTTGCATAACTCGCCCATTATAAAAAAAAACAGATCCCATCTTTGCATGTCTGCTTTTTATCAGGTCAGAAAAGCTTGATAATTTTTTTATTTTGCATGTGACAGAAACAGATACCCTACTAATAGAAATGTACACACAAACCAAAAATGGATGAAAATCAGATCCTCTACACTGTTTAAAAAAGTCTGTTTTTTTTCTTAGAAAAAGAAAGATGTCTGAATGAGATATTACAATGTTTGGCCCGAATTTTAACCCTTCTATTACAAGCTGAACTGGCAAGGAACTTTTTTTTAATTCACATTCATGTTTAATTACCAGCAAAAATGATTAAAATTAGATTTTCAATGACTTTGCTTTTCAACTCGCAATAATTTAATACAGTAAATGATTTACATTCCTCTCTCATCTCTCCCCACTGTCAGGTGTCTCATAAGCATTGCTAACCCGACAGATGGAATAATAACAAAATGAGTCAGACTTACCTTTAACATAAAATGTAAAAATATTCAATTTATCTAACCTAAACTAGTAATGTCCATTCTGCATTACTTCAGTTACAGAAGAGGCTGTCATATATTATTGCATTCAATAAAGCATGCCAAGGAATTAAGGGGTAACGTTCTCCTTGTGCAGAATGACAAGCCTGGCATGTCAGCGTGAGGAGACTTATACGCCGTGCATGCTCCTCTGGGAAATGAAATATGCAAATTGTCTCTTCAAAGAGGAAGAGGACTAGAACTCTAGCACCACCTATTGACTTAGGATAAAAGTCAAACCAGAAAAAAGCATGCCACAATTTTTGGGCACAGTAAGATTTTATAGAAGTCTATGGGTGCTCTATTACTACTCAAAGGATTTGCATGAATGAGGGCTTACAATTATCAATGAAGGATTTGGAAGGATGTATCATTGCCCAAAGGTAACATCATACTTAACGAAGATATATTACTCATGCTCGCAAACAGTGTGATAAAGTATAAATAAAAATATGACCAATACACTGTGATAGGTCAGTGAATAACCACACATTGATTCATGCAGTAGCGAACATGTCTATGTTTCTTTTTGTAGATTCTACCTTGCTTTCCCATTTAAACAAATTCACTCTTATGGTGTTTAGACTGCATTTAAACTTCCAAGTTTCACTGTCCATGCATGGTCTGCAATTTTTATGACTGTCTATGGCTCTCCTGATCAAACTCATTAGCCTAATGAATGTCTATGAAGATGTTGAGTATGGGTCAGGAGAAGACCTGCAAAGCACCCAAAAATTTTGGTCTATATGCAGAACGTGATACTTGCATGTGGAAAGTAAATGTAGCCTAATGTTAAAAAATATTAATGATCAAGCAAATAAAATAATATCATTATAAAGGTACATCATTGGCTACAGCAGAAAACGTCTCATTGTGGCCATGTCTGTATTAGCCATTTCAATGGTATTCTTTTGGTTGCAGTTAAACAATAAAGAGACAGTTTTGCCTAAAATATATATGACAGATATCAGAAGACATATGTTGCTTTTTTTTTTTTAAGTCACTATTTTAATAATAAAAAAAAATCAAGGTGGACAGCATGGTAGCTCAGCGGTTAACACTGGGATCCTGGGTTCAAATGCCTCGAAGGACAATATCTGCAAGAAGTTTGTATGTTCTCCCCATGGTTGTATGGGTTTCCTCCTGGTTCTCCAGTTTCCTCCCACATTCCAAAGACATACTGATAGGGAATTTAGATTGTGAGCCCCAATGGGGATGTTTATGATAATGTCTTTAAAGTGCTGTGGAATTATTGGAGTATATAAATAAGGTTTCAGCTATGCACAATATTCAGGTCCCCCCTCATCATATTAAGGGTATGGGCACATGACATCTTTTTCAGGCAGCTACATTGCTGAGCTTATACTGTATTCAGTATTTTGAGCTTCTTTTAACTGCTTTGGAAAGTCCCAAAGAGCTTAAAAGAGGTGACCTGACTGACCATTTATCAGGAGGCTTTTACTTGGAAACCACTCACAAGTTTATACAGTACAAGTTAAAACTAGTTAAAAAGTAACCCCTCCTCCATTATCAGCAAAGTTGTCACAAGATAAAAGACCGCAAAACACTGCGAAAAAAATGCCGGTGTCCCATAGACATTGAATGGAAAGTGTCTACTGCTACATTCCAATTGGCATTTTAGAACTTCGTTCTCAGGATTCGTGGGGTCCCAGATGTTGGGTCTGTGCAATAACTTGTTACTTATTGTACACCTGCCTGTGATACAATGTAAAGCCTCATTCAGACGTCTGATTTTTTCACATATGAGAAAAACGTGCCGATTATTTTGATCAGAGTTTGATCACAGTGTGGCTCAAGTGTCATCAGTTTTTCTCGTACATGGAAAAAAATTCTTCACCTTCTCCTTCCTGACAGTCCAAGTGCAGTCTGATGTTTTTCTAGGACCCATAGACTTGCAATGCTAATTTTGATCTGACCCTCATATCAAAATCAGACATGTCTACGTTTTATAACCTGACCTCTTGGTCTGAGGAAAAGATCGGACATGTGAACAGCACCATAGACTATCCTAGGTAAGGGTAGAAAAAACATAGATTGCACTTGTACGAGAAAAACTGATGTCTGAATGATCCTGAAGAGAGAAAACCCTACAAAGCAAATAAATTCCTCAACAGGAATAAAGCGTGAAAGGACAAGTTAAAGGATCTCTGTTAGGTTTCTCATCTTCTCTAACATAATATAGAGAAATGTCAGCACTGGACACTGAGGCTTCCAGGGTCACTAGAATGTAGTTGCAATTATCTGCTAAGATTGGGGTCTGTTTGGCTGTCCTTATATATTATATTGCTTATACTCAGCAAAATTTCTTGGGGGTCTCAAAGTGTAGACTTCTAACAATAAATTCATCGTCGTGACTTGGTTCTATGAGATGGTAGAATTTGAAGACCATGAGCGTTCCTTTAAAAGCATCTCCCCAGTGCGGGGACCCTGTATATAGCATTCTGGATCCCTGTTTCCTGCACCCTAGGAACTTGAGATGAATTGGGATAATAACTGAACTCCCGCTTGGATTTTCATACTTGACTGCACTTATGCTTTAAATGTGTCCCATATTTTAAAAGGAGCAATTTTTGGCTTATAATTCTGTCTAGATGGATCTCTTGGCTGTATTTTTCCATTACTATTCTATGATTCTGATCCACTGTAAATGACTTGCACATAAATATTACATTCGGTGCTGAGACATTAAGCATTAGACTTTGTTACATATTTATCATCATGTTACTTATGTCTATTGTCCGGATTTAAGTCTACCGCGTGTTTGGAACAAAACAGTGATGATATAAATGCCAGAGAAGAAGCCGTTTGTTATCCAGGTTAATATGCAGATAAATAATTTATAGTGTTATCTAAGAATATATGAGTCAGTAAAATAAATAATGCTGTACTATGTTGAAGAGGGAGAGGTGTGTCGATCTCATGTATTCTTTATAACCCTTTCAAAATAATGTGCAGGACCAATTTTTGGAGATATATAATGGGGGTGCCCTACGATACGTGACTCGCCCCCTGGGCCGTGGGGTACCCGGAACCGGGCTTCTGTACGATGCTGGGGGTAGTAGTGGCAACCCGATCCCGTGGCTCAGGGTGGTCAGACCAAATTGTGGCAGTCTATTAATCAGTGTTTTGAATGTCCGACTACGCCACCCATGGATTGCGGTCAGAGATAACCGCCGCTGCGAGGCAGACCTCTGAGGCTGGTGTTGGTGTGCAGCACCGGGGTAGGATAACTCCCCACGGGAAGAGTGTAGCCTCAGGGCAGTGTAAGTGGATGCTGGGGGTGATGGTGCCGGCGCAGCATAAATCACACAGAGTCCAATGATGCAGTCCAGGGTCTTTTACTCACAGTTGTTATCCAAGTCACTTCTGTTAGCAAGGACTGCCCGAGCCGTGCTGCGTCCACCAGGTGAGGAGCTCGGTCAACCCCCAGGCAATTCAGAAATATGGCAAAGGACCGTCTTCTGTCCTTTCTCTGGCCTCTCGTGCCCCACCAGTGTCCTGACTTCTGTCCGGCTACCGCGGACTGTGTCGGGTAAGCGTTGGCCTTCTCTTCCCGCTATCCTATATGGTGCCTTCCTAGCAGGTTTAGTGGGGGGTTGCATCAATAAATTGTCACAACCTCCGGTTCTTGGCTGAGGGTAGATTCGCCTCCACCAACTTAGGGATCCGGTACCTTTCCACAGCCTGACCCTTCGACCCGATATAATGGGCTATGCAATGTTTGCTGGCCGTTCTGCACTCTTAGGGTCCCTTCTGCCTTATTGTTTCTGGAGCCCTTCCACTCCTCTGTCTCTTCTCCTTCCTTCCTTCTCCTTCTTATCTTCTCTTCTCTGGCCCCAACCTTCTCTATAGGCCTGCCTCGTGGAGCTGAGCTCAGGCTGAGCCGCGGCTCCCTGTCAGCTCTGACTGTACTACTTCTCACTTTCTCTGAACCCAACTGAACTGAACTAAGATGGCTCCCACCTTTTATCTGCTTCTCTGTGTCTGAGCTGAGGTGACCTGCACCCAATTAGCTCCTTCCTGTGCTCCAGAAACCGTCCCCTTCTGCTCCTACACCACTGGGTTCTCTCCCCCCTCTCCACTCCAGCCAGGGACATGGTCAGTTGCGCCCGCATCTGGGAGCACCGTCGAGCTGTCCCCCGGAAATGGGGTGAGTGTGTGTATGTGTGTGCAGATAACTGAGCCCTGGTCCACACTCCATCCTTATCTGGGAGTGGAATATCACACCTCTGGTTGAGGTGCAATACCCCTGTAGCAACCGAACCCTCGGGACGCTACATACGCTTATATAGAGCTCTTGCGCAGAAGCCATCTCCTGTCTATGTCTTCCCTGTATCATACAAGAGATTATTGTGTCCTTTGAACTTTCATAAAAAATCCATAGTCTTCAACATGATCAACCAGAAGACAAATCAAAGCATAGGAGATCCCCTCCCCCACCCCGATCAATAAACTGGGAGATGCTGCTTCATGCTTTCTCATGGATGTGGATGCCCAGAATGTAAGGTCAAAACAGGTAATGGTACTGATTTGCTATCTGGATTAAAGCAAATCAGGTTGACTTCAACAACCTGATCTTTTGGCGCCATGTCATTAGACAGATAGTACCAGCATTGCAACAAACTGATTCCAGGCATCACCAAGGAAAGATGTCAACACCTGCTCCTATCACATTTTTCCTATGGATGAATTTGAGCAATCTATTACATGATCATGATGACTTTTTCACAGCAAATGCTATTATTTGAGCGCTTCTTTGCTATGTCTAATAGGGCAGAGGTTTGTTACTCCAGTGAGGAAATATAGGCGTTTTCCTGATAGAATTTGAGATGAAAAGTCGGCAGCCATGACATGAGGATCACAAGACAAAGCTACTATGTCTTTTTTCTGATGTCGTGCCAAATAACTTTTCAGGATATATAATTAAGGGGGTTGTCAAATATTTTATTTTTGTACCAAATGCCACAACATGACAAGAAAATTAAATTATTAAATTAAAACCATTCAAACCTGCCGATCGCTTTCTGTTTTGCTCCTTGGCCTCAGCTTTCAGCAGGGACATAATATGGCTGCTGGAGACGGTCCTATGTCCTTATGAATAGAATCAGATACTAAGAGAGTAACATGGAGGGGGGACAGTGAGGGAGTATGTTTTCTGATTTTCTATTTTTGGGCTAAGCTTTGGCTTTTTGGTAAAAAAAAAAAAGTAGTGGACAACCCCAATAATATATTGTGTAGGTCCTTCTACTGCGAAGTCCTGAGCAGGCATAAAAAGTTCAAATTCTGCATAGTGCTTACCAATAAGTGTAGCTACAGAATTACTGATTTATTAAAGGGGGTGTCTACTTCATCCTTATTTTATCAAATGTGTTGTGGACATGATTTTGAGACACTAATATTTAAGTATTACAGGTTCTCCTCCTTTACTTGTTAGCACAACCTTCCTCACAAGCTGCACAGCTCTGCTGTTCTCAGCTTGACTGCTGATGGAGGGACATGTGACCAGACCTGTTTATTGGCCTCCTCCAATTAAAATATTGGATAACTTTTTTTGTCCATTTGGAGGAGGCTGGTGGACAAATCTGGTCACATGTCTCTCCATCAGCAGTCATTCTGAGAACAGCAGAGCTGTGCAATCTGTGAGGAATGCTGCACTAACAATCAACAAAAACATGTACTCAACACATTTGGTAAAATTAAGAAAAAAATGGAAAATCCCTTTAAGGACACATTAACAATACAGAATACAATATATTCAAGAAAATAGAATTTTAGTCATTATGAATTTATTGAAGTGGTGTATTTTGGAAGTACTGCACCCCCCTCCCCTTCCTTAACCGAAAAGTCAAAACTAATGAGTAGATTTAGCAGACACTTGGCTTAGATTGTGACAAAACTGCTAAGTACATTACCAGGTACCATCTCAAACTGGAGTAAAGCTCTTAACTCTAATATGGGAGTATGGTTTGCCCAATAAATAATTCAATGTGTGCTCGATAATTAGAATTCTGATCCGTTTGGTCATTCGTACATCACAAGCGCAAACTCAATGTCAACAGCAGATTAATTGATTTCGCACTCGCTGCCAAATACTAATTATTTTGCACCAAAAAGAATAACCAACAATTATATGTGAGCTGAACTAATGTATTCCTCAGCTGCTTCCATAATATGACAAAACACAAGAAACTAATTAACTCTCTTGGAATGTGGATTTAATAGAATAATTGGACAAGATGCTGCATTTGGCAAATTCAGTTAATGGGATCCATATATCTCTGAGTGCAACTGCTCAGATCATATTAAAAAAATGAGCAATAATTGGTAAAGTCAACATCGGGCAAAACATTCAAAATGTTTTTTTTTGTAATATAATGCACTGAATATAATGGCTTTTTTGCCATTTTTTTTCTTGTGATTGAAAAACATTTAAATCTAAATTTCTTAACTACTGGTCATTGTAAAATACTGATTAGTGCAAGAGTAGATTCCAGAGGTCTATATACTTTATAACTGAAGTTTGAATGACAATAGATGTCACAGGTAATGGAAGTTGTCTGATACATGGAAGAGCTGGGAAAAAATAATTTGGCACCTAACAAGGCTGAGGAAGAAGTGGTGTAGATGAGGCTGAAATGATAGCTGATATTGAAGTAGTCTATAACATAAGATAGCTAAGAATGGAATGTAGCGTAGAGCATAGATTCTTAAAGGATAAGAGATAACTTGCTGATCTCTGTGGGTCCAACCTCTGGGACCCCCCAAGGATTCCTGGATCGTTGCTCTGGAATCCCAAGAATGGTACTTTGCTTACCATTCTGAATGGAGCGGATGTGCACATGCACGGTTTCCGCTCCATTCATTGGATATGGGACTGCTCAGCAATTTTCTGCAGTCCTGCAGAGGCAATAAATGGAGTAGAAGCACCAAGTTATACGCTTGTCCCAAGTATCCTATACTCTGCTTCCTTCATCTTGGTCCGCTGCCCTCTGCTGTGCATCATGTCAAGTTTTTCAAGTTGCCCGGTGGGGCTCAATGATGTCATCATCATGATCCAATTTAAAGCCATTAGAACACACACCTGTGTCTTAGGATTGAGATTCTAGACTTTAGTTTGGAGCACTCCATCTTCTGTGTACATCATGCTTTATTTTACTTCATTCCCTGCTGACTTTCTCTTCATCCGTCCTGCTGCTCCCAAGATTTCTGTGTGTGCCACATCGTCACTTTCCATGTGCCATGCTGCCAGCTGCACCAACGCCTAGGGTCTTTGTACCCACCTGGACCTGTGGCTAAGTGGGTTCACTTCACAAGGTGAACCTAACACTGCACATGTATACTCCTGCTCTATTCATATGGGGCTACAAACCACGGTTCTCAGAGGTTCCAGAAACTCGATCTCGGAATACCTGGAGGTCCCAGTAGTCAGACACACAGCGATCAGTAAGTTATCTCCTATCCTATGGATTGGTGGATATTTTTTGTTTGGGAATAACCCTTTAACGTATTGTTACTTTTTGTGTAATGATCAGTGTCCCACTGGACTAATAGCTAAAGCACAGTTTGGGATCGTAACCTAGAGTGCTCCCATAGGTGTGTGGGATCAGTATCAGAGTATATATTTGTCCTTTCTCACCAAAAAAAATGATTCTGAAGACAGTATGGTGGCTCACTGGTTAGCACTGTTGCTTAGCAGTGCTGGGCTCCTCTGTTCAAATCCCACCAGGACAAGATCAGCAAGGAGTTTGCATGTTCTCCTCATGTTTGCGTGTGTTTCCTCCGGATTCTCCGGTTTCCTCCCACAATCCAAAGACATACTGATAGGGAATCTAGATTGTGAGCCCAGTGGGGACAGTGATGATGATGTCTGTAAAGCGCTGTGGAATTATTGGTGCTACATAAGTGGGTAAAAAAAATAAATACAATTAAAAAAAATAAGGCCCACCCTCCTATTATACTACATATTTCGACTGCAGTAAGGCCAGCAGGTTGTCAACCCATAACTAATAGACCCTCAAAACAAGTAATTGAATCCACACTTGGCTCAAAATGGAGTAGTCTTTTACTGGACTTTGGATATCTGATACTCAGTGGGTCACGACTGACCCAGTGTAGGAGATTTTGTCAAGGAATGATCAAAAGTAGAGAGTCACTCTAGAGGATCGAGTATGTCCATGTATTACTTGGATACTACTTCGATTTTAATGAGAATTGAGTAGTACTTTACTTTCCCTAAGGTGGCCCTGTGAAGAAACCAAATGCTTCCTGATGGGTTTGTACCACAGATTATTGTTGGTTGCTGATGGTCCCTGCAACAGAGAACACCATTATCATTAGATTGTCTGCATTATCCTTTCAAAAATGGATTGAACAAAGTGTAACCTTTGTATTCATTTATACCTGATGATCTAAGTGTGAACATCCAATGTTTCCTATGATCTGCCTGATTCATGTAGAACGAGTTCCAAGTAGGATATAGCCAACTGTACTTCTACCCTGGTATAGAGCAGTTCATCGTTCAATCTAATTAACCCTTTACAATGCATCTACAGAATTATAAAAAAGGCTCCATGTTTATGAGGCTCCATCCAAGATGATAACATACAATCCCTTAGAGATAAATTCTCCTTGTCCATTTTTTACTTGTGTTGGGAATCCCAGTTTAATTAATTGCATTGCTATGAGCAATGTAATCCAAGCATTGCAGAGGCTGAGAAAGCACAACGCATAAAGTCTGTGTGATGATAAATTTACATTCATTTGGGCTAATGTGTCATTTGCACCTCTCAGCTGTTGCTTTCATTTTCAGGAATTCTTTTTGTGCAGTTAAAATTTCCATTTTCTTCTGCTATTTCATTGCCTATTGCTATAGTGTATCGATTGTAATTACATTTTTTCTTAATTCCCATAGTTGCCAAAGTCTTCTTCATTCTCTCTCTTAGAACTGTTATCTGTGTTGATTTAAATGACCTCGTTCATCAGAGTTTGGCTGAGTTCCTCATTTAAATGCAAGTTGGATTTATTAGGACCATTCTGTGCTTTCTACTCAATAGTAAAAGGGAAATCCACTTGCATATTTTTTTCCATATTAATTATTTTCAAAAGAAGCCTTTGAAGTACTAGGAAGCAAAGGCTAGCCTCATCATTAATGTATTTAATGTACCATAGGGGATGCCCAAACATGTAAAGGGAATTCTGCAGCACATCAATCTGTACAGTATATATATATACACATACTGAATTAAAATATAAATGCAACACTTTTGTTTTTGCTCCCATTTTTCGTGAGCTGAACTCAAAGATATAAAACTTTTTCTATGCACACAAGGTCCTTTTCTCTCAAAAATTATTCACAACTTTGTGTGAATCTGTGTTTGTGAGCACTTCTCCTTTGCAGAAATAATACATCTACCTGACAGGTGTGTCATATCAAAATACTGATTAGACAGCATGATTATTGCACAGGTATGCCTTAGGCTGGCCACAATAAAGTAATGGATGAGGCTGCGGCTGCTTCCACTACTAGGCCAGTTATTGGAGAACTCACAGTAAGCGTATGGTATATACATGTCTGATTCCAACGCATGGAACATACACTGCTCAAAAAATAAAGGGCACACTTAAACAACACAATGTAACTCCAAGTCAATCATACTTCTGTGAAATCAACCTGTCCAGTTATGAAGCAACACTGATTGTGAATCAATTTCTCCTGTGCAAATGGAACAGACAATGGGTAGAAATGATAGGCAATTAGCAAGATACCCCTATGAAGGAGTGGTTCTGCAGGTGGGGACTACAGACCATTTCTTTGGTCTCCTCCTTTTTGGCTGTTGATTTGGGCACTTTTGAATTTTGTCATTGCTCTCACCCCTCGAGGTACAGTAGCATGAGGCAGTGTCTCCAACCCACAGAAGTTTCTCAGGTAGTGCAGCTCATCCAGGATGGCACATCAATGATAGCTGTGACAAGAAGGGTAGCTATGTCTGTCAGCACAGTCTCCAGAGCATGGAGCAGATACCAGGAGACATGCCCATACACCAGGAGACGTGGAGGGGGCCGAAGGAGGGCAACAACCCAGCAGCAGGACCACTACATCCTCCTTTGTGCAAGGAAGAACAGGAGGAGCATTGCCAGAGCCCTGGAAAATGACTTCCAACAGGCCGCTAGCATCCATGTGACTGCTCAAACTGTCAGAAACAGATTCCATGAGGGTGGTATTAGGGCCCGACGTCCACAAGTGGGTGTTGGGCACTCATGCCCAACACCGTGCAGGGCGATTGGCATTTGCCAGAGAACACCAAGATTGACAGATTCCACATTGGCGTCTTGTGCTCTTCACGGATGAGAGAAAGTTCATACTGAGCACATGTGACAGATGTGACAGAGTCTGAAGACGCTGTGGAGAACATTCTGGTGCCTGCAACATTCTCCAGCATGACCGGTTTTGCAGTGGGTCAGTAATGGTGTGGGGTGGAATTTCTTTGGAGGGCCGCACAGCCCTTCATGTGCTAGCCAGAGGTACCCTGACTGCCATTAGGAACCATGCTGAGATCATCAGACCCTGGGTTTCTTCTGATGCATGACATGTGGCCTCATGTAGCTGAAGTGTGTCAATAGTTCCTGCATGATGAGATCATTGATGCTTTGGATTGGCCTGCCCGTTCCTCAGAGCTGAATCTAATTGATCACATCTGAGACATCATGTCTCATTCCATCCACCAATGCCACATTGCACCACAAGCTGTCTAGGAGTTGACTGATGCCTTCATCCAGGCCTGGGAAGAGATCTCTCAGGAGAACATCCGCTGCCTCATCAGGAGCATACTCAAGCGTTGTAGGGAGGTCATACACGTGGAGGCCACACACACTACTGAGCATCATTTCCTTATCCACTGAAGTTGGATCGGCCTGTAATTTAATTTTACACTTTGATTTTGAGTATCATTCCAAATCCATACCTCCATGGGATATTAATTTTGATTTACCTTGATCATTTTTATGTTTTATTGTTCTCAACACATTCCACTATGTAATGAATTAAGATTTGCAACTGGAATATTTCATTCAGTGATATTTAGGATGTGGTATTTTAGCTTTCCCTTTATTTTTTTGAGCAGTGTATATATATACCCCTGTATGGTCACTACCAGCTCCACAATAACAAAAAAAGGAACCACTACTAGCTGCCAACACCAATCATTTATGCAGGCCGATTGGACACCCGTTACAGGTTGTGTATGGCTTCAGGGGTGCGGTTTACAGAGCAAGAGGAACAGAGTTATTAAATTTTATATATTTAATTTATATATTTAATTCAAAAAGGTAGATAGTGTTTATAAAAAAATATACAAAGATGATACAAAATGGGAACAAAACAATATTATATATACTAAATTACATAAAAGAAAAAGGAAAAATGGAAGAGAATTATCATACCTGATGTTGCAGGAATGGCACTTATCTTTATGGAGGGAAGCACAATTAGGAAAATGAAACACTTTCATAGCTAACTATGGCTTCTAGAATGACAAAGACAGAGACCCATACTTTCATTTTTATTAGCTCAACGCAACCCCCACATGCCTGCCTTGATGAGCTCAAATGGGGGCTGTTTGTGGGATTTGCTAGGTCGTTCAGAATTCCATAAGATCAGCAACTTATAGGATATCTTCACCCCTGGAGGTCCCAGGAGGTAGATATTGTCATCATGTTTCTTATCGCGATTTTACCTGTCTTTAGAAATGAAACATAGCATGGATAGCACGATCCATTGGACCAATATTAAGTTGAAGGGGTTAGAATGGCCTTATGGTGATGCAAGTGCCTGTCTCTTTGGTACAATACCGAAAATATATCTCACATAAATATTGGATCGAAGCAAAACCCATATTCATCACTGACTACTGGCACCAAAATGTCTGGGAGCCATGCTTTGATCAGAAGAAGCTTATGCCTGACAAGCGTACTTTCCTGCCTCTGACTAAACAAATCTCATATTTGCTGTTTTTTTCGCAAAGCGTTTTTATGCTGGTCACTTCAGGAGGTCACTACTTCAATGGAGGTTGAAGTGTTAGCTCTCTTTCTCACTTCTCTAGTTATAATTAGTTTCTTTTTTCCCTGCCACAATTAATCCCATATGTTCAATATGAGGGTGATATGCCCGCTCTCCGGAGATGCCTTATGGATTTTAATTTTTCTCTATGACAGTTTTCATAGACTTTTTTGTGAAGGCCATTGCCCAGAGGGGTAAATATCCTGGTGTCAGCTCCATACTTGTACAGATTTAATCATGAAATCAAAGCACATCTTATAAAGCAGGTGCTTATGATGTTACAAAGTAAAGAAGCGTCTCTTTCTTCTTTCTGCTCCATTGATATTCTTCAGTCATCCTGTGTTTGCCGAATTACAGTGAAGACATATCCCAGCTTCAGAGGCCTCTAATAGAACATTTACAGCACCGAGTAAATACACAATATTTGTAGATCTGCCAAATGCAAATTGTCTTTTGCAGACTCTTTTTTGTTCTTTAAAATGCTTATGTTGGTTAATAAAACATGCAGGAGACGTCCCCCCACATAGCACCATGGAAATGGAAAAACTTCTTAGGTGGTGAGACATCTCTCCGCCTGATTACCATCTAATGCACACAGCTAATGAGTCACTTCCGATGTTGTGTTGTTTGTAAAGTTCATATAATTTGTCCTGCCAAAATGTTGATGTTCTACCAAGAAAGACTAATAGGGTGATGTGAATAAATCAAACATCTCAGTAGAACACAAAGATGAAGATGCCCACAGAAAAACACAGAGAGATATTTGTGCAACTAGTGCAAGGGAAAAGTTTTGTTTGCAGAAATTTTTTTATATAGTAGAGTATGTATGTGTATATAAATATATATATATACATATATATATATATATATATATATATATATATGTGTACAGTATGAATACAGAATGTGCAAGAAGATAGTCCCTAATTTGAGACCTCACTATTAGGTATAAGAAGCAATACAATGCAAAGAGAAACTCAAGAACCCAACTTATAAATGCATTACACGGATGGCATAATCTGTACATTGTGTGCAGAATTAGACATTTTATTTTGACCATGTCATTATTTTTATGCATATTTTCCAGCTTCAACCTGTATAATCTTATTGGATGAAGTAGATCAGGTGATGTGTTTTGGTGCGGGAGGGTACGGTCTAAGGACACAACACCCTTTGTATGCAGAGTATGCAAAATTATTAGGTAGTTTGTTTTCCTCAGACAAAATAAAACAAAAAAGAGATTTAGCTGACTCTTAAAAGTCAAAAATTGTTACAGATGGATACAGCTCTCTTGAAATTGCTAAGAAATTGGAGCGCGATCACAGAACCTTTAAAAGTTTTATTGCAAATAGACAAAAGGTTGGCAAAAAACGTGTTGAGAGGAAAAAAAACATTAACTGCCAAAGATTTGAGAAGAATCAAACATCAATTTTCAAAGGTTTTATGGACTGATGTGAGGGGAGTGACTCTTGTTGGAACAGGTGGATGGGCCCATGGCTGGATCAGTAACGGGCACAGACCTACACTTCGACTCCGATTTTAGCAGGGTGGAGGTGCGGTCCTGCTATGGTCAATATTATTAAAGATGAGCTAGTTGGACTTCTTCAGGTTGAAGATGAACTCAAAATCAACTCCCAAACCTACTGCCGGTTTTTAGAAGACACTTTCTTCAAGCAGTTACAGGAAAAAGCCTGCATCTTTTAAGAAAACCATGATTTTTATGCAGGATAATGCTCCATTGCAGCATCAAAGTCTTCACTGCTCGGCTGCCAGTAAAGATGAAAGAATAATAACATGGCCCCTTCCTCACCTGACCAAAACCCTATTGAGAACTTGTGGGCCCTTCATAAATGGGAGATTAACAGTGAAGGAAAACAGTCACCTCTCTGAACAGTATCTGGGAGGCTGAGGTTGGTGCTGCTGAAAAAGATGATCGTCAACAGATTAAAAAACTGACAGACTCCATGGATGGAGCTTATGACTGTCATAGAAAAGAAGGGAGGCTTTATTGATCATTGATATTTTTTGTTAAATGTCGGAAATTTATTACTTATATTTTGAGTTGTTTTATTATTATTCTCACGTTAACATATGAAAATAAACAACTGAGATGGGAGGATTTACTGTGGCTTCCGAAAGTTTTCACCCACCCCTGGCTTTTTACCTATTTTGTTGCATTTCAACCTGTGTTTAAATATTTTTGTAATATAATTTGTGTGTGATGCATCAGCACTAAATTGTCTAAGTTGGTGAAGTGATGTGAGAAAAATCTAGGCATAAATTTAATTTATGAGATCAAATAACTAAAAATTGTCATGTGCATATGTTTTCACCCCTTTTGCTATGAAGCCCCAAAAAGTTTCTGGTGCAAGCAATTACCTTCATAAGTCACATGCTTAGTGAAAGGAAGTCACCTGTGTGCAATCTAAGTGTCACATGGTCTGTCAGTATATACACTTTACCTTTTATGAAAGGCCACAGAGGTTGCAACACCATTAAGCAAGAGGCACCACTAACCAAACACCATGAAGACCAAGGTGATCTCGAAACAAGTCAGAGACAAAGTTATTGAGAAGGACAAGTCAGGATTGGGTTATAAAAAAAATATCCCAATTTCTGATGATCCCCCGGAGCACCATCAAATCCATTATCATCAAACAGAAAGAACATGGAACCACAACAAACCTGCTAAGAGAGGGGCGCCAACCAGAACTCTGAGCCCGGGCAAGGAGGGCATTAACCAGACAGGCAGCACAGAGACCAAAGGTAGCCCTGAATGAGCTGCAAAGTTCCCAAGCAGAAACTAGAGTATCTGTCCATACAACCACAATAAGCCATACACTCCATAGAGGTAGCCTTTATGGAAGAGTGGGCAGAAAAAGGACTTTACTTACACACAAAAATTGTAAGGCTAGTTTTGAGTTTGCCAAAAGACACGTGGGAGACTCCCTAGGGACTGTGATCAAATTAGACCAAACTAACTTTTTGGCCACCATCACCTCAAAGAACACTATCCCCACAGTGAATCATGGTGGTGGCAGCATCATCCTGTGGAAATGTTTTTCGTCAGCAGGGGCAGGGAAAATAGTCTGAATTGAGGGGAAGATGAATGGTGCTAAATACAGGGATATGTTTGAGCAAAACTTGTTTCAGTCTTTCAGTGATTTGAGACTGGGATAGAGGTTCACCTTCTAACAAAACAATGACCCAAAGCAAACTGCTAAAGCAACACTCAAGTGGTTTAAGGGGAAACATGTAAATGTTTTGGAGTGGCCTAGTCAAAGCCCAGACCTTAATCCAATTTAAAATCTGTGGTCAGACTTGAAGATTCCTGTTCACCAGAGGAAACTAACATGAAGGAGCTGGAGCAGTTTTGCCTTGAGGAATGGACAAAAATCTCAGTGGCAAGATGTTGAAAGCTCATAGAGACTTATTCAAAGCAAATTACAACTGTAATTGCTGCAAATGTTGGCTGTACAAAGTACTGACTTTAGGGGAGTGAATAGTTATGCACACTGAAGCTTTCAGTTATTTTGTCCTATTTGTTGTTTGCTTCACAATAAAAAGAAAACCAAATGCTCACAGTTGTAGGCATGTTCTTTACATGAACTGACGCAAAACCTCAAAAAAAACAGTAAGATTCCAGGTTGTGAGGTATCAAAACACGAAAACTGCCAAAGGGGGGTGAATACTTTCACAAGCCACTGTATGTTTTTTTATTTAGTTGCATAATAATTCTGCACACATAGTCCCCTAAGAAAGCCAAAAAAATTACTTTTACTTCCTTAAATATTCAGGTTCATTTTTATCAACCTTTTTGGATTGACCGACAGTAGCAGCTAATATTTTTTTTAAGAAATTCTGAATTATTATGAGTGGTTCCTCTGTTCAGGATCCTCATCTTTTGTTCATTGTGTAGAAAGGCTACATAGAGGATCACGTGCCCTGGAGGACCTGTGCTGTCCTGCATTTTGAATGGGAATTGTGTAATACTTAATTTCCCCTGTGGAGGCTCTGCAGGCAAATTAAACAGTTGATTTTAGGTTTCACAAATATAATTGCCCGGGCTTCAAACAGGTTATAAGTAGTGTTGAGCCACCCCCGTAGTGTTCGGGTTCGGTTCGGTTCGTCGAACACCGGGATGTTCGAGGAACTGTTCGTCGAACTGTTCGTCAAACACCTTAGAACACCGTCGAACTCCGTTAAAACCAATGGCAGGCAAACAAAAACACATAGGAACACATAGAAAACACCTTCAAAGGTGTCCACAAGCTCACAAACTGCTCAGAAGACGCTTTCTTTAAAAAAGCCGGCCGGCAATTCAGCAGCGGCATACACCGGTACCCGACAATTTAGACATGAAGGAATAGAGCATCACACATAGATTAGATAGATAGAAACATGTCAGTCACATATATAGTGTTGATTACTGTACTTGTCATTTAGTGTAAAGGATTTATTAAAAAATATAATAGTGTTTTCGTGCACCGTCTCTTTAAAAAAGCCGGCCGGCAATTCAGCAGCGGTACCCGACAATTTATAACAGACAGAATAGAGCTTCACACATAGATTAGATAGATAGAAACATGTCAGTCTCATATATATGAAGTACTGTGACAGTGTTGCTTACTGTACTTGTCATTTACTGCAAAGGATTTATTAAAAAAAATAATAGTGTTTTCATGCACCGTCTCTTTAAGAAAGCCGGCCGGCAATTCAGCATCTGTACCCGACAATTTAGAATAGAAGGAATAGAGAATCACACATAGATTAGATAGATAGAAACATGTCAGCCACATATATACGAAGTACAGTGACAGTGTTGCTTACTGTAATTGTCATTTAGTGTAAAGGATTTATCAAAAAAAATAATAGTGTTTTCATGCACCGTCTCTTTAAAAAAGCCGGTCGGCAATTCAGCATCTGTACCCGACAATTTAGAATAGAAGGAATAGAGAATCACACATAGATTAGATAGATAGAAAAATGTCAGTCACATATATAATAAGTACAGTGACAGTGTTGCTTACTGTAATTGTCATTTAGTGTAAAGGATTTATCAAAAAAAATAATAGTGTTTTCATGCACTGTCTCTTTAAAAAAGCCGGCCGGCAATTCAGCAGCTGTACCCGACAATTTATAACAGACAGAATAGAGCTTCACACATAGATTAGATAGATAGAAACATGTCAGTCACATATATAATAAGTACAGTGATAGTGTTGGTTACTGTACTTGTCATTTAGTATTAAAATAAAGGATTTATTATTAAAAAAAATTGGCGTGGGGTTCCCCGTAATTTTAGTCTCTAGCGGAGGTTAAGCAGACAGCTGGGGCAGATGTTTGAAGCCTGGGAAGGGGGTAATACCCACGGAGCTTCCCAGGCTACTAATATCAGCCCCCAGCTGAATACCTAGCCTTTACTAGCTATTAAAATGGAGGACCCCCCCCAAAAAATGACGTGGGGTCCCCCCTAATTTAATAGCTAGCAAAGGCTAGGCAGACAGCTGGGGGCTGATATTAATAGCCCAGGAAGGGAGCCATGAATATTGGCCCCCTCCCAGGCTAGAAACACCAGCCGTCAGCCGCCCCAGAAATGGCGCATCCATAGGATGCGCCAATTCTGGCACTTAGCCTCGCTCTTCCACGCTGCCCTGGTGCGGTGGCAGGGGGTAATAGGGTTGGGGTTGATGTCAGCTTATAATGCCAGCTGACATCAAGCCCAGGTTAGTAATGGAGAGGCGTCTATAAGACACCCCCATTACTAACCCCATAGTCAAAGTTAAAAAAAAACACAAACACCCAGAATAAAGTCCTTTAATTGAAATAAAGACACAATTCTTTATTGTTCTAAATTAAACCATACTTACCATCACGCCCATTCCAGCTGAAGCCAACGATCTCCTGCAATAAAAGAAAAATAATAAAGCAACCTCATCCTTACCTTTCCATGGTTCCCAGGACAGCTTCAGCTCTGCTACATCGAGATGACAGGCTGGACCGCAGCAGAACGCTGCCATCCAGCCTGTCATCCCGCAGACACTGAGAAGCGCGGGCATGCTTGCGCTCCTCAGTGTCTGACTGTGACGGCATCCAGATGAGCCGACAATGAACTCGGCTCACCTCATGTACGTCACTGACAGCGTGGGAAAATTCTCCTGCACTCAGCGCTTCAGCGTGAGAATATTCCCACGCTGTCAGTGACGTGCATGAGGTGAGCCGAGTTCATTTGACATGACCTCGGCTCATCTGGATGCCGTCACAGCCAGACACTGAGTAGCGCAAGCATGCCTGCGCTTCTCAGTGTCTGCGGGATGACAGGCTGGATGGCAGCGTTCTGCTGCGGTCCAGCCTGTCATCTCGATGTAGCAGAGCTGAAGCTGTCGTGGGAGCCATGGAAAGGTAAGGATGATGTTGCTTTATTATTTTACTTTTATTGCAGGAGATCGTTGGCTTCAGCTGGAATGGGCGTGGCGGTAAGTATGGTTTAATTTAGAACAATAAAGAATTGTGTGTTTATTTCAATTAAAGGACTTTTTTCTGGGTGTTTGTGTTTTTTTTAAATACTTTACTAGAAATTCATGGTGGTCATGTCTAATAGTGGCGTGACTCCATGAATTTCGGGCTTAGGGCCAGCTGATAATGCCAAGCTGGCCTTAACCCCTTTATTACCCAGTGAGCCACTGCACCAGGGCCCTGGATGAGTTGGGTACAGCGCCAGAAGATGGCGCTTCTATGAATGCGCCATTTTCCGGGGTGGCTGCGGACTGCAATTTGCAGCGGGTGGGGCCCAGAAAGCTTGGGCCTCCCTGCGCTGCAGATTCCAGCCCCCAGCTGCCTAGTTGTACCTGGCTGGACACAAAAATAGGGCGAAGCTCCACGTATTTTTTTTTTAAATTCATGAAATTCATGGAATAATTAAGAAAAAAAGGGCTTCCCTATATTGTTGTGTCCGGCTAGGTACAAATAGGCAGCTGGTGGTTGGGAGCAGCCCGTTCCTGCCTGCTGTACCTGACTGGACACAAATATAGGGCGAAGTCCCACATCAATTTTTTTTTCATTATTTCATGAATTTCCTGAAATAATTTAAAAAAAATTGACGTGGGGCTTCGCCCTATATTTGTGTCCAGTCAGGTACAGCAGGCAGGAACGGGCTGCCCCCAACCACCAGCTGCCTATTTGTACCTGGCCAGACACAACAATATAGGGAAGCCCTTTTTTAAAAAAATTATTTCATGAAATAATTAAAAAAAAATTGACGTGGAGCTTCGCACTATATTTGTGTCCAGCCAGGTACAGCAGGCAGGGACGCGCTGCCCCCAACCACCAGCTGCCTATTTGTACCTGGTTAGACACAACAATATAGGGAAGCCCTTTTTTTCTTAATTATTCCATGAATTTCATGAAATAATTTAAAAAAATAATGCGTGGGGCTTCGCCCTATTTTTGTGCCCAGCCAGGTACAACTAGGCAGCTAGGGGCTGGAATCCGCAGCGCAGGGAGACCCAAGCTTTCTGGGCCACCCCCACTGCAAATTGCAGTCCGCAGCCGCCCCAGAAAATGGCGCGTTCATAGAAGCGCCATCTTCTGGCACTGTACCCAACTCATCCAGGGCCCTGGTGCGGTAGCTCACTGGGTAATAAAGGGGTTAAGGCCAGCTTGGCATTATCAGCTGGCCCTAAGCCCGAAATTCATGGGGTCACGCCAATATTAGACATGACCACCATGAATTTCTAGTAAAGTATTTAAAAAACACAACACCCAGAAAAAAGTCCTTTAATTGAAATAAAGACACAATTCTTTATTGTTCTAAATTAAGCCATACTTACCGTCACGCCCATTCCAGCTGAAGCCAATGTCTTCTGCAATAAAAGTAAAATAATTAAGCAACCTCATCCTTACCTTTCCATGGTTCCCACGACAGCTTCAGCTCTGCTACATCGAGATGACAGGCTGGACCGCAGCAGAACGCTGCCATCCAGCCTGTCATCCCGCAGACACTGAGAAGCGCAGGCATGCTTGCGCTCCTCAGTGTCTCGCTGTGACGGCATAAAGATGAGACAAGTTCATGTCCAATAAACTCGGCACACCTCATGCACGTCACTGACAGCGTGGGAAAATTCTCCTGCACTCAGCGCTACAGCGTGAGAATTCTCCCACGCTGTCAGTGACGTGCATGAGGTGAGCTCATTCATGTCCAATGAACTCAGCTGACCTCATGTACGTCACTGACAGCGTGGGAGAATTCTCACGCTGAAGTGCTGAGTGCAGGAGAATTCTCCCACGCTGTCAGTGACGTGCATGAGGTGCGCCGAGTTCATTGGACATGAACTCGTCTCATCTTTATGCCGTCACAGTCAGACACTGAGGAGCGCAAGCATGCCTGCGCTTCTCAGTGTCTGCGGGATGACAGGCTGGATGGCAGCGTTCTGCTGCGGTCCAGCCTGTCATCTCGATGTAGCAGAGCTGAAGCTGTCTGGGAACCATGGAAAGGTAAGGATGAGGTTGCTTTATTATTTTTCTTTTATTGCAGGAGATCGTTGGCTTCAGCTGGAATGGGCGTGATGGTAAGTATGGTTTAATTTAGAACAATAAAGGAATGTGTCTTTATTTCAATTAAAGGACTTTATTCTGGGTGTTTGTGTTTTCTTTTAACTTTGACTATGGGGTTAGTAATGGGGGTGTCTTATAGACGCCTCTCCATTACTAACCTGGGCTTGATGTCAGCTGGCATTATAAGCTGACATCAACCCCAACCCTATTACCCCACTGCCACCGCTACAGGGCAGTGGGAAGAGCGAGGCTAAGTGCCAGAATTGGCGCATCCTAAGGATGCGCCATTTCTGGGGCGGCTGATGGCTGGTGTTTCTAGCCTGGGAGGGGGCCAATATTCATTGAACCCTTCCTGGGCTATTAATATCAGCCCCCAGCTGTCTGCCTAGCCTTTGCTAGCTATTAAAATAGGAGGGACCCCACGTCATTTTTTTGGGGGGTCCCCCATTTTAATAGCTAGTAAAGGCTAGGTATTCCGCTGGGGGCTGATATTAGTAGCCTGGGAAGCTCCGTGGGTATTACCCCCTTCCCAGGCTTCAAACATCTGCCCCAGCCGTCTGGTTAACCTCCGCTAGAGCCTAAAATTATGGGGATCCCCACGCCAATTTTTTTTTAAATAAATCCTTTATTTTAACACTAAATGACAAGTACAGTAATCAACACTGTCACTGTACTTCATATATATGTGACTGACATGTTTCTATCTATCTAATCTATGTGTGATTCTCTATTCCTTCTATTCTAAATTGTCGGGTACAGATGCTGAATTGCCGGCCGGCTTTTTTAAAGAGACGGTGCATGAAAACACTATTATTTTTTTTTAATAAATCCTTTACACTAAATGACAAGTACAGTAAGCAACACTGTCACTGTACTTCATATATATGTGACTGACATGTTTCTATCTATCTAATCTATGTGTGATTCTCTATTCCTTCTATTCTAAATTGTCGGGTACAGATGCTGAATTGCCGGCCGGCTTTTTTAAAGAGACAGTGCATGAAAACACTATTATTTTTTTTAATAAATCCTTTATACTAAATGACAAGTACAGTAAGCAACACTGTCACTGTACTTCATATATATGTGACTGACATGTTTCTATCTACCTAATCTATGTGTGATTCTCTATTCCTTCTATTCTAAATTGTTGGGCACAGATGCTGAATTGCCGGCTGGCTTTTTTAAAGAGACGGTGCATGAAAACACTATTATTTTTTTTAATAAATCCTTTACTCTAAATGACAAGTACAGTAATCAACACTGTCACTGTACTTCATATATATGTGACTGACATGTTTCTATCTATCTAATCTATGTGTGATGCTCTATTCTGTCTGTTATAAATTGTCAGGTACCGCTGCTGAATTGCCGGCCGGCTTTTTTAAAGAGACGGTGCATGAAAACACTATTATTTTTTTTGATAAATCCTTTACACTAAATGACAAGTACAGTAATCAACACTGTCACTGTACTTCGTATATATGTGACTGACATGTTTCTATCTATCTAATCTATGTGTGAAGCTCTATTCTTTCGGTTCTAAATTGTCGGGTACCGGTGTATGCCGCTGATGAATTGCCGGCTTTTTATGTTTCACTGTTGGCACTGTTCCCATCGATTTGGGCAATCACTGTAATGCCACAACCACCATGGCTGTGGCATTACAGTGAGTGGCAGACAATCCCTGCATGATTGGTACTCTAAATAGCGCCAGATATGCAGGACACGCTTTTGGTGCACGAACAGTTATCGAACATAACCTCGAACAGCCGAATTTTTTGCAAATCGTTCGGGTTCGTCGAACAACTCGAACACCGCCCAAAACAGCTCGAATTTGAGATTGGCAAACAGTTCTAGTCGAACACCGCTCATCTCTAGTTATAAGACTGTCCAAAGTGAGGCACCTCTTTATAGAACAGCTGAATAATTCATGTTTAACTGTTTGGTTAGCTGAAGCTGGTTATGTACAGCTTGGTGAAATATTGTCTTGCTTTTCCTTCCGTTCAGGCTCGTTTTTAAGCAATACATCTTGAGCTTAGTTTATATATTTCTTAAGCTAATTTCTATTGCTCTAGAGAATATGAAGAATAGCTATGTGTGGAGACAGGAGTCCTAGGTAATAAATTGGTCGTAGATTTCTGCTGTCTTTGCAGTCTATGCAATTCTGATTCAGGATGTTCCAGGTAAAGCACATTGCAGTTATCAGGGGACGAGAATACAAATGTATGATCTAATGCTGGGGGAGCGCTCTGTGGAAATCAAATGCTTAATCTTGCCTGTGTTCTTCCGGTGAAATTGGTATTCAGTCACGGCTGGCACGTGATGTTTGTCTTTGCAGGGCTGTTAGAGGAATGCAATGTTAATGCACAACATCCTATTAAAGCTGCATTGTTTTTAACTTAATCAGTCTTCAGTCAAATAGAAAACCGATAAGGAATAACAGTCCAAAAAAGGGCATTCATCTTCTTCTTAGCCTCATAAAATCTGGACTGTAAAGAATGTAGATATATTGGGTGTTTTCCAGTAATAATAGACACTGGGGATGTGGGCTGGATATAGAGTGGAAGCTTTTGTGCAGAAATATAAGATAACACCCAATGGATCTGTTTTTTACTAGCTGCACTAATGAGGACGCAACTGGCTCCTTCATTCTAGGCACCAGTGTCAGTTTACCCACTCAAATCAGTCGCCGATGCTGTTTTCTGTCATGTCTTAATGACAAGTGGAGGCTAGATAACAGTGAAGGATTCATTACATCTGAGCTCTAGGTACATATTGTAGAACTAGTTCCTGCTACTGTTATGCCGGTCAGATTCATAACCCCTATATACGTTGCAGCCACGTCCCCATATACAGTGCCAGTAATCATGCCGCACTGAGCAAAGTTCTAGCCATTTGTCCCATCATATTAAGTGTATTCCATTTCCAGTGCTTATAAAAAAGAAATAAATGCCAGCCCACGGTACAGAGTGCATTGTACATCACATGGACTTTGTTCTATCCTGGTGTTGAGCAAAATACATAACGGGAATCTGTCGGTAGGTTTTTGGTCAAGCAATCAGAGAGCAGCATGATGTAGGGTCACACAGCCCGATTCCAGCAATGTGTCACTTACTGGGCTGTTTGGTGTAATTTTGATGTAATTACTGTGTTTTCTTTGCTGTAGATGTACCAGAGCTCAGAATGCTGAGTTGTGTATAACCCCGCCCATACCACTGATTGGCTGCATCCTGAGTACACTGTACATTGCTATCAAGCAGCCAATCAGTGGTGGGGGCGGGGTTATACAGATTAGCTAGACTGCCTGGAATGCGACACCTAGTCCTGCAGTGATAATCTCCTGCTGATGAAACACTGATTGTATTGAAACAACTGCAAGCTGCTGAGCTAGTGACAAATCCCTGGAATCAGGCTCTCTGCCCTTATATTATGGTACTCTCAGATTAAATAGCAAAAACCAGCTGACAGAGTTCCTTTAATACCACTGGGAGTGATAGAGTAAAAAAACTAATGATGAAAAATTCCAACCAAAGTCACGTTTCACTTGAGGGGTGGTTCTTTACCGTTATGATCTCGGGGGGATTAGTCTTTTTGGTCTCCCACCATTTACAAGAAAGGAGATCTCAATGGCTCTTGTGTAAATGTGTTATAACTGCCAAAGCACCTTCACGCTGGTAACGTACACACCAGGGAGACAAATACCTATTCAAACTAGGAAAAGCCCTTCTCAGACCCTGGTCTGTCCCTGCCTGACCTCGGAGGTTGGCACCTTAAGATAACACAATGGCGCCCCCACTGGATGTCGTCTTACCCTGAATGTCCTGAAAAGCTCCTAGGATTGATAGAGTAGCAATTTCCTAAGGAATAAAGGAGTCACACATAAAACAACTGCAACCAACACAAACTACCGAAAAGTGAATGAATCCAACAAAGTCTTTCACCAGCAGGAAACACCAATAGGGAACGATATTTCAAGCTGCACCCGAAGGGTGATAGGAAAGACAAACAGAGTAAATGAAAAACATCTGTTACCCAAAACTGGCAGAAACAAAGATAACAGAACTAAAAGACCGAAAGAAAAGGTATATCAGTTGTGGCTCAACGAGAAGAGACGCCGACTAAAGAACACAGAATCAAGGGTTAAAATCCAGAAGCATGACAGAATGCTGTGGAGGTGGGCTCTTCATTCACTGCCTATGGGAGTGGTTATGCATGTTTACTAATGCCCCAATCACACAGGGGGCTTTGGACCTCCGATCATAGTCAGTGTTTTTACAACCAGACCCCTAAAGGTTATACAATTAAAATTAAAATGTATAATGAGCACAAAAGGATACACTACAGAAAGTAACAGTGACAGTGACAGGGGGTGGCCATATACAGCCCTGGACAAAGTAACAACCCAAAAATTTGCATTGGGTGAGTGAGGCTGCTTTGCTTTTCAGTGTCTGATATCTTTCTCCATTTTTGCAGCATTGTTTCTTCTATTGCTTCTTATTTTATTACAAGCATAGATTATAGTCTTTTTTGAATATGGCAACATATTTACCCAATTACATTACCTAATTTCCCTGACCAGGCAGGTTGTGTTCCCTCTTTCCTTTCTAGATTGTCTTGTACCCTATGTGTCTTTTTATATTTCATTATATTGTATGTGGAAAAGTTTTTTTTTGTGATAAAGTATTTTTGTAAATAATAATTTACAATCCTTGTTCTGTTTTCATCTAGCTGATATGTTGGAAAATCCGCCAGTATATTACATAATACACCACTGTATTATAGCATAATATAATTTTATTGTATAGTATTAGTCCAAATTATTCGTGTTAGGTAGTGATGAGCAAGCATGCTCGCCACTGCTCGGTGCTCGCCCGAGCATCTCACTGCTCAAGATGCTCGGCGCTCGTCGAGTATTTCCGGGTTGCTCGGGGGAGAACTCGGCTCCCCTCCCTGCATGTTTGACGCTCTTTAGAGAGCCAATGAACATGCAGGCATTGCCTGCCATGCACTGTAATGCCATAGCCATGTTGATTGTGGGCATTACAGTGATTGGCTGGCCGCACAGTGTCATCAGGTGTATATCAGACCTGGCGCCGCCATGCTCGTCACAGTCACTTCAGATCAGACAGTGTAGGGAGAGCTGCTGCTGTGTCAGGGAGAGATTTGATCGTATATTAGGTAGTGTAGGGAGAAAAACCGTACATTACACATATCCATCTTAACAAACAGTCCTTCTGAGGACTAATCCATCTGCAGAGATATCAGGCAGGCAGGTTGTATAGGCAGGCAGTATATATAGCAGACTGCAGTGCATATAGCACAAGAGGCTCCATTCCAGTTCTGCCTTCTGCTGCTGTTAGATATTTCTGTACAAAGACCTAGGTCTCAGGGGCCAGGAATACTTTTCTTTGGATCTTATTCCTCATTATTTGCTTAAAAAGCAATCCAGAGAACACCTTTTTTTCTGCGCCATTTGCTTGTTGACACTGCAGAATACTGCCAGGTCCTTTCCATATTAGAGCACTAGAAATCCAGCTATTTAAAACTGTGTTTTCTCCGTCAAACGGATCACATATACGTTGTCAGAAAATACTGCCATTTCTGGCCTCCATAAAAAATTTCCTTCAGTGTGTCATTGAAGCAATTCACACCAGTTTGCTGCTCAAACTACTTACCAACAGGCCAGGTATTTAAAACTCTGTTTTCTCTATCACACGGATCACATATAAGTTCGCTCCAAACTCAGTCATTTGTAGTGAGCGTGGAAGATATTGTCCCCATTTAAAATGGGCAAGGCACGTGGCAACGGACAGGGAACTTGATGTGATGGTAATGGTGCATGCAGATGCCGAGGAGAATGCCGTGGGCAAGCCGAAATTGTGCCACAAAAAACACCCACATCTTCTCGCCTGACCTTCCTGTCCCAATTTCTAGGTGAACGCAGCACATCACTATTAAACCCAGAGCAGTGTCAAAAGGTTGTTGGTTGGATAGTGGATAATGCTTCCAGTCACTTAGCCACCACCACCACCACCCTGTCTTCCACACATTCAAGTCTCAGTAGCCGTGAGTCTGGACCGCATATTCCTCACCCTGATCCTCCTTCCTCCCACCATGCCGAGTACCCAGAGACAACTGATCCCACACTTGGACACTCTGAAGAGCTGTTCACTTTTCCATTTATAGATTCGGGCCTCTCGCCCGGTCCACTTGAAGCGGGGCAAGAGGAGATCGCGTGTAGCGATACCTAAATATTTGAGTAGCCACGGTCACATGAAGGTGACAGTGGGAAAGTGTCACAAGAGGTGGACGATGATGAGACACAATTGCCAGAAAGTCAGGAGGACGACCAGGGTGCGGAAGTGGAAGACGAGGTGGTGGATGATATAGTAACTGACCCAACCTGGCAGGAGGACATGCAGAGCGAGGACAGCAGAACACATGGGGAGGGAGGCAGAGCACCCCAACAGGCAGGATGAAGCAGTGTGGTGGCCACAGACAGAAGGCAGGCAACCGTTCCCCGTAACACCAACATGAATAAGTTGCCAGTACAAATGTTAGGTCTTCCCGAATCTGGTTGTCTTTTAAAGACTCTGCCGATAACCCCAAAAAAGCCATTTGCAACACCTGCCAGGCCAGCATCAGCAGGGGTGGCAAAACGACCACCCTGACCACCACCAGCATGATCAGGCACATGGCAGCAAAGCACCCAACTTTGTGGGCCAAACCCCAGGGTCCAGGAACAATGTCTGCGGGTGGCACCATTGCTTATTCCGCTGTTGTGCATGCAAGCCAATCCACTGTCCATGGTGCATGCGAAGATGCCTCCTGCCCTGCACCTGTCGCTGCACACTCTCAAGTAGCAGCATCAGGAAGCACGTCCATGTCCTTGTCCCAGTGCAGCATTCAGTTGTCCATACCCCAGTCCTTGGAACGCAAGCACAAATATGCAGCCAACGCCCCACAGGCCACACTACTAAATTCTCACATTTCACGACTGCTTGCGCTCGAAGTGTTGCCTTTTAGGCTCGTTGAGACGGAAGCATTCCGCAACCTAATGGCGGCAGCCGTCCCTCGGTACTCGGGAACCAGCCGCCACTATTTCTCCCGGTGTGCCGCCCCCGCATTACACAAGCACGTGTCCCAAAACATTAGCCGTGCTCTCAACAACGCAGTTACCGGTAAAGTTCACCTAACCACAGACATGTGGACAAGTGCTTGTGGGCAGGGACGGTACATCTCGCTGATGGCACACTGGGTTAACATAGTGGAAGCCGGTACCCAGTCGGACCTGGGGACGGAACACGTCCTCCTGACACCACGGATTGCGGGCCCTAGGTCAATCAGGATTGCCCCCATGGTCTACAGCTCCTGCACCTCATCCTCCTCAGCCTCCTCCTCCTCTTCAGCCTCCATCTTCGAAATGACCACATCAGTCACAAGCTGGAAGCACTGCAGCACTGCCTCGGCCAAGCGGCAACAGGCTGTGCTGAAGCTAATATGCTTAGGTGAAAAACCGCACAATGCTGAAGAGTTGTGGACAGCTCTGAAAGAGCAGGCAGATCTGTGGCTCACACCGCTGAACCTACAGCCAGGCATGGTCGTGTGTGACAATGGCCGGAACTTGGTGGCGGCTCTGAGGCAAGGCGAGCTCACACACGTACCATACCTGGCCCATGTGCTTAACCACATGGTTCAGCGGTTTCTCAAATCCTACCCAGAGCTGCCGGATCTGCTTGTTAAAGTACGCCGCCTGTGTGCCCATTTTAGAAAGTCAGCTACAGCTTCCGCCGCCCTTGTCGTGTTTCAGCAGCCTTTGCAGCTTCCGGCTCACAGACTGGTGTGTGATGTCCCCACGCGTTGGAACTCAACACTGCAGATGTTGGGAAGGATTTGTGAGAAGAAGAGGGCAGTTGTTGAGTACCAACAAGGCCGTCAGTATTCAGTTCAGACTCCACACATAAGACCTCAGGAGTGGACATGGATGTCAGACATATGTACCATCCTCCAAAACTTTGAGGACTCCACCAAGATGGTGAGCGGCGATGACGCCATAATTAGCGTCACCATCCCGCTTCTCTGTCTTCTGAAACGCTCTCTGCTCACAATCAAAGAGGATGCATTGCAGGCGGAGAACGATGAGATGGAGCAAGGAACCATACAGGGTGATTACACACAGCCAAGCCTCATCTCATCCCAACGTGGATTGGGTCACAATGAGGAAGAGGAGGAGGAGGAGGAGGAAGGACAGGAGCTAGTTTCATGCACTATAGACGGTACTACCTGCTCAGCTGTCATACCGCCTGTTCAGCGTGGATGGCCTGAGGACAGAGTGGAGGAGGAGAGCATGGTCAGTCATCCTCTTGGTGAGGACACGAAAGTCTTGCCTGTTAGTAGTCAGGCACGCATGGCTGAGTTTATGTTACGCTGCCTTTCCCATGACCCTTGCGTTCTCAAAATTTTGGGTGACAGTCATTACTGGTTGGTGACACTTCTAGACCCACGCTACAAGGAGAACTTTATATCTCTTATTCCTGAGGTGGACAGGTCTACAAAAATGGGTCAGTACCAGAAGGCCCTTGTTGCTGAACTATTAAAAAAATTCCCATCTGAAAACGCTGGCGGCAGAGGGAATACTTCATTGGACGACAAAGGGGTACAGGTGAGAGAGACACAACTTCAATCCAGCAGAGGCAGGGGAACACTATCAAAGTTCTGGGAGAGTTTTTTCTGACCCTCCCATAGCACAGGCCCTGAGGCGCGGGGTACTCTCACAAGGAGTGCAAAGTTTGGGAAGATGCTGAGGGAGTACCTTGCCAACTGTACCAACGTCCTCCATGATTCCGCTGTGCCTTATTATTATTGGGTATCCAAGCTGGATACCTGAAATGAACTGGCTCTCTATGCCTTGGAGGTCCTGGCCAGCCCTGCCACCATCGTTTTATTAGAGCGGGTTTTTAGTGCCGTTGGTGGAATTATAACTGATAAGCCCATCCGCCTGTCAACTGAAAATGCTGACAGGCTGACTCTTATAAAAATGAACAAGGGCTGGATTGGGCTAGACTTCTCAACACCACCGAATGATAGCAGCGTAACATAAACTCAAATCCAGTGTATTTTCTTGGGAGGTGTATTCCCATGCACCTTTTCACACCCACACATGGGTATACGCTTCCTGATTTTGTTTATTTGCTCCCTTCTTCTCCTCATCCTCCACCACCATATCACCAGGGTGACCGTGGTCCGTGATGCAACACCCACATAATTTTTTTAAAGGGTGTTTATGATGCCCGTAAATTTTTTTTTTTATACAATATGTTCATGTATACAACCTAGGGGTAAATGTTTGTCAGCCCATACACTTAGTGCATGGGCATTACAAGTATAGGAGGCCCGCTCCTTTCTAATGGGAACATTTTTTTATGAGTCCCTCCTCCATGTTTCTTCCAAGGGGCATTGAAGTGCCCCCAAATTTTTGGCAGCCCTTGCATTCACTGCATAGGCCAACACTATGGGAGACTCTCTCCTTTCTAATGGGAATGTGTCGTTACTGTGGCCCTGCTGTGTGTCTTTAAATTCTTAGTGGGGTTTTTCCTAAAATTGGTCAGCTGTTGGACTCACTGCATACCCTATAACTGCATAGCAGACCCTCTCCTTTCTAATGGGAACATGTCGTACTTGTTACTGTGGCCCTGCTCTGAGTGTCTTTAAATTCTTAGTGGAGTTTTCCTAAAATTGGTCAGCCGTTGGACTCACTGCATACCCTATAACTGTACAGCAGACCCTCTCCTTTCTAATGGGAACATGTCGTACCTTGTTACTGGGGCCCTGCTCCATGTGTCTGTAAATTCTTAGTGGGGTTTTTCCTAAAATTGGTCAGCCATTGGACTCACTGCATACTCTATAACTGTATAGCAGACCCTCTCCTTTCTAATGGGAATATGTCGTACCTTGTTACTGTGTCCCTGCTCCATGTGTCTTTAAATTCTTAGTGGGGTTTTTCCTAAAATTGGTCAGCCATTGGACTCACTGTATACCCTATAACTGTATAGCAGACCCTCTCTTTTCTAATTGGAACATGTCATACCTTGTTACTGTGGCCCTGCTCTATGTGTCTTTAAATTGTTAGTGGGGTTTTTCCCAAATTTTGGCAGTCACAGCATGGGCATTACCACTACAGGAGACCAGCTCCTTTATAATGGAAACATTTTTTTTTACTGAGACCCTCCTCTATGACTCTTCAAAGGGGTATTGGGTTGCGTCCAAATTTTTGGCAGCCCTTCAGTCACTGGATACGCCATAACAGTATAGGAGACCCACTTGTTAATAATGGGAACAACAAAGCATAGCCGGCTGATGGCTTTCTAACAATAGCTATGGCCGACTGCTGGCCTTTTAAGAATAGTAAGGGCCGTCTGATTTCCCTGTAAAAATAGGCTTTATGACTTTCAGAGTCCCTCCATCATAAATAAAAAAGGATGTGTCTGATGATGTGTCACACACCACATTGCTAGATAAGGTTGTAAAATGTTAAAATGACATTTTCCGGTGAATGCATTTGTCTTAAAAAATAACGTAAAAAAACAAAACAATAAGATCATTCTTTAGTATAAAAAACGTCACCAATTTAACCTCAATGTAATCACATTCTTCAGCTCATGCACCTCCTCCTCCATCTCCTAAATTACCACATCAGTCACAAGCTGACAGCACTGCAGAACTGCCTTGGCCAAGCGGCAACAGGCTGTGCTGAAGATAACATGCTTAATGCTTAATTGATAAACTGCCCAGAACTGCAGAGTTGTTGAAAGCTGTAACAAAGCAGCCTGATCTGTGGCTCTCACCGCTGAACATACAGCCAGGCATGGTCGTGTGTGACAATGGGCGGAACCTGTGACGGAGAAATGACAGCAGGGGTAGATACAGTTTCCCTCTATGCCAGTCCTTTCACCAAGCTAAAGAATATGGCTGTGGTGAAATATAGCTCCCACTGAGAAGCTGTTTCAGATTGAAAAACATTGTGCCCACCAGAGGATTTGATTCTGAGGGCTAACCTTTCTCCCCCCCTCAAGAGCCCCATAGCAGCTGCAAAGTTAGCGCTATCATGAACTCGTCTGAGGAAGAAGCCAAGGCACACCAGAGGATTCTCTGGTGGGACCGTCCAACCCTGCCGAGTAGCAGTCCTGGCTAACAAAAGTGTGTGGGAAGTTTCCCGGACACTCTATGGCTGCTTTTTTACTGAGGAGGAAACACACGCAAACACGGGGAGAACATACAAAGTCCTTGCAGATGTTGTCCTTGCTGGGATTTGAACCCAGGATCCCAGCGCTGCAAGGCTTCAGTGCTAACCACTGATCCAATGTGCTGCCGTTCACCCTCTGATATCTAACAGGCTGGAGAAACTTGCACCTACTCCCACTCTATCTTCAGCTCCTTTGTGAGAAAATGTATTTGGGCAGCCACTCAGTCTACCAAATAAAATTCCTGAGAAGGAAATTGGGGATGGCTTTTCTACTGGTACTGGGGGCAGTGCTAATACCATGGCGTCGTACCATAGTTTGCTGGAAAAATTCCAGGCTGGTAGGAGGCAAGAAAATTCCCACAGAAAAGTACCAGCGGTAATGTTCAGGCCACATTTTAAGTGCAAGCAGCTTTAGAGGACTTCCTGGGACAAATGACACGCAGGGTAGATACGGTTTCCCTCTATGCCAGTCCTTTCACCGAGCTAAATACAACTCTCAGCAAAAAAAGTTGTGGACTGACTCCGTAACGTCCCTGGCCACATTCACCTGTCCACATGTTTGTGGTTAGGCGGTCCTTCCCAGTAATTGCGCTGGGGAGGGCACGGGTAATGTTGTGGGACCCGTGCTTGTGGAAGGCGGAGGGGATACCGGCAAATATAGAGGCGGCTGGGGACCGAGTATGGACACCTGGCTGCCGCCGGCATGAAGTTGTGAAAAGCTTCCGCCTCCACGAGCTTTAAAGGCCATATTTTAAGTGCAAAGAGCTGCCCAGAAACCTGGCAGTATAGTATTGCTGCCTGTGGGTGGGTGGCTGGCTGCATACTTGTGCTTGCATTCCAAGGAATGGGGTAGGGACAACTGAATGCTGCAGTGGGATAAGGACGTGGACGGTGATTGTTGCAAGTCTGCAGCGACAGGTGTATGGCGGGAGGCATCTTCGCATGCGCCAAGGATCACTTATGATGGGCACACTTTTAGGCAGTGACCTGGGAGTCAGCGATGCTTCCAGAGGTCTTCCCCATGCTGTTCCCATGTCTTTTCAGCACTGTATGCATGTGTCTGATGATGTGTCACACACCACATGGCCAGATCAGGTTGTAAAATGTTAAAATGACATTTCCTGGTGAATGCATTTGTCTTGGTTGAAAGCAATTCATTAGTGCAAAAATGCATCAAAAACGCTACCTGTGAACATAGCCCAAGTTGTGGAGGAGTATTTTTGTTTTTGATTATTTATTTTGCCTTATATACAAGTCATTACCCTGGAAAGGATGTTCCTTAACATATTTCCCAGGAAAATCAATTTTGGTTTTGTTTTTGTATGTTTTATTGTGAGTCCGTAAAAGTGGCGTAATACTCTGACCACGTTGTTGACAGCAGTGACCTGGGAGCCAGAGATGCTTCCAGGGGTCTTCCCCATGCTGTTCCCATGTCATTTGAGCACTGTTCCCATCGATTTGGGCAATTGTTAGGCCCTCTGCAGACCGCCGGGGGTTGCCGCCTGAAAAATGCTCGAGTTTCCCATAGACTTACATTCGGCTCGTTGCTCGGGTCGAGCACCCGAATATTCCAATTTGCTCGACCAGAGCAACAAGTACCCGAGCATTTTAGTGCTCGCTCATCACTAGTGTTAGATCATCACAAGAGCCAGCCTTCTACAGAAGTGAATATTCTCATGACAGTATGTCATATTGATTTGCTCCCAACAATTTTGAATGTTCATCTAAGTGGATCCACAGTTGACAGTCTGTCCTCTTGCTTGCTTGAGCATGGCTGATCTGCAAAGCCTTACAATTCTATGTTGTGATAGTTCATGTAATATACTGAATGTTAAATGTAGGGTTTATTTTACTTTTCATTGGTATTTTTGGCATTATAGATTTTCTTATGTTTCTTATGTTTTCCATGCCTAAGCAGAAAATGATTGATAAGACCTTTATACCACAGTGTTCTACAGAATAGTCATATGTTACCTAAAGAATATGGGATAATAAAATGAATGGATGGGGAAATGGATAGATGGATGGATAGATAGAACATCATTGTCATAGAAATAAGAAGTGACCGCCAATTGAAAATTCTGTCCATAGGGACAAAATTAAATGTTCTTTTTCTGGCTCACTGGGCTTCTCGTGCCATCTGTCAGCTATTCTCTAGGCAATTTTGTGGAAACATATTCACAGTTTTATGACCTAAAATTTCGTAAAAATAATTTAGTAAGTTGAATAATAACTAAGTACTTACAGTCTGCTTCTCTCAAATACATACTTTACTCAAAACACAGGTCTTCAGTATTTTCTTTGATACACCTTCTGTAATTTCCTGTATTCCGTGTTAATGCTTTCAGCGTTCAAACAATATTAGATAAAAACTCATCTTTCCACGATACATGCCAGTCACTCTTGTTTTATTATCATCCTTTACAATTTCTATCAACCACAATTTCATATTATATCATATGAGTGATTGTTTCTGTCATCTCCTCCATCACTTAGGATTTCTGAAAGTCAGAAGTTTTCATTTTGCCTATTCTTAGTATTTTTTTAAATTCTTTAGTCCCATTTACAACTGTAAATACTAGACATATCTTTCAGATGAAAAGCTTTGTTTCTAGATAAAGTTTCTTGTAATTGGGAAATCAGAACCCCAATAGATCACAACAAACTGGTGGGATCGCCTAGGACCTGCAAGTAGTTTGCAAGACCTCTTGGACATAAACTCAAATCTGCCAGCAATATGGAAAAAAGGAGGCAGTTCTTTGAGAAACATTCTAATAGAACCAAAACATCACTACTTGGGCTACTTAAAAAGTCCACTTTGTTGCAATGCTTGCTGGAGTGCTGCTTTGTTTTATCTGTCTATCTATCTATCCATCTATCTATCTATCTATCTGTCTATCTATCTAATCATAATTATTTTTATATCTGTCAATCTATCTACCTTTTCTATAGTCTAATAAAAAATAGAGTGTAGTTTCTAGTTTTCTCTCCATCCGTCTATCTGTCCGTCCATCCATCCTGTCCATCCTATCTATCGGTCCATCCATACTGTCCATCCATCCATGCTCTCATCCATCCTATCCAACTGTCCATCCATCCTATCATTCATCCTATCCATCTGTCCATCCATCCTAACCATTCTATCATCCATCCTATCCATGCATCCACCCATCCATCCCATCATCTGTCCATTCATCTTATCCATCCATCCTATCCATCTGTCCATCCATCCTATCCATCTGTTCATCCATCCATCCTGTCATCCATCTTATTCATCTGTCCATCCATCTTATCATCCATCTTATCCATCCATTCATCCATCCTATCCATCTGTCCATTCATCTTATCCATCCATCCTATTAATCTGTCCATCCATCCATGCTATCATCCATCTGATCCAACTGTCAATCCATCCTATCCATCCATCCTATCCATCTGCTCATCTATCCTATCATCCATCCTATCATCCATCCTATACATGCATCCTATCCATCTGTTCATCCATCCATGCTATCATCCATCCTATCCAACTGTCAATCCATCCTATCCATCCATCCTATCCATTTGTTCATCCATCCATCCTATCATCCATCCTATCCAACTGTCAATCCATCCAATCCATCCATCCCATCATCTGTCCATTCATCTTATCCATCCATCCTATCCATCTGTTCATCCATCCATGCTATCATCCATCCTATCCAACTGTCAATCCATCCTATCCATCCATCCTATCCATCTGTCCATCCATCCTTTACATCTGTCCATCCATCTTATCCATCCATTCTATCATCTATCCTATCCATCCTATCCATCTGTCCATCCTTCCGAACATCCGTCCTATCCATCTGTCCATCCATCCTACCCATCCATTTATCCTATCCATCTGTCCATCCGTCCTATCCACCCATTCTGTCTATCTGTCCATCCGTCTATCCATCCATCTCTCTCTCTCTTTCTCCCTCTCTCTCTCCCCCCATTCAAATATTATTTTGTTATCTTATACAAAATGATTTAGCAATCTCTCTTAGATATTATTACATATCTGTCATATTAGCTGTAAATTATAAACCTATTGGTTATTAAAACCTAACATTAATTTCTCTAGATAACTTTGGTGAGGGTCGAGTATCCTGCACATATGCTATTGTATATAATTATATCAGTCAGATAATGTATTGTATTCAATTACAACAGTCAGACTATTCATTCAAAAACAGGAAAACTACGTAGCAAAATTACTAAATCACATTATGAAGCTGCGTATATTTATTTTTTTCTTTCTGTCTGTAACAACTCCTGAATTGCGGATTTTTTTACAAGTATTCCCTTCAGCTTCCTCCCGTGGTGCATGGCACGAACACAAAGCTGCGGCTTGTAGGAGATGTTTGATAGAGCACTACAAAGGAAGGGATTTCCTGCTAACGTTAATGGAAAGCACATGGAGCTGACCTGGGTAGTGTCTGATTAAAGGTTTACGTGCGATGACTAGTGCTAGGCTTGAGATTTCAGCAGTATGAGCTGCTCGCTGTTATAAACCTCAGCGTCAAAATAAATATTCAAAAGGGGTTTAGTGTGTTTTCCTCTCTGTTTCAGCCCACGCAGTTTTCGCTGCTGGTTCCTCTTGAGATATCTTAATTTTGCCCAGTAGCAACTGAGCTGGCTGCTGTAGTTGCCCATTCGTAAAGATAGAGGCAATTTATTCTATTTTACCACTTGACAGCTAATACAGTATAAATGAGGGAGAGCGAGAACTAGATCTTATAAACATCTGGGAGTCTGATGTTACAGATTTATAAATTATGAATAATAATAATAATAATAATAATAATAGCAACTGACATTGATGGAGTCTCACAACCTACTACATACAGTACAGTATATATGATTACTTATATATTGCCAATCATAGCGGAGCGGAAGTTTCTTAGGATGTGCACCCAGTCCTCCACTCTGAGGGGCTCAACGTTCCCTTTGCCACATAGGAGAACACCATTATTAAGGGGCAAATATGGGGTTCTGGTAAAGACTTTGTACTGAGGTCTGTCCTGTGCAAACAGCAAATGTGTCCAGAGACCGCTCCCCTAATGCTTAATAAAAAAGATGAGCAAATCTATATCACTTTGCTTTATGTTTTGCCAATAATCTATTTTAGAGTCATGTTCATTATTGGGATCCTGAGTTCAAGTCCTACCAAAATCAACATCTGCACATATGTAGTCCCTAAATCAATTAGTACTGAAATAGAGGTGTATTCTATATTATTATGTGGGTTATATTATTATTTTCTCTCTTTGTTCAGTGCTATCATCAGATGTTATATCATACTATTTCATTACCCTGTATTGCATATTACATCGTACTTTACTAATATAAACTAAAACATACCATATATATAATAGGACAATGTTCATAGGGCTCAGCTCAACTAATGGAAAGGGATATATTATTTTTCACTTTCTTTTTTTCTCGTACATACACTAACAGCTACATCTGTTGCAGAGATTCTAAAATAGGGATCTGGGAGATATGATGCTAAGATGGTGCTAAAGATCCCCAAAATGTTCTTCTACCAGAAGAGAGCATTTGATGGTCGTTACACCACATTGTTTTATGGATAATTTTAATGATTTGATTTATGTATAGACAACAATAATGATATCATATAATTTGTTAATAACTTATGCAAAGCATTAACATCAAATAATTGTTGGCAGATTCAAATGAGCAAGAGTTTAGGACAACCTAGCGTATATAAGGGTGGTTTTATTCTCCAATTTTAGAGGAAATTTTTTTGTTGGCAAATTATGGTATTTATCCATTTTTTCTTTACTCTAGATATAAATATTGGAAGATATATATTGCTGCCACTTATCCATAAAGGGATTATCCAGGACTATATTTCTTTTACTACAAAACTAACAGGCAGGTAGTTGCTAACTACCTGTTAGTGTCACGCAAGGTGTGGGAAAGACTTAGTTCAACACAAAGGGAAGAGGGAAAAGGAGCCCAGACTCTTGGTAAAGGGGGGAGTGGAGACCTCCTAGGCTGATCTACTATCACCCTGTCTCCACTAACGTCCCTATATTGGTTCCTCACAAAACCCCGCACGCGAACGTCGCCCTGCTGGCATTTGGCCCTGGCTAGAGAAGGGAGGGGGATGAGCGCTAGTCGATCCCCACTGACAACTAAAGACAACAAGGAGGAACAAACAAGGGAAGATAGCTTAGCTTTTAGTCTACTTCAGAGAGATGAACACCGATCCTCATAGCCCCAGAGAGGAAGAAGTAATGCACTTGCTCCAAGCCTTCACAAGGGGTGATGTGCGTATCGCCGGAACCTCCCTCTAGCCGACAACAGACCCAGGCCAGGGTGTTAATTAGCAAGAGGAAGGTAGCCACTGGGTCCTAGAGAGACAGCCTCTAAGAAGGTGTCTGTAATGCCAGACAAAGAGATCTCCTGCAACCAACTGCAGAGGCACTGTCTGTCACTTCTGACACACCCGTGACAGTTAGTTCTTAGGCTGGTAGTAAAAAAATTCCTGTAGTTCCCGACACTGATCTCTGGCCACAAAGAGCTGTCATAGGCGGCTCTTTCCAGTGCTTCAGTGGCTTCTTCTGATGTCACATCTATAGAAAAGCTGCTTCTCATCTTCTCTGCTCTGTCAATGGGGGGTGAGTGCCAACGTCATGCTGATCGATAGTCGACTCCTTGCTGCATAACTGCAGGGAGCTGGCTGTTAATCAGTTTGACATTGGCATTTAGGCCTTATAGACAGATTAAAGGGTTTTTCCCATAAACAAAAGTTAATTTTATTCACTAGATCTGCGGCTTGTAAGAAGTTGAGCTGCTCTGTTGACGCGGAGAAGCAGAATCGCCAACAGGAAAGGTCAATGACCACTCTGTGCCGGCGCCAGGGAGAACAGTCCAGTAGTTGGCAAATACCTGCCTGTTAGTTTTTAGGCCCATAGTGAAAAAAATATATAATTGTTCTGGATAACCCATTTAACTATCTAAACTTACAAACTCAAATACTGAAAGCTGTATAAAGACCTTCATGGAAGTTCCTCTGCAAACAACCATTTTTTCCTTCCTATAATTTAGCTCTATATGATATTCATTTCAGCACTACCATGGAAGAACAATGAAAAGTCCAATACTGTGAATGATCTGTCACAGATTAATAATGTAACATGTCTCTTATTTAATATTCCTTTGCAATTACTTTTCATGTAAAAATAGTCTCACAGTCCTTATAATATCTATTTTTAAGCACGTATGATGCCTTATTATATTTTGCTGATTGAATTTTTCATGATATATCCTTTCTTTACAGGAACATTTTACACCTGAATGCAAATTTAAAGAATCGGTTTTTGAAAATTATTACGTGACGTACTCTTCAATGATCTACAGACAGCAGCAATCAGGAAGGAGCTGGTTTTTGGGTCTCAACAAAGAGGGTGAAATTATGAAAGGAAACCATGTAAAGAAAAACAAGCCTGCAGCACACTTTCTGCCAAAGCCTCTAAAAGGTAAAATAAAAGTGTATATGTATTTATTGTGTATTTTTTTTTTTAATTCAATTTTATGTCTACAAATAAAGCACATTACAATTTCTAAGTAACTCATTTTTATATTAAAAAATCATACCCACCCAACCCCAATATATATGTATATATGAAACCGTTTATGAAACCTAGTGATAAGATAGGTACATCATGTATCCATTGGTCTTGAACTTGAAACTCAAAAAATGAAGCATTAAATGCTAAAAATATGGGAGTATAATCAACAATAACAGTTGGTTATAAGTATCAAACAAGATTGATCATATTTAATAATTATAGTTTTTCTCTAATGGATGTGACTTTAATTAGCTATTTTTTAAGGAATGGGTTAAATAGATTATCTAACAAGCTTCATGACAGAGGTTTTCTGGGACATTAATATTGATGACCTGGGTGCAGCTTCTGCCATAAAACTGTGTATTGGCTGTGAATGGTACTGCAAGCTTTCTGTCATTCACTTGCATGGGAGAAAACTTATAGTACCATTCATGGGCACTAAATAATTGCATAAAAGTGTAGAACTTCTGATCCACTGCTCAGCTTATGGGTGGGGGTCTGATTTGTTATTGATGATCTATCCTAAGGCTAGGGTCACACAACACTAATTTCTCTATTCCAAGGTAATTGGGCAGATTATGTTAATCACACTCTGATCAGAGTGGGATCATAGTGTGATCCAATTCTCACGGATGAGGAGAAGATGGAGAAAAAAATGTATCCATCTTCTCCATTCTGTGAGGCTAGGGAAATTGGACCGCACTCATATGTCATCTGAGTGCAGTCCTATATCTCCCACACACTCATTAACTTTCATAGTCAAGTGGGATCTGAACAACGGATCAAACTCGGGGATTCAGTCATTTTTTTCCCTGGACATGTGCACATCCCTATAGACCAGGGATGTCAAATTTAAACACACAGAGGGCCAAAAATGAAAAACTTGACAAAGTCGCGGGCCAACCAGTATACAGTATAATGGGCCTCATATAGTCCTCCATAAATAATTATGGGCCCATCATAGTCCTCCATACAGTATAATGGGCCCCACATAGTCCTCCATACAGAATAATGGGCCCACATAGTGCTTCATACAGTATAATGGGCCCCACATAGTCCTCCATACAGAATAATGGGCCTCAGATAGTCCTCCATACAGAATAATGGGCCCCACATAGTCCTCCATACAGAATAATGGGCCTCAGATAGTCCTCCATACAGTATAATGGGTCTCACATAGTCCTTCATACAGAATAATGGGCCTCACATAGTCCTCCATACAGTATAATGAGTCTCACATAGTCCTCCATACAGTATAATGGGCCCCACATAGTCGTCCATACAGTATAACGGCCCTACATAGGGGTGGTGGTTCTGGCATCGGGGGCCAAATATAACCACCCTGCGGACCAGATTTTGCCTACGGGCCGGAGTTTGACATGTATGCCATAGCCTACATTGACCTGTGTGTGATCCGATGTTTTGTCAAATTTTTCTTCGCTGTGATTTTTTGTAAGATAAGCATTTTACCGGGGTTGTGCCTTTTTGACTTGTCCCATTTTTAGATAGTAATTTCAAGTCTAGGTCATGACCCTTTATTTCGGTCTGTGACTATGATACTTCTAAGAAAGAATTGAAGGCAGATACAGACAGAAGGACATATTTTGGAACGTGGAGACAAAATAAGAAAATGACTACAATTATGTCCCCTGGCGTTATATATCTGTTACCTAATCTTATTTTGATTATCATTGAACTTAGAATTTAATTGGTTCTTTTGAAACAACCGAATGATATTTTTCTCTTATTTCAGTGGCCATGTACAAAGAACCTTCTCTCCATGATCTCACAGAATTTTCCAGATCCGGAAGCGGCACACCAACCAAAAGTAGAAGCGTTTCAGGAGTACTAAATGGTGGTAAATCTATGAGTCAGAATGAGTCAACGTAGCCAGCTGCAGGCGAGATAAAGGCTACGGTACACACAGTAATGGAACCTTACCTCTGGATGCTGTTCAATTCTTACTAGCAGTCTTTCATCCAAATATTCAATCTTTTCAGGACAAGCACTGAACTTGCATAGGTCACTCACGTCAACCATTAGAGCTCCTGGTTTTCAATGGATTCCATCATTGTAGAATGTGTTTTTTTTGCATCTCAGAAGACATCGGGATAGCCAGCAAAACATAGAGTGGAATAAGCCGATGAGAGGACATACGCTGCTCTCTGGTTATATCACATATGCTTTTGTGGGAAGAGAAACACAGAACTGAATGCTGATAAGAATTTTGCTTTCCAAAACAAGAATAAAAGACCACTTTTGCTCTTTAAAGAAAATTTTACTGCTTATATGTTTTATAGAGGGCAAGCATAAAATAAACCCCTAAAACTTGCTGTTTATTGGCTTACAGTTTTATATATAAGCTTGATTACATATATTCATTTGGAGAAGTGCAACACTTTTGATTTCTGAACACAGCTTCCCGAACTGGTCCGGTTCTTCAAAAGCTGGGTCTACATTGCCAAAATCAGGTCAACTCTGAGGTGACCCCCTCAGGCTCAAGTAACCAGTGTTCCTGTAACTAATGCTAAATCATTTTTATATACAGTATCTTTGTAGCTCCCTGGTTATAGTGTTACTCCATTCATGTAGGCACAAAAAAAAATGTATTGTCAATCCCAGGCAGTGGAATTTCTCGTTATAAATCCAACCATCCAACCTACGTAATTTTCTCTTAATTCCATTTTTTTTTGTGTATGATGTTATATAAATGTTGTGGCTTCTTTTCTAACAAAAAAAAAAAAAAAACCTGTGGAATTAAGGTGATGATTTTTATAAGAAATGTCTTATTTGTAAATGTCCGTCTTTTCTTTTTTTTTCTTTCTTCCCCTCAATGTATGGCATATGTAAGTATCATAGATAAGGAGACGTTTTGGATCAGGCTGTGTCTAAACAACAGGTACCTGTGCCTGCTATTTAATCAAAATGTTCAAGATATATGTTTTCCAAATAGGTAATCAAATCCATTGCATGGACAGAAAAAGGATTGGAGTCAAGGTGCATGACATGTTTGATTTTGTGCATTAGATAACGTTCAGTTTTATTTCTTTCTCTCCAGAAATGTTATAATATGGATATGACGTTTCCAGGTTTGAACACATGATTGATTTGTTGTATACACAAAAATGCACTGAATTCATTATCACAATTATTATTTCTAATATATATATATATATATATATTTTTTTTTGTTTCTTCTTTTTTTCAATCTAAAATCCCAAAATGAATATAAAACTCTAAATTGAAGCAGGCTATGCATTATAACTGTTTACATGTTCCGTCATGATATTTTCTTTGACGTTGAATGGTATCATGTATTTTCTTTTTAATAGGACCCTGTTTACGTTGAAGCAGATTGTGCACTTGTAAAATAAATATGTTTCCTTCAGCTAAATGTGTGTGCGGCTTATTCTTTGCTTGCTTGCTTTTCTCAGAAAGAGTAATTAAAGGGGTTGTCCACTACAAGGACAACCCCTTCTCATACCCCACGCTTGGCCCCAATAAAATAAAAAAGCTTATCCTCACCTCCCGTGCTGGTGCTGTTCCAGCGGTGTCAGCACTCACGGTCCCGGGGCTCTCGTATGGTTGTGGTGACACAGGACCCCGGCGCCCATTCAGTGCTGGCGCCACTGTCTTCGCCTTCATACGATTTGAACATGAAGAGGAAGTCGGAGATCAGCTGCAGCCAGGACTCGTCACGTGTCACCACAACCATACGAGACCCCCGGGACCGCGAGTGCTGACACCGCTGGAACAGCACCAGCACGGGAGGTGAGGATAAGCTTTTTTATTTTATCAAGGCCAAGTGTGGGGTATGAGAAGGGGTTGTCCTAGTAGTGGCAATGGATAATCCCTTTAAGGACATATATAGAAAACAGTTGGGTGAATATATGGAATCAGTTGCATCCTTGTTGTAAAAAAATGTATAATGGATTTTTTTCATTGAGTTTCTATTATAAAAGAGCCAAATTAGTTTTATGTAGTTACTGAGATTTAATAGCTTGTGTCCAATTATAAGTTACAGCCTTCATAAATATTAAACTAAAGCAAACTTTTAGTTTTAGGGGAGAAAGGTTGAACTGGATGGACCTAGGTCTTTATTCAACCTATGTTACTATGTAAATCAGTCTAAGGGCAGGTGCGGATGAACGTATGTATGTCTGAGTGTGATCTCATAAAACATCAGATCACACTTGGACCAATGTTAGTCTATGCAAATGTCTGATTTTTTCCTCAGACAGAGTCTGTCAGAGGAAAAAAATCGCTGCATGCACAAGTTTGATATTTGGATCAAACTTGGCCATGTAAGTCAATGAGTGCGTAGAAACCATCGGATTGCACTCAGATGTCATCTTAATGCAGTCCGATTTTCACATACTGACAGATTTTCTCCATCTTTTTGTCATCTGAGAGAATCAAATCACACTATGCTGACGCTCTGGTCAGAGTTTGAACAGAGTGTCATTTGTATAATCGGCCCGATCCACTCCAATGAGAGACTCTATGGCTGTCTGCACCAGCCCTAATGTGTATCATGGTCGTAACCTGTTGAGGTGGAGAAGGGTCAGGCATATCAAATTTTCTACAGCCAATCCTTTAGTGCTCCAGGAGATAAGCCACTACCAGAGGAGTCTGTCAACTACTCTCTTGTAGAAAACAATGGAGCATCACCAAAACTGAGCCTTCCTGCATCTTGGGGACATTGGAATGATAATTGTTGGCCAAACAATCGATGTGTATGGAGGAATGGTGGGGGGACTTTATAATTGACTTACTAGCACTCGACATGGATTGCACTCATTCATATCAGTCACTGCTTTTACTGGAGTTTATAACTTTATCTCATGATAGGAACAACTGCACAAAAAGAGTCTATTCATTGATTGCTGAAACCTTATCCTTGTGTGTGAGCAGAATGGTGTAGAGGCCCATAGACATTCTCCAGCATAAAGTGAACAGTTCTGCATTGCTTCTGACTTAAAGACTATCTGTCACCACATTTAACCTATCTAAACTATTAATGTGGACATACAGGTTTTAGACAGTTGGAAAAAAGTCCTACCTGTATGTCTCATATCAGATGCCTTGTTGTTGATGAATCATCTTTTATCACTTTATAGAAATTAATTCTTCCAAGGTCAGGGGAGGACACTACCTGGAAGATAACTCTGCCTCCGGAGCTTATTTTGCATGAAGGGGAAGATACCAGTGAGACATGTAACTAACACAGAACAAGAGAAATGAAATTTGTCTTCTTGCAAAAACATTTGCTGCAGTTCTCACAGCTCTGCTATATTGCAACAATATTACAACCCTGTCTGGCTGTGAGATGGAGGCTGAAGCTGAGAGGAGCCTGCAGATGTGTGAGGTATAAGCACACACAGCTCTGCAGGGAGATCTGGAGAGCAGAGAGCGGCCATCATACATCACACTGGTAACTAATCCATATATTTAAAACAAGCTCTGAAGGCAGAGCTATCTTCCAGGCAGCATCCTCCCCAAAGCCTGGAAGAGGTCATTTATATAAAATGATAGAAGAGGATGTATCACCAATATGGCATTTAATATGAGGGATACAGGGAGGAATGTTTTTCTACAGTCTATAACCTGTGTGCCCACATTAATAGTTTAGATAGGTCAAATGTGGTGACAGATATCCTTTAAGCAATAGGTAGGGGTCTAAGAACCTGTCCTCATCAATTAACTTTTCTTAAAGGGAATTTGTCAGCAGGATTTGCCAGCTCATCTGAGAGCAGCCTGATGTAGGCAAAGAGAAGCTTAACCCAATGATGTATCACTTAGATTAATAGGTGCAGCCATTCTGACACAATCATAGCTTAAAGATTTAGCTATACCTCAGAGCTGAGGAAGCAAACACCAGGCTCATCACAACAGAGGGCTTGCTAGACCAGGAGGCATGTGCTGCTGTCCGAGCAATGATAAGCTCCTGATGCTAAAACAATCATTGCAAACAAAGAAAAGCTCAGAGCTTGATAAAAGAGGCATCACTGAAATCTGTGTTTTAACCCCTACAGCATGCTGTCTTCAGATTACTTGGCAAAAACCTGTGGCCAGATTCACTTTAATAGGGGCCACTGTCCAGAACTGAGTGCTGTCAATATAAAGCAGCCTTGACAAGATCTATAGCATAGGAAGAGCAGCAGAGCTGAAGAAAGGAGGTTGGGATTAGGACCTAACTATGCGCTTCCAAGATCCCAGCTTGCCTCAGTGCAGTGCTGACAAGCTCAGCAGGAATGTTAGAATTGCACTTTTGCCCATTGTTCCTAGACTGTGGTAGTGAACCATCCCCTTGGCAAAGAGCAGTAAACAATTCATTAGGAAAATTCAGATATAAGGAGAACAGGGGCTTATAGAAAAATGAAGACAACTACAAAATTGTTTATTTTTACAATAGCTACCTAACCAAGCACATCTGAGTAAATGGGAATAACCCTATCAGAATCATATTGATGGCAAGACTAGTAATTGGGACTTCACAGATCCTGGTTACATTTGTCAGTGAAGCTATGGCTAAAATTTGGGGTCACATATGTTTTTAAATAAATTTAGATTGTAAAAACCTGTAATTTAACCCTTTACCACAAAATGAAATACATATTCATCAGTGCTTGGGTCACTAAGGTCACCGCGGGTGGAGGGGGCTCAGGCGGTGAACTACCTCTACGTACATTGGATGCCCGCTATCTTACATAGCTGACATCTGTCTCTAATAGCCACGGATAATCTATCCAAGAGAAGCATGCCTATGACCATTCAATATGTAGAAAGATCATCATTCATTTTGTTAGTTATTTAATAATAAAAACATATATATATAAATATAATATGGAGGATCCAAGCAATGTGAAGAAACAAAAAAAGGAAAAACAAGAGGCGGGGAAAACTGAAGACCCCATGCAATGGTACAATGCAAGTGAACAAAAAAATAATAAAAATAAATCGGTGATGAAAACAGTGAGTGGCACCAGCAAGTATGACAATATGTAAGATAGAGTGCAGAGTGCAAGATGACAATATGAATAAACATAAGTATTATCTGGTATCAATCACAGCAGGGAGACACACCAAAACTAAAGCAAAAAATATAAATGCAACATGATCACATGCATGACACCAACCGGACCAGGGAGAATTCTGTGCCGGGCCAGCCTGACGTGCATTTTGCACAGCGTGCTTCATTCATCCCAACTGGCCGAAGTTGTTCTTCTGTTTAATAAATTATCTATGTCTGATTGCATGTGACCTATACACACTTTTGACTTCATTGGTGTTATCAAATAGCCATAGTAAGATCAGAGCTCCAATCGTTGCTGTTAATCATTTAGATGCCACTGTAAATCTTGGCTTCTATTGGCCCCACGCTATGATATCGGTATGTGGAAAGAAGACGCTGCTCACACTACTGTCCATTCTGTCTTTCTAATCTAATGGTTTAGATAACAGGGATGCTGGGGTAAAAAGAGGCTGCTCACACTGCTATCCACCATGTCTTTCTGATCTAATGCTGGAGATACTAGGGGTGTTGAAGCAAGAAAAGGCTGCTCAAACTGCTGTCCACCTTATCTTTCTGATCTAATACTGGAGATGCCAGGGGTGCTGAGGCAAGAAGAGGCCCCTCACACTGATGTCCATACTGTCTATCTAATCTAATGCTTGAGATACCAGGGATGCTGAGGCAATAAGAGGCAGCTCACATTGCTCTCTACCCTGTCGTTGTGATCTAATACTGGAGTTACCAGAGGTGTTGAGGTAAGGCGAGATTGCTTGCACTGTTGTCTACCCTGTCTTTCTAATATAACACTGAAGATACTTGGAAGACTCAGTCAGATGTTCAGATAAAGAGCAATGCTGTACAGCTGGCCCAGGTAGAGAGCAGAATTGTAGTGTACATGGAACATGGGTCATTGAGTTTAATAAGTATAGTACAGGTAAACAACAATGTAGTAACAGTAGCATAGATAGATAATAGTATGGCACACATAATACTGTACTTCAGAGAAGAGCTACTAGACAATCAACCAGTGGACTAGACTGTTTCCGACCTTGCATTGAGCGTGTCGCAAACAGTCTAGTCAGATTCTGTCCGGGAGTATGCATATGGCATACTTGCGGTTACGTGACCGCCATTCCCGACGCTGACACCAGAGAATCCTCACAGCGTACAGTGAGGACCTGAGAGGATTCACAGGTCTGCAGTCACATAGATTGACTGCAGACTTGTCGTTTTAGACCGGACAACACCTTTAAGATTAATCTTTCTCAATGTATTATACATCCCTGATTGCTAGATTATTTATAACCCTCCTCAGTGTCATTTGTTACTAGTTAAGCATCTTGCCTTTTTTAAAAGCTGACTTTGTATCGGCCTTTATTACCTCTTGTTGCAGGCATTCCATAGTCTGACTACTCTAAGGGTGCATTTATATTGGCCAATCTATGCGTTAAGTACCTTCCTTTAGTGTAATTTTTCATATAAATATTACATAAAAATGTTTTGAAATATTCCATGCGTACATTTTATAGTGCTTTCTTATATTTCTACAGCAGTAATGCAGTTTCAATGTCTTAAAGCAATCACTCTTAGCAATGTAGGAGGCAACTTTGACCTTTTTTTATAGTTTGAATTTTTTTAGTTGGCTGCTGTTCACATTAGTTAGGATGTGCTGCCCATTTTCGCTATGTTTCTAATTCTCCTTTTGGCATGTGCACTCCCTCCCCCATCAGCCTCAGGTAATTTTAAGTAGTTAGCTGGTTCAGTCCTGACCCATAAATTGTAGGCTTGCATTTCAGCCCAAGAGAGGTGACAGAGAAGGACAGGGATCCAACAATGAAGGACGTCTTGACGCTGGCTGTTGGGCACACATATATTGGCCAATCTATGCGCTAAGCACCTTCCTTTATTGTAATTTTTCATATTAACATTACAGAAAAATTCTTTGAAATATTTCATGTGTACATTTTGTAGCGCTTTCTTATGTTTCTATAACAGCAACGCAGTTTCAATGTCTTACAGCAATTACTCTTAGCAATTTAGGAGGCAACTTTGAACTTTTTTTTATAGTTTGAATTTTTTTAGTTCGCTCTTGTTCGCATTAGTTAGGATGTGCTGGCCATTTTCGCTATGTTTCTTACTGTAAGGGCGCAGTCAGACTGCCGTACTACTCGCACGAGGATTGCATCGCAATCCATGGACTGGTCGTCAGCTTTCCTGATCTGAGCATGACAGCAAGCATTTCTATGCAGCTGTAACACTCAGGTCAGGAGAGCTGACGGCCAGCCCGAGGATTGTGATGCGATCCTCGTACGAGTAATACGGCCATATGACTGCACGCTAACTGTAAACAATCCTTTCTTATAAAGATTTCTAAATAACCTAAACAAATAATGTATGTCCCCCGGTCCTTAGTTAAGTCATAAAAAAGAAAAAAAAAGCATGTGCCTGTTCAAGTGACATGTAAAGTAGCTCACTTCTTAGGTAGCTTTTTTTTCAATCACTAATCTAGTAGTCACCCACCTTTTATTATTATAATCAACCCTCTTTGACTCTCCTATATCATTTTTAGAATGGGAAACCAGAAATGAATCCATTTTTCAATATATGGTCTTAAAAAGATAATATTATAGAGTGGTAATATTAAATTGGGATCACAATATTTGTTCTCTCTTTTAACAAATTACACTGCTCAAAAAAATAAAGGGAACACTTAAACAACAGAATATAACTCCAAGTAAATCAAACTTCTGTGAAATCAAACTGTCCACTTAGGAAGCAACACTGATTGACAATCAATTTCACATGCTGTTGTGCCAATGGAATAGAAAATAGATGGAAACTATTGGCAATTATCAAGACACCCTCAATAAAGCAGTGGTTCTGCAGGTGGGGACCACACACCACATCTCAGTACCAATGCTTTCTGGCTGATGTTTTGGTCACTTTTGAATGTTGATTGTGCTTTCACACTCGTGGTAGCATGAGACGGACTCTACAACCCACAGAAGTTGCTCAGGTAGTGCAGCTCATCCAGGATGACACATCAATGCGAGCTGTGGCAAGAAGGTTTGCTGTGTCTGTCAGCGTAGTGTCAAGAGGCTGGAGTCACTACCAGGAGACAGGCCAGTACACAAGGAGATGAGGAGGGGGCCGTAGGAGGGCAACAACCCAGCAGCAGGACCACTACCTCCGCCTTTGTGCAAGGAGGAACAGGAGGAGCACTGCCAGAGCCTTGCAAAATGACCTCCAGCAGGCCACAAATGTGAATGTGTCTGCACAAACAGTTTGAAACCGACTCCATGAGGGTGGTATGAGTGCCCGACGTCCACAGATGGGGGTTGTGCTCACAGCCCACCACCGTGCAGGACGCTTGGCATTTACCACAGAATGCCAGGATTGGCAAAGTCACCCCTGGCGCCCTGTGCTCTTCACAGATGAAAGCAGGTTCACACTGAGCACATGGGACAGACGTGATAGAGTCTGGAGACGCCGTGCAGAGCGATCAGCTGCCTGCAACATCCTTCAGCATGGCCAATTTGGCAGTGGGTCAGAAGTGGTGTGGGGTGGCATTTCTTTGGAGGGCCGCACAGCCCTCCATGTGCTCGACAGAGGTAGCCTGACTGCCATTAGGTACCGAGATGAGATCCTCCTACCCCTTGTGAGACCATATGCTGGTGCGGTTGGCCCTGGGTTCCTCCTAATGCAGGACAATGCCAGACCTCATGTGGCTGGAGTGTGTCAGCAGTTCCTGCAAGATGAAGGCATTGAAGCTATGGACTGACCCGCCCGTTCCCCAGACCTGCATCCGATTGAGCACATCTGGGACATCATGTCTTGCTCCATCCACCAATGTCACGTTGCACCACAGACTGTCCAGGAGTTGGCGGATGCTTTAGTCCAGGTCTGGGAGGAGATCCAACAGGAGACCATCCGCAACCTCATCAGGAGCATGCCCATGCATTGTAGGGAGGTGATGCAGGCACGTGGCGGCCACACACAATACTGAGCCTCATTTTGACTTGTTTTAAGGACATTACATTAAAGTTGGATCAGCCTGTAGTGTGTTTTTCCACTTTAATTTTGGGGGTGACTCCAAATCCAGGCCTCCATTGGGTAATAAATGTGATTTCCATTGATGATTTTTGGGTGATTTTGTTGTCAGCACATTCAACTTTGTACAGAACAAAGTACTCAATGAGAATATTTCATTCATTCAGATCTAGGATGTGTTATTTGTTTGTTCCCTTTATTTTTTTGAGCAGTGTATATTAGCTTTTGCAGCTGCTGAATGACATTGAGTACTATAGCTCATCCAAGGCTATGTATATGACGCGCCCCCTGGGTCGTGGGGTATTCGGTGCCGGGCCGGTCGTTGCTTGGGGAGATGTCACAGTGGTGGTGACTCAGTCCGTAACCCAGGGCGGTCAGTAAAAAGGGGGATTTTATAGTTTTCATGTATGCAATTCGTGACGCCACCTGTGGTATGCGGCTCTAGGTAGCCGCCGCTGCAGCGTCCTCTGAAGCTGGTGTTTAATGCAGCAGAGTTGGTTTGGCTCTCCACAGGTAGAGCTTAGCTCCAGGGCAGTGTAGATGTTGTAGAGAAGTAGATGATGCTGGGCGGTGTAGTGCAGGGGTGATGGTGCAGTAATAATTAGTCCACAACTTAATGGCGGTTTCCTCTTATCTTTACTGGTGGTGATTAGGCAAACCGGGACTAGGGTACTGGATAGAAGTGGAAGTCCGGGCAGCCGGGAAGCAAGTAAGGAATGCACCTCACCAGGTGAAGTTGGAGGCCTTCCCTTTCCACTAATCTCTTTGGCCCTGCTGCTTGTAGCTGTGCGGTGGCCCTCGTTCCTGAGTGCAACGTCTTTGTGCTCACCCGTATGGCAGGCAGCTCGGGCCTTGCTGGTGCATCGCTCCCACGTGGCGGTGCTGGGCCCTGCGGTACTGCTGAGCCTCCGGGCGTCTGATGGGGCCAGGAGACCTGCAGTCTCCTGCCCTCCAGTTTCTTCTGCTGGGCCTTCAGTGCCCCACAGCCTCGGACTCCGGTGTCCGGCTCCTCTACGCTGATTTCTTCTGGGGTGAACTGCCGCGCAGCTCCACTCCCCATCTCCTCTCTCGTCGACGTCCTGACTTCAACTCCTCACACTAAGTCTAACTAACCCCGCCTCCAGATCCCAGTTGCTAAGGGGAGGAGCTCCCCTTGCTGGTCTGGAGCCAGGAAAGTGTTGCATGCTTAGCAAAACCTGATTAGGGAACCCCTGCTTGCTTCCAGGCACGGCATCACCTTTTGTGATGGAGGCAATGCCACTGTGGCAACCGGACCCCTGGGGTGCCACATTCCCCCTTAGTTAACTTCAGTACTCCCGGACTGAGGATACCTTTTAAAATTAACAATCAACAATAACAATTCATATTACAAACAGGGTACAAAGTCAAAAATTACAAAAACCAAACTAGAATTGAAAACAGTCATCGCGGCACTTAGTCTCTACTCCACAATCCGGGTACCCAAAATTTGGCTGGTGGGAACAGCATCAACCCACTTTGTGTATCGTCCCTGGGCGTGGCTTCAGGGCACTCTTTCTGTGGGCCTGGTCTTCAGCCACGCCTGCGGTTTATTTTCTAGGCCATTTATTAACATTATTCAATATTGTCCTGACCACACCTAGTACTGTGGTCCAATTGTTCATAAATTTAACAAATATACATTTCCAAGACTATTTAACGGGTACAACTAAATACAATATACACTTTAATTCTCTTATACTTTAGTTTCTCCAGCGGGCAGGGAGCTGACCTTTTGTACTCCGGGTCGATCTACGTAGTATGTTAGTTGTCACTGACCTACCCTGGTCCCTAGTGTTTACCCCTGGTGTGGTAGGTTCAGTGTGAACTACACTACAGGTAGTCTGAGGTAACACTGGTAGGCTGGGTAATCTCCTGCGAATTCTTTGACTCACCCTGGGTACGACAGGTTCACTGCTAGCAGAGGGTAGATTCTCCTGATCTGCTGCTGATGAAGTATCTGTCTCTGAGGCCGACTGGTCTTTCAGATGTTCAGGAGCCTCTGCAGCTTCCGATGAGGCCGCTTGTAGAAAGGTTAGGACAGGTACCACAATGGCTTTGTTCACCTGCGTCCAAGACCGGGGAAGTTCTCCGAGGACCATCGGGACCGTTTTCTCCACTTTTTCTGTGGGTCGAGGGCTACCTTGATCTTCTTCTATGTGTTTAAACTGTTCAGGGCTAGAGTTGAGCCACCCCCGTAGTGTTTGAGTTCAGTTCGGTTCGTCGAACACCTGGTATGTTCGTCGAACTGTTCGTCGAACTGTTCGTTGAACACCGTCGAACACCATTAAAACCAATGGCAGGCAAACAAAAACACATAGAAACACATACAAAACACCTTCAAAGGTGTCCAAAACCTGACAAACTGCTCAGAAGACACAACTAACACATGGAAAAGTGACAAGTACATATAGTCATGTCGAAAATAAAAGAGGTGGAGGAGTAAAAGGAGGGGGAGACACAGATATAGGCATGTCATGCCCTTCTAAAAACAAAAAAGTGCGTAGCTGACACGGCCAGTCCGTTCCTGCCCGTGCGACCTCTCTGTCACCGGGTTTGTGCCAGAGCTGCGGTGTACCCTGACGGCCAGCCCCCCTCTCCCAATACTGGTGCCTGTCCGCTGGTGGGTCGAGCGAGCCCCCCTGCGGTGGAGGCAGGTCTAAGCTTTTTAATTTAAATTGTCTCTGTAATTTGAATGAGTACACTTTAAATCCTTTTACAAGGATCTATTGGAGGGCAAGTCTGATGCCAGCAGCCGTGGGAATTCCAGCTTCAGTAGCATCCACGAAAGCTGCTGCAGTTAAAAAGCTTTTATAAGGATCGAGCTTGGGGGTCCACCGCAAGGCGTCCTACCGCCAGTCCCAGCCCCTGTGCCTTGGGGTGCCTCCCCGATGCTCTTCACTGAGTGTCCCGGGGGCCCGAAGCATTTCCTTTGAAAAAATTTAGTGTCCAAACTACAGGTGGTGTAGATTGCTTAACAGGTGGGATAATCCGCTGACTACCAGACACTGCTACTAGGTCCAAAGTATTTCCTGGGCTAGATGCAGTTAAAAATTTGTAATTAGATCTACAGGCGGTGGCTACTCCGCTGACTAGCAGACACTGCTACTAGGCCCAAAGTATTGCCTGGGCTAGATGCAGTTAAAAATTTGTAATTAGATACTCTCGTTGGATGCTGAGAAAGCATTCCATAGAGCCTCCTGGCACGCCATATATTATTCTCTTAAAAAGCTTGGGGTAGGGGTCTAGGGGACCCATTTATAGCCAAAATCACGGCCCTGTATCGCAATCGGTCAGCTAGGCTGAAGATAAATGGAACATTTTCATCACCTTTCATAATCACCAAAGGGACAAGGCAGGGATGTCCTCTGTCCCCTCTCTTATACATCCTAGTGATGGAGCACCAGCTCTCATCAATTCGCCATAACCCTAATATTAGGTGGATTGAGGTGGGAGGCACTGAGTACAAGTGCTCTGCATTTGCTTATGATGTCCTAGTATATATCACTCAATCGCATATATCCATCCCTGCTGTTATGGCTGAAATAGATCACTTTGTTACATGGTCAAATTTTAAAATCAATGCAGCGAAGTCTGAGGCCCTCGATGTCTCCCTCCCCAAATCCATACAGGATTCCATCCAGTCCAACTTTCCCTTTGCCTGGCCCTCACAGGGTATCAAATACTTAGGAATTTGTATTCATAGATACCTCTCCCGTCTATTTTATCTTAATTTTTGGCCCTTTATTTAACAACTCCATAAAGATCTTACTTCTTCGACGGTGAAGCATTTTTCCTGGTTCGGCAGAATAAGTATACTAAAAATGAAAGTCCTACATAAACTCTTATATCTCTTCCAAACCATTCCCGTGGTAATTCCCTCAAATTTTTGGAAAAGACTAAGCAGTAGCTTTTAGTCTCCCCAGGATGACACAGGTGGGGCAGATGGTGGTTGTCCTGGCCCGCTAGGCCGCATTGTAGCACAGTGAGCTTCGCACTGCAACTTATGCTTCATATCCATGTGACGGTTCATGCATGAAGTACTCAAACTATTTATTTTTTGGCCTCTACTTAGCTTTTGGTGACAAATGTTACAGATAACACGAGTAGGGTCATCCTTAGCGATCTGAAAAAATGCACAGGCTATGCAAGGTTTAGAGCCCATGCGACTCTGCTACTAGCAATACTATCAAATGATTGGCTGGGTTAGATGCAGAGCGTCTGGGTTTGGTTGGGGGTCTCCACAGTCTGCCTAGGCTAGATGCAGTTAAAAATTCTCATTAGATACACAGGCGGTGCAGCTTGCTTCGCAGCTGGGCTAATACGCTCAAAGTATTGGAAGACTCTATACTAAATAACGAAGGATTCACTGAATGTGGTGGCCCCTCCGTGGGCCATGCGATTGGTGGAGATTTGGTGGATGATTATAGGAGAAAGCTCCTTAATATAGAAAGTTGGTGGATTTATAATTTAAATACACGTGTACCAGCAGGTTTAAACACGATTTGATGTATCATTATTAGTGATCATTTATAGATATTATTATATATATGTTCCTTTTTTCTTCTTTTCTTTTTCCTTTCAATTATTTACAATTATATGCATTGTTTCTATGCTATATGATTTTAACATGGTATGTGTGTTTAAATTTCTGATTATCTCAGCCTTGAACAGGGGCATAGCAGGACATGACATATAAATACCACTTCCTTGCTGTTTTTTTGCTATGCAATGATTAAGAACTCGTATATATATTGTGCAGAAAGAAGGGTGAAAGTTCGCCCAGGCGGGAGGAAATTGGAGTTTCATAACACATATTTGAACTGGAGAGATATTAGAGGCCTGCAATGGAGGTAATCAAGGTAGGGAGAGAGGCAAGAGGTCCGGTCATCTTAGTTATACAGGCCGGGGGAAATGACATAGCTTATCACAAGAGCGTATAACTAATGGAAATAAAGAAACTAGACACTGAGCGCTTCAGAGAATTTTTCACAAAACTAACTATAGTATGGTCAGAGATTGTGCCGAGAACGGTATGGCAAGGTGCGTGAGACATCACGGCCATCGAACGGACAAGGCAGGTAATAAATATTCGGATGGCAAAATTTATGAGACAGAGGCTGTGTAGTGATACCGACAACTGGAAGGAGATAAAGCAGGCCTCATACGGCCCGACGGTGTTCACTTAATGGATATTGGACTGGACATATTACTGTCAGGACTCCAGGACGGAGTTGGACAAGCGTTAAGAGTGATGGATGGGGGTCGGAGTCCTGCATACAAATAAGCAGGATCCTCCGTGGCCTGGAAATAGAAAGGACATGTTGGAGAGTTACACTTGTTGGCCAACTTGCCGTTGTGGAGACTGGAGACACAGGGCATGCTGCAACAAGCTGAATTATTTTCGAAATAAAATGCATTTCTAATGGAATGAGTATAAACAGTTAATAAAGCTGTGACCGATCCTCACCCATCCAGTTGTAAGAGTTACATGATTGTATTGTCAATGAAAGGGGGGCGTTAGGGGGCTGAGCGTCTGGGTTTGGTTAGGGGTCCCCACAGTCTGCCTAGGCTAGATGCATTTAAAAATCATTATTAGATAAACAGGCAGTGCAGCTTGCTTCGCTGCTGGGTTACTACGCTGACTAGCAGACACTGAAGCTTTGAAGCAGACCTCTGAGTAAACAGCTCTTCAGACTCAACCATCTGTGTTACCCCAAGCCATAGTGTATGTATTTTCTTACGGTTAAAAGGGGGGGGGGGAGACCCAACCCACCTTTAATTGACGATGGCAACGTCATGAAAAACAAAGCAAGGGGACTACAAAAAGAGTCTCCATTTTTTCCAAAAATTTGTGGCACAGACACCACTTAAGTGGCATCAATTGCCCCAGAGTTGCTTAAAACGGTTGGTTAGAATGAGTACCACACCCTGCTACTATGCCCAAAATTATTTTCCAGACAAGATGCAGCTAAAAATTATTAGTAATTTGAAAGCTGGTGGAGCTTAGTATAGATGGCATAATAGAATGAGTACCACACACTGCTACAGGCCCAAAATTATTTTCCAGACAAGATGCAGCTAAAAATTATTAGCAATTTGCAAGCTGGTGGAGCTTAGTATAGATGGCATAATAGAATGAGTACCTCACACTGCTACAGGCCCAAAATTATTTTCCAGACAAGATGCAGCTAAAAATTATTAGTAATTTGAAAGCTTAAAACGGTTGGTGAGGTGATTTTACGAAATCCTCAAGCTTTTACTCTCCCCAGGATGACACAGGGGTAGAAAAGTCCTTGCGGATCCATCATTTGTCATCTTTATGAACGTGAGTCTGTCTACATTCTCATTGGACAGCAGCGTGCGCTTATCTGTCAGCACACCACCAGCAGTGCTGAACACACGTTCAGAGAGAACGCTGGCTGCGGGGCATGACAAGATCTCCAAAGGGTAAGTGGCGAGCTCCGGCCATTTATCCAGATTGGAAGCCCAAAAAGAGCAAGGGTCCAGTGACACAGTCAAGGCTTCGATGTTTACTTGGAGATACTCCAGTACCATCGTCTCTAGGCGTTGACTATGTGTCCGACTTCTTGTCTCCAGTGGCCTTGCAAAGGATGGGCTAAAAAAGCTGTAAAATGATTCCTCAAAATTGCTGTTACCAGCAGATACTGTGTTTCTGTTATGGTTTGAGTGCTGAACATTCGACAGTCCCACGGTTGGCAAGTTAGAACTGTGAGATTCACTACGTGCACCACTGGTGTTTTGTGGAAAAGCACATGTACGATTCTGCAACAGTCTCTGCTGATACTCCTGCATGCGTGAATCCCTTTTTATGCCAGGAATTATTTTGGCAAATTTACTTTTGTACCTGGGATCAAAGAGTGTGGCAACCAAGTAGTCAGGATTATTTCGAATTCTGACAATTCGAGGGTCATGTTGCAGGTAGTGCAGCAAGAAGGCACTCATGTGTCTTGCGCATCCAGGAGCACCAAGACCCTGTGGTGTTGGTGGCGAGGTAACAATCATGCTTCCTTCCTCTGCCCTCTCCCCCCAATCTCGCACAACAGAAATGTGATCAAGGTCTCCTTCATCTGAAGAGTCTTCCATCAGTTCGTCCTCCAGTTCTTCCTGGGCTCCTGCACCTTCCTCACTAGTTTGGCTGCTATCTTGTGCCCTGGTAAATCCATCTCCCCCACCCTCACATGCCTGCTGCCTTGGTGCTGCCGACCGTCTGGACCTTGCCGATGTTAGCCCTTCCGCATTCAACTCCTCCTCCTCTACTTCCTCCACCTCCTCTTGTCGCACCACCTGACTCCGAATTCTGTTTAACATGTGCTCCAGCATGTAAATCACTGGAATAGTCATGCTGATAATGGCATCGTCAGCACTAAACAGCTTCGTCGCCATTTCAAAACTGTGCAGGAGGGTGCATAGGTCCCTGATCTGAGACCACTTCTCCAGCGTGATTTGCCCCACCTCTGGATCCCGTTGGCCCAGGCTATACGTCAGAACGTATTGCACCAGGGCTTGTCGGTGCTGCCACAGTCGCTGCAACATGTGCAGAGTTGAATTCCACCGGGTAGGCACATCGCATTTTAGCCGGTGAAGTGGCAGGCCCAACGACTTCTGTAGGGATGTAAGTCGCTGAGATGCGGGATGCGAACGGCGGAAGTGAGCACACAGCGACCGTGCCCTCTGCAGAAGGCCATCTAGTCCAGGATAGTGGCGTAAAAATTGCTGGACAACCAGGTTCAACATGTGAGCCATACAAGGCACGTGTGTGACATTGCCCCGGCGAAGGGCCGCACCGAGGTTTACAGCATTGTCGCACACGGCCTTCCCTGGTTTCAGGTCCAGTGGAGACAACCATTCATGAAACTGGTTCTCCAGAGCTGACCACAACTCCTCAGCTGTGTGACTCACATTTCCCAGATATTTCAAAGTAAAAACCGCCTGATGACGTTGAGCTCTGCTGCCAGCATAGTAAGGAGGTGTTGGATCCCTTCTGCGCAGTTAGAAAGCTTGTGGCATGACCAGACAGGCTTTGGGTGCAGGTGGAGGACCGAGAGGAGGTTGAGGAGGCAGAAGCAGTGGAGGAACTTCGAGATAAAGAGGATTGACGCTCAACTCGTGGGGACGGCAAGACTTGGACAGCAGCCCCTTGTCCTGCTGTCACCATAGTTACCCAGTGCCCAGTCAGCGACATGTAACGCCCCTGTCCATGCCTACTCGTCCAAGTGTCTGTGGTGAAATGCACCCTGTCACACACAGAGTTTCTCAAAGAAGCGGTGATGTTGTGTGCGACATGCTGGTGGAGCGCAGGCACACCTTTCTTTGAGAAGTAGTGCCGACTGGGCATCTGGTACTGGGGCACTGCGACGGACATAAGGTCTCGAAAATCCTCTGTGTCCACCAGATGGAAAGGCAGCATTTCTGTAGCCAAGAGCTTGCAGATGGTGAAATTCAACCTCTTAGGTTTCTCATGGCTAGGAGGAAATGGTCTTTTACTTGTCCACATCTGAGGGACCGAGGGCTGGCTGTTGTCCTTAGACGGGGTTAAGAAGGGTGTCCCCGGCAAACTGCCGGTCTTTGAGGAAGATGCAGGCGGACATGTTGATCCAAAGGTGGTGCTCTCCATGTCGGAGAGCGCTGAAAACCAGCTGGTGTTTCCACCTCCAAATAAAATGATGACCTGCCAATCATGCGGGCTGTTGCGGGTAAAGAGGTGGCAGGTCTGTGTCCCAAAACAGGTGTGACTGCTGTCCCCCCAGTCACAGAGGATGAAGAGGCCGCGGATGCACAAGATGGGGCAGACGGTTTTTGGCCCGGCCTGCTAGGCTGCATTGTAGCACAGTGAGCTTCCCACTGCAACTTATGCTTTATATCCATGTGCCGGTTTATGTATGAAGTACTCAAACTATGTATTTTTTGGCCTCTACTTAGCTTTTGGTGACAAATGTTACAGATAACACGAGTTGGGTCATCCTTATCGATCTGAAAAAATGCCCAGGCTATGCAAGGCTTAGCACCCATGCGACCTGAAGAGCCACCACGACTTGTGGTCAGAGGCAGAGTTGTGTTTGAGGATGCAGTTGTTGTCGTGCTTCCAGTACTACGTCTCTGTCCAGGAAAGCGCAACCTGACCTCGTCGTCACTAGCATCCTCCTCCACCTCCTCTGCTGACCTCATCGACTGGCTGACTGTGTGTTGACAGTAAGTAGGATCTGCAACCTCGTCATCATCACCCTGTGTGTTCTCACACCCGTCGTCCTCAGAGCCAACTTCTTCCTGCCCTGAAAAAAAACTCAAGTTGTCGCTCCAATCAGGTATTTGAGTCTCATCATCGTCTTCCTCATTGTCTCCACCAACAGGAGTTACAGTTTGGGAACGAGGGTGTACATTATGGTCAGAACCGTCTGCGTCTGGTCCTGGATCCGACTCATAAAGATTCTGGGCATCAGTGCAGATCATTTCCTCGTCTGGATTCACAGAAGCTCTGGAGCCGACCTCTGATTCCCAGGCTATAGTATGAGTAAATATCTCTGCAGACTCAACCATCTGTTCTACCCCATACTCAGACGGGCAGCTGGAGACTTGTGAGCTGTGAGGAAGCAAGTGTGATTGGGGTGACACCTCTGAGGACTGGAGTATTTGTGATGTTGAAGTTGAGGTGGAGGAGAGCCCACTTAAAGGAGCACTTGATATCCGTTGAAGCACCTGCTGTTTTTGTGCCTCATCTGGAATTTATAGCGATTGGCGTGGCCGCAAGAAAGGGATCGTATCACATTGTCCGCTAAAAGAAGTAGATATTTTAGTTTGGGCTGGAAGATGGTCTTTCTTCTGCAGATGTTACTGTTGCTTTAACACCTACCCCACGGACACAACCTTTTTTCCCTTCCCAACACGCCTATTCCCCTTTCCACCAGCAGCAGGCCTTTTTCCACTCATTTTGGTGGTTAACTAATTGACAACTCTGGAGTTGCTTGCACAAAAAACGATAGATGGGAACCGAGCAGAGCTGAGTGGCCAAACTGTGGTATTTGTTATGTTCTGCTACCAAAGCTAAGGAAAGAGAGGAGATCTGTCCCTACTATAAGACTCAGCTGAATCCCTACGATGTAACAGGGAACCTGATCCTGCGATCAGACCTGCTAAAGTCCTAATCTAGTCTGTACGGAGACCTATAGATTTGGGGAGGGAATCCCTACAAGTACTAAGGACTGGGAGGAATATGGGACACCTCCTAACAGAAATAGCAGCAGACAGACGAACAAACAAAATAGAAAGAACCTAGAGTTCCGTAGACCAAGCAAACTAACAGAGTTAGATACAGAGCACAGGCTAGCTAGAAAGTAGATATACAATGAAGTCCAGCAAAGCCAGAAGGGCGGAGCAGGATTAAATAGGCCAACAAGGTCATGTGACCAGCAAAGGAAAAAAAACCTAACAGCAAGGTTCTAACAGTACCCCCCCTTCTAAGAGGATCCTCCGGATCCCCTAGGACCAGGCTTATCAGGAAATCTCCTGTGAAACGCTCTGATAAGTCTGGACGCGGAAACATCATCTGACCTCACCCAAGAGTTATCCTCGGGTCCGAAACCTTTCCAGGCCACAAGATACTGCAAACTACCTCTATACCGTCTAGAGTCAAGGATGCGAGAAATTTCATATTCCCCGTCCTCCACCACCGGAGGAACAGAGGCAGAGGCGTCACCATCCGACACAACAGCTTTTTTTAACAGAGAGACATGAAAGACCGGATTAATTCTCCAGGAGGTAGGAACCTCCAACCTAACAGCAGATTGGTTGACAACCTGAAGCACCTTAAAGGGCCCTACAAACTTGGGACCCAATTTCTTAGAAGGAATCCTCAACCGCAGATTCCTAGAGGACAACCAAACCATGTCACCAACAGCGAACAAAACCTCCTGTCGTTTCCTATCAAAGTAGTCTTTAGATTTTCTGTTGGCCTCCTGAAGATTACCACGCACATCCGTCCAAACTCTTTCCAAATCACCGGAAAAATTCTCCTCCTCAGGCACGGCAGATCCCAACTTGGAGAACGACCCAAACGACGGATGTCTCCCAGAACAACAAAAAAAAGGCGAACAACCAGCAGAAGAAGATGTATGATTGTTCAGAGCAAATTCGGCAAGTGGCAGAAACTCAGACCACCCCTCTTGATTGTCTGCCACAAAACAACGCAAGAACTGCTCAACATCCTGGTTTTTCCTTTCTGTCTGGCCATTAGATTCAGGATGATATCCGGACGAAAACGACAAATGAATTCCCAACCTGTCACAAAAGGCACGCCAAAAACGAGCCACGAACTGAGGACCCCTATCAGAAACAATGTCAGTAGGAACGCCATGAAGTCTGACAATTTCCTTGACAAAGGCCTTAGCGAGAGTTTTAGCGCAGGGCAGTTTGACGAAGGGAACCAAGTGACACATCTTGCTAAAACGGTCCACGACCACCCAGATGACAGTAAAACCCTCAGAGGGGGGAAGGTCAGTTATAAAGTCCATAGCCAAATGTGTCCAAGGAGCACTGGGGACCTCCAAAGGACAAAGCAACCCCGCAGCAGGAGTATGTGAGGACTTAGATCTAGCACATATAGTACATTGGCGCACCCACTTAATGACTTCCTTCTGCCATCCAGGCCACCAAAAACTGCGACCCACCAGTCTCTTGGTCTCAGAGATTCCGGGATGACCTGCCAACCGAGATTCGTGACACTCAACAAACAAATCTCTCCTAAAGGTCCCAGGCACAAACAACCTCCCATGAGGAGTGTTAGATGGGGCATTCTCCTGAGCTTTAAGAATCTCATCTTCCAAAACGGAGTCTAAAGCAGCTATCACAACACCTTCTTGTAAAATGTTTTCCTCTTTCTCAGCACCGACTATGGGAGAAAAACTGCGAGACAAGGCATCCGCCTTAACATTCTTAGTACCAGGGATGTAAGTAACGGAGAAATTAAACCGCGAGAAAAACAGTGCCCACCTAGCCTGACGGGCATTCAGGCGCTTGGCAGCGTCAAGATATATCAGATTTTTATGATCCGTAAGAACCTGAACGGGAAATTCCGCACCTTCCAAGAAGTGGCGCCAGTGTTCAAATGCGAGTTTAATAGCCAATAATTCCCGATTACCAATATCGTAATTCAATTCAGTCTCCGAAAATTTTTTTGAAAAAAATGCACAGGGATGTAATCCATCCCCGTTATCCTGAGACAATACTGCGCCAACCCCCACAGAGGAAGCATCAACCTCAACCAAAAACGGCCTAGTAACATCAGGCTGCATAAGGATGGGAGCAGAGGTGAACCTCTCCTTGAGATACACAAAAGCTTCAATGGCCTCAGAAGACCACTGAACCGCATCAGCACCTTTCCTGGTGAGATCAGTCAGAGGTTTGACAATACTAGAAAAATTTTTTATGAATTTTCTATAGTAATTGGCGAAACCCAAAAACCTCTGTATTGATTTCAAACCAATAGGCCTAGGCCATTCCTGCACAGCCTGAACCTTAACCGGATCCATCTCAAAACCTTTGCTGGAGATAATGTAGCCCAAAAAACTAATTCTCTGTACAGCGAACTCACATTTCTCCAGCTTAGCAAAAAGCGAATTGTCCATTAATAACTGTAATACCTCACGCACGCTCCGCCAATGAGACTCCAGATCTGGCGAATAAATCAAAATGTCATCCAAATACACAACCACATTTTTACCGATCAAAGGTCTAAGGATGTCATTAATCAGATTCTGAAAAAATGCAGGAGCATTAGTGAGACCAAAAGGCATAACCAGATTCTCAAAATGACCCACAGGAGTGTTAAAAGCAGTCTTCCATTCATCACCCTCCTTCATGCGCAACAGATTGTATGCCCCCTTAAGGTCAATTTTAGAGAACCACTTGGCCCCCAATAACTGGTTAAACAGATCAGGAATCAATGGCAGTGGGTAAGGATTGCGTACCGTAATTTTGTTAATCTCACGAAAATCCAGACAAGGACGTAAACCGCCGTCCTTTTTTTTTACAAAAAAAAATCCAACCGCCACAGGAGACTTAGAGGGCCTAATGTGACCGGCGGCCAAACTTGTCTGTATGTATTCCTCCAAAGCCTTCCTCTCAGGAATAGTAAGGTTAAATAAACGACTTTTAGGAAGAGTCGCTCCAGGGACAAATTCAATAGAACAATCATAGTCTCTATGGGGAGGCAAAACCTGCGATTCTTTCTCAGAAAAAACTCTCCAAAAATCCTGAATAGGAACAGGCAATTCTCCCCTATCCAAAGCTGCAATACGCCCGTTACAACACTTGTCATAACATTTATGGCTCCAGGATTTAATTTCACTGGTAGACCAATCCAGTACAGGATTGTGAAATTTTAACCAGGGCAAACCCAATATTACTGGAGAAGGCAAGTTATTCAACACTACCAAATCCAATTTCTCATGGTGAACACCATTAATAGTGAGAGGAAATTCACTGACCTTGAGAGTAATATTCTTCAAAGGGGAGCCATCCACAGAAACCACAGCAATGGGGGATGATAAAGGTTCAGGTTTTAAATTGAGTTTTTCCACGAATCCCCCATCAATAACATTCAGTGTAGACCCGCAATCAACAAACACCCGAAATTCCATTAATTTTTCCTGAGCAATCGTGGAAGCAGCTAAAAATATACCCTTGGAATTTAAACAGGCAATACGGGCGTGACTGACTAACACACACTGCAAGAGGTCAAAAAGGATTTGCTTAGCTAGATTTAGCCAAATGCTGTGAAAAACACTTGCACAGCACTGGCACAGACCTGCCTGGCAAAAAGTCCTAGGAACTGCAGTAACCTAGTCCTCAAAAGGACTGCAATTACAACTAGTCCCTACTCCCAAGCTGTCTATTTAAGAGCAAAGACCTGCCTGCTAAAAGTCATAGGAAATCCTGTAATCTAGTCCTCAAAAGGACTGCAATTACAAGTAGACCCTACTCCCAACCTATCTATTTAAGAGCACAGACCTGCCTGCTAAAAGTCGTAGGAAATGCTGTAACCTAGTCCTCAAAAGGACTGCAATCACAACTATTCCCTACTCCCAAGCTATCTGTATATTTCTGAGAAAATTGGCTTGAAATTAACACTGAAAGTATAGCGCACACAGCAACAGCGGTGCCGTCTAACACGGAGCTGCAGCAGTGAGAAAATGGTGGCGACGGGGAAAATGGCTGGGTCTTATAGGGCAAGGACATGTGACATACACAGCCAATGACACATGCCCTTGCTTGTGTGAAAAAAAGCAGTTCGCTCCGTGTGTGCGCTGCTGATAGGCTGACAGATTGCACCTCCCCACTGTAAATGCGGGAAAGAGGAAAAAAAATGGAGTATTAACATTTATTATCAGCATTACTGTGAAAAAATCCAGTTATGATTTTGGTGCACGAACAGTTATCGAACATAACCTCGAACAGCCGGATTTTTTTCAAATCGTTCGTGTTCGCCGAACGGCTCGAACACCGCTCAAAACAGCTCGAATTTGAGATTGGCGAACAGTTCGAGTCGAAAACCGCTCATCTCTATTCAGGACATATCTTCAAGTGATCTCCTGAGACTGCCACTGAAGTTTCTCCTCCATCCTTACTGATGAGGCACACTTTGGTGTTATCGTAATTCGAAGGTAGGACGGTGTATGGCTCAACCTCCCAGTGGTCATCTAATTTATGGACTCATCTCTTCCTCTTAAGTACCTGTTCTCCAGGTGATAAGGGAATGGCAGGTGCGTGCTGATTGTAAGTTTTCTCTTGCTTCTGTCTCGCCTGGGACAAACTTCTCTCAGCACACTCTTGCACCTTGCGGTATTGTTGCTGCCGCTTGGTATCCCAATCCGCATCTGGTGATGTTGTCTCTGGTGTTAGGACTCCCATGTCTAAGTCAATGGATAGCTTACCAGGTCTTGCTCTCATCATGTAAGTGGGTGTACAGTTGGTGGAGTTCACTGGGATGTGGTTATATAGGTCCACCACATATGGTAACTTCTCTGGCCACAGGCTACGTTCTTCAAGGGGCAACGTCTTCAACAGGTCTATTAACACCTGGTTCATCTTCTCACACAGCCCATTGGTCTGGGGATGATATGGCGTCGTCCTTATTTTCTTGCAGCCGTACAAGTTACAGAATTCCTGGAACACCTCTGCTTCAAAGGCTGGACCTTGGTCGGTAAGCACTCGTTCAGGGTAACAGTGCGGGTGACAAAAATGCTGTTGGAACGCTTTGGCTGCCGTCTGAGCCGTCTGGTCTTTCACTGGCACTACTATCAAGAACCGAGAGTAGTAGTCTACTATGGTGAGAGCGTAGACCTAGCATGACCGGCTTGGGGCTAGCTTCACGTGGTCCAAGGCTACCAGTTCAAGTGGTTGTTTGGTGATTATGGGTTGCAGGGGAACCCTCTGGCTATCACGGTCTTTCCGTCTCAGGTTGCATGGACCACATTCTCGACACCATCTCTCGATTGCTTTCCTCATGCCAACCCAGTAGAAACGCTCACGTAGCATGACTTCCAACTTCTTCCACCCAAAGTGTCCTGCTCCATCGTGGTACGCTTCTAAGACCATTGGCGCATCCCGCCTTGGGACTACCACCTGCCAGACCAGTTCGTGTGTCCGGGAGTTGATGCTTCTTCGACACAGCTTTCCCTCGTAGATGAACAGCTTGCCCTTCTCCTTCCACAACTGTTGGGTCTCCTGTGGAGCATCTGGATCAGGGTGCGAGTCAGCTTGTGTCAGCAACTCCTTGACTAGGCGGACAGCCAGGTCGCTATCCTGCGTTCCTACCCATCCATGGTGGGGCAATGGGTTGAACGTGGCCTCTCTGTTGGCGGAGCGCTTGTCCCTCACACAGTGGGAGCGCTGGGTCACCCCATGACGATGGAAAGCGGGGATCTCTATCTACTCCAACTCTTCCGGGTCTTCTACCCCATCTGGCAAGTTGGGCATCCTGGACAGCGCATCAGCATTGGTGTTTTTATGTCCCGCCCAATACTTGAAGGTAAACTCATAGTTAGACAGTCGGGCCATCCATCGTTGCTCTAGGGCACCAAGCTTCGCAGTCTCCAGGTGCGTCAGCGGGTTGTTGTCTGAGAAGACTGTAAATCTGGAGAAGGCGTGGTAGTGTTTGAAGTGCACTGCAACCTCCCAGACTATGGCTAGAAACTCCAACTTAAAGGAACTATAGTTGTCGGGGTTCCTTTCCGTAGGACGGAGCTTCCTGCTGGCGTAGGCAATCACTCTCTCTCTGCCCTGCTGTACCTGGGACAGCACCGCTCCCAAACCCACGTTGCTGGCATCTGTATGGAGTATAAATGGTTGGCCATAGTCGGGGTAGGCCAGGACTTCGTCTCCGGTAAGAACCATTTTCAGTCAAGTGAAAGATTCGTCTTCTGATTTACCCCATTTGAACGGAGGTTTCAGGTTCTTGGCCTTCTTGAACTGGCCCACTAGGAGGTCCTGCATGGGTGCCGCTATCTTGGTGAAACCTTTGATAAATCTCCTGTAGTAGTCTACCCCCCAAGGAACTGCCGCACTTCCTTGATAGTGGAGGGTCTTGGCAAGTCCTTGATCATGGTTAGAGATGAGCGTTGTTCTACTCGAACTGTTCGCCAATCTCAAATTCGAGCTGTTTTGGGCGGTGTTCGAGCCGGTCGGCGAACACGAACAATTTGAGAAAAATTCGGCTGTTCGAGGTTATGTTCGATAACTGTTTGTGCACCAAAATCATAACTGGATTTTTTCTCAGTAATGATGAAAATTAATGTTAATACGCAGTTTGAGTGTACAGCGGGGCGGGGGGAGGGGCAGGGGATGGATCTCTGCAGGAACAATGAAGATCTCCATTTTTTTTTCTCTTTCCCGCATTTGCAGTGGGGAGGTGCAATCTGTCAGCCTATCAGCAGCGCACACACGGAGCGAAGTGCTTTTTTTCACACAAGCAAGGGCATGTGTGATTGGCAGTGTATGTCACATGTCCTTGCCCTATAAGACCAAGCCATTTTCCCCGTCGCCACCATTTTCTCAAAGCTGCAGCTGCGTGTAAGACGGCACCACTGTTGCTGTGTGCGCTATACCTTGTTAATTTCAAGCCAATTTTCGCACAAATATACAGATAGCTTGGGAGTAGGGAATAGTTGTGATTGCAGTCCTTTTAAGGACTAGGTTACAGCATTTCCTACGACTTTTATCAGGCAGGTCTGTGCTCTTAAATAGATAGATTGTGGGAGTAAAGACTAATTGTAATTGGAGTCCTTTTCAGGACTAGGTTACATCAGTTCCTATCAGTTTTTGCCAGGCAGGTCTGTGCCAGTGCTGTGCAAGTTTTTTTCACAGCATTTGGCTGAATCTAGCAAAGCTAATCCTTTTTGGCCTATTGCAGAGTGTGTTAGTCAGTGGAGTAGCCTATCTGTGTTGCAAGATATACCACCTGTGTATAGAATACCAATTTTTTTACTGCACCTAGTGAAGTAAAATCTTTTGGGCATAGCATCATTCTATTAGTCCATCTATACTGACCTCCATCAGGTTGCAAACTGAATATAATTTTTTTCTGCATCTAGCTCTGAAAAAATATTTGGGCTTCTAGCAGTGTGTGGGACTTGGTCTATTAGTCCATCTATACTGACCTCCATCAGGTTGCAAATTAAAAATAATTTTTTTCTTCATTTAGCTCTGAAAAAATATTTGGGCTTCTAGCAGTGTGTGGGACTTGTTCTATTAGTCGTTCTATACTGACCTCCAGCAGGTTGCAAATTGAATATAATTTTTTTCTGCATCTAGCTCTGAAAAAATATTTGGGCTTCTAGCGGTGTGTGGGACTTGGTCTATTAGTCCATCTATACTGACCTCCATCAGGTTGCAAATTAAAAATAATTTTTTTCTGCATCTAGCTCTGAAAAAATATTTGGGCTTCTAGCAGTGTGTGGGACTTGGTCTATTAGTCCATCTATACTGACCTCCATCAGGTTGCAAATTAAAAATAATTTTTTTCTTCATTTATCTCTGAAAAAATATTTGGGCTTCTAGCAGCGTGTGGGACTTGTTCTATTAGTCCATCTATACTGACCTCCATCAGGTTGCAAATTAAAAATAATTTTTTTCTGCATCTAGCTCTGAAAAAATATTTGGGCTTCTAGCAGTGTGTGGGACTTGGTCTATTAGTCCATCTATACTGACCTCCATCAGGTTGCAAATTAAAAATAATTTTTTTCTGCATCTAGCTCTGAAAAAATATTTGGGCTTCTAGCAGTGTGTGGGACTTGGTCTATTAGTCCATCTATACTGACCTCCATCAGGTTGCAAATTGAATAAAAAAATTTTCTGCATCTAGCTCTGAAAAAATATTTGGGCTTCTAGCGGTGTGTGGGACTTGGTCTATTAGTCCATCTATACTGACCTCCATCAGGTTGCAAATTAAAAATAATTTTTTTCTGCATCTAACCCAGCCAATAGTTTTGGCCTAATACCACAGTTTGGCCACTCAGCTCTGCTCGGTTACCATCCATTGTTTTTTTGTGCAAACAACTCCAGAGTTGTGAATTAGTTAACCACCAAAATGAGTGGAAAAAGGCCTGCTGCTGGTGGAAAGGGGAATAGGCGTGTTGGGAAGGGGAAAAAAGGTTGTGTCCGTGGGGTAGGTGCAGAAGAAAGACCATCTTCCAGCCAAACTAAAATGTCTACTTCTTTTAGCGGACAATGTGATAAGATCCCTTTCTTACGGCCACGCCAATCGCTACAAATTCCAGATGAGGCACAAAAACAGCAGGTGCTTCAACGGATATCAAGTGCTCCTTTAAGTGGGCTCTCCTCCACATCAACTTCAACATCACAAATACTCCAGTCCTCAAAGGTGTCACCCAAATCGCACTTGCTTCCTCACAGCTCCCAAATCTCCAGCTGCCCGTCTGAGTATGAGGTAGAACAGATGGTTGAGTCTGCAGAGCTGTTTACTCATACTATAGCCTGGGAATCAGAGGTCGACTCCAGCGCTTCTGTGAATCCAGACGAGGAAATGATCTGCACTGATGCCCAGAATCTTTATGAGTCGGATCCAGGACCAGACGCAGAAGGTTCTGACCATAATGTAGACCCTCATTCCCAAACTGTAACTCCTGTTGGTGGAGACAATGAGGAAGACGATGATAAGACTCAAATACCTGATTGGAGCGACAACTTTAGTTTTTTGTCAGGGCAGGAACAGGTTGGCTCTGAGGACGACGGGTGTGATAACGCACAGGGTGATGATGATGAGGTCGGAGATCCCACTTACTGTCAACCCACAGTCAGCCAAGAGATGAGGTCAGCAGAGGAGGTGGAGGAAGATGCTTCTGACGACGAGGTCAGGTTGCGCCTTCCTGGACAGAGACGTAGTACTGGAAGCACGTCAACAACTGCATCCTCAAACACAACTCTGCCTCTCACCACAAGTCGTGGTGGCTCTTCAGGTCGCATGGGTGCTAAGCCTTGCATAGCCTGGGCATTTTTTCAGATCGATAAAGATGACCCAACTCGTGTTATCTGTAACATTTGTCAGCAAAAGCTAAGTAGAGGCCAAAAAATACATAGTTTGAGTACTTCATGCATGAACCGGCACATGGACATGAAGCATAAGTTGCAGTGGGAAGCTCAGTGTGCTACAATGCGGTCTAGCCGGCCGGGCCAACCACCGTCTGCCATATCTTGTGCATCCGCGGCCTCTTCATCCTCTGTGACTGGGGGGACAGCAGTCACACCTGTTTTGGGGCGCAGACCTGCCACCTCTTTACCCGCAACAGCCAGCGTGATTGGCAGGTCATCATTTTCTTTGGAGGTGGTAACACCAGCTGGTCTTGAGCGCTGTCCGACATCGATAGCACCACCTTTGGATCAAGGCAACCTAACATGTCCGCCTGCATCTTCCTCACAGACCGGCAGTTTGCCGGGGACACCCTTATCAACCCCGTCTAAGCACAATAGCCAGCCCTCGGTCCCTCAGATGTGGACAAGTAAAAGACCATTTCCTCCTAGCCATGAGAAAGCTAAGAGGTTGAATTTCACCATCTGCAAGCTCTTGGCTACAGAAATGCTGCCTTTCCGCCTGGTGGACACAGAGGATTTTCGAGACCTTATGTCCGTCGCAGTGCCCCAGTACCAGATGCCCAGTCGGCACTACTTCTCAAAGAAAGGTGTGCCTGCGCTCCACCAGCATGTCGCACACAACATCACCGCTTCTTTGAGAAACTCTGTGTGTGACAGGGTGCATTTCACCACAGACACTTGGACGAGTAGGCATGGACAGGGGCGTTACATGTCGCTGACTGGGCACTGGGTAACTATGGTGACAGCAGGACAAGGGGCTGCTGTCCAAGTCTTGCCGTCCCCACGAGTTGTGCGTCAATCCTCTTTATGTCATTTTTCCTCCACTGCTTCTGCCTCCTCAACCTCCTCTCGGTCTTCCACCTGCACCCAAAGCCTGTCTGGTCATGCCACAAGCTTTCTAACTGCGCAGAAGGGATCCTGCACACCTCCTTACTATGCTGGCAGTAGGGCTCAACGTCATCAGGCGGTTTTTACATTGAAATGTCTGGGAAATGTGAGTCACACAGCTGAGGAGTTGTGGTCAGCTCTGGAGAACCAATTTCATGAATGGTTGTCTCCACTGGACCTGAAACCAGGGAAGGCCGTGTGCGACAATGCTGCAAACCTGGGTGCGGCCCTTCGCCGGGGCAATGTCACACACGTGCCTTGTATGGCTCACGTGTTGAACCTGGTTGTCCAGCAATTTTTAGCCCACTATCCCAGACTAGATGGCCTTCTACAGAGGGCACGGTCGCTGTGTGCTCACTTCCGCCGTTCGCATCCCGCAGCTCAGCGACTTACATCTCTACAGAAGTCGTTGGCCTGCCACTTCACCGGCTAAAATGCGATGTGCCTACCCGGTGGAATTCAACTCTGCACATGTTGCAGCGACTGTGGCAGCACCGACAAGCCCTGGTGCAATACGTTCTGACGTATAGCCTGGGCCAACGAGATTCAGAGGTGGGGCAAATCACGCTGGAGGAGTGGTCTCAGATCAGGGACCTATGCACCCTTCTGCACAGTTTTGAAATGGCGACGAAGATGTTTAGTGCTGACGATGCCATTATCAGCATGACTATTCCGGTGATTTACATGCTGGAGCACATGTTAAACAGAATTCGGAGTCAGGTGGTGGCACAAGAGGAGGTGGAGGAAGTAGAGGAGGAGGAGTTGTATGCGAAAGGGCTAACATCTGCAAGGTCCAGACGGTCGGCAGCACCAGGGCGGCAGGCATGTGAGGGTGGGGGAGATGATTTTACCAGGGCGCATGGTAGCAGCCAAACTAGTGAGGAAGGTGCAGGAGCCCAGGAAGAAGTGGAGGACGAACTGATGGAAGACTCATCAGATGAGGGAGACCTTGATCACATTTCTGTTGTGCGAGGTTGGGGGGAGAGGACAGAGGAAGGAAGCATGATTGTTACCTCGCCACCAACACAACAGGGACTTGGTGCTCCTGGATGCGCAACACACATGAGTGCCTTCTTGCTGCACTACCTGCAACATGACCCTCGAATTGTGAGAATTAGAAATAATCCTGACTACTGGGTTGCCACACTGTTAGATCCCCGGTACAAAAGTAAATTTGCAGAAATTATTCCTGCCATAGAAAGGGATGCACGCATGCAGGAGTATCAGCAGAGACTGTTGCAGAATCTTACATGTGCTTTTCCACAAAATACCAGTGGTGCACGTAGTGAATCTCACAGTTCCAACTTGCCAACCGTGGTCTGTATGGAATTGTTCAATAAAGGGCCCAAAATTAAGATAACATAGATGGGAGAGGTCTCTATGAATAGGAATTCCTAAGTATTTGATACCCTGTGAGGGCCAGGCAAAGGGAAAGTTGGACTGGATGGAATCCTATATGGATTTTGGGAGGGAGACATCGAGGGCCTCAGACTTCGCTGCATTGATTTTAAAATTTTACCATGTAACAAAGTGATCTATTTCAGCCATAACAGCAGGGATGGATATATGTGATTGAGTGATATATACTAGGACATCATCAGCAAATAGAGAGCACTTGTACTCGGTGCCTCCCACCTCAATCCACCTAATATTGGGGTTATGGCGAATTGATGAGAGCAGGTGCTCCGTCACTAGGATGTATAAGAGAGGGGACAGAGGACATCCCTGCCTTGTCCCATTGGTGATTGTGAAAGGTGATGAAAATGTTCTGACGCACCCCCTAGGCCATGGGACACCCGGAGCCGGACCCTTTTTGGTGGATGCTGGTGGTTGTAGTCTTCGTGGCGGCGATCCGGTTCCGTGGCTCAGGGCGGTCAAACCAGTGGCGGAACTATTTATGTGGTTTTGATGTTTAAATGTCCGACTACGCCACCCGTGGATTGCGGTCAGAGTGAACCGCCGCTACAGGGCAGACCGCTAAGGCTGGTGTTGTGGGTGCAGCAGAGCGTAGCATAACTCCCCACGGGAGGAGTATAGCCTCAGGGCAGTGTATGCGGAGGATGGGGGTGATGGTGCAGGGCAGCAGCAGTAACGACACGGAGTCAGTGATGCAGTTCAGGGCCTTTACTCACAGTTCTTATTATCCAGACCACGTCTGCAGGTAACGGCTGCCCACGTCGTACTGTGCTCACCAGGTGAGGGGCTTAGACAACTCCCAGATAACTTTGGAGCGCTTCACAGGACCCCCTTTGTGTGTCCTTTGTCTGGCCTTTCTTACCAACACTTCTGTCCGGCTGCCTCGGGCCTCCTCTTGGTAAACTTGGCGCCAGTTTCCCTGACCCTATGTGGTGCCTTCCTAGCGGGTGGAGCAAGGGGCTGCGCCACATAAAATGTCAGAGCTTCCGGTTTCTAGCTGAGGGTCGTTTCCTGCCTCCACTAGTTCGGGGACCGGTCTCCCCCTTTGGCCTGACCCCTCCACGCAGGTGGATTCGGGCGTGCGGTGGCGACTCGCCCGTCCGCACCCCTGGGATCCCTTCATTCCTCGTTCCTGGAGCCTTCTCCGCTCCTCTTCCTTCCTTCTCCCTCTTGCAGGCCTGGGCCACTGTTACTAGGCCCGCCTCCGGAGCAGAGCTCATGCAGAGCCCCTGCTCCCTGCCACTTCTGCTCAGACTTCTCTGCACTGAACTAAGATGGTGCCCACCTTTTATACTCCCTTCTCAATGCACCCAGGAACTGCTTCCTCCCTGCTCCTGCACTGCAGGGTTCCCCTTCCTCAGTGTTCCCTCCCCCCACTCCAGCCAGGGACAGGGACTGTCGTGCCCATCTCAGGGGCATATTGGTCGCCCTGCCCCACGGCAATGTGGTGTAATGCATGCAGGTGTCGGGTCCTGATCCACACTCCATCCTTATCTGAGAGTGAGATATCACACCTCTGGGTGAGGTGCAATACGTCTGTAGCAACCGAGCCCTCGGTGCTACAGTTCCATTTATCTTCAGCCTAGGTGACGTATTGTGATACAGGGCCGTGATTTTGGCTATAAAAGGGTCCCCTAGACCCCTACCCCAAGCTTTTTAAGAGAATCATATATGGCGTGCCAGGAGACTCTATGGAATGCTTTCTCAGCATCCAACGAGAGTATCTACTTACAAATTTTTAACTGCATCTAGCCCAGGAAATACTTTGTGCCTAGTAGCAGTGTCTGCTAGTCAGCGGATTATCCCGGCTGTTAAGCAAGCTACACCACCTGTAGGTTGGACACTTAATTTTTTCAAAGGAAATCCTTCGGGACCACGGGATACTTAGTGAAGAGCATCAGGAGGCACCCCAAGGCATAGGGGCTGGGACTGGCAGTAGGATGCCTTGCGGTGGACAGCCGAGCTCGATCCTTATAAAAGCTTTTTAACTGCAGCAGCTTTAGTGGACGCTACTGGAGCTGGAATTACGCGGCTGCTGGCATGAGACTTGCCCTCCAATAGATCCTTGTAAATGGATTTAAAGTGTATTCATTCAAATTAGAGGGACAATTTAAATTAAAAAGCTTAGAGCTGCCTCCACCACAGGGGGGCTCTCTCGACCCACCAGCGGACAGGCACCAGTATTGGGAGAGGGGGGCTGGCCATCAGGGTTCACCGCGGCTCTGGCACAAACCCGGCGACACGGAGGTGGCACGGGCAGGAGCGGACTGGCCGTCTCGGCTTCTCACTTTTTGGATTTTAGAAGGGCATGACATGCCTATATCTGTGTCTCCCCCTCCTTTTACTCCTCCACCTCTTTTCTTTTCGCATGACTATATGTACTTGTCACTTTTCCATGTGTTAGTTGTGTCTTCTGAGCAGTTTGTCAGCTTTTGGACACCTTTGAAGGTGTTTTCTATGTGTTTCTATGTGTTTTTGTTTGCCTGCCATTGGTTTTAACGGTGTTCGAAGGTGTTCGACGAACAGTTCGACGAACAGTTCGGCGAACACACGGGTGTTCGACTAACCGAACCGAACTCGAACACTACGGGGGTGGCTCAACACTAATCATGGTGACTTTTTCAGGGTCTGGTGCTACACCTTCGGTGCTTACTACATGACCTAGGTTCTGCACCTTGGGCTTCAACAGGTGGCACTTGGACGGCTTTACCTTCAGGCCAAAACCAGATAGGGCTTCGAACACCTCGACCAGGTGCTGCAGATGGTCTTCATACGTCTTTGAGTAGACAATTACATCATCTAGGTACAGCAGGACAGTTTCAAAGTTTTTGTGTCCTAGACAACACTCCATTTACCGCTGGAAGGTTCCTGGGGCGTTGCAGAGCCCGAATGGCATGCAGTTGAACTCGCTGAGGCCCATTGGTGTTGTAAAAGCGGTCTTTTCTTGGTCCGCCTCTGCCACAGGAACCTGCCAATACCCACTGGTGAGATCCAAAGTGGAGAAATAGTTAGCTGATCTCAATGCTGCTAATGATTCCTCAATTCTGGGTAATGGGTAGGCGTCCTTATGTGTAATGCGGTTAATCTGCCTGTAATCAACACGCATCCTCATTGTACCATCCTTCTTTCCAATGAGAACTAATGGAGCTGCCCAGGGGCTTCAACTATCTCTGATCACCCCAGCCTTCTTCATCTCTCGTAACATTCCTTTGGCACATTGATAGTGAGCTGGTGGTACAGGCCGGTACCTCTCTTTAATGGGCGGATGATCTCCTGTGGGGATATGATGTTGGACCCCTTTTACCTGCCCAAAATCTTGTGGGTGTTTGCTGAAGACTCGCTCATATTCTTGGACCACACGGTATACTCCATGTTTTTGGTGCAAAGGGGTGGAGTCATTGCCCCCTTGTAGCTTCTGACACCAATCCTCCATCTGTCCCTTGGAGCCATTATCCTCCGCCAGATTGGATGGAGGCAAGGGTTCCACTGCCTTTATTGCATTGTTACTGACAGTGAACAGCTTAGCAAGGGTAGCATACCGGGGTAAATGGACCTCTTTCTCCCCACAATTCAGGATGCATATCGGTTCTCTCCCCTTGCGGACATCGACTACCCTCCTGGCTGTCAAGATGGTGGGCCTACTGTCAGAGTACATGGGTTCTACCAGGGCCTGATAATCTTGACCCCTGAGACCTATTGCTGCCCGACACCATATTAACATTTCACTCCTAGGGGGCATTGCAATGGGGAATGGATCACTCATTATGACACTGCCAATTTCTCCACCAGACAGCTCTACCTGTTGTCTTTTCATTAGGGCCCGGATTTCCTTCTGCTGAACTCGCTGCTGACTAGAACTGGCAGTCTCTGCGACCTGTTGCAACAAAAGAATAATTTCTCCAAGACAATTTTCTATCACATTGGGGCCTAAGGTTATCATAGGATGACTTTCTCGGCGATCAATATCAACAATAATCATTCCTTGTGATGGCAATTTTACTTTGCCAACTTTTATGGTCACCTCTTTATACCCCACCTGAGGCAAGGGCTGACCATTGCTGGCATAGATACTAAGATGTTCATCTGGATGGTGGGTAATGTCTGAATCAGTCCAGTATTGTTTATAAAGGATATATGGCATCGTTGTCACCTGGGACCCAGTGTCCAGCAGTGCGTTCATCGGGATGCCATCAAGCAAGACAGGTAGGACTGGTCGTCCTCCCACGTACTTGTCTCGCCAGCTTTGTGGGCCTGGTCGCCTTACTCCTGGGGGTTGGCCCTCTGCCCCAGGGGTTGCGCGTTTAAATTACAGAATCTTGCGTAGTGCCCCACCTTTTGACAGCGGCGGCAGATGGGTTGTCCGTCCTGGTCGTAGCGATCGCTGTTCCTACCTCTGGTCGGTGGAATTCTTCTCTGTCGTCGCCACGGGACGTCATCTGCACTGGAAGCCAGCTTGATCTTTTCCTTTGGAGACACTTGCATGGCCTGCATGGTTTTAGTTAGTGTAGCCACACTTTTCGTCAGCTCCTGGACCTGAAGGCGCAGGTCTGCAGATGGATCATTATCTAGGGTCTGCGCGTCAGCCTCCACAGGTGCTGGGGGGAAAGGACTCCACCTCCTTGTGGTATGTGATAGCTGGACACCGGAGGGATGCAGTGCCACTTGGGATTGATTTTCACAGCACCCGGATGGCTCGGTCTTTAAAATGCGCAAAGTCCAGATCAGGGTTTTGCAGAGCCATAATGCGCCGCTGTGTCCGGTGAGCGTTAGACAGGAGTCCCTCAATAAACTGCTCAGTTAGCAATCTGTCCTCGTCTCGCACACTGTCGGGGTCTACCTGTTTAATGGCCCGCAGTGCCTCCTGCAGAGCATAGTCCCGTACACTGTCCTGCACCCTTTGTTTGCACCCGTAGAACTTCATCTTTAGTTCTGCTGCGGTGCGGGTGTCAAAGATATTCTTCAACCGGGCCAGTATTTCCTTGACAGTGCCTTTGTCCCTGCCCGGCCAGGACTTAATTCTCTCTGGGCTGCACAGATTAGTTGGCCTATGAGGAGGCTGACTTTTTGCTCCTCAGACAGGGGGTACACTTTAAACAAACTGCGCAGTCTCTCCTCAAAGTCGTTCAGGGTGTGCGACTCCCCCGAGTACTGGGGCAACCACGCCGCCCCCGGTATATATGGCATTGATAACGACATTACAGTGGAGGCGGCCGCGCACGCGGCTGAATCCTCTCCCATGCTGGGCATCTTCCTCCCCCCTAGTGAACCTCAGCCAGGGCCTGGGCATGTGCTGACGTACCAGTATGCTGCTCTGCAGACGGAAGGATCTCTTACCCGGCGGTTCCGGATCGGGGCTTCTTGCTTCCCCTCGGCGGGCGACAAACCACTTGATAACACCGTTTAGTAAAGTCTATGACACACAGGACTCGGTTACACCTGTGGTATGCGGCTAAAGGGAGTCGCCGAGCGGAGCAGGTCCTCTGGAGCTGTTGTTAATGCAGCAGAGTTGGTTTAGCTCTCGACAGGTAGAGCTTAGCTCCAGGGCCGTGCTGAGTTGTTACTGGGCGTTGAAGTGCAGTGCAGTGTAGTGCAGGGGGTGATGGTGCAGCAGTAATTCACAGAGACAGTGGGGTGCAGTCTTCAGAGTTTACTCACAGTTGTTAAGTTCCTCAGGTTGTACTGTCCAGCTTACAGCCTCCCACGTTGCGCTGCGTTCATCAGGCAGGGGTTCAGCAATCCCTCAGCTAACTCCAGAGTACTTAACGGGACCCCTTTCTATGTGCCTTTCTCAGTCATCTTTCTGAGCTGGCTCTTGCCCTCCTGCCCTGTGCCTCACAATCAGTGTCCCAAGCCGGTAGCCTCGGGTCTTGTCAGGCGACCTGCAGTCCCCTGCACCCTCAGTGGCCACCTTTTCGGAGATGTAATTGTGGTTGTGGCCACTGCAACTTACAAGTACAGAAGCCTCCGGTTTCTAGCTGAGTCTTGTAGTTCTCCACTCATTTAGGGGCCTGTCCCCTCTGCGGCTTGATCCCTCCACACCAGGTAGATTCGGGCGTACGGGTGGCCTCCAGTACTGCCCGTACCCCTAGGATCCCCTTGTTCCTCCTGGAGCCTTCCTTCCTACTCCTCTCCTCTCTTCTCTCCTTCTCCTCCTGGGCCTCTCTGCTAGGCCCACTTTGGAGCAGAGCTCGTGCAGAGCCCCTGCTCCCTCCACTCCTGCTCTCAGACTGACTTGTCTGACTGGACTCCCTCTCTCTCAAAATGGCTCCCTCTTTTATACAACTCCCTCACAAGTGCTATCCTGATCTACGTCCTCCACCCACACCCACTACATGGTTCCCCCTTACTTTGTTCCCCTCCACTCCAGCCAGGGTCCAGGGACTATGCTCTCCCTTAGGAGCAATCTCGCCCTGCCCTACTGAAGTGGATGTGTTGGATGCAGGTGTTAGCGTCCCGGGCAGCACTCTATCCTTACCTGAGAGTGGGATACCACACCTCTGAGTGAGATGCAGTACCTCTGTGGCGACTGAACCCTCAGGGGCGCCACATAAGCACCAAGCAGCAATCTGATTGCTACATCCTAGATACATTACTTTTTTGGTATTGGGAATTTTATACCTGTTGGCATTTAAGTCTCCTATTAGTGGAAGAATTCATAAAGACCTGACATCTGTACAGGCGCCTCAGTAAGAGAGCTGATTTACTACATTAACTTCTAGAGTCTTATTTCTCCATTATGCAGATGTTAAAGCAGCTGAATCACTGATTGCCTAAATCCCCGATGTTCACACTTTGCTGCATATATCTTAACGCTTGAACACTTTTCTGTTTTGTTACTGTAGTTGTCAAGTCATTTTCAAAAAACATGTACCAACAAGAAAAATAACATGATGATGCATTAAAATCCTTTTTTTTAACTAGCAAATTATTGGATTAAGTTGTGCTATATATGCAGTGGCATTAAAAAATACATTTCTCTTTTTTTCTGATTTTCACATTGTAAACATTTTTTTTATGAAATGTGAAAAACCAAAACACATGGGTAATTATACTACTTGGTTAATGGGTTTGATGCTGAGTAAACAAATAGTTGGGTAAGCTACTGGAAATGAGTGAATATTTAATTTTTTTAATTCGCCAGCTTTGCCAAACTTTTCCAAAGAATTTAAAATGCAGGGAATTAAAATCTTCCATTTGCCTTTAAAAAACTTGTGTAACACGTTGAGATCTCCGAGCACTGTATTGAAATCCTTTCAAGCTAATTAACACAAACACAGCTTTAGTAATATCAAAGTGCCGTCAGCATACAGTTAGTGATGATCGAGCATGCTCGCTACTGCTCGGTGCTCGCCGAGTATTTCCGGGATTGCTCGGCGTGAGCTCGGGTCCCCTCCCTGCATGTTTGGCGCTCTTTAGAGCACCAATCAACATGCAGGGATTGTCTGCCACACACTGTAATGCCGAAGTCATCTTGGTTGTGGCAGTACAGTGATTGGCTGGCCGCACAGCGTCATCAGGTCTATATTAGACCTGGCGCCGCCATGCTCGTCACAGTCACTCCGGAATCAGGCAGTGTAGGGAGAGATGTTGCTGACATAGGGAGAGATTTGCTTGTTTCTAGTTAGTGTAGGTATACCAGACTATATTAGAGACACATATCCATCTCAACTAACAGTCCTTCTGAGGACTAAACCAGCTGCAGAGTTGTCAGTGCTAGGCAGGCAGGCAGGGTATATAGCAGACTGCAGTACACATAGCAAAAGGGTCCATTCCAGTTCTGCCTGCTGTTGCTTTAACAGAAATTTGTAGAAATAGGCCCAGGTATCAGGGGCAAGGAATTTTTTTTTTTATCTTAATCCGGATTATTTGCTTAAAAAGCAATCCAGAGAACACTGTTTATCTGCGCCATTTGCTTGTTGGCACTGCAGAATACAGCCAGGTCCTTTCCATATTACAGCTCTAAAAATCCAGCTATTTAGAACTGTGGTTTGTCCATCACACGGATCACATATAATTGTGCTGAAAATATTGCCATTTTTGGCCTCCATTTAAATTTTGTTGCAGTGTGTCAGTAAACTTATTGACACAAGGTCGGCGCTGTTAAAAATAGTTACCTACAGGCCAGCTGTTTAAAACTGTTGTTTGTCCGTAACACGGATCACATATAATTGAGCTGAAAATTCTGCCATTTCTGGCCTCCATTAAAATTTTGTTTCAGTGTGTCAGTGAAGTTATTGACACCAGTTTGCTGTTAAAAATAGTTACCTACAGGCCAGCTATTTAAAACTGTGGTTTGTCTGTCACACGGATCACATATAAGTTTGCTACAAATTCAGCCATTTGTAGTGAGCGTGGAAGATATTGTCCTCCATTTAAAATGTGCAAGGCATGTGGCAAGGGACAGGGAACTGGACGTGATGCTGATGGTTCATGCAGAGGCCGAGGCCATGGGCAATCTGAAATTGTGCCACAACAAACATATCTTGTCACTCGACCTTCCTGTCCCAATTAATAGGGGACCGAAGAACACCATTATTGAACACAGAGCATTGTGAAAAGGCTGTTGGTAAGATAGCGGATAATGCTTCCAGTCACTTAGCCACCACCACCACCACCACCCTGTCTTCCACATGGTCAAATCTCAGTAGCCGTGAGTCTGGACCGCATATTTCTCACCTTGATCCTCCTTCCTCCCACCATGCCGAGTGCCCAGAGACAACGGATCCTACACTTGGACACTCAGAAGAGCTGTTAACTTTTCCATTTATAGATTTGGGCCTCTCGCCCGGTCCACTTCAAGCGGGGCAAGAGGAGATCGCACGTAGCGATGCCCAAATATTTGAGCAGCCATGGTCATATGAAGGCAACGATGGGAAAGTGTCACAAGAGGTGGACGATGATGAGACACAATTGCCAGAAAGTCAGGAGGAGAACCAGGGTGCAGAATTGGAAGACAAGGTGGTGGATGATATTGTAACTGACCCAAGCTGGCAGGAGGACCTGCAGAGCGAGGACAGAAGCACCCAGGGGGAGGGAGGCAGAGCACCCCAACAGGCAGGAAGAAGCTGTGTGGTGACCGCAGACAGAAGGCGGGAACCCATTCCTCGTAACACCAACACGACGGAAGTTGCCAGTACAACTGTTATGTCTTCCCGAGTCTGGTTGTTTTTTAAAGACTCTGCCAATAACCCCAAAAAGGCCATTTGCACCACCTGCCAGGCCAGCATCAGCATCAGCACGGGTTGGAAAACTAGCAGCCTGACCACCACCAGCATGATCAGGCACATGGCAACAAAGCACCCGACTAAGTGGGCCGAACCCCAGGGTCCAGGAACAGTGTCTGCGGGGGACACCACTGCTTCTTCTGCTGTTGTGCGTGCAAGCCAATCCCCTGTCCATAGTGCATGCAAAGATGCCTCCTGCCCTGCACCTGTCGTTGCACACTCTCAACTAGCACCATCAGTAAGCACGTCCTTGTCCAAGTGCAGCGTTCAGTTGTCCATACCTCAGTCCTTGGAACGCAAGTGCAAATACGCAGCTCCACAGGCCACACTTTTAAATTTCCACATTTCGTGAGTGCTTTCGCTCGAAATGTTGCATTTTACACTCGAGGAGATGGAAGCTTTCACAACCTGATGGCGGTGGCTGTCCCTCGGTACTCGGTCCCCAGCTGCCACTATTTCTCCTGGTGTGCTGTCCCCGCATTACACAAGCACGTGTCCCAAAACATTAGCCGTACCCTCCACTATGCAATTACAGTCACCTAACCACGGACATGTGAACAAGTGCTTGTGTGCAGGTACGGTACATCTCGCTGACGGAACACTGGGTTAACATAGTGGAAGCCAGGATCCAGTTGGACCTTGGGACGGAACACATCCTCCCGACTCCGAGGATTGCGGGCCCTAGATAAATTAGGGATGCCCCACGGTCTACAGCTCCTGCACCTCATCCTCCTCAGCCTCCTCCTCCTCTTCAGCCTCCATCTACGAAATGACCACATCAGTCACAAGCTGGAAGCTCTGCAGCTCTGCCTCGGCAAAGCGGCAACAGGCTGTGCTGAAGCTAATATGCTTAGGTGGCAAACCACACAATGCTGAAGAGTTGTGAATAGAGATGAGCGGTGTTCGACTTGAACTGTTCGCCAATCTCAAATTCGAGCTGTTTTGGGCGGAGTTCGAGCCGTTCGGCGAACACGAACGATTTGAAAAAAATTTGGCTGTTCGAGGTTATGTTCGATAACTGTTCGTGCACCAAAATGATAACTGGATTTTTTCTCAGTAATGATGAAAATTAATGTTAATACGCAGTTTGAGTGTACAGCGGGAAGGGGGGAGGGGCAGGGGATGGATCTCTGCAGGAATAATGAAGATCTCCATTTTTTTTTTCTCTTCCCCGCATTAACAGTGGGGAGGTGCAATCTGTCAGCCTATCAGCAGTGCACACACGGAGCGAAGTGCTTTTTTTCACACAAGCAAGGGCATGTGTCATTGGCAGTGTATGTCACATGTCCTTGACCTATAAGACCCAGCCATTTTCCCCGTCGCCACCATTTTCTCACTGCTGCAGCTGCGTGTAAGACTTCACCGCTGTTGGTGTGTGTGCTATACCTTGTTAATTTCAAGCCAATTTTCGCACAAATCTACAGATAGCTTGGGAGTAGGGAATAGTTGTGATTGCAGTCCTTTTAAGGACTAGGTTATAGCATTTCCTATGACTTTTATCAGGCAGGTCTGTGCTCTTAAATAGATAGGATGGGAGTAAAGACTAATTGTAATTGCAGTCCTTTTCAGGACTAAGTTAGATCAGTTCCTATCAGTTTTTGCCAGGCAGGTCTGTGCCAGTGCTGTGCAAGTTTTTTTCACAGCATTTGGCTAAATCTAGCAAAGCTAATCCTTTTTGGCTTATTGCAGAGTGTGTTAGTCAAGTGGAGTAGCCTATCTGGGTTGCAAGCTACACCACCTGTGTATAGAATACCAATTTTTTTACTGCACCTAGGGAAGTAAAACCTTTTGGGCATAGCATCATTCTATTAGTCCATCTATACTGACCTCCATAAGGTTGCAAATTGAATATAATTTTTTTCTGCATCTACCTCTGAAAAAATATTTCGGCTTCTAGCTGTGTGTGGGACTTGTTCTATTAGTCCATCTATACTGACCTCCATCAGGTTGCAAACTGAATATAATTTTTTTCTGCATTTAGCTCTGAAAAAATATTTGGCCATCTAGCAGTGTGTGGGACTTGTTCTATTAGTCCATCTATACTGACCTCCATCAGGTTGCAAATTGAATATAATCTTTTTCTGCATCTAGCTATGAAAAAATATTTGGCCTTCTAGAAGTGTGTGAGACTTGTTCTATTAGTCCATCTATACTGACCTCCATCACGTTGCAAATTGAATATAATTTTTTTCTGCATCTAGCTCTGAAAAAATATTTGGGCTTCTAGCTGTGTGTGGGACTTGTTCTATTAGTCCATCCATACTGACCTCCATAAGGTTGCAAACAGAATATAATTTTTTTCTGCATTTAGCTCTGAAAAAATATTTGGCCATCTAGCAGTGTGTGGGACTTGTTCTATTAGTCCATCTATACTGACCTCCATCACGTTGCAAATTGAATATAATTTTTTTCTGCATCTAGCTCTGAAAAAATATTTGGGCTTCTAGCAGTGTGTGGGACTTGTTCTATTAGTCTATCTATACTGACCTCCATCAGGTTGCAAACTGAATGTAATTTTTTTCTGCATCTAGCTCAGAAAAATTATTTGGCCTTCTAGCAGTGTGTGGGACTTGTTCTATTAGTCCATCTATACTGACCTCCATCACATTGCAAATTGAATATAATTTTTTTCTGCATCTAGCTCTGAAAAAATATTTGGGCTTCTAGCTGTGTGTGGGACTTGTTCTATTAGTCTATCTATACTGACCTCCATCAGGTTGCAAACTGAATATAATTTTTTTCTGCATCTAGCTCAGAAAAATTATTTGGCCTTCTAGCAGTGTGTGGGACTTGTTCTATTAGTCCAACTATACTGACCTCAATCAGGTTGCAAATTGAATATAATATTTTTCTGCATCAAGCTCTGAAAAAATATTTGGCCTTCTAGCAGTGTGTGGGACTTGTTCTATTAGTCCATCTATACTGACCACCATCAGGTTGCAAATTGAATATAATTTTTTTCTGCATCTAGCTCTGAAAAAATATTTGGCCTTCTAGCAGTGTGTGGGACTTGTTCTATTAGTCCATCTATACTGACCTCCATCAGGTTGCAAATTGAATATAATTATTTTCTGCATCTACCTCTGAAAAAATATTTGGGCTTCTAGCAGTGTGTGGGACTTGTTCTATTAGTCCATCTATACTGACCTCCATCACGTTGCAAATTGAATATAATTATTTTCTGCATCTACCTCTGAAAAAATATTTGGGCTTCTAGCTGTGTGTAGGACTTGTTCTATTAGTCCATCTATACTGACCTCCATCAGGTTGCAAATTGAATATAATCTTTTTCTGCATCTAGCTCTGAAAAAATATTTGGCCTTCTAGCAGTGTGTGGGACTTGTTCAATTAGTCCATCTATACTGACCTCCATTAGGTTGCAAATTGAATATAATTTTTTTCTGCATCTACCTCTGAAAAAAATTTGGGCTTCTAGCTGTGTGTGGGACTTGTTCTATTAGTCCATCTATACTGACATCCATCAGGTTGCAAATTGAATATAATTTTTTTCTGCATCTAACTCTGAAAAAATATTTGGCCTTCTAGCAGTGTGTGGGACTTGTTCTATTAGTCCATCTATACTGACCTCCATCAGGTTGCAAATTGAATATAATATTTTTCTCGATCTAGCTCTGAAAAAAATATTTGGCCTTCTAGCAGTGTGTGGGACTTGTTCTATTAGTCCATCTATACTGACCTCCATCACGTTGCAAATTGAATATAATTTTTTTCTACATCTACCTCTGAAAAAATATTTGGGCTTCTAGCTGTGTGTGGGACTTGTTCTATTAGTCCATCTATACTGACCTCCATCAGGTTGCAAATTGAATATAATTTTTTTCTGCATCTAGCTCTGATAAAATATTTGGCCTTCTAGCAGTGTGTGGGACTTGTTCTATTAGTCCATCTATACTGACCTCCATCAGGTTGCAAATTGAATATAATTTTTTTCTGCATCTACCTCTGAAAAAATATTTGGGCTTCTAGCTGTGTGTGGGACTTGTTCTATTAGTCCATCTATACTGACCTCCATCAGGTTGCAAACTGAATATAATTTTTTTCTGCATCTACCTCTGAAAAAATATTTGGGCTTCTAGCTGTGTGTGGGACTTGTTCTATTAGTCCATCTATACTGACCTCCATCAGGTTGCAAACTGAATATAATTTTTTTCTGCATTTAGCTCTGAAAAAATATTTGGCCATCTAGCAGTGTGTGGGACTTATTCTATTAGTCCATCTATACTGACCTCCATCAGGTTGCAAATTCAATATAATCTTTTTCTGCATCTAGCTATGAAAAAATATTTGGCCTTCTAGAAGTGTGTGAGACTGGTTCTATTAGTCCATCTATACTGACCTCCATCACGTTGCAAATTGAATATAATTTTTTTCTGCATCTAGCTCTGAAAAAATATTTGGGCTTCTAGCTGTGTGTGGGACTTGTTCTATTAGTCCATCCATACTGACCTCCATCAGGTTGCAAATTGAATATAATATTTTTCTGCATCTAGCTCTGAAAAAATATTTGGCCTTCTAGAAGTGTGTGGGACTTGTTCTATTAGTCCATCTATACTGACCTCCATCACATTGCAAATTGAATATAATTTTTTTCTGCATCTAGCTCTGAAAAAATATTTGGGCTTCTAGCTGTGTGTGGGACTTGTTCTATTAGTCCATCTATACTGACCTCCATAAGGTTGCAAACTGAGTATAATTTTTTTCTGCATTTAGCTCTGAAAAAATATTTGGCCATCTAGCAGTGTGTGGGACTTGTTCTATTAGTCCATCTATACTGACCTCCATCAGGTTGCAAACTGAATATAATTTTTTTCTGCATCTAGCTCAGAAAAATTATTTGGCCTTCTAGCAGTGTGTGGGACTTGTTCTATTAGTCCATCTATACTGACCTCCATCACGTTGCAAATTGAATATAATTTTTTTCTGCATCTAGCTCTGAAAAAATATTTGGGCTTCTAGCTGTGTTTGGGACTTGTTCTATTAGTCTATCTATACTGACCTCCATCAGGTTGCAAACTGAATATAATTTTTTTCTGCATCTAGCTCAGAAAAATTATTTGGCCTTCTAGCAGTGTGTGGGACTTGTTCTATTAGTCCATCTATACTGACCTCCATCAGGTTGCAAATTGAATATAATATTTTTCTGCATCTAGCTCTGAAAAAATATTTGGCCTTCTAGCAGTGTGTGGGACTTGTTCTATTAGTCCAACTATACTGACCTCAATCAGGTTGCAAATTGAATATAATATTTTTCTGCATCAAGCTCTGAAAAAATATTTGGCCTTCTAGCAGTGTGTGGGACTTGTTCTATTAGTCCATCTATACTGACCACCATCAGGTTGCAAATTGAATATAATTTTTTTCTGCATCTAGCTCTGAAAAAATATTTGGCCTTCTAGCAGTGTGTGGGACTTGTTCTATTAGTCCATCTATACTGACCTCCATCAGGTTGCAAATTGAATATAATTATTTTCTGCATCTACCTCTGAAAAAATATTTGGGCTTCAAGCAGTGTGTGGGACTTGTTCTATTAGTCCATCTATACTGACCTCCATCACGTTGGAAATTGAATATAATTATTTTCTGCATCTACCTCTGAAAAAATATTTGGGCTTCTAGCTGTGTGTAGGACTTGTTCTATTAGTCCATCTATACTGACCTCCATCAGGTTGCAAATTGAATATAATCTTTTTCTGCATCTACCTCTGAAAAAATATTTGGCCTTCTAGCAGTGTGTGGGACTTGTTCAATTAGTCCATCTATACTGACCTCCATTAGGTTGCAAATTGAATATAATTTTTTTCTGCATCTACCTCTGAAAAAAATTTGGGCTTCTAGCTGTGTGTGGGACTTGTTCTATTAGTCCATCTATACTGACATCCATCAGGTTTCAAATTGAATATAATTTTTTTCTGCATCTAGCTCTGAAAAAATATTTGGCCTTCTAGCAGTGTGTGGGACTTGTTCTATTAGTCCATCTATACTGACCTCCATCACGTTGCAAATTGAATATAATTATTTTCTGCATCTACCTCTGAAAAAATATTTGGGCTTCTAGCTGTGTGTAGGACTTGTTCTATTAGTCCATCTATACTGACCTCCATCAGGTTGCAAATTGAATATAATCTTTTTCTGCATCTACCTCTGAAAAAATATTTGGCCTTCTAGCAGTGTGTGGGACTTGTTCAATTAGTCCATCTATACTGACCTCCATTAGGTTGCAAATTGAATATAATTTTTTTCTGCATCTACCTCTGAAAAAAATTTGGGCTTCTAGCTGTGTGTGGGACTTGTTCTATTAGTCCATCTATACTGACATCCATCAGGTTTCAAATTGAATATAATCTTTTTCTGCATCTAGCTCTGAAAAAATATTTGGCCTTCTAGCAGTGTGTGGGACTTGTTCTATTAGTCCATCTATACTGACCTCCATCAGGTTGCAAATTGAATATAATTTTTTTCTGCATCTACCTCTGAAAAAATATTTGGGCTTCTAGCTGTGTGTGGGACTTGTTCTATTAGTCGATCTATACTGACCTCCATCAGGTTGCAAACTGAATATAATTTTTTTCTGCATCTACAGTACAGACCAAAAGTTTGGACACACCTTCTCATTTAAAGATTTTTCTGTATTTTCATGGCTTTGAAAATTGTACATTCACACTGAAGGCATCAAAACTATGAATTAACACATGTGGAATTATATACTTAACAAAAAAGTGTGAAACAACTGAAAATATGTCTTATATTCTAGGTTCTTCAAAGTAGCCACCTTTTGCTTTGATGACTGCTTTGCACACTCTTGGCATTCTCTTGATGAGCTTCAAGAGGTAGTCACCGGAAATGGTTTTCACTTCACAGGTGTGCCCTGTCAGGTTTAATAAGTGGGATTTCTTGCCTTATAAATGGGGTTGGGACCATCATTTGTGTTGTGCAGAAGTGTGGTGGATACCCAGCTGATAGTCCTACTGAATAGACTGTTATAATTTGTATTATGGCAAGTAAAAAGCAGCTAAGTAAAGAAAAATGAGTAGCCATCATTACTTTAAGAAATGAAGGTCAATCAGTCCAAAAAATTGGGAAAACTTTGAAAGTGTCCCCAAGTGCAGTTGCAAAAACCAACAATCGCGACAAAGAAACTGGCTCACATGAGGACCTCCCCAGGAAAGGAAGACCAAGAGTCACCTCTGCTTCTGAGGATAAGTTTATCCGAGTCACCAGCCTCAGAAATCGCAGGTTAACATCAGCTCAGATTAGAGACCAGGTCAATGCCACACAGAGTTCTAGCAGCAGACACATCTCTTCAACAACTGTTAAGAGGAGACTTTGTGCAGCAGGCCTTCATGGGAAAATAGCTGCTAGGAAACCACTGCTAAGGACAGGCAACAAGCAGAAGAGACTTGTTTGGGCTAAAGAACACAAGGAATGGACATTAGACCAGTGGAAATCTGTGCTTTGGTCTGATGAGTCCAATTTTGAGATCTTTGGTTCCAACCACCGTGTCTTTGTGCGACGCAGAAAAGGTGAACGGATGGACTCTACATGCCTGGTTCCCACCGAGAAGCATGGAGGAGGTGTGATGGTGTGGGGGTGCTTTGCTGGTGACACTGTTGGGGATTTATTCAAAATTGAAGGCATACTGAACCAGCATGGCTACCACAGCATCTTGCAGCGGCATACTATTCCATCCGGTTTGCGTTTAGTTGGACCATCATTTATTTTTCAACAGTACAATGACCCCAAACACACCTCCAGGCTGTGAAAGGGCTATTTGACCAAGAAGGAGAGTGATGGGGTGCTACGCCAGATGACCTGGCCTCCACAGTCACCAGTCCTGAACCCAATCGAGATGGTTTGGGGTGAGCTGGACCGCAGAGTGAAGGCAAAAGGGCCAACAAGTGCTAAGCATCTCTGGGAACTCCTTCAAGATTGTTGGAAGACCATTTCCGGTGACTACCTCTTGAAGATCATCAAGAGAATGCCAAGAGTGTGCAAAGCAGTCATCAAAGCAAAAGGTGGCTACTTTGAAGAACCTAGAATATAAGACATATTTTCAGTTGTTTCACACTTTTTTGTTAAGTATATAATTCCACATGTGTTAATTCATAGTTTTGATGCCTTCAGTGTGAATGTACAATTTTCATAGTCATGAAAATACAGGAAAATCTTTAAATGAGAAGGTGTGTCCAAACTTTTGGTCTGTACTGTAGCTATGAAAAAATATTTGGGCTTCTAGCTGTGTGTGGGACTTGTTCTATTAGTCTATCTATACTGACCTCCATCAGGTTGCAAACTGAATATAATTTTTTTCTGCATCTAGCTCAGAAAAATTATTTGGCCTTCTAGCAGTGTGTGGGACTTGTTCTATTAGTCCATCTATACTGACCTCCATCAGGTTGCAAATTGAATATAATATTTTTCTGCATCTAGCTCTGAAAAAATATTTGGCCTTCTAGCAGTGTGTGGGACTTGTTCTATTAGTCCAACTATACTGACCTCAATCAGGTTGCAAATTGAATATAATATTTTTCTGCATCAAGCTCTGAAAAAATATTTGGCCTTCTAGCAGTGTGTGGGACTTGTTCTATTAGTCCATCTATACTGACCACCATCAGGTTGCAAATTGAATATAATTTTTTTCTGCATCTAGCTCTGAAAAAATATTTGGCCTTCTAGCAGTGTGTGGGACTTGTTCTATTAGTCCATCTATACTGACCTCCATCAGGTTGCAAATTGAATATACTTATTTTCTGCATCTACCTCTGAAAAAATATTTGGGCTTCTAGCAGTGTGTTGGACTTGTTCTATTAGTCCATCTATACTGACCTCCATCACGTTGCAAATTGAATATAATTATTTTCTGCATCTACCTCTGAAAAAATATTTGGGCTTCTAGCTGTGTGTAGGACTTGTTCTATTAGTCCATCTATACTGACCTCCATCAGGTTGCAAATTGAATATAATCTTTTTCTGCATCTAGCTCTTGAAAAATATTTGGCCTTCTAGCAGTGTGTGGGACTTGTTCAATTAGTCCATCTATACTGACCTCCATTAGGTTGCAAATTGAATATAATTTTTTTCTGCATCTACCTCTGAAAAAAATTTGGGCTTCCAGCTGTGTGTGGGACTTGTTCTATTAGTCCATCTATACTGACATCCATCAGGTTGCAAATTGAATATAATTTTTTTCTGCATCTAGCTCTGAAAAAATATTTGGCCATCTAGCAGTGTGTGGGACTTGTTCTATTAGTCCATCTATACTGACCTCCATCAGGTTGCAAACTGAATATAATTTTTTTCTGCATCTAGCTCTGAAAAAATATTTGGGCTTCTAGCTGTGTGTGGGACTTGTTCTATTAGTCTATCTATACTGACCTCCATCAGGTTGCAAACTGAATATAATTTTTTTCTGCATCTAGCTCAGAAAAATTATTTGGCCTTCTAGCAGTGTGTGGGACTTGTTCTATTAGTCCATCTATACTGACCTCCATCAGGTTGCAAATTGAATATAATATTTTTCTGCATCTAGCTCTGAAAAAATATTTGGCCTTCTAGCAGTGTGTGGGACTTGTTCTATTAGTCCAACTATACTGACCTCAATCAGGTTGCAAATTGAATATAATATTTTTCTGCAACAAGCTCTGAAAAAATATTTGGCCTTCTAGCAGTGTGTGGGACTTGTTCTATTAGTCCATCTATACTGACCACCATCAGGTTGCAAATTGAATATAATTTTTTTCTGCATCTAGCTCTGAAAAAATATTTGGCCTTCTAGCAGTGTGTGGGACTTGTTCTATTAGTCCATCTATACTGACCTCCATCAGGTTGCAAATTGAATATACTTATTTTCTGCATCTACCTCTGAAAAAATATTTGGGCTTCTAGCAGTGTGTGGGACTTGTTCTATTAGTCCATCTATACTGACCTCCATCACGTTGCAAATTGAATATAATTTTTTTCTGCATCTAGCTCTGAAAAAATATTTGGCCTTCTAGCAGTGTGTGGGACTTGTTCTATTAGTCCATCTATACTGACCTCCATCAGGTTGCAAATTGAATATACTTATTTTCTGCATCTACCTCTGAAAAAATATTTGGGCTTCTAGCAGTGTGTGGGACTTGTTCTATTAGTCCATCTATACTGACCTCCATCACGTTGCAAATTGAATATAATTATTTTCTGCATCTACCTCTGAAAAAATATTTGGGCTTCTAGCTGTGTGTAGGACTTGTTCTATTAGTCCATCTATACTGACCTCCATCAGGTTGCAAATTGAATATAATCTTTTTCTGCATCTAGCTCTTGAAAAATATTTGGCCTTCCAGCAGTGTGTGGGACTTGTTCAATTAGTCCATCTATACTGACCTCCATTAGGTTGCAAATTGAATATAATTTTTTTCTGCATCTACCTCTGAAAAAAATTTGGGCTTCCAGCTGTGTGTGGGACTTGTTCTATTAGTCCATCTATACTGACATCCATCAGGTTGCAAATTGAATATAATTTTTTTCTGCATCTAGCTCTGAAAAAATATTTGGCCATCTAGCAGTGTGTGGGACTTGTTCTATTAGTCCATCTATACTGACCTCCATCAGGTTGCAAATTGAATATAATTTTTTTCTGCATCTAGCTCTGAAAAAATATTTGGCCTTCTAGCAGTGTGTGGGACTTGTTCTATTAGTCCATCTATACTGACCTCCATCAGGTTGCAAATTGAATATAATTTTTTTCTGCATCTACCTCTGAAAAAATATTTGGGCTTCTAGCTGTGTGTGGGACTTGTTCTATTAGTCCATCTATACTGACCTCCATCAGGTTGCAAACTGAATATAATTTTTTTCTGCATCTACCTCTGAAAAAATATTTGGGCTTCTAGCTGTGTGTGGGACTTGTTCTATTAGTCCATCTATACTGACCTCCATCAGGTTGCAAACTGAATATAATTTTTTTCTGCATCTAACCCAGACAATAGCTTTGGCCTAATACCACAGTTTGGCCACTCAGCTCTGCTCGGTTCCCATCCATTGTTTTTTTGTGCAAACAACTCCAGAGTTGTGATTTAGTTAACCACGAAAATGAGTGGAAAAAGGCCTGCTGCTGGTGGATATGGGAATAGGCGTGTTGGGAAGGGGAAAAAAGGTTGTGTCCGTGGAGTAGGTGTTAAAGCAACAGTAACATCTGCAGAAGATAGACCATCTTCCAGCAAAACTAAAATGTCTACTTCTTTTAGCGGACAATGTGATAAGATCCCTTTCATACGGCCACGCCAATCGCTACAAATTCCAGATGAGGCACAAAAACAGCAGGTGCTTCAACGGATATCAAGTGCTCCTTTAAGTGGGCTCTCCTCCACATCAACTTCAACATCACAAATACTCCAGTCCTCAGAGGTGTCACCCCAATCGCACTTGCTTCCTCACAGCTCCCAAATCTCCAGCTGCCCGTCTGAGTATGAGGTAGAACAGATGGTTGAGTCTGCAGAGCTGTTTATTCATACTATAGCCAGGGATTCAGAGGTCGGCTCCAGCGCTTCTGTGAATCCAGACGAGGAAATGATCTGCACTGATGCCCAGAATCTTTATGAGTTGGATCCAGGACCAGATGCAGAAGGTTCTGACCATAATGTAGACCCTCATTCCCAAACTGTAACTCCTGTTGGTGGAGACAATGAGCAAGACGATGATGAGACTCAAATACCTGATTGGAGCGACAACTTGAGTTTTTTGTCAGGGCAGGAACAGGTTGGCTCTGAGGACGATGGGTGTGATAACACACAGGGTGATGATGATGAGGTTGGAGATCCCACTTACTGTCAACCCACAGTCAGCCAAGAGATGAGGTCAGCAGAGGAGGTGGAGGAGGATGCTAGTGACGACGAGGTCAGGTTGCGCCTTCCTGGACAGAGACGTAGTACTGGAAGCACTGCATCCTCAAACACAAATCTGCCTCTGACCACAAGTCGTGGTGGCTCTTCAGGTCGCATGGGTGCTAAGCCTTGCATAGCCTGGGCATTTTTTCAGATCAATAAATATGACCCAACTCGTGTTATCTGTAACATTTGTCAACAAAAGCTAAGTAGAGGCCAAAAAATACATAGTTTGAGTACTTCATGCATGAACCGGCACATGGACATGAAGCATAAGTTGCAGTGGGAAGCTCAGTGTGCTACAATGCGGCCTAGCCGGCCGGGCCAACCACCGTCTGCCCCATCTTGTGCATCTGCGGCCTCTTCATGCTCTGTGACTGGGGGGACAGCAGTCACGCCTGTTTTGGGACGCAGACCTGCCACCTTTTTACCCGCAACAGCCAGCGTGATTGGCAGGTCATCATTTTCTTTGGAGGTGGTAACACCAGCTGGTGTTGAGCGCTGTCCGACATCGATAGCACCACCTTTGGATTAAGGCAACCTAACATGTCCGCCTGCATCTTCCTCACAGACCGGCAGTTTGCCGGGGACACCCTTATCAACCCCGTCTAAGCACAACAGCCAGCCCTCAGTCCCTCCAATGTGGACAAGTAAAAGACCATTTCCTCCTAGCCATGAGAAAGCTAAGAGGTTGAATTTCACCATCTGCAAGCTATTGGCTACAGAAATGCTGCCTTTCCGCCTGGTGGACACAGAGGATTTTCGAGACCTTATGTCCGTCGCAGTGCCCCAGAACCAGATGCCCAGTCGGCAGTACTTCTCAAAGAAAGGTGTGCCTGCGCTCCACCAGCATGTCGCACACAACATCACCGCTTCTTTGAGAAACTCTGTGTGTGACAGGTTAGCTCTGGAGAACCAATTTCATGAATGGTTGTCTCCACTGGACCTGAAACCAGGGAAGGCCATGTGCGACAATGCTGCAAACCTGGGTGCGGCCCTTCGCCGGGGCAATGTCACACACGTGCCTTGTATGGGTCACGTGTTGAACCTGGTTGTCCAGCAATTTTTAGCCCACTATCCCGGACTAGATGGCCTTCTGCAGAGGGCACGGTCACTGTGTGCTCACTTCCGCCGTTCGCATCTCGCAGCTCAGCGACTTATATCTCTACAGAAGTCGTTGGGCCTGCCACTTCACCGGCTAAAATGCGATGTGCCTACCCGGTGGAATTCAACTCTGCACATGTTGCAGCGACTGTGGCAGCACCGACAAGCCCTGGTGCAATACGTTCTGACGTATAGCCTGGGCCAACGGGATCCAGAGGTGGGGCAAATCACGCTGGAGGAGTGGTCTCAGATCAGGGACCTATGCACCCTTCTGCACAGTTTTGAAATGGCGACGAAGATGTTTAGTGGTGACAATGCCATTATCAGCATGACTATTCCGGTGATTTACATGCTGGAGCACATGTTAAACAGAATTCGGAGTCAGGTGGTGGCACAAGAGGAGGTGGAGGAAGTAGAGGAGGAGGAGTTGTATGCGGAAGGGCTAACATCTGCAAGGTCCAGACGGTCAGCAGCACCAAGGCGGCAGGCATGTGAGGGTGGGGGAGATGGTTTTACCTGGGCGCATGGTAGCAGCCAAACTAGTGAGGAAGGTGCAGGAGCAGAGGAAGAAGTGGAGGACGAACTGATGGAAAACTCATCAGATGAGGGAGATCTTGATCACATTTCTGTTGTGCGAGGTTGGGGGGAGAGGACAGAGGAAGGAAGCATGATTGTTACCTCGCCACCAACACAACAGGGACTTGGTGCTCCTGGATGCGCAAGACACATGAGTGCCTTCTTGCTGCACTACCTGCAACATGACCCTCGAATTGGGAGAATTAGAAATAATCCTGACTAATGGGTTGCCACACTGTTAGATCCCCAGTACAAAAGTAAATTTGCAGAAATAATTCCTGCCATAGAAAGGGATGCACGCATGCAGGAGTATCAGCAGAGACTGTTGCAGAATCTTACATGTGCTTTTCCACAAAACACCAGTGGTGCACGTAGTGAATCTCACAGTTCCAACTTGCCAACCGTGGGACCGTCGAGTGTTCAGCACTCAAACCGTAACAGAAACACAGTATCTGCTGGTAACATCAATTTTGCGGAATCATTTCACCACTTTTTTAGCTCATCCTTTGCAAGGCCGCAGGAGACAAGAAGTCTGACACATAGTCAACGCCTAGAGACGATGGTACAGAAGTATCTCCAAGTAAACATTGAAGCCATGACTGTGTCACTGAACCTTTGCTCTTTTTGGGCTTCCAATCTGGATAAATGGCCGGAGCTCGCAACTTACGCCTTGGAGATCTTGTCATGCCCCGCAGCCAGCGTTCTGTCTGAACGTGTGTTCAGCGCTGCTGGTGGTGTGCTGACAGATAAGCGCACGCGGCTCTCCACTGATAATGTAGACAGACTCACGTTCATAAAGATGAACAAATCATGGATCCGAAACGACTTTTCTACCCCTGTGTCATCCTGGGGAGAGTAAAAGCTTGATGATTGGTTAAAATCACCTCACCAACCTTTTTAAGCTTTCAAATTACTAATCATGTTTATCTGTATCTTGGCTGGAAAATAATTTGGGCTTTGTAGCAGTGTGCAGTACTGATTCTATTAGGCCATCTATACTAAGCTCCAACAGATTTAAAATTAATAATAATTTTTAGCTACATCTAGCCCGGAAAATAATTTTGGGGCTCCGAGATGCGCAAGACACATAAGTGCCTTCTTGCTGCACTACCTGCAACATGACCCTCAGATTGTCAGAATTCAAAGTAATCCTGACTACTGGGTTGCCACACTCTTAGATCCCGCACACTCTTCGATCAACCTTTTCATTTTAATAAAGACCAAAAAATGGTCATTTTTGAAATTATAAGCATTAGCAGGTTATTAGAAACTGAAATCAAACAGTTTTCAACTCAAAACTTTATTCTAGGCGATGTTACATTTTCACATAGGACCCCTTGTTCGAAAGGAGCTTCTGAACTCTCTCGTCCATTGAATTTGTCAGGTTTTGGATGGTTTCTGCTTCAATTGTTTTGCATGAGGACAGAATACCCTCCCAGAGCTGTTGCTTAGATGTGAACTGCCTCCCGCCATCATAGACACTCCTTTTGATGATGCTCCAGAGGTTCTCAAGGGGGTAGAGGTCAGGGGAGCATCGGGGTCACACCATAAGTTTGTCCCCTTTTATGCCCATATCAGCCAGAGATGCAGATGTGTTATGTGCAGCATGAGATGGTGCATTATCATGTATGAAAATGATCTTGCTGCGGAATACACGGTTCTTCTTCTTGAACCATGACAGGAAGTGCTGTTTGAGAAACTCCACATACATTATGGAGTTCATCTTTACCCCTTCAGGGATCCTAAAGGGGCTGACAATCTCTCTCCCCATAATTCCAGCCCAAAACATTACTCCTCCTACTCCTTGTTGGCGCTGTAGCCGTGTTTGCGTGGGGTGTCCATCAACCAGCCATCCTCCACTCCATCCATCTGGACCATCGAGCGTTGCACGGCACTCATCCGTGAACAAAACAGTTTTGAAATCAGTCTTCATGTAATGTTTGGCCCACTGGAGCCGTTTCTGCTTGTGTGCAGTGGATAGAGGAGGTCGACAGGATGGCGTACGCACAGCTGCAAACCTCTGAAGGACCCTGCATCTTGTTGTTCGGGGGACGTTGGAGGCACCAACAGCTTCAAAAACTTGTCTGCTGCTATGACAAGGCTTTTTGCCGCTGCTCTTTTAACCTGACGTAATTGCCTGTAGGAAAGATTCCTCAATTTGCTCTTATCAGCACGCACACGTGTGTACTGTGAATCAGCTACATACTTCTTGATTGCCAAGACACTTCATCCTGATCATCGCACAATGTTGATTGTATTCATGCCTTGACCTAAACACTCCACAATTTGTTGCTTCTCAGCAGCCAACACATCCATTTTCTTTCCCATTTTGGCAGAAAATGTAGGCTGCTTAATAATGTGGGACAGCCTTCTTAAGTATTCTTGCCGTTCATTGGACACACCTGCCAAGCTAATTAGCACAGGTGTCTGCAATTGCTTACAGTGATATAAAGAGCCCTGACACACATCACCATCAATGAGTTTAACTGACAAACAAACAAATTCTTCCCTTATCACTCCTAAACACTTTTTGCATAATAATTTGGAACACAGTGTACATGTGCTTTTCCACAAAACACTAGTGGTTCACGTAGTGAATCTTACAGTTCTAACTTGCCAACCGTGGTCTGTATGGAGTTGTTCAATAAAGGGTTCAAAATTAAGATAACATAGACGGGAGAGGTCTCTATGAATAGGAATTCCTAAGAATTTGATACCCTGTGAGGGTAAGGCAAAGGGAAAGTTGGACTGGATGGAATCCTGTATGGATTTGGGGAGGGAGACATCGAGGGCCTCAGACTTCGCTGTATTGATTTTAAAATTTGACCATGTAACAAAGTGATCTATTTCAGCCATAACAGCAGGGATGGATATATGTGATTGAGTGATATATACTAGGACATCATCAGCAAGTAGAGAGCACTTGTACTCGGTGCCTCCCACCTCAATCCACCTAACATTGGGGTTATGGCGAATTGATGAGAGCAGGTGCTCCATCACTAGGATGTATAAGAGAGGGGACAGAGGACATCCCTGCCTTGTCCCATTGGTGATTATGAAAGGTGATGAAAATGTTCTGACACGCCCCCTGGGCCTTGGGACATCCGGAGCCGGACCCTTTTTGGTGGATGCTGGTGGCTGTAGTCTTCGTGGCGGCGACCCGGTTCCGTGGCTCAGGGCGGTCAAACCAGTGGAGGAACTATTTATGTTGTTTTGATGTTTAAATATCCGACTACGCCACCCATGGATTGCAGTCAGAGTGAACTGCCGCTGCAGGGCAGACCGCTGAGGCTGGTGTTGTGGGTTCAGCAGAGCCTCAGGGCAGTGTATGCGGAGGACAGGGGTGATGGTGCAGGGCAGCAGCAGTAACGACACGGAGTCAGTTATGCAGTCCAGGGCCTTTACTCACAGTTCTTATTATCCAGACCACTTCTGCAGGTAACGGCTGCCCACGTCGTACTGTGCTCACCAGGTGAGGGGCTCAGACAACTTCCAGATAACTTTGGAGCGCTTCACAGGACCCCCTTTGAGTGTCCTTTGTCTGGCCTTTCTTACCAACCCTTCTGTCCGGCTGCCTTGGGCCTCCTCTTGGTAAACTTGGCGCCAGTGTCCCTGACCCTATGTGCTGCCCTCCTAGTGGGTGTAGCGAGGGGCTGCGCCACATAAAATGTCACAGCCTCCGGTTTCTAGTTGAGGGTCGTTTCCCGCCTCCACTAGTTTCGGTGACCGGTCTCCCCCTTTGGCCTGACCCCTCCACGCAGGAGGATTCGGGCGTGCGGTGGCGACTCGCCCGTCCACACCCCTGGGATCCCTTCGTTCCTCGTTCCTGGAGCCTTCTTCGCTCCTCTTCCTTCCTTCTCCCTCTTCCAGGCCTGGGCCTTTGTTACTAGGCCCGCCTCTGGAGCAGAGCTCATGCAGAGCCCCTGCTCCCTGTCACTTCTGCTCAGACTTCTCTGCACTGAACTAAGATGGTGCCCACCTTTTATACTCCCTTCTCAATGCACCCAGGAACTGCTTCCTCCCTGCTCCTGCACTACAGGGTTCCCCTTCCTCAGTGTTCCCTCCCCCCACTCCAGCCAGGGACAGGGATTGTCGTGCCCATCTCAGGGGCATATTGGTCGCCCTTCCCCACGGCAATGTGTTGTAATGCATGCAGGTGTCGGGGTCCTGATCCACACTCCATCTTTACCTGAGAGTGAGATATCACACCTCTGGGTGAGGTGCAATACCTCTGCAGCAACCGAGCCCTCAGGGTGCTACAGTTCCATTTATCTTCAGCCTAGGTGACGCATTGCGATACAGGGCCGTGATTTTGGCTATAAAAGGGTCCCCTAGACCCCTACCCCAAGATTTTTAAGAGAATAATATATGGCGTGCCAGGAGACTCTATGGAATGCTTTCTCAGCATCCAACGAGAGTATCTAATTACAAATTTTTAACTGCATCTAGCCCAGGAAATACTTTGTGCCTAGTAGCAGTGTCTGCTAGTCAGCGGATTATCCCGACTGTTAAGCAAGCTACACCACCTGTAGTTTGGACACTTAATTTTTTCAAAGGAAATGGTTCAGGACCACGGGATTCTCAGTGAAGAGCATCAGGAGGCACCCCAAGGCATAGGGGCTGGGACTGGCGGTAGGACGCCTTGCGGTGGACAGCCGAGCTCGATCCTTATAAAAGCTTTTTAACTGCAGCAGCTTTAGTGGACGCTACTGGAGCTGGAATTACGCGGCTGATGGCATGAGACTTGCCCTTCAATAGATCCTTGTAAATGGATTTAAAGTGTATTCATTCAAATTAGAGAGACAATTTAAATTAAAAAGCTTAGAGCTGCCTCGACCACAGGGGGGCTCGCTCGACCCACCAGCGGACAGGCACCAGTATTGGGAGAGGGGGGCTGGCCGTCAGGGTCCACCGCGGCTCTGGCACAAACCCGGCGACACGGAGGTGGCACGGGCAGGTATGGACTGGCCGTGTCGGCTTCTCACTTTTTGGATTTTAGAAGGGCATGACATGCCTATATCTGTGTCTCCCCCTCCTTTTACTCCTCCACCTCTTTTCTTTTCGCATGACTATATGTACTTGTCACTTTTCCATGTGTTAGTTATGTCTTCTGAGCAGTTTGTTAGCTTTTGGACACCTTTGAAGGTGTTTTCTTTGTGTTTCTATGTGTTTTTGTTTGCCTGCCATTGGTTTTAACGGTGTTCGAAGGTGTTCGATGAACAGTTCGACGAACAGTTCGGCGAACACAAGGGTGTTCGACGAACCGAACCAAACTCGAACACTACGGGGGTGGCTCAACACTAGTTGTGAACAGCTCTGAAAGAGAAGGCAGATCTGTCTCACACCGCTGAACCTACAGCCAGGCATGGTCGTGTGTGACAATGGCCGGAACCTGGTGGTGTTATGATCTGCAACATAAACTAAGGAAATAAAGGGGAAGGCTGTCCCTACAGTAAGACTAAGCTGAATCCCTACGATGTAGCGGGCAGCCTGTTCCTTTTGAACAGACCCGCCTTTATCCTCGGCTAGCCTGAACGGAGACCTATAGAATAAAGGGAGGGGTCCCTAAAAGAACTAAGGACTGGGACAAAAATTGGACACCTCCAAACAGAAATTGTTGTAGAGCAAAAGACAAACAGACAAAAAGTACTAGAGGTCCCAGAGGACCAAGCGAACTAGACAGAGATAGGCACCGAAGCACCTGGCTAGAAAGACAGACAAAAACACTGAAGTCCAGCAAAGCCAGAAGGGCGGAGCTGGAATTTATAGGCAGCTGGTCACATGACCGCAAAACACAAGATAGCAAAAACTAACAGGAAGGTTCTAACAGTACCCTCTCTTCTATGAGGATCCTCCGGATTCTCCAGGCCCAGGCCTATCAGGAAACCTCCTGTGGAAAGCTTTAACAAGCCTAGGAGCAGAGACATCATCCGTCCTTACCCAGGAGTTGTCTTTGGGAGCAAAACCCTTCCAGGAGACAAGATACTGTAATTTCCCTCTATGTCATCTTGAATTCAAAATACGAGAAATTTCATATTCACCGTCTTCCACCACAGGAGGAACTGTGACAGTGGCCTCCCTATTAGAAACGTCAGCCTTTTTCAACAAGGAAACATGAAACACAGGATTAATCTTCCAGGAAGTAGGGACATCCAACCTGACAGCAGATGGGTTAACAACCTGAAGCACTTTAAATGGACCCACAAACTTAGGACCCAGTTTTTAGAGGTAATCCTCAACCGCAGGTTCTTCGAGGACAACCAAACCATGTCACCCACAGTAAACAAAACCTCTTTACGTTTCCTGTCAAAATACTTCTTGGACTTCTTGTTAGCCTCTTGCAGGTTACAATGTACATTAGTCCAAACTCTCTCCAAATCACCGGAAAAATTCTCCTCCTCCGGCACCGCCGACCCCAATTTGGAGAACGAACCAAAAGACGGATGTCTCCCAGTACAACAAAAAAAAGGAGGACACCCAGCAGAGGAGGATGTATGATTGTTAAGAGCAAATTCTGCGAGAGGCAGAAACTCAGACCACACCTCTTGATTGTCTGCCACAAAGCAACGCAAAAACTGTTCAACATCCTGGTTCTTTCTTTCAGTCTGTCCATTAGACTCAGGATGATAACCAGACGAAAATGACATATGGACTCCCAACCTGTCAAAAAAAGCACGCCAAAAGCGAGCCACAAATTGAGGTCCTCTATCAGAAACAATATCCGTGGGGACACCATGGAGCTTGACAACCTCCTTAACAAACGCCTTAGCGAGTGTCTTGGCGCAGGTCAACTTAATGAATGGAACCAAATGACACATCTTACTAAAACGGTCCACGACCACCCAGATGACAGTAAAACCCTCAGACACAGGAAGATAAGTAATAAAATCCATAGTGAGATGCGTCCAAGGCGCACTAGGAACCTCCAGAGGGCAAAGCAACCCCGCAGCAGGAGTATGTGAAGCCTTTGACCTAGCACACACAGTACACTGACGCACCCACTTGATGACTTCCTTCTGCCATCCAGGCCACCAAAAACTGCGACTGATAAGTCTCTTAGTCTCCGATACTCCTGGATGACCTGCCAACCGAGACTCATGACACTCCACAAACAAATCTCTCCTAAAGGCTCTAGGCACGAACAATCTCCCGTGGGGAGTGTTAGATGGAGCATCATCTTGAGCATTCAGAATCCCATTCTCCAAATCAGAGTCCAATGCCGCCACCATAACTCCTTTCAGCAAAATGCTCTCCTCCTCCTCGGCACCGACCGTAGGAGAGAAGCTGCGAGATAAAGCATCGGCTTTAACATTCTTAGTACCAGGGAAATAGGTAACAGAAAAATGAAACCGAGAAAAAAAAAGTGCCCACCTAGCTTGACGGGCATTCAAGCGCTTGGCAGCATCCAGATAGATCAAATACTTATGATCTGTGAAAACCTGAATAGGAAATCTAGCGCCTTCCAAAAAATGACCCCAGTGTTCAAACACAAGTTTAATAGCCAGCAACTCCCGATTTCCAACATCATAATTCAGTTCGGTTTCCGAAATTTTTTTCGAAAAGAAGGCATACCTGGCGGCGCCCTTGCATGGTGGTCCATCTCCCACTGTGCAAGAGCGCGCACTTGATCTCCAGTCCAGAATGTCTCTCTGGCTTCCCTCCATGCTGTCTGTTTGTGTCTGTTTCTGCTGCTTAAGGGCGGCGCCCGATCACTTCTTGCTTTTTGCACCTGCTATGGGTCACACCCCTTGTGCGTCCTCAGCCTATTGCTGTCTGTCACCTGGTATATAACCCAGCTGCTCCAATCAATCCCTGCCTGAGCATTGTGTTTCATTCAGTGTGTGCTTGCACTCTGAAGGTGCCAGGTCCCGTTCTGTGTTTCTCTTGTCTGCCTATCCTGGAGGCTGTATTTCCAGGCCTGTCTGAACACGCTCCTAGCCTGTTCCTCCCGCCTTCTAGGGGCCGATTACCTAGACCCGCTCCTGCATCTTGACTGTCCTTTCTGAACACGCTCCTAGCCTGTTCCTCCCGCCTTCTAGGGGCCAATTACCTAGACCCGCTCCTGTATCTTGTCTGTCCTGTCTGAACACGCTCCTAGCCTGTTCCCCCCGCCTTCTAGGGGCCGATTACCTAGACCCGCTCCTGTATCTTGTCTGTCCTGTCTGAACACGCTCCTAGGCTGTTCCTCCCGCCTTCTAGGGGCCGATTACCTAGACCCACTCCTGTATCTTGTCTGTCCTGTCTGAACACGCTCCTTGCCTGTTCGTCCCGCCTCTCTGGGGGCCGTATTCCCAGACCCGCTCCTGTATCCCGCTGCAGTGTCGGTCTCTTCCGTACACTCAGTTCCAGTCTGAACTCTCTCCTATCCTTTACCTGTTTTGCCTCTATGTCCGTTCCTTTCCTTTTTCTGCAGAGTCTGAACTCGTACCTAACTCCTGCTTGTTGTCTCTGTACTCCCATTTGTGAGTTTGTGGTCCACTCGCTACTTCACTGCAAGTACCCTGTGGGTATCTGGCTCTGCCTTTCCCTTCCTGTCTGTTCCGTGTGAACAGAGCCCTGTCTCGTCCTGCTCTGCTCTTGCTCACCGCTCCTGGCGGTCTCGTCCTGCTCTGCTCTTGCTCACCGCTCCAGGCGGTCTCGTCCTGCTCTGCTCTTGCTCACCGCTCCAGGCGGTCTCGTCCTGCTCTGCTCTTGCTCACCGCTCCAGGCGGTCTCGTCCTGCTCTGCTCTTGCTCACCGCTCCAGGCGGTCTCGTCCTGCTCTGCTCTTGCTCACCGCTCCAGGCGGTCTCGTCCTGCTCTGCCCTTGCTCACCGCTCCAGGCGGCTTCGTCCTGCTCAGCTCTTGCTCACCGCTCCGGGCGGTCTCGTCCTGCCCTGCTCTCGCTCACCTCTCTGGGCGGCCTCACTCTGCTGTGTTTGTCCGCCACATCTGTGGTTCTGTTCCTGAGTCCCAGTGTGTACTGGGTCCTATCCCGCCTGTGCTCCTACCTGCTAGTGCCTTCCTGTCTGCACTCTAGCCGTGCTTGCCTGTACCCCCCTGCCTGCATACCCACCTGCCTGCATACCAGTCGTGCCTGCCTATTCCCACCAGTCTGTGTGCCAGCCTAACCAGTCTGTTCCTGTATTCCCCTGTGTGGGTCAACAGCCGTGTCCGGGGTCTGTCCTGGAGTAGCACCTGGTCCCTCTGCTCGGTTCCTCCTTGGTGCACTGGCGTCGTATGCCGTCGTGTGACCCTGGTCGGATCGGGTGAATACCTAGTTACGCCCCTCCAGGCATTCACTCTCCGGCACGGTCCAGTGGAATCACACGCACACGCCGCTCAGCCCGGGCGTGTGCATTACACTGCATAAGGATAGGGGCAGAACTGAACCTCTCTTTGAGATACTCAAACGCTTCAATGGCCTCAGTAGTCCACTGGGCCGTATTCACACCTTTCCTGGTGAGATCGGTTAGAGGTTTAACAATTACAGAAAAATTCTTAATGAATTTCCTGTAATAATTGGCAAAACCCAAAAATCTCTGTATAGATTTCAAACCAACAGGCCTAGGCCATTCCTGCACAGCCTGAACCTTCACAGGGTCCATCTCAAAGCCCTCGCTGGAGACAATGTAGCCCAAAAAACTAATTTTCTGCACAACGAACTCACATTTCTCCAGCTTAGCAAAGAGTGAATTATCACTCAATAACTGCAAAACTTCACGCACACTCTCCCAATGGGACTCTAGATCTGGTGAATAAATCAAAATGTCATCCAAATACACAACCACATTCTTACCAATCAAAGGTCTCAGGATGTCATTAATAAGGTTCTGAAAAAATGCAGGTGCATTGGTAAGACTGAAAGGCATCACCAGATTCTCAAAATGACCTACCGGAGTGTTAAAAGCAGTTTTCCATTCATCACCCTCCTTCACACATAACAAATTGTATGCCCCTCGGAGATCAATTTTTGAGAACCACTTGGCTCCCACTAACTGGTTAAACAAGTTAGGAATTAATGGCAATGGGTAGGAAATGTGTACAGTAATCTAATTAATTTCACGAAAATCCAGACATGGACGTAAACCGCCGTCCTTTTTTTTAACAAAGAAGAATCCGACTGCCACTGGCGACTTAGAAGGTCTAATGTGACCAGCAGCTAGGCTAGTCTCTATGTACTCCTCCAAGGCCTTTCTATCAGGGATAGTCAGATTAAACAAGCGACTTTTGGGAAGAGTAGCACCCGGAACAAACTCAATGGCGCAATCATAATCCCTATGAGGAGGTAAAACTTGCGACTCCTCCTCTGAAAAAACCCTCCAAAAATCTTGAATCGGTACTGGTGATTCCCCTTTTTCCACAGCCGCAATGCGACCATTACAACATTTATCATAGCACTTCGGACTCCAAGACTTAATCACATTAGTAGACCAGTCCAATAAAGGATTGTGCAGTTTTAACCAAGGCAATCCTAGAACAACTGGAGAGGGCAAATTATCCAAAACAACCAAGTCCAAAATTTCTTGGTGAACACCATTGATAGTGAGAGGAAATGCAGCAGTCTTGTGAGTTATACAATTCAAAGGAGTGTTATCAATTGCCACCACAGAAATAGGAGATGACAAAGTTTTGGATTTCAATTTAAGTTTTTCCAAAAACCCTTTATCAATCACATTAAGTGTTGAACCACAATCCACAAATACCTGAAATTCAATCAAATCTCGCTGCAGAGCAGTACTCCCAGAAAGGAACACTCCTGCAGAGCCTAAACAAGCTATACGGGCGTAACTGACCTTTTTTTTCTTTACTTAAATGACGCTCACAATACTTAATCAAATGATCAGCTTTACCACAATAAAGACACAAACCTTCAGCGAATCTCCAATCTCTTTCTTGAGAGCGGAGTGACATCGCCCCAACCTCCATTGGTTCTCCGCTGTCAGAGCAGATTTTCTGGAAACTAGGACCTGAAGTTACAGGAGTTTTTACATCATTGACCCTGGACCTTATTCTCCTGTCCACACGAACAGCTAACTGCATAGCTTCCTGCAGAGTCTCAGGTGCAGGGAATGCAATTAGCAAATCTTTAACCCTTTCACTCAGACAAGCAAGAAATAAACATTTCAACGCCGAATCATTCCATTTAACTTCTGAGGCTTATCTCCTGAAGTGTGTGCAATAAATTTCAACATCATCTGACCCTTGATTCAAACGTCTAAGTTCTGATTCAGCAGATGAGATTCAATCAGGATCGTCATATAATAGGCCCATAGCAGAAAAAAATTCTTCAACAGAACTTAAACACGGATCATTAGGTTGGAGAGAAAAAGCCCACCCCTGTGGTTCATTGCGCAAAAGTGACATAATAAAACCAATGCGCTGTGATTCATTCCCAGAGGACCTTGGTCTTAAACGAAAATATAACAAACAAGCATTTTTAAAGGAAAAAAAATCTTGCTGTTTACCATAAAAAACATCAGGCAGTCCTACCTTTGGTTCGACAAAATGCGCTCCAGGACAGCTACTCACGTGTTGCTGAAGCTCGGCCACCTCCAGAGAAAATCCCTGCAGGCGTTGAGCCAAATCGTGGATGGAAACCATACTGATCTCCGAATTTCATTCCTTTTAGTTTTTATTTTTTTTTTTGGGCTGGACTTACTGTTATGATCTACAACATAAACTAAGGAAAGAAAGGGGAAGGCTGTCCCTACAGTAAGACTAAGCTGAATCCCTACAATGTAGCGGGCAGCCTGTTCCTTCTGAACAGACCCGCCTTCGTCCTCGGCTAGTCTGAACGGAGACCTATATAATAAAGGGAGGGGTCCCTAAAAGAACTAAGGACTGGGACAAAAATGGGACACCTCCTAACAGAAGTTGTTGCAGAGCAAAAGACAAACAGACAAAAAGTACTAGAGGTCCCAGAGGACAAAGCGAACTAGACAGAGATAGGCACCGAAGCACCTGGCTAGAGAGACAGGCAAAAAACACTGAAGTCCAGCAAAGCCAGAAGGGCGGAGCTGGAATATATAGGCAGCTGGTCATGTGACCGCAAAACACAAGATAGCAAAAACTAACGGGAGGGTTCTAACAGGTGATGGCTCTGAGGCGATGCGAGCTCACACATGTACCATGTCGGGCCCATGTGCTGAACCTCGTGGTTCAGCGGTTCCTCAAAAGCTACCTGGAGCTGCCAGATCTGCTTGTCAAAGTACACCACCTGTGTGCCCATTTTAGAAAGTCAGCTACAGCTTCCACCGCCCTTGCCGTGCTTCAGTGGCATTTGCAGCTTCCAGCTCACCGACAAGTGTGTGATGTCCCCAAGCATTGGAACTCTACACTGCAGATGGTGGGAAGGATTTGTGAGCAGAAGAGGGCAGTTGTTGAGTACCAGCATCAACAAGGCCGTCGGTATTCAGTACAGACTCCACACATAAGACCTCAGGAGTGGACATGGATGTCAGACATCTGTATCCTCCTCCAAAACTTTGAGGACTCCACCAAGATGGTGAGCGGCGATGATGCCATAATTAGCATCACCATCCCGCTTCTCTGTCTTCTGAAATGCTCTCTGCTCACAATCAAAGAGGATGCATTGCAGGCGGAGCACAATGAGATGGAGCAAGGAACCATACAGGGTGATTACACACAGCCCAGCCTCATCTCATCCCAACGTGGATTGGGTGACAATGAGGAAGAGGAGGAGGAGGAAGAATAGGAGGTATTTTCATGCGCTATAGACGGTACTACCTGCACAACTGTCATACCGTCTGTTTAGTGTGGATGGCCTGAAGACAGGGAGGAGGATCAGAGCATGGTCAGTTGTCCTTTTGATGAGGACATGGAAGTCTTGCCTGTTACCAGTCTGTCACGAATGGCTGAGTTTATGTTACGCTGCCTTTCCCATGACCCTCGCGTTTTCAAAATTTTGGATGACAGTCATTACTGGTTGGTGACACTTCTAGACCCACGCTACAAGGAGGACTTTATATCTCTTATTCCTGAGGCGGACAGGTCTACAAAAATGGGGCAGTACCAGAAAGCCCTTGTTGCGGAACTATTAAAAAAATTCCCATCTGAAAACGCTCACGGCAGAGCTCACAGTTCATTGGACAACCAAGGAGTACAGCCGAGAGAGACACAACTCCAATCCAGCAGAGGCAGGGAAACACTGTCAAAGTTCTGGGAGAGTTTTCTCAGCCCCTCCTATCGCACAGGCCCTGAGGCACGGGGTACTCTCACAAGGAGTGGAAAGTTTGGAAAGATGCTGAGGGAGTACCTTGCTGACAGTACCAACGTTCTCTGTGATTCCTATGTGCCTTATAATTATTGGGTATCCAAGCTGGATACGTGGAATGAACTGGCTCTCTACGCCTTGGAGGTCCTTGCCTGCCCTGCCGCAAGCGTTTTATCAGAGCAGGTTTTTAGTGCCGCTGGTGGAATTACAACTGATAAGCGTATCCGCCTGTCAACTGAAAATGCTGACAGACTGATTCTTATAAAAATGAACAGGGGCTGGATTGGGCCAGACTTCTCAACATCACGGAATGATAGCAGCGTAACATAAACTCAAATCCACTGTCTTCTTTCGGGAGGTGTATTCCCATGCACCTTTTCACCCCCACACGTGTATACGCTTCCTGATTTTGGCTATTTGCTCTTGTTCTCCTCCTCCTCCTCCTCATTCTCCACCACGATATCACCAGGGTGACCATGTTCCGTGATGCAACACCCACATAGTTTTTTCAAAGGTGTTTATGATGCCTGTAAAAAAATATTTTTATACAATATGTTCATGTATACCCCCCAGGGGTAAATGTTTGTCAGCCCATACACTTAGTGCATGGGCATTACAAGTATAGGAGACCCGCTCCTTTCTAATGGGAACATTTTTTTATGAGGCCCTCCTCCACGTCTTTTCCAAGGTGCATTGGAGTGCCTCCCAATTTTTGGCAGCCCTTGCATTCACTGCATAGGTCAACACTATGGGAGACCCACTTCCTAATAATGGGAACATTTTTTCATGAGGCCCTCTATGTCTCTTCCAAGGGGCATTAGAGTGCCTCCCTATTTTTGGCAGCCTTTGCATTCACTGCATAGGCCAACACTATTGGAGACCCACTTCCTAATAATGTGAACATTTTTTCTTGAGGCCCTCTACGTCTCTTCCAAGGGGCATAGGAGTGCCTCCCAATTTTTGGCAGCCCTTGCATTCACTTCATAGGCAAACATTATGGGAGACCCACTTCCTAATAATGGGAACATTGCTTTCAGGAGGCCCTCTTACCTCCACGTCTCTTCCAAGGGGCATTGGAGTGCTTCCAATTTCTTGGCAACCCTTGCATTGACTGCATAGGCAAACACATTTGGAGACCCACTTCCTAATAATGGGAACATTGTTTTCAGGAGGCCCTCCTCTAAGTCTCTTCAAAGGGGTATTGGGGTGCGTTCAAATTTTCAAAGGGATATTGGGGTGCTACCAAATTTGGGCCAACCCTGCCACTCACTGCATATGCAATAACAGTATAGGAGACCCTTTCTTTAGGAATGGGAACAACAAAGCATAGCCGGCTGATGGCTCTCTAACAATAGTGAGGGCCGACTGCTGGCCCTTTAAGAATAGTAAAGGCCGCCTGAGGGCCCTATAAAAATAGGGTTTTTGACTTTCAGAGTCCCTCCTTCATATATAAAACAGGATGTGTCTGATCATTTCTTGCACAGCACATGGCCAGATAAGGTTGTAAAATGTTAAAATGACATTTCTCTGTGAATGCATTTGTCACGGTTGAAAGCAAAGCAAAAGTGCAAAAACGCATCAAAAACGCTACGTGTGTACATAGCCCAAGGTGTGGAGGAGTATTTTTGGTTTTGGTTATTTATTTTGCCTTATATGCAAGTCATTACCCTGGAAAGGATGTTCCTTAACATATTTCCCAGGAAAATCAATTTTGGTTTATTTTTTGTATGTTTTATTGTGAGTCCGTAAAAGTGGCGCAATATTCCTGACAATGTTGTTGACAGCAGTGACCTGGGAGTCAGAAATGCTTCCAGGGTCTTCCCCATGCTGTTCCCATGTCATTTGAGCACTGTTCCCATCGATTTGGGCAATTTTTAGGCCCTCTGCAAACCACCGGAGGGAGCCGCCTGAAAAATGCTTGAGTTTCCCATAGACTTACATTGGGCTCGTTGCTCGGGTCGAGCACTAGAGCATTCCAATTTTCTTGACCCGAGCATTGAGTACTCAAGCATTTTAGTGCTCGCCAATCACTACATACAGCATCTTGCTTTGTGTAAAAGGATGGAAACCGGTGGTATTCTACTCTTTTCGGTTAAGACTCTACACTACAGTATATTGTCAGACCTTTATGCTTTTGACAATATAAAAACATTCCAAAAATTATCCCTTTTGGGGGGTGAAATGCCTGCATGCTGGTGTCTATAGACAGATGGTGTACATGGAAAAGTAGTGCCTTTTTGACAAGTGGTAGTTCAAAAATGATCCCTGTTTGGGGAATAGCAACAAGTTTGTTGTTTGGAAAACGAAGAAACAATAACTTTTTAAAAAGCCTTCCAAAAATTATCCATCTTTGGGGTTTACTGTTTAGAAAATGAATAGACATTGAATTTTTTGGTTTTGAAAGTTTTATTATGGAAAGAATGTATTCATTCAGGAAAGAATGTATTCTACTACAACAATCAAAGGTCTTAAAAATCCTCACTCAGGGGGTCAAAGATAACGATGCAAAAAAAAAGAGAGAGGGGATGTATAGAGGAAACAAAGTAGGTATGGGAAGAATAAAATAATAATAGTAATGATAATAACAATAATAATAATATAAATAATATTAATAAAAACCATTGAGTGAAAATGCATGAGTAAGGAGATCAACTACATAATATCTATTTTGAAGATCACTGTGAGCCCTAGAATGGTATCTTTTAGAAATGTAAAAATATTTTAGAGTCATGGAAACAAATTGTGGGTTTCTTTAGTGCAACAGGTTGCTCTATATGATCTATGGGTTCCAGATACCATAAAAAAATATCTTTAGTTTCTTGTTTGCTTGCTTAAATGTGTTCATAGGTCATGATAATTCTAATTCTGTCCTTAATAGCCAGGAAGAAAAGATGAGGTGATTTCTGCTCAACTGGACTATGAATTTTCACTGCTATAACGCAGAACTGAATACGTTGATGGCTTGGTGCCTGGAGTTTTATCAACCAGAATGATTCTTGGAGCTAGCTGGAACTCTTTATTGAGCATTATTTATCATGTGGAGGATTTGATTTCCAGAGATTTTTTTTTCTGGTGGACAGGTCCATCATATTTGAGAGGTTTAACTGTTATGTTATCATGGTTCTGTGCTCCCACCTGGGAATAGAGCAGGTCTGGTGCTGCATGCACTACTCCCCGGTCACAGGCACCGCCATGGTCCTGACCCTGGAGGGGGAGCTACTGCGCGTATGTGGAGACTGTCCCAATCTTGTAGTGTGTCACGTTCTGGTGTTGTGGGATGTGTGGGGACGTGTTGATGCTGTGTCTTTCGCTGATTTTCCTGGTTGCCAGGCAATGCAGGACGTTGCTTTGCCCGGTATTAAGCAATAGTGGAATTGTGTTCATTCTGATGTGCAGGCTAGCAGGTAGTGGCTGTCTGGGAATAATTGGGAGTAATTCAACACCTGATCATTGGGTAGGCTATTAGGTAGCAAGTCACTCCTTGCTCAGTGACTTACTGTTTATTGCAGTTCCATGTGCTGTTGAGTGGTGCTAGCATTAGGTTTCGCTATCTTTTCAGGGTTTTCTTATTTCCTCTTCTTGGGGTTCTTGCAGAGGTACTCATTTGGTTTTTGACTTGCCACCGACCGCATCACCAGATGCCAGCTATCTAGTGATAGTGGGCCTGGGAAGGGCTCTGCCAAAGTCCCCCTTCTATTTATTTGGAGCTGGGTGAAGAGTATTCACGGCCCTCAAGGGCTTGCCTAGCTGGGCAGCTTGTGCCAAGCGTGTCTGTAGCTGCACCTTTGCTGGTTTGGTGCCAGTCTTGCTGGGTCCCTCTGCAAAGCCCATAACAGTCATCCAGTAAATATCTTCAACCGCCCCTCCCCTATCACCTAACATCACAGAGGAGTTGGAGTGTCAGTTACATAATCAGATAGAGCAGGCTGCACAAGCCGGTAGAATGTAATTATGGAAGATTCATGGTTCTGCTTTAACTGCAAAAGGGAGAAAATTCCCAAGCCTGTTGTAGGATCATTTAAGAGCCAGTTTGTGGAAGACCCAACAAGAGGTGATGCTCTGTGGGATCTGTTTATTTCTAACAATGCAGAGTTTGAGTGATAGGGACATAATACTACCACTTTACAAAGTATTAGTAAGACCTCATCTTGAACATGTAGTTGAGTTCTTGGCACTAGTTCATAGAAAGGATTCACTGGCGTTAGAAAAGGTGCAAAGAAAAGCCATATAACTAATGAGGGTATGGTGGATCATAGTTTTGAGGAAAGGTTAGATTAGTTACATTGATTTAGTCTTCAGAAGAGACATCTAAGGAAGAACTTGATTAACTTGTACAAGTACTGTATAAATAAATGGATCATTCTATATATATGGAAAAAAAGCTGTTTCTAAATTCCCTTCAAAATACAAGGGGGCACTCCCTCTGTCTGAAGAGAAGAAGGTTGAATCTCCACATAAGACAAGAAATCTTTACCATAAGAATGAATAATTTGTGGAATAGCGACCTCACGGCTGGTCATAGCAGGAATCGTTGATGGTTTCAAAAAAGGCTTTGATTCTTAGAAGAAAAATAAATATTGGTTGTGTATGTGCCTCTTCCCTGTATGCCTTCTCATCCTTTGGTTGAATTTGATGGACATTTGTCTTTTTTCAACCATATTAACTATGTAACTTTGGTAATATTGAAAGCAAATAAGGAACTTGTCACTCAAACTTGCAGTGAGTGAAACAATATTTTATTGGTAATCCATATAGTTGTTAATATTTTTAATATTTATAGCTCCTCAGTGATATGGTTGAATCGCTCCCGTGTGTATGATTTGCAACTGTTTGACAGTTTTATTACATGTGAGGAATGTGTAAGAAATAGACATTCTTCACATGTAATAAAGCTGTCAAACAGTTGCAAATCATGCACACGGGAGCGATTCAACCATATCACCGAGCAGCTATAAATACTCGGTGCTCGGCCCGAGCATACTCGGCGAAAGGGTTAATAGAACATACTCGCTCAACACTAGTGCCAAATTCCTTATTTGCTTATCTACGGGTTGAAACCCCACTTGGGCACCTCATATAACTATCAGGAGTGCCGTATACTTTCTTAGTACATTTGTGTAATATGGGAAATTTTTGCAAAAATCTAGCATGAACTGAATGATAAAGTTGGACCAAAGAGAGGCATATGACTATCTATTAACAGTCTAATCGACTGATAGTGTACCTACCAAAATAATGTAAGAAAAGTCACAAGTTGGTTAAGATTTAATATAAAAAGTATACTTATGGTATCAAATATAACTTCAGGTAGTAAAACAAATATGTAAATGTCAAGCCATACTTTACCAGGCAGATTTATAATAAATGAAATCCAATTATAATTCTTTCAAATTTATAACCTTGTTTTTATTCAAAACAGTGCGGTATGATCGAATTACATGATTTAATATAACCTTGTCCTATTTCATTTCTCAGCACAAGAATGGCTCTTAATAGGATTTGCATCCTGATAAATGCATTGCCTTGATATTCATAGTTACAGATGTCAATACTATTTTCATTTGAAAGTTTAGAAAAACGCTGAAGGCTTGACATCCCCAAACATCAGTGATATGTATTCACGTTACATACCGGTTGTACATTGTTATCATTACATTTCATTGAGATAATAACTTGTTCTGCAAAAATCTGTAAAACTGAATGTTATTCAATGTTTCCTTCTTAACTCTTTAAAGGGAACCTGACAGCAGGGAGAAACCGCTGGGGATCCTCCTGCCTCACTAGTCTCCTGTGCAGGTCGGTCCTTGGCAGCATATCTAGAATCAAACATACAAAGCTGAAGTGTCTGATACATGCTGTCCGTGAGCCGGGCAGCATGTATCAGTTGTCAGGTTCCGATTGTTTTTTGTGGGACTAGTTGTAGTTTTGAATGAGATAATTAATTTTATCATATAATTTACTAAAATGAGACAGGAAGAAAAATCCAAGCTTGGTGAAATAGTTTCTCCATTGTTTTTTGAGTTTTGTTTTTACAGGGGATTAATTCTGCTGGAAGAATTAACTAGCAATTTGATTTTACACATCATTACAATTCCCACTATAGCAAACATATTTGTTTCATTATATTTGTTTTATAGTTTTTAAAAAAAATTCAGAACCTTGTAAAAAAATAAATTGTTTGTACCCCTATTTTCTGTGACCTGTAACGTATTTATGATTCCATACATGGATATTGCAGAGAGCTTGCTATTTGCACGTTGATATGATGTTTTTATTGATTTCTATACGTATTTGGGTACATATACTGTAACTTTTTGATCGCTTTTTATTGTAAGTTTTTGAGGGAAAAAATACAAAAAGTTTAAAAATATAAAAAATAAATGCTACTATTACTACTATTACTTTTACAATTTCACGCCACTTGGAAAATTTTCCAGGTTTTCAGTATATGATATGGTCAAACGAATATTGTCATTCAAAACTTCAACTCGTCCAGCAAAAAACAAGACCTCATACAGCTAGATTGGCAGAAAAATAATAAAAGCTATGGTTCTTGGAAGAAGTGTAGGAAAAAATAAAACTATGCAAAAACAAAAAATCATCCGATGCCAGTGGGGTAAAGTTCTACCCATTAAGTGGCCAATTTAGAGATAAACAATTCCTGTGCTGTGTACAGCAATTCACGAGGCCCCATCTTCACATATGCGTGCAGTGCAATTAGTGGTTATAAATGATGGTATGATAGAGCTAGGGGAAAATTAAATTGGGTCCCATTCCAAGTTCTACAATGAAGCCCCTTGGTTACTCCTTGCTTAGCCTTATAGTGCAACATTAATGGGTTAATTCTATATGCATGAATATTGGCTCTTAGTTTTTTCCAATGCTGATTCCCCACTTAATTTTATGATATGTGAATGTGTGCTATTCCTACTCTATATGATCATATGCTATGACAGCCCTGTGTGTGCTGTTTCTAAGTTGTGACATCACTATTTTAATTATTTCTGAACTATGACATCATATCATCTGCACTGTGGCATCAGCACTTCACTGGGTAGATTAACCTTGTTTTGTGACATCATCTTTGGCATTAATCCTGTGCTATTACTAGAGATGAGCGTTGTTCTACTCGAACTGTTCGCCAATCTCAAATTCGAGCTGTTTTGGGCGGTGTTCGAGCCGGTCGGCGAACACGAACAATTTGAGAAAAATTCGGCTGTTCGAGGTTATGTTCGATAACTGTTCGTGCACCAAAATCATAACTGGATTTTTTCTCAGTAATGATGAAAATTAATGTTAATACGCAGTTTGAGTGTACAGCGGGGCGGGGGGAGGGGCAGGGGATGGATCTCTGCAGGAACAATGAAGATCTCCATTTTTTTTTCTCTTTCCCGCATTTGCAGTGGGGAGGTGCAATCTGTCAGCCTATCAGCAGCGCACACACGGAGCGAAGTGCTTTTTTTCACACAAGCAAGGGCATGTGTGATTGGCAGTGTATGTCACATGTCCTTGCCCTATAAGACCAAGCCATTTTCCCCGTCGCCACCATTTTCTCACTGCTGCAGCTGCGTGTTAGACGGCACCGCTGTTGCTGTGTGTGCTATACCTTGTTAATTTCAAGCCAATTTTCGCACAAATATACAGATAGCTTGGGAGTAGGGAATAGTTGTGATTGCAGTCCTTTTAAGGACTAGGTTACAGCATTTCCTACGACTTTTATCAGGGAGGTCTGTGCTCTTAAATAGATAGGTTGTGGGAGTAAAGACTAATTGTAATTGGAGTCCTTTTCAGGACTAGGTTACATGAGTTCCTATCAGTTTTTGCCAGGCAGGTCTGTGCCAGTGCTGTGCAAGTTTTTTTCACAGCATTTGGCTGAATCTAGCAAAGCTAATCCTTTTTGGCCTATTGCAGAGTGTGTTAGTCAGTGGAGAAGCCTATCTGTGTTGCAAGATATAACACCTGTGTATAGAATACCAATTTTTTTACTGCACCTAGTGAAGTAAAATCTTTTGGGCATAGCATCATTCTATTAGTCCATCTATACTGACCTCCATCAGGTTGCAAACTGAATATAATTTTTTTCTGCATCTAGCTCTGAAAAATTATTTGGGCTTCTAGCGGTGTGTGGGACTTGGTCTATTAGTCCATCTATACTGACCTCCATCAGGTTGCAAATTAAAAATATTTTTTTTCTGCATCTAGCTCTGAAAAAATATTTGGGCTTCTAGCGGTGTGTGGGACTTGGTCTATTAGTCCATCTATACTGACCTCCATCAGGTTGCAAATTAAAAATAATTTTTTTCTGCATCTAGCTCTGAAAAAATATTTGGGCTTCTAGCAGTGTGTGGGACTTGGTCTATTAGTCCATCTATACTGACCTCCATGAGGTTGCAAATTAAAAATAATTTTTTTCTGCATCTAGCTCTGAAAAAATATTTGGGCTTCTAGCGGTGTGTGGGACTTGGTCTATTAGTCCATCTATACTGACCTCCATCAGGTTGCAAATTAAAAATAATTTTTTTCTTCATTTAGCTCTGAAAAAATATTTGGGCTTCTAGCAGTGTGTGGGACTTGTTCTATTAGTCCTTCTATACTGACCTCCAGCAGGTTGCAAATTGAATATAATTTTTTTCTGCATCTAGCTCTGAAAAAATATTTGGGCTTCTAGCGGTGTGTGGGACTTGGTCTATTAGTCCATCTATACTGACCTCCATCAGGTTGCAAATTAAAAATAATTTTTTTCTGCATCTAGCTCTGAAAAAATATTTGGGCTTCTAGCGGTGTGTGGGACTTGGTCTATTAGTCCATCTATACTGACCTCCATCAGGTTGCAAATTAAAAATAATTTTTTTCTGCATCTAACCCAGCCAATAGTTTTGGCCTAATACCACAGTTTGGCCACTCAGCTCTGCTCGGTTACCATCCATTGTTTTTTTGTGCAAACAACTCCAGAGTTGTGAATTAGTTAACCACCAAAATGAGTGGAAAAAGGCCTGCTGCTGGTGGAAAGGGGAATAGGCGTGTTGGGAAGGGGAAAAAAGGTTGTGTCCGTGGGGTAGGTGCAGAAGAAAGACCATCTTCCAGCCAAACTAAAATGTCTACTTCTTTTAGCGGACAATGTGATAAGATCCCTATCTTACGGCCACGCCAATCGCTACAAATTCCAGATGAGGCACAAAAACAGCAGGTGCTTCAACGGATATCAAGTGCTCCTTTAAGTGGGCTCTCCTCCACATCAACTTCAACATCACAAATACTCCAGTCCTCAAAGGTGTCACCCAAATCGCACTTGCTTCCTCACAGCTCCCAAATCTCCAGCTGCCCGTCTGAGTATGAGGTAGAACAGATGGTTGAGTCTGCAGAGCTGTTTACTCATACTATAGCCTGGGAATCAGAGGTCGACTCCAGCGCTTCTGTGAATCCAGACAAGGAAATGATCTGCACTGATGCCCAGAATCTTTATGAGTCGGATCCAGGACCAGACGCAGAAGGTTCTGACCATAATGTAGACCCTCATTCCCAAACTGTAACTCCTGTTGGTGGAGACAATGAGGAAGACGATGATAAGACTCAAATACCTGATTGGAGCGACAACTTTAGTTTTTTGTCAGGGCAGGAACAGGTTGGCTCTGAGGACGACGGGTGTGATAACGCACAGGGTGATGATGATGAGGTCGGAGATCCCACTTACTGTCAACCCACAGTCAGCCAAGAGATGAGGTCAGCAGAGGAGGTGGAGGAAGATGCTAGTGACGACGAGGTCAGGTTGCGCCTTCCTGGACAGAGACGTAGTACTGGAAGAACGTCAACAACTGCATCCTCAAACACAACTCTGCCTCTCACCACAAGTCGTGGTGGCTCTTCAGGTCGCATGGGTGCTAAGCCTTGCATAGCCTGGGCATTTTTTCAGATCGATAAAGATGACCCAACTCGTGTTATCTGTAACATTTGTCAGCAAAAGCTAAGTAGAGGCCAAAAAATACATAGTTTGAGTACTTCATGCATGAACCGGCACATGGACATGAAGCATAAGTTGCAGTGGGAAGCTCAGTGTGCTACAATGCGGTCTAGCCGGCCGGGCCAACCACCGTCTGCCATATCTTGTGCATCCGCGGCCTCTTCATCCTCTGTGACTGGGGGGACAGCAGTCACACCTGTTTTGGGGCGCAGACCTGCCACCTCTTTACCCGCAACAGCCAGCGTGATTGGCAGGTCATCATTTTCTTTGGAGGTGGTAACACCAGCTGGTGTTGAGCGCTGTCCGACATCGATAGCACCACCTTTGGATCAAGGCAACCTAACATGTCCGCCTGCATCTTCCTCACAGACCGGCAGTTTGCCGGGGACACCCTTATCAACCCCGTCTAAGCACAATAGCCAGCCCTCGGTCCCTCAGATGTGGACAAATAAAAGACCATTTCCTCCTAGCCATGAGAAAGCTAAGAGGTTGAATTTCACCATCTGCAAGCTCTTGGCTACAGAAATGCTGCCTTTCCGCCTGGTGGACACAGAGGATTTTCGAGACCGTATGTCCGTCGCAGTGCCATAGTACCAGATGCCCAGTCGGCACTACTTCTCAAAGAAAGGTGTGCCTGAGCTCCACCAGCATGTCGCACACAACATCACCGCTTCTTTGAGAAACTCTGTGTGTGACAGGGTGCATTTCACCACAGACACTTGGACGAGTAGGCATGGACAGGGGCGTTACATGTCGCTGACTGGGCACTGGGTAACTATGGTGACAGCAGGACAAGGGGCTGCTGTCCAAGTCTTGCCGTCCCCACGAGTTGTGCGTCAATCCTCTTTATGTCATTTTTCCACCACTGCTTCTGCCTCCTCAACCTCCTCTCGGTCTTCCACCTGCACCCAAAGCCTGTCTGGTCATGCCACAAGCTTTCTAACTGCGCAGAAGGGATCCTGCACACCTCCTTACTATGCTGGCAGTAGGGCTCAACGTCATCAGGCGGTTTTTACATTGAAATGTCTGGGAAATGTGAGTCACACAGCTGAGGAGTTGTGGTCAGCTCTGGAGAACCAATTTCATGAATGGTTGTCTCCACTGGACCTGAAACCAGGGAAGGCCGTGTGCGACAATGCTGCAAACCTGGGTGCGGCCCTTCGCCGGGGCAATGTCACACACGTGCCTTGTATGGCTCACGTGTTGAACCTGGTTGTCCAGCAATTTTTAGCCCACTATCCCAGACTAGATGGCCTTCTGCAGAGGGCACGGTCGCTGTGTGCTCACTTCCGCCGTTCGCATCCCGCAGCTCAGCGACTTACATCTCTACAGAAGTCGTTGGGCCTGCCACTTCACCGGCTAAAATGCGATGTGCCTACCCGGTGGAATTCAACTCTGCACATGTTGCAGCGACTGTGGCAGCACCGACAAGCCCTGGTGCAATACGTTCTGACGTATAGCCTGGGCCAACGAGATTCAGAGGTGGGGCAAATCACGCTGGAGGAGTGGTCTCAGATCAGGGACCTATGCACCCTTCTGCACAGTTTTGAAATGGCGACGAAGATGTTTAGTGCTGACGATGCCATTATCAGCATGACTATTCCGGTGATTTACATGCTGGAGCACATGTTAAACAGAATTCGGAGTCAGGTGGTGGCACAAGAGGAGGTGGAGGAAGTAGAGGAGGAGGAGTTGTATGCGGAAGGGCTAACATCTGCAAGGTCCAGACGGTCGGCAGCACCAAGGCGGCAGGCATGTGAGGGTGGGGGAGATGGTTTTACCAGGGCGCATGGTAGCAACCAAACTAGTGAGGAAGGTGCAGGAGCCCAGGAAGAAGTGGAGGACGAACTGATGGAAGACTCATCAGATGAGGGAGACCTTGATCACATTTCTGTTGTGCGAGGTTGGGGGGAGAGGACAGAGGAAGGAAGCATGATTGTTACCTCGCCACCAACACAACAGGGACTTGGTGCTCCTGGATGCGCAACACACATGAGTGCCTTCTTGCTGCACTACCTGCAACATGACCCTCGAATTGTGAGAATTAGAAATAATCCTGACTACTGGGTTGCCACACTGTTAGATCCCCGGTACAAAAGTAAATTTGCAGAAATTATTCCTGCCATAGAAAGGGATGCACGCATGCAGGAGTATCAGCAGAGACTGTTGCAGAATCTTACATGTGCTTTTCCACAAAATACCAGTGGTGCACGTAGTGAATCTCACAGTTCCAACTTGCCAACCGTGGGACCGTCAAGTGTTCAGCACTCAAACCGTGACAGAACCACAGTATCTGCTGGTAACATCAATTTTGCGGAATCATTTCACCACTTTTTTAGCCCATCCTTTGCAAGGCCACAGGAGACAAGAAGTCTGACACATAGTCAACGCCTAGAGACGATGGTACAGGAGTATCTCCAAGTAAACATTGAAGCCACGACTGTGTCACTGGACCCTTGCTCTTTTTGGGCTTCCAATCTGGATAAATGGCCGGAGCTAGCCACTTACGCCTTGGAGATCTTGTCATGCCCCGCAGCCAGCGTTCTGTCTGAACGTGTGTTCAGTGCTGCTGGTGGTGTGCTGACAGATAAGCGCACGCGGCTCTCCACTGATAATGTAGACAGACTCACGTTCATAAAGATGAACAAATCATGGATCCGAAACGACTTTTCTACCCCTGTGTCATCCTGGGGAGAGTAAAAGCTTGATGATTGGTTAAAATCACCCTACCAACCATTTTAAGCTTTCAAATTACTAATCATGTTTATCTGTATCTTGACTGGAAAATAATTTGGGCTTTGTAGCAGTGTGCAGCACTGATCCTATTAGGCCATCTATACTAAAGCTTCACCAGATTTAAAATTAAAAATAATTTTTAGCTGCATCTAGCCCGGAAAATAATTTTGGGGCTCCGAGATGCGCAAGGCACATAAGTGCCTTCTTGCTGCACTACCTGCAGCATGACCCTCATATTGTCAGAATTCGAAGTAATCATGACTACTGGGTTGCCACACTCTTAGATCCCCCAAACTTTTCGATCAACCTTTTCATTTTAATAAAGACCAAAAAAATGGTCATTTTTGAAATTATAAGCATTAGCAGGTTGTTAGAAACTGAAATCAAACAGTTTTCAACTCAAAACTTTATTCTAGGTGATGTTACATTTTCACATAGGACCCCTTGTTCGAAAGGAGCTTCTGAACTCTCTCGTCCATTGAATTTGTCAGGTTTTGGATGGTTTCTGCTTCAATTGTTTTGCATGAGGACAGAATACCCTCCCAGAGCTGTTGCTTAGATGTGAACTGCCTCCCGCCATCATAGACACTCCTTTTAATGATGCTCCAAAGGTTCTGAATGGGGTAGAGGTCAGGGGAGCATGGGGGTCACACCATAAGTTTGTCCCCTTTTATGCCCATATCAGCCAGAGATGCAGATGTTTTATGTGCAGCATGAGATGGTGCATTATCATGCAGAAAAATGATCTTGCTGTGAAATACACGGTTCTTCTTCTTGAACCATGGCAGGAAGTGCTGTTTGAGAAAATCCACATACATTATGGAGTTCATCTTTAGCGCCTTCAGGGATCCTAAAGGGGCCGACAATCTCTCTCCCCATGATTCCAGCCCAAAACATTACTCCACCTCCTCCTTGTTGGCGCTGTAGCCGTGTTTGCGTGGGGTGTCCATCAACCAGCCATCCTCCACTCCATCCATCTGGACCATCGAGCGCTGCACGGCACTCATCCGTGAACAAAACTGTTTTGAAATCAGTCTTCATGTAATGTTTGGCCCACTGGAGCCGTTTCTGCTTGTGTGAAGTGGATAGAGGAGGTCGACAGGATGGCGCATGCACAGCTGCAAACCTCTGAAGGACCCTGCATCTTGTTGTTCGGGGGACGTTGGAGGCACAAGCAGCTTCAAAAACTTGTCTGCTGCTATGACAAGGCTTTTTTGCCGCTGCTTTTTCAACCTGACGTAATTGCCTGTAGGAAAGAGTCCTCAATTTGCCCTTATCAGCACGCACACGTGTGTACTGTGAATCAGCTACATACTTCTTGATTGCCAAGACACTTCATCCTGATCATCGCACAATGTTGATTGTAGTCATGCCTTGACCTAAACACTCCACAATTTGTTGCTTCTCAGCAGCCGACACATCCTTTTTCTTTCCCATTTTGGCAGAAAATGTAGGCTGCTTAATAATGTGAGAGAGCCTTCTTAAGTAGTCTTGCCTTTCATTGGACACACCTGCCAAACTAATTAGCACAGGTGTCTGCAATTGCTTACAGTGATATAAAGAGCCCTGACACACATCACCATCAATGAGTTTAACTGACAAACAAACAAATTCTTCCCTTATCACTCCTAAACACTTTTTGTATAATAATTTGGAACGCAGTGTACATGTGCTTTTCCACAAAACACCAGTGGTTCACGTAGTGAATCTTACAGTTCTAACTTGCCAACCGTGGTCTGTATGGAGTTGTTCAATAAAGGGCCCAAAATTAAGATAACATAGATGGGAGAGGTCTCTATGAATAGGAATTCCTAAGTATTTGATACCCTGTGAGGGCCAGGCAAAGGGAAAGTTGGACTGGATGGAATCCTATATGGATTTGGGGAGGGAGACATCGAGGGCCTCAGACTTCGCTGCATTGATTTTAAAATTTTACCATGTAACAAAGTGATCTATTTCAGCCATAACAGCATGGATGGATATATGTGATTGAGTGATATATACTAGGACATCATCAGCAAATAGAGAGCACTTGTACTCGGTGCCTCCCACCTCAATCCACCTAATATTGGGGTTATGGCGAATTGATGAGAGCAGGTGCTCCGTCACTAGGATGTATAAGAGATGGGACAGAGGACATCACTGCCTTGTCCCATTGGTGATTGTGAAAGGTGATGAAAATGTTCTGACGCACCCCCTGGGCCTTGGGACACCCGGAGCCGGACCCTTTTTGGTGGATGCTGGTGGTTGTAGTCTTCGTGGCGGCGACCCAGTTCCGTGGCTCAGGGCGGTCAAACCAGTGGCGGAACTATTTATGTGGTTTTCATGTTTAAATGTCCGACTACGCCACCCGTGGATTGCGGTCAGAGTGAACCGCCGCTACAGGGCAGACCACTGAGGCTTGTGTTGTGGGTGCAGCAGAGCGTAGCATAACTCCCCACGGGAGGAGTATAGCCTCAGGGCAGTGTATGTGGAGGATGGGGGTGATGGTGCAGGGCAGCAGCAGTAACGACACGGAGTCAGTGATGCAGTTCAGGGCCTTTACTCACAGTTCTTATTATCCAGACCACGTCTGCAGGTAACGGCTGCCCACGTCGTACTGTGCTCACCAGGTGAGGGGCTCAGACAACTCCCAGATAACTTTGGAGCACTTCACAGGACCCCCTTTGTGTGTCCTTTGTCTGGCCTTTCTTACCAACACTTCTGTCCGGCTGCCTCGGGCCTCCTCTTGGTAAACTTGGCGCCAGTTTCCCTGACCCTATGTGGTGCCTTCCTAGCGGGTGTAGCGAGGGGCTGCGCCACATAAAATGTCAGAGCCTCCGGTTTCTAGCTGAGGGTCGTTTCCTGCCTCCACTAGTTCGGGGACCGGTCTCCCCCTTTGGCCTGACCCCTCCACGCAGGTGGATTCGGGCGTGCGGTGGCGACTCGCCCGTCCGCACCCCTGGGATCCCTTCATTCCTCGTTCCTGGAGCCTTCTCCGCTCCTCTTCCTTCCTTCTCCCTCTTGCAGGCCTGGGCCTCTGTTACTAGGCCCGCCTCCGGAGCAGAGCTCATGCAGAGCCCCTGCTCCCTGCCACTTCTGCTCAGACTTCTCTGCACTGAACTAAGATGGTGCCCACCTTTTATACTCCCTTCTCAATGCACCCAGGAACTGCTTCCTCCCTGCTCCTGCACTGCAGGGTTCCCCTTCCTCAGTGTTCCCTCCCCCCACTCCAGCCAGGGACAGGGACTGTCGTGCCCATCTCAGGGGCATATTGGTCGCCCTGCCCCACGGCAATGTGGTGTAATGCATGCAGGTGTCGGGTCCTGATCCACACTCCATCCTTATCTGAGAGTGAGATATCACACCTCTGGGTGAGGTGCAATACGTCTGTAGCAACCGAGCCCTCGGTGCTACAGTTCCATTTATCTTCAGCCTAGGTGACGTATTGTGATACAGGGCCGTGATTTTGGCTATAAAAGGGTCCCCTAGACCCCTACCCCAAGCTTTTTAAGAGAATCATATATGGCGTGCCAGGAGACTCTATGGAATGCTTTCTCAGCATCCAACGAGAGTATCTACTTAAAAATTTTTAACTGCATCTAGCCCAGGAAATACTTTGTGCCTAGTAGCAGTGTCTGCTAGTAAGCGGATTATCCCGGCTGTTAAGCAAGCTGCACCACCTGTAGTTTAGACACTTAATTTTTTCAAAGGAAATGCTTCGGGACCATGGGATACTTAGTGAAGAGCATCAGGAGGCACCCCAAGGCATAGGGGCTGGGACTGGCAGTAGGATGCCTTGCGGTGGACAGCCGAGCTCGATCCTTATAAAAGCTTTTTAACTGCAGCAGCTTTAGTGGACGCTACTGGAGCTGGAATTACCGCGGCTGCTGGCATGAGACTTGCCCTCCAAAAGATCCTTGTAAATGGATTTAAAGTGTATTCATTCAAATTAGAGAGACAATTTAAATTAAAAAGCTTAGAGCTGCCTCCACCACAGGGGGGCTCGCTCGACCCACCAGCGGACAGGCACCAGTATTGGGAGAGGGGGGCTGGCCGTCAGGGTTCACCGCGGTTCTGGCACAAACCCGGCGACACGGAGGTGGCACGGGCAGGAGCGGACTGGCCGTGTCGGCTTCTCACTTTTTGGATTTTAGAAGGGCATGACATGCCTATATCTGTGTCTCCCCCTCCTTTTACTCCTCCACCTCTTTTATTTTCGCATGACTATATGTACTTGTCACTTTTCCATGTGTTAGTTATGTCTTCTGAGCAGTTTGTCAGCTTTTGGACACCTTTGAAGGTGTTTTCTATGTGTTTCTATGTGTTTTTGTTTGCCTGCCATTGGTTTTAACGGTGTTCGAAGGTGTTCGACGAACAGTTCGACGAACAGTTCGGCGAACACACGGGTGTTCGACGAACCGAACCGAACTCGAACACTACGGGGGTGGCTCAACACTAGCTATTACGTCTTTGTATTTTATCCTTCAACTGTGACATCACTTTGTGCATTAGTTTTGTGCTGTGACATCACTTTGTGAATTTTCCCTTTATTATGCAATCATTGTGTATGTTACCTTTTTAATATTACATTGCTATGGGCATTATCCCTCTACTGTAACATTGTTGTGTTCATTACTGTTAAACTGAGAGATCACTGTGTGCACCATCACTGTACTTTGAAATTCATAATTCTTGTGCTGAATATTAGTGCTTTATTGCAATATCACTATGTAATGTACCTGTTTGTTGTGAGATTAGTGTTCCTGTTAACCTTTTACTGTGATTTCATTAGGCATGGTTCCTGTACATTAACTATTGAGTTAGCTATTAGGGATGAGCGTTCTTGGTGATACTTGGCTATCACTGAAGTATCTGGGTGCTCAGATGTGCTCGGCACTCGACGAGCTTTAGCCAGTGCTCAATTTCAAACTCAAATCCCTGCCCTGCATGTTTCGTGCCTGTTGCACAGCGAATAAGCATGCGGAGTTTGCCTGTGTGTCAGTGTAATGCCGTAGCCATCTTTCTTGGTAATGGTATTGCTGTGATTGGTTGGTTATAGGACATCATCAGGGGTTATAAAAGAACAGGTGCCACCAGGCTCAGTACCCTGACGCCATTGCACAGCTCTGTGACAATTCATATTGGGGGAAGAGAGTGCCTGTCCAGGAGTGTGTGCACAGTATAATGAATTAGAGTCCTCTAGTGTTTATACTGGTGCTGAATGCTGATTCTGATCCATCATACTAACAGTCCTTGTGAGACCTAATTTTGTGCTTTGCTGTTTGTATCAGATACATACTGCATTTAGCCAAGGAAGGGAGAGAGATTTACAGGAGCAGGGAGAATGGCTAAATACAGTCTCTAGGCAGGGATTAGGGCTTTGCATTCTGTTGCTAAATTTATAGCTGTGGCAGTTGACCACATTTTTTGAGGGGTGAAAAAGTTGACTATATTGTCATGCATAGAGTATTACCTGCTTTTTTTGTGGTACATTTCTGTATTCTATAACACTCCAAAAAAGCTTTGAAACATTTTTCTGGATTCAACTACTCACCCAGAGAGTATTACGTGCTTTGCAGTACATTTCAGAATTATATAACACTCCCAAAAAGCATTGAAACATTTTTCTGTATTCAATTACCCATCCATAGAGTATTACGTGCTTTGTGGTACATTTTGGTGTTATATAACAGTCGAAAAAAGCATTGAAAAATTTTTCTGTATTCAATTACTCATCCATAGAGTATTCCATGCTCTGTGGTACATTTAAGTGTTATATAACACTCCCAAAAAGCATTGAAACATTTTTCTGTATTCAATTACTTATCTATAAAGTATTACGCACGCTGTGGTACACTTTGGTGTTATTTAACAGTCCAAAAAAGCAATGAAAAAATTTTCTGCGTTCAAGTCTCTTATGCTTGTTGCCTGTCTTTAGCAGTGGGTTCCTAGCAGCTATTTTACCATGAAGGCCTACTGCACAAAGTCTCCTCTTAACAGTTGTCGAAGAGATGTGTCTGCTGCTAGAACTCTGTGTGGCATTGACCTGGTCTCTAATCTGAGCTGCTGTTAACCTGCGATTTCAGATGCTGCTGACTCGGATAAACTTATCCTCAGAAGCAGAGGTGACTCTTGGTCTTCCTTTCCTGGGGCGGTCCTCATGTGAGCTAGTTTCTTTGTAGCGTTTGATGGTTTTTGCAACTGCACTTGGGGACGCTTTCAAAGTTTGCCCAATTTTTCGGACTGACTGACCTTCATTTCTTAAAGTAATGATGGCCACTTGTTTTTCTTTACTTAGCTGCTTTTTTCTTGCCATAATACAAATTCTAACAATCTATTCAGTAGGACTATTAGCTGTGTATCCATCAGACTTCTGCACAACACAACTGATGGTCCCAACCCCATTCATAACTCAAGAAATTCCACTTATTAAACCTGACAGGACACACCTGTGAAGTGAAAACCATTTCCGGTGACTACCTCTTGAAGCTCATCAAGAGAATGCCAGGAGTGTGCAAAGCAGTCATCAAAGCAAAAGGTGGCTACTTTGAAGAAGCTAGAACATAAGACATATTTTCAGTTGTTTCATATTTTTTTGTTAATTATATAATTTCACATGTGTTAATTCATAGTTTTGATGCCTTCAGTGTGAATGTACAATTTTCATAGTCATAAAAATACAGAAAAATCTTTAAATGAGAAGGTGTGTCCAAACTTTTGGTCGGTACTGTGTATATATATATATATATATATATATATATATATATATATATATATAAATATAATGGTAATTCAAGGTCTAATACATGAGACAATGCCTTGAAATAATTCATAGCTGATGGATATTGTGCCATTATGTCTGTAATAGCAATGCTGTCACTGTGCTAATAGAATATCTGTGAAATAAAGGTAGCCGGTTTTGCTCACAGCTTGCAGTATGATTCTTGTTTAGACTTTTAATAAGCATTTCTGAGTTTGGTCATGTGAAACAGCATGCAGATCGAGGCTGCTGGAATTGTTTATTGCTATTGGTAGTTTGTACCGTCCAGTTTATAGATTAAAGTGTTTAGAAATCGATCTGCATTACACAGAACATATCAAAAAGGCTGAATAGTTCCAGAAGAATGTGGAGTACATATATAAATGATCAGCACTGTGAACGTGTTATGTGCTACTTACTTTTCCTAATCATGGATATTTTAATTTCCCTTAGCACTAAGCCCCTGAATATTTTAGACTTGATATATATAAAATAGGAAGTGGGATTTAGCATCAGCTCAATAGCAGCCTTTTATGAAGTGTCTTTAAACTTACCATTCTATTTAGCAAGTCTCAGGAGCATCCTGATATTGAGTTCATTCATACTTATACAAGGATCTAACATTCATTGAAAGGACCCCTGGGTTGTGTCCACAGTGTAGCTGCTGGGTGGTTCAGCTCAATAAAGAAGCAGTCCCATCAAAGTGTTATCCTCTTAATCTATTGCTGTCATATTATATAGCCTTGAGCACTTACAATTGCTCATTTTGTTCTTCTACCCAGCTATTTCTTCTCTTTTCTCTGCTGTATGTAGAAACAAGAAGTCTCTTGTCCCTGGGTCCTTAGGATAGGTCATCAATGTCTGATTGGCTGGAGTCCGACACCCGGCACCCCGCCAATTAGCTGTTATCGGTGGCGGCGGTCGATGACCGGAAGTACTTGCTTGCAAACTAGCCATCTATTTGTAGTGGCCGGGGCATGTTACTGCAAATCATAGAATCATAGAATCATAGAATGGTAGAGTTGGAAGGGACCTCCTGGGTCATCTGGTCCAACCCCCTGCTCAAAGCAGGATTCACTAGATCATCTCAGACAGATGTCTGTCCAGCCTCTGTTTGAAGACGTCCATTGAAGGGGAACTCACCACCTCTCGTGGCAGCCTGTTCCACTCATTAATCACCCTAACTGTCAAAAAGTTTTTTCTAATATCTAATCTGTGTCTCCTCCCATTTAGTTTCATCCCATTGCTTCTAGTCTTTCCTTGTGCAAATGAGAATAAAGATGATCCTTCTACAATGTGACAGCCCTTGACATATTTGTAGACAGCTATTAAGTCTCCTCTCAGTCTTCTTTTTTGCAAGCTAAACATTCCCAAATCCTGCAACCGTTCCTCATAGGACATGGTTTGCAGACCAGTCACCATTCTGGTCGCTCTTCTCTGAACTTGCTCCAGTTTGTCTATGTCTTTTTTAAAATGTGGTGCCCAAAACTGTACACAGTATTCCAGATGAGGTCTGACCAAAGAGGAGTAAAGACCGATAATGACTTCACGTGATCTAGACTGTATGCTTCTGTTAATACATCCCAGAATTGTATTTGCCTTTTTTGCTGCTGCATCACACTGTTGACTCATGTTCAGTCTATGATCTATTAGTATACCTAAGTCTTTTTCACATGTACTGTTGCTTAGCTCTATTCCTCCCATTCTGTATATGCTTTTTTCATTTTTATTGCCCAGATGTAGTACTTTGCATTTTTCCCTGTTAAAAACCATTCTGTTGGTTGCTGCCCACTGCTCCAGTTTATTTAGGTCTTTTTGAATCCTCTCTCTCTCTTCTCTAGTATTAGCTATCCCTCCTAGCTTTGTGTCATCAGCAAATTTAATCAGTTTACCCTCAATTCCTTCATCTAAATCATTGATAAAGATGTTGAACAATACAGGTCCCAGGACGGAGCCCTGTGGTACCCCACTTGAGACATTCATCCAGCTGGATGTGAAGCCATTTACAACCACCCTTTGAGTCCGATCACTAAGCCAGTTTTGAATCCACCTAACAGTTGCCTGGTCCATTGCATACTTGGTCATTTTTTCAATAAGGATGGTGTGAGATACTTTGTCAAATGCTTTGCTGAAGTCAACATATACTATATCTACAGCATTTCCCTGATCCACCCAGTCAGTGATTCTGTCATAGAAGGAAATTAAGTTAGTCTGACATGACTTGTTAGTTACAAACCCATGCTGACTCTGGTTAATCACTTCATTCTTATCCATGTACTTACATACATGTTGTTTAATAATTTGTTCAAAGATCTTTCCTGGTATAGAAGTCAGACTCACCGGCCTATAGTTCCCTGGGTCCACCTTCTTCCCCTTTTTGAAGATAGGAACAACATTTGCTCTTCTCCAGTCTTCTGGGACTTCTCCTGTTCTCCAAGAATTTCCAAAGATTATGGAGAGTGGTTCTAAAATTTCTTCTACGATCTCCTTCAGTACTCTGGGGTGTAATTCATCTGGACCTGGAGACTTGAACTCATTTATGTTAGCTAAATATTCCCTCACAATCTTTCTGTTTACAGATAACTTGGATTCCTCTATTCCTTTAAAAGGACAGTGAAGATCAGTTGATGTTACATTTTCTTTCTGAGAGAAAACAGATGCAAAATAGGAATTAAAAAGTTCGGCCTTCTCATCATCCTCTCTTACCATTTCTCCATTTTCATCCTGTAAAAATCCTATAGCATCTTTGACTTTTCTTTTACTTTTGACATACCCCCAAAATCCTTTTTTATTGCTTTTGACATCTCTTGCAAGCCTTAATTCATTGTCAGCTTTAGCTAACCTGATACGTGCCCTACAGGATCTGCAGACTGCATTATAATCTTCTTTAGATATGCCTCCCTCTTTCCATTTAATAAACATTTCTTTCTTTCTTTTTAGCATGTGTTTAAGTTCTGTGTTCATCCATCCTGGTTTCCTTAAATGCTTCCCATTCTTCCTACTTTTCGGGATTGTTAACGATTGTGCTTTGAGAATCTCATTTTTAAAAATTTCCCATCCTTCCTGGACATTTTTGTCCTTAAGGACATCCAGCCATTGGATCCCTCCTATTCTCTTTCTGAGTCTCTTAAAATCTGCCTTTCTAAAATCTAACCTTGAAGTTTGAGTCTTCACATGTCTTCCTCCTCTAGTTATCCAAAATTCTATAATAGCATGATCGCTGCCTCCTAGGGTCCCAGCCACCTTTACCTCCTCAACCATTTCCTCCCTGTTTATAAGGATTAGATCCAAAGTAGCAGATCCCCTTGTTTTCTCCCCTACCTTTTGGAAGATAAAGTTGTCAGCAAGAGAGGATAAGAATTTGCTTGACCTGTTAGTTTTACTTGAGAGAGATTCCCAACAAATGTCTGGATAGTTGAAATCTCCCATGACCACTACGTCATATTTTTTGGAGAACTTGGTCATTTGATACATAAAGAGTTCATCCATATCTTCAGCTTGCCCAGGTGGCCTGTAGTAAATGCCTACAATGGTGTCCTTTCCGTTGTTCTCTCCTTGTATTCTTACCCAAACAGTTTCCACAGAACTCCCAGTCTCTGAAGCTTCAATCTCTGTGCAGATATACGCTTTTCTAACATACAATGAAACACCTCCTCCTCGTTTATCAAGTCTGTTTCTTGCAAATAAGTTGTATCCTTTTAGCCTTTTATTCCAATCATGTGTATCGTCCCACCAAGTTTCAGTGATTCCAATGACATCATATTCCTTTTCCTGCATTAGTAGTTCCAATTCTCCTTGTTTGTTGCCCATGCTTTGTGCATTTGTATAAAAACATTTTAGTTTGTGATTGGTTTCTCTTCCTCCCATATTTTTATTATTTAAATTGTTTTGTCTTTGTTCTTCCTTTCCACTTCCAGTAGCAGAGATCTCAATAGTATTTGTCAGCTGTATGGCTTTTTCTGGCCTTTTGCTTCCCTTCCCACATTGTTCTAGTTTAAAGCTCTTCTGATGAGTGTAGCAAGGCGACTTCCAAATACATGTTTTCCAGTCTTCGTAAGGTGCACCCCATCTCTAGCAAGTAGTCCATCGTATAGGTAATTCATTCCGTGATCCAGAAATCCAAATCCTTGTTGACGGCACCATCGACGTAGCCAGTTTTTCACCTGTAGAATCTTATTCCACCTCATTGTTCCATGGCCATCCACTGGGAGGATGGATGAGAAGACCACCTGCACTCCCAATTCTTTCACTTTCTTGCCTAAGTCTTCAAAGTCACTGCAGATGGTTTCCAGGTCCTTTCTTGCGGTGTCATTTGTCCCCACATGTATTAGCAGGAATGGGTAGTGATCTGTAGGTCTGAAGAGTCTTGATATCCTGTCAGACACATCTTTAATTTTTGCTCCTGGAAGACAGCACATTTCTCTTGAGGTTATGTCTGGTCTGCAGATAGCGGCCTCTGTTCCTCTTAACAGGGAATCCCCCATGACCACCACTCTCCGTTTTTTCTTCACAACATTCTTCTTTCTCCATCCAGGAGGATTCTGAGGGCTTACAAGGTTATTCATTGCTGGCAAAGTCTTATTTTGCTGTATTTCTTCATGGTTCTCCTGCGTGAGAGCCTGGTACTGGTTCCTGAGCAGTATGGGTGCTGACTGCCTCTCGATCCTCCTGCTTCTGTGGGTCACATGCTTCCATTCCTCTGTTTCGTCAGGTGCAGTTCGAATTTCTTCTCTTTCTGAATCATGAAGAGATAATTCTGCTCTGTCTAAGAACTCTTCACCTTCCTTAATGATTTTCAAGGTAGTTAACCTCTCTTCTAGATTTCGCAACTTTTCCTCCAACAGGGACACAAGCTTGCATTTCTGGCATGTGAAGTTTGGCTTTTCCACTGGCAAGTCTGTGAACATGTAGCAGGATATGCAGCTCACCAAATGGCTCCTGGACTCTTCCATGTTCTTATTGTTAATGTTCTGAAAACAGTGAAAAAAGCTTAAAAAAAAAGCTTCAAAATGCGCGCGCCTACCGGCGCGCGGTTTACCGATGTCCTCTTTTCAGCTCCAACAGCCAAAATCCAGTGTTCTTTGAGCTCGCGGAGACTCTTCACTTACCCCAAAATGCAGTGGGAATATGCAAATTATCTCCTCAGGACTCCACCCCTGGTTTACCGATGTCCTCTTTTCAGCTCCAACAGCCAAAATCCAGTGTTCTTTGAGCTCGCGGAGACTCTTCACTTACCCCAAAATGCAGTGGGAATATGCAAATTATCTCCTCAGGACTCCACCCCTGGTTTACCGATGTCCTCTTTTCAGCTCCAACAGCCAAAATCCAGTGTTCTTTGAGCTCGCGGAGACTCTTCACTTACCCCAAAATGCAGTGGGAATATGCAAATTATCTCCTCAGGACTCCTCCACCTTCTATTGATTTGAATAGGAGATGGATGTGTAATACCGGAAAGCTCCGTAAGCAAGCACTTCCGGCCTGCGGCCGCTACCGGTGACGTCTGATCGGCGTCTGACGGGTGTCGGACCCCGGCCGATCAGACATTGATGACCTATGCTAAGGATAAGCCATCAATATAAATGTAGTGGATAACCTCTTTAAGCATATAGGTGGAAAAAGGTCTCCAGATAATACAGGAAAGTCAGAAAACCCAGCCAGTGTCAGTAAAAACAGCCAACTGTCTATTGTGTTGGTGAACTACAAATAAATGTATGAGAGTGAAGGATTGGCACCTTGGAATACCTATTGCCGACCCTTTTGTTATCTTTAAAAATAAGCCACAGGAGTGTTTGGTCGAGCTGAGTGCTCCAATATATGGGGTGCTATCTTATGTGTATGTTTTTTTCTTTAAAGGGCATACCAGCCTGAAGAATTTATCATCTTTCGGGTACATTAACACAAGTATATAAAAAGAATTTTATTTTCATCTTAAAAAAATGATATTTTTCATCTGTATTGTGATGTGTATCTAATCCGTATGCTTTCTATATGTCTGGAAACAAAAAATTAAATAATTCGGCACAATCAGAGCTCCTCAATTAAAACTCGCAGGATATACCGGATACATCATATGACTGTATGGATATTGTGGTGCTCCACTTAAAAAGCAGTGCAATAGATTCCTTTTCCGAGGTAGAAAAAGTGACACTTACCATCCAATAATAAACGGCCCTTTTTTGAATATTTTTTCTATATGTTCCCTTTTAACATCCCTATGGCATCCATATGACATCCGTTTTTATGCATTAGCAGTTAATAACATTTGCAAGACCAAATACAGTTTCCAATGCTTATAACTGCATTGTATCCATAAAAATCGGATCTGATATTTTGCATACACATAGACTTGAATAAGTGAGTGTCATACAAAAATAATACACCAGTGAATGGTGCAATTTTTTTTCACACAGACGCTTGGTCTGCTTGAAAAAACTGTCATCTTAACAGCCAAATAAATAATATTGGCCTGTCCATGACATCTGTGAAAGATCAGTTTTTTGCATCGACAGCACTTGGAGCGAAAACACAACATGCCCTTCCACTGATAGATGCCATTGCCCACCACCAGGTCCAACCACCTTAACTGTGAAGAAATATAAGATCAAAACTATATTGTTTATTAGCAGAGATGAGCGAACTTGTTCGGAAAATGTTCGCCAATCTCAAAGCCAGCACGAACATTGCACATTTGGATTTGTGTTTCGGACCCCCGAGCGTTTTCCTCAAAATCTGCAAAATTCGTCCAAAGTTCGGTAAATTATCAAGTTTCCACTAATGCTTTTGTTAGGATTTTGGCTGGGATACTGGTACTGTATGATGAGCGGGGGGGGGTTGAGGGGTTGGGGTGCAGGAGGTGTTTGATGAGGGAAGGGGGTTAGAGGAGCGGCAGACTGTTATTCTTAATTTTTTTTTTCCTTAATTTATTGTGTGCATATTCTGGTAGCCCATCAGGGTGCAGAAACCATCCACAATGTCCAGATACATTGCCTGACAAAGTCACATGTCCCTCTCCATATACAGAGTGGACCTTTTTGCTGTCAGTGTAACAGCACAGAGAGGCTTCTCCTGCAGCTGCTACTGGATAGTGAGATAGTTAGCTAAAGTTAAAACCAGAAGTTTACATACACTATATAAAAAGACGCATATGCATGTTTTTCTCAATATCTTACATGAAATCAGAATAAACCTTTCCAGTTTTAGGTCAATTAGGATTACTATAATTTTTAATATTTGCCAAATGCCAGAATAATGAGAGAGAGAAAATGTTTTAAGGCATTTTTTTTACTTACTGCAAAGTCAAAAGTTTAGATACATTTCATTAGTATTTGGTACCATTGCCCTTAAACTCAATGACTTGGGTCAAACATTTGGGATATCCTTCCACTAGCTTCTCACAATAGTTGATCGGAATTTGGGCCCATTCTTCCTGACAAAACTGGTGTAACGGATCCAGATTTGTAGGTCGCCTTGTTCCCACCTGCCTTTTCCGCTTTGCCCATAAATTTTCAATAGGATTCAGATCAGGGCTTTGTGATGGCCACTTCAAAACATTGACTTTGTTATTCTTAAGCCACTTTGTTACCATTTTTGCAGTATGCTTCGGGCCAATGTCCATTTGGAAGACCCATTTCTGCCCAAGCTTTAACTTCCTGGCTGATGTCTTGAGATGTTGCTTCAGTATTGCCACATAATCTTCTTTTCTATTGATGCCATCTATTTTGTGAAGTGCACCAGTCACTCCTGCAGCAAAACAACCCCACAACATGATGCTGCCACCCTCGTGTTTCACAGTTTGGATGGTGTTCTTAGGCTTCCAAGCTTCTCCCTTTTTCCTCCAAGCGTAACAATGGTCATTATGCCCAAAAAGTTAAATTTTAGTTTCGTTAGACCACAGGACATAGCTCCAAAAATTAAGATCTAGATCGTATGTTTTTATTGTCTTTAGTTGCTTTGCCATAGTGGAGTGCTGCTGCGCTTTCTTTATAGTCCAAAAATTAAGGTCTTTGTTCCTGTGTGCATTTGCAAACAATAATCTGGCTTTTTTATGTTTCTTTTGGAGTAAGGGCTTCTTCCTGGCTGAGTGGCCTTTCAGCTTTGTACTTTTGATACTGTACTCATTTCACTGTGGATATTGACACAATCTTACCAGAATCCGCCATCATCTTCACAAGGTCTTTTGCTTTTGTCCTTGTGTTGATATGCACATGTCGGACCATAGCACGTTCATCTCTGGAACACAGAACCCGTCTCCTCTCTGAGCGGTATGATAGTTGGATATTCCCATCTTGTTTGTACTTGCATATAATTGCTTGTACAGATGAACAAGGCACCTTTAGAGATCTTTAAATTGTACCCAAGGATGAGCCAGACTTATGTAAGTCCACAATTCTCTTCCAGATATCTTGGCTGATTTCTTTAGACTTTCCCATGATGCTACACGAAGAAGCAGTGTGTTTCAGATGGGCATTAAAATACATCCACAAGTGTGTCTCTAATTAACTCAGATCTTGCCAAAAAAACTATCAGAAGCTTCCAAACACATAACATCATCATATGTTTAATTGCATAGTAATATTAGTGTATGTAAACTTTTGACTTTGCAGTAAGTAATAAAAATGCCTTAAAACATTCTCTCTCTCTCATTATTCTCGCATTTGACAAATATTAAAAATTATTGCAATCCTAAATGACCTAAAACGGGAAAGGTTTATTCTGATTTCATGTGAGATATTGAGAAAAACATGCATATATGTTTTTTTATATAGTGTATGTAAACTTCTGGTTTCAACTGTAGGTGTTTGATTGTCAGTCAGCTAGTTCAGATAAATAGGATCCTGTGTGGCTGGGAAATCGACCTTCCAGCAGATGAATCCTTTGTGCTAATTGTGTGATCCAAAGACACCAGGCCACATTTCAGCATATAACTCTTTTAGGCTGCGTGCCCACTGTGCATTTTTCTAGCGTTTTTGCCGTGGAATTTCCGATGCAGAAACACTCAGGAAAAACTCCGGCGCATTTCTGCATCGTGAGAACATAGCCTAATGCTGCTAATACTGTGCTCCAGGTAGGAGTCCACATTTACCACAGTCCACCATCCTTGTAAATAAGCCATTGTACTTTGTGTCACTCCCACCTCATAGTAGATTGTAAGCTCTTACGAGCAGGGTTGTCATTTTTGCTGTAATTATTGTATTATCTTTAGCTATGTTACTTATGACTGTTGTATATGAACCTGTGAATTGTTAAGCGCTGCGGAATATGTTGGCGCTATATAAATAAAGACTATTATTATTATTATTATTATTTGAAACTATAAATTCTTTATGCTAATAGTGTGGTCCTGAAACAAAGCCACATTTGTGCATATAAATATTTTGTGCTGGTAATATTTTTGCCAGGCAGAAGTCCACATTTGAAAATCTAAATTCTTTGTGCTAATAGCATGCTACAGAAAGCAAGACACATTTCTGCATATACATATTTTGTGCTACTAGTTTTGCTTCAGCCAGGAATCCACATTTCTGAATCTAAATTTTTGGTGTTAAAAGCATGCTACAGAAAGCAGGACACATTTCTGCATGTAAATATTTTGTGCTGCTAGTTTGCTTCATCCAGGAGTTCACATTTCTGAATGTAAATTCTTTGTGCTAATAGCGTGCTAAAGAAAGTAGGCCACATTTCAGTTTATAAATATTTTGTTCTACTAGTTTTGCTTCAGCCAGAAGCCCACATTTCTGAATCTAAATTATTTGTGCTAATAAAATGCTGCAAAAAGTAGGCCACATTTCAGTATATAAATATTTGTGCTACTAGTTTTTCTTCAGCCAGGAGTTCACATTTCTGAATCTAAATTCTTTGTGCTTATAGCGTGTTACAAAAAGTAGACCACATTTAAGTATATAAATGTTTGGTGCTACTAGTTTTTCTTCAGCCAGAAGCTACTTTAGCATGTGTAGGGGAAAACAACGGGGAGTCAATGCAGGGATTTACAGATGGGAGAAGCCGGGGAATCGCGGGGTAACAAGAGGATTAGTCTGCCAGCAGAGTATAAGATAGATTGGAGGGGTGCGAGAGTGTTAGAAGGGATGCAACAGAGCAGGAAATTACAGTAGTCGAGGCGAGAGAAGATGAGTAGGCATGAGCGAACATTTCAATGTTTAACACAGACCCAAACCTGTCCCACTACAGCCAAGCCAATGGATGGAGACACTATCAGAATTCTCCACATTTACCAAAACTAGGGCCTAAAACCTGCAGCAGGAGCAAGAGCAGGCACAGAAGCCATATCACAGACTGCAATTTCAAGAGATCAATGAAGCACGCTCAAAACGACAACATCGCCTACTCTGTACAGTCTGCAATTGGGGTGCAAAAGTCCTTGGAGATCCATGACTTGTTGATCTTGATGAAAGTTAGGCGGTCTACACTTTCAGGGGACAGCTGGGTGCGCTTATCCGTCAAGACACTACCAGCAGGGCTGAAGACACTTTCAGAGAGAACGCTGGCTGCCGGGCATGATAAAACCTCCAAGGCGTGAGAGGCGAGGTCAGGCCATTCATCCATTTTTGAAGACCAAAATGTAAAAGGGTCCAAACCCTCCATAATGGTATTGATATTGAACTCTAGAACCTCCTGCACCATCCTCTCCAGTCGTTCACCATGAGTCAGACTTGTACTCTGTTGTACTGGTGCACGAGCTGGTGCAAAAAATGTGTGAAAGGACTCCTAGAAATTGCTTCTGCCACTTACTCTGCTGCTGCTAATGTTTTGGCGTTGACGAACTGACGTGCCGGAGGTTGAAAGACTACAGCTGCGATGCACACTATGTGCCTCACTGTTATCTTGGGGAAAACCTCTATTGAGGTTGCTTAAAAGCTTGTTTCGATACTCCAACATAAGCGGGTCCCTTTCCACGGTGGGAAGCATCTGGCAAAATTGACTCTTATAACGTGGATCTAACAGTGTGGCAACCCTGTAGACAGCATTATTTAGAATCCTAGCTATATGGGTATCATGCTGCATCCAGAAGGCACTCATATGTCAGGCTCTTCCAGGAGGTCCAAAGCCAGGCAGTATTGTGGGCTGAGTAACACTGATGCTTGCTTCTCCCCTCCTGCCATTCAAACGAGAGGGGATGATTATCCTCTTCATCCTCTGACAGCTGCTCACCCATCACCTCTTCCTCCTCCATTAGTTCCTCGGCTCTTGCACCTTCACTAACATTTTGCCTGTTATCATCAAACCCCCTCAATGGCTGTAATCCACCGTTACTGGGCATCCGCCAGTGTGATGACAGTCTGGAAATTTGAGACATTGGTATTGACGTGCCCCCTGGGCCGTGGGGTACTCAGCAGCCGGGCCTCTGTGTATGCCGGTGGGGGATATCACGGTGGCTGGCCCGGTCCATGACCCAGGGCGGTCAGTGAAAAGGGAAATTTATAGGGGATTTGGAAAGTTTGTGACGCCACCTGTGGAATGCGGCAAAAGGGTGTCGCCACTGCAGAGCAGTCCTCTGGAGCTGGTGTTACGGCAGCAGGGATAGTGTGGCTCTCCACAGGTAGAGCTAGCTCCAGGGTAGTGTAGGGGTAGATGGTGGATGCTGGGGAGAGACGGCAGGATGGTCCCGGAGGAAAGACGGACACTCACACGGGGGTAAGCTTCAGTACCTTTACTGGTGATGATGCAGGCACGGTTCATTGTAATCCGGATGAAGGGCGCACTTTTGGACTCTCCCCAGTGAGCAGGTATAGGGCCTCCTGATCCGTGGCTTTACTCGCTAAGCTTCTGGCCTGCCTGGAACTAGGCCTAGCTTGGTTACTGTCTCTCTCTCCCTTGCACCTGCTGACCTGGTGGTAGGGCCTTCTCTTGGAGATCCCTCTCCCTGGATGCTGGGGCCTCCGTGACTCCTTGCCCTGGTACTATAGTCAGCGTTTGGTAAACTTGGGACCTGTAGTCCTCCAGGGGTTCCGGTGGTCCCTACTGGGTATAAAGGGTCCCCGTAGGCACGGACCCGGTGTCCGGTATATATCTCGGGGTGAGCCTGGTATGATCCTCTGCCCCTCGCTACTTCTTCCTTCTCCTCTCGCCTTCGGCCACACTCAGGGCCCTCACTAGGCCTTCACTCGTGCTGTAGGCCGTGGCTCGCCTAAGCACAGCAGCCAGCGTGCTGCCTCTTTGCTGCTCTCTGAGCGTCAGCACGCTCTCTGCTCAACTCTGAGCTCTGTCCCTCTCTGTGTCTGAGTAGGAACCGTCTGAACTCTCTTCAGACTAAACACTCAACTCTAACTGAGCTGCCTGGCTCCACCCTCCCTATATATGTTTCTAACGGGCTCCCTCTGCTGGTCTGAGGTAGTAGGGTGGAGATGTCTGAATGTGTGAGGGCCTCTTGTGGAGAAGTCCATCCATGCACCCTTCTGGGTTCTGTGGCACCAGTGCACAGCAGGGTGCCACAGTATCCCTTCCGCATCCTCCTCTTCTTTTGGGGCCACCACCTCCTGCCGAAGGTTATTCAAAGTTTGCTCCAGCATGTATTTGACCGGAATAGTGATGCTGATGATGGCATAATCAGCGCTAACCAGTTTAGTAGCCATTTCAAAACTGTGCAGAAGGGTGCATAGGTCCTTAATCTGTTCCCATTCCGCAAATGTGATATGCCCCAAAGTAGGTATTGCGTTGCCCCAAACTAAACGTCATGACATACTGCGTCAGAGCTCATTACTGCTGGCACAGTCGCTGCAACATGTTCAGAGTGGAATTCCACCATGTCGGCACTAGAGATGAGCGTTGTTCTACTCGAACTGTTCGCCAATCTCAAATTCGAGCTGTTTTGGGCGGTGTTCGAGCCGTTCGGCGAACACGAACAATTTGAGAAAAATTCGGCTGTTCGAGGTTATGTTCGATAACTGTTCGTGCACCAAAATCATAACTGGATTTTTTCTCAGTAATGATGAAAATTAATGTTAATACGCAGTTTGAGTGTACAGCGGGGTGGGGGGAGGGGCAGGGCATGGATCTCTGCAGGAACAATGAAGATCTCCATTTTTTTTTCTCTTTCCCGCATTTACAGTGGGGAGGTGCAATCTGTCAGCCGATCAGCAGCGCACACACGGAGCGAAGTGCTTTTTTTCACACAAGCAAGGGCATGTGTCATTGGCAGTGTATGTCACATGTCCTTGCCCTATAAGACCAAGCCATTTTCCCCGTCGCCACCATTTTCTCACTGCTGCAGCTGCGTGTTAGACGGCACCGCTGTTGCTGTGTACGCTATACCTTGTTAATTTCAAGCCAATTTTCGCACAAATATACAGATAGCTTGGGAGTAGGGAATAGTTGTGATTGCAGTCCTTTTAAGGACTAGGTTACAGCATTTCCTACGACTTTTATCAGGCAGGTCTGTGCTCTTAAATAGATAGGTTGTGGGAGTAAAGACTAATTGTAATTGGAGTCCTTTTCAGGACTAGGTTACATGAGTTCCTATCAGTTTTTGCCAGGCAGGTCTGTGCCAGTGCTGTGCAAGTTTTTTTCACAGCATTTGGCTGAATCTAGCAAAGCTAATCCTTTTTGGCCTATTGCAGAGTGTGTTAGTCAGTGGAGTAGCCTATCTGTGTTGCAAGATATACCACCTGTGTATAGAATACCAATTTTTTTACTGCACCTAGTGAAGTAAAATCTTTTGGGCATAGCATCATTCTATTAGTCCATCTATACTGACCTCCATCAGGTTGCAAACTGAATCTAATTTTTTTCTGCATCTAGCTCTGAAAAAATATTGGGCTTCTAGCTGTGTGTGGGTCTTGTTCTATTAATCCATCTATACTGACCTCCATCAGGTTGCAAACTGAATATAATTTTTTTCTGCATCTAGCTCTGAAAAAATATTGGGCTTCTAGCTATGTGTGGGTCTTGTTCTATTAATCCATCTATACTGACCTCCATCAGGTTGCAAACTGAATATATTTTTTTCTGCATCTACCTCTGAAAAAATATTGGGCTTCTAGCTGTGTGTGGGACTTGTATTAGTCCATCTATACTGACCTCCATCAGGTTGCAAACTGAATATATTTTTTTCTGCATCTACCTCTGAAAAAATATTGGGCTTCTAGCTGTGTGTGGGTCTTGTTCTATTAATCCATCTATACTGACCTCCATCAGGTTGCAAACTGAATATAATTTTTTTCTGCATCTAGCTCTGAAAAAATATTTGGCCTTCTAGTAGTGTGTCGGACTTTCTCTATTAGTCCATCTATACTGACCTCCATCAGGTTGCAAATTAAAAATAATTTTTATCTGCATCTACAGTACCTCTGAAAAAATATTTGGGCTTCTAGCTGTGTGTGGGACTTGTTGTATTAGTCCATCTATACTGACCTCCATCAGGTTGCAAACTGAATATATTTTTTTGTGCATCTACCTCTGAAAAAATATTGGGCTTCTAGCTGTGTGTGGGACTTGTTGTATTAGTCCATCTATACTGACCTCCATCAGGTTGCAAACTGAATATATTTTTTTCTGCATCTACCTCTGAAAAAATATTGGGCTTCTAGCTGTGTGTGGGTCTTGTTCTATTAATCCATCTATACTGACCTCCATCAGGTTGCAAACTGAATATAATTTTTTTCTGCATCTAGCTCTGAAAAAATATTTGGCCTTCTAGTAGTGTGTCGGACTTTCTCTATTAGTCCATCTATACTGACCTCCATCAGGTTGCAAATTAAAAATAATTTTTATCTGCATCTACAGTACCTCTGAAAAAATATTTGGGCTTCTAGCTGTGTGTGGGACTTGTTGTATTAGTCCATCTATACTGACTTCCATCAGGTTGCAAACTGAATATATTTTTTTCTGCATCTACCTCTGAAAAAATATTGGGCTTCTAGCTGTGTGTGGGACTTGTTCTATTAATCCATCTATACTGACCTCCATCAGGTTGCAAACTGAATATATTTTTTTCTGCATCTACCTCTGAAAAAATATTGGGCTTCTAGCTGTGTGTGGGACTTGTTGTATTAGTCCATCTATACTGACCTCCATCAGGTTGCAAATTGAATCTAATTTTTTTCTGCATCTAACCCAGCCAATAGTTTTGGCCTAATACCACAGTTTGGCCACTCACCTCTGCTCGGTTACCATCCATTGTTTTTTTGTGCAAACAACTCCAGAGTTGTGAATTAGTTAACCACCAAAATGAGTGGAAAAAGGCCTGCTGCTGGTGGAAAGGGGAATAGGCGTGTTGGGAAGGGGAAAAAAGGTTGTGTCCGTGGGATAGGTGTTAAAGCAACAGTAACATCTGCAGAAGAAAGACCATCTTCCAGGCAAGCTAAAATGTCTACTTCTTTTAGCGGACAATGTCATAAGATCCCTTTCTTACGGCCACGCCAATCGCTACAAATTCCAGATGAGGCACAAAAACAGCAGGTGCTTCAACGGATATCAAGTGCTCCTTTTAGTGGGCTCTCCTCCACATCAACTTCAACATCACAAATACTCCAGTCCTCAAAGGTGTCACCCAAATCGCACTTGCTCCCTCACAGCTCCCAAATCTCCAGCTGCCTGTCTGAGTATGAGGTAGAACAGATGGTTGAGTCAGCAGAGCTGTTTACTCATACTATAGCCTGGGAATCAGAGGTCGACTCCAGCGCTTCTGTGAATCCAGACGAGGAAATGATCTGCACTGATGCCCAGAATCTTTATGAGTCGGATCCAGGACCAGACGCAGAAGGTTCTGACTATAATGTAGACCCTCATTCCCAAACTGTAACTCCTGTTGGTGGAGACAATGAGGAAGACGATGATAAGACTCAAATACCTGATTGGAGCGACAACTTTAGTTTTTTGTCAGGGCAGGAACAGGTTGGCTCTGAGGACGACGGGTGTGATAACACACAGGGTGATGATGATGAGGTTGGAGATCCCACTTACTGTCAACCCACAGTCAGCCAAGAGATGAGGTCAGCAGAGGAGGTGGAGGAAGATGCTAGTGACGACGAGGTCAGGTTGCGCCTTCCTGGACAGAGACGTAGTACTGGAAGCACGTCAACAACTGCATCCTCAAACACAACTCTGCCTCTCACCACAAGTCATGGTGGCTCTTCAGGTCGCATGGGTGCTAAGCCTTGCATAGCCTGGGCATTTTTTCAGATCGATAAAGATGACCCAACTTGTGTTAACTGTAACATTTGTCAGCAAAAGCTAAGTAGAGGCCAAAAAATACATAGTTTGAGTACTTCATGCATGAACCGGCACATGGACATGAAGCATAAGTTGCAGTGGGAAGCTCAGTGTGCTACAATGCGGCCTAGCCAGCCGGGCCAACCACCGTCTGCCATATCTTGTGCATCCGCGGCCTCTTCATCCTCTGTGACTGGGGGGACAGCAGTCACACCTGTTTTGGGGCACAGACCTGCCACCTCTTTACCCGCAACAGCCAGCGTGATTGGCAGGTCATCATTTTCTTTGGAGGTGGGAACACCAGCTGGTGTTGAGCGCTGTCCGACATCGATAGCACCACCTTTGGATCAAGGCAACCTAACATGTCCGCCTGCATCTTCCTCACAGACCGGCTTTTTGCCGGGGACACCCTTATCAACCCCGTCTAAGCACAATAGCCAGCCCTCTGTCCCTCAGATGTGGACAAGTAAAAGACCATTTCCTCCTAGCCATGAGAAAGCTAAGAGGTTGAATTTCACCATCTGCAAGCTCTTGGCTACAGAAATGCTGCCTTTCCGCCTGGTGGACACAGAGGATTTTCGAGACCTTATGTCCGTCGCAGTGCCCCAGTACCAGATGCCCAGTCGGCACTACTTCTCAAAGAAAGGTGTGCCTGCGCTCCACCAGCATGTCGCACACAACATCACCGCTTCTTTGAGAAACTCTGTGTGTGACAGGGTGCATTTCACCACAGACACTTGGACGAGTAGGCATGGACAGGGGCGTTACATGTCGCTGACTGGGCACTGGGTAACTATGGTGACAGCAGGACAAGGGGCTGCTGTCCAAGTCTTGCCGTCCCCACGAGTTGTGCGTCAATCCTCTTTATGTCAAAGTTCCTCCACTGCTTCTGCTTCCTCAACCTCCTCTCAGTCTTCCACCTGCACCCAAAGCCTATCTGGTCATGCCACAAGCTTTCTAACTGCGCAGAAGGGATCCTGCACACCTCCTTACTTTGCTGGCAGTAGGGCTCAACGTCATCAGGCGGTTTTTACATTGAAATGTCTGGGAAATGTGAGTCACACAGCTGAGGAGTTGTGGTCAGCTCTGGAGAACCAATTTCATGAATGGTTGTCTCCACTGGACCTGAAACCAGGGAAGGCCGTGTGCGAGAATGCTGCAAACCTGGGTGCGGCCCTTCGCCGGGGCAATGTCACACACGTGCCTTGTATGGCTCACGTGTTGAACCTGGTTGTCCAGCAATTTTTAGCCCACTATCCCAGACTAGATGGCCTTCTGCAGAGGGCACGGTCGCTGTGTGCTCACTTCCGCCGTTCGCATCCCGCAGCTCAGCGATTTACATCTCTACAGAAGTCGTTGGGCCTGCCACTTCACCAGCTAAAATGCGATGTGCCTACCCGGTGGAATTCAACTCTGCACATGTTGCAGCGACTGTGGCAGCACCGACAAGCCCTGGTGCAATACGTTCTGACGTATAGCCTGGGCCAACGAGATTCAGAGGTGGGGCAAATCACGCTGGAGGAGTGGTATCAGATCAGGGACCTATGCACCCTTCTGCACAGTTTTGAAATGGCGACGAAGATGTTTAGTGCTGACGATGCCATTATCAGCATGACTATTCCGGTGATTTACATGCTGGAGCACATGTTAAACAGAATTCGGAGTCAGGTGGTGGCACAAGAGGAGGTGGAGGAAGTAGAGGAGGAGGAGTTGTATGCGGAAGGGCTAACATCTGCAAGGTCCAGACGGTCGGCAGCACCAAGGCGGCAGGCATGTGAGGGTGGGGTAGATGGTTTTACCAGGGCACATGGTAGCAGCCAAACTAGTGAGGAAGGTGCAGGAGCCCAGGAAGAAGTGGAGGACGAACTGATGGAAGACTCATCAGATGAGGGAGACCTTTATCACATTTCTGTTGTGCGAGGTTGGGGGGAGAGGACAGAGGAAGGAAGCATGATTGCTACCTCGCCACCAACACAACAGGGACTTGGTGCTCCTGGATGCGCAACACACATGAGTGCCTTCTTGCTGCACTACCTGCAACATGACCCTCGAATTGTGAGAATTAGAAATAATCCTGACTACTGGGTTGCCACACTGTTAGATCCCCGGTACAAAAGTAAATTTGCAGAAATTATTCCTGCCATAGAAAGGGATGCACGCATGCAGGAGTATCAGCAGAGACTGTTGCAGAATCTTACATGTGCTTTTCCACAAAATACCAGTGGTGCACGTAGTGAATCTCACAGTTCCAACTTGCCAACCGTGGGACCGTCAAGTGTTCAGCACTCAAACCGTAACAGAACCACAGTATCTGCTGGTAACATCAATTTTGCGGAATCATTTCACCACTTTTTTAGTCCATCCTTTGCAAGGCCACAGGAGACAAGAAGTCTGACACATAGTCAACGCCTAGAGACGATGGTACAGGAGTATCTCCAAGTAAACATTGAAGCCACGACTGTGTCACTGGACCCTTGCTCTTTTTGGGCTTCCAATCTGGATAAATGGCCGGAGCTAGCCACTTACGCCTTGGAGATCTTGTCATGCCCCGCAGCCAGCGTTCTGTCTGAACGTGTGTTCAGCGCTGCTGGTGGTGTGCTGACAGATAAGCGCACGCGGCTCTCCACTGATAATGTAGACAGACTCACGTTCATAAAGATGAACAAATCATGGATCCGAAACGACTTTTCTACCCCTGTGTCATCCTGGGGAGAGTAAAAGCTTGATGATTGGTTAAAATCACCCTACCAACCGTTTTAAGCTTTCAAATTACTAATCATGTTTATCTGTATCTTGACTGGAAAATAATTTGGGCTTTGTAGCAGTGTGCAGCACTGATCCTATTAGGCCATCTATACTAGAGCTTCACCAGATTTAAAATTAAAAATAATTTTTAGCTGCATCTAGCCCGGAAAATAATTTTGGGGCTCCGAGATGCGCAAGACACATAAGTGCCTTCTTGCTGCACTACTTGCAGCATGACCCTCATATTGTCAGAATTCGAAGTAATCATGACTACTGGGTTGCCACACTCTTAGATCCCCCAAACTTTTCGATCAACCTTTTCATTTTAATAAAGACCAAAAAAATGGTCATTTTTGAAATTATAAGCATTAGCAGGTTGTTAGAAACTGAAATCAAACAGTTTTCAACTCAAAACTTTATTCTAGGTGATGTTACATTTTCACATAGGACCCCTTGTTCGAAAGGAGCTTCTGAACTCTCTCGTCCATTGAATTTGTCAGGTTTTGGATGGTTTCTGCTTCAATTGTTTTGCATGAGGACAGAATACCCTCCCAGAGCTGTTGCTTAGATGTGATCTGCCTCCCGCCATCATAGATACTCCTTTTAATGATGCTCCAAAGGTTCTGAATAGGGTAGAGGTCAGGGGAGCATGGGGGTCACACCATAAGTTTGTCCCCTTTTATGCCCATATCAGCCAGAGATGCAGATGTTTTATGTGCAGCATGAGATGGTGCATTATCATGCAGAAAAATGATCTTGCTGTGAAATACACGGTTCTTCTTCTTGAACCATGGCAGGAAGTGCTGTTTGAAAAAATCCACATACATTATGGAGTTCATCTTTAGCGCCTTCAGGGATCCTAAAGGGGCCGACAATCTCTCTCCCCATGATTCCAGCCCAAAACATTACTCCACCTCCTCCTTGTTGGCGCTGTAGCCGTGTTTGCGTGGGGTGTCCATCAACCAGCCATCCTCCACTCCATCCATCTGGACCATCGAGCGCTGCACGGCACTCATCCGTGAACAAAACTGTTTTGAAATCAGTCTTCATGTAATGTTTGGCCCACTGGAGCCGTTTCTGCTTGTGTGAAGTGGATAGAGGAGGTCGACAGGATGGCGTATGCACAGCTGCAAACCTCTGAAGGACCCTGCATCTTGTTGTTCGGGGGACGTTGGAGGCACAAGCAGCTTCAAAAACTTGTCTGCTGCTATGACAAGGCTTTTTTGCCGCTGCTCTTTCAACCTGACGTAATTGCCTGTAGGAAAGAGTCCTCAATTTGCCCTTATCAGCACGCACACGTGTGTACTGTGAATCAGCTACATACTTCTTGATTGCCAAGACACTTCATCCTGATCATCGCACAATGTTGATTGTAGTCATGCCTTGACCTAAACACTCCACAATTTGTTGCTTCTCAGCAGCCGACACATCCTTTTTCTTTCCCATTTTGGCAGAAAATGTAGGCTGCTTAATAATGTGAGAGAGCCTTCTTAAGTAGTCTTGCCTTTCATTGGACACACCTGCCAAACTAATTAGCACAGGTGTCTGCAATTGCTTACAGTGATATAAAGAGCCCTGACACACATCACCATCAATGAGTTTAACTGACAAACAAACAAATTCTTCCCTTATCACTCCTAAACACTTTTTGCATAATAATTTGGAACGCAGTGTACATGTGCTTTTCCACAAAACACCAGCGGTTCACGTAGTGAATCTTACAGTTCTAACTTGCCAACTGTGGTCTGTATGGAGTTGTTCAATAAAGGGCCCTAAATTAAGATAACATAGATGGGAGAGGTCTCTATGAATAGGAATTCCTAAGTATTTGATACCCTGTGAGGGACAGGCAAAGGGAAAGTTGGACTGGATGGAATCCTATATGGATTTGGGGAGGGAGACATCGAGGGCCTCAGACTTCGCTGCATTGATTTTAAAATTTGACCATGTAACAAAGTGATCTATTTCAGCCATAACAGCAGGGATGGATATATGTGATTGAGTGATATATACTAGGACATCATCAGCAAATAGAGAGCACTTGTACTCGGTGCCTCCCACCTCAATCCACCTAATATTGGGGTTATGGCGAATTGATGAGAGCAGGTGCTCCGTCACTAGGATGTATAAGAGAGGGGACAGAGGACATCCCTGCCTTGTCCCATTGGTGATTGTGAAAGGTGATGAAAATGTTCTGACGCACCCCCTGGGCCTTGGGACACCCGGAGCCAGACCCTTTTTGGTGGATGCTGGTGGTTGTAGTCTTCGTGGCGGCGACCCGGTTCCGTGGCTCAGGGCGGTCAAACCAGTGGCGGAACTATTTATGTGGTTTTGATGTTTAAATGTCCGACTACGCCACCCGTGGATTGCGGTCAGAGTGAACCGCTGCTACAGGGCAGACCGCTGAGGCTGGTGTTGTGGGTGCAGCAGAGCGTAGCATAACTACCCACGGGAGGAGTATAGCCTCAGGGCAGTGTATGCGGAGGATGGGGGTGATGGTGCAGGGCAGCAGCAGTAACGACACGGAGTCAGTGATGCAGTCCAGGGCCTTTACTCACAGTTCTTATTATCCAGACCACGTCTGCAGGTAACGGCTGCCCACGTCGTACTGTGCTCACCAGGTGAGGGGCTCAGACAACTCCCAGATAACTTTGGAGCACTTCACAGGACCCCCTTTGTGTGTCCTTTGTCTGGCCTTTCTTACCAACACTTCTGTCCGGCTGCCTCGGGCCTCCTCTTGGTAAACTTGGCGCCAGTTTCCCTCACCCTATGTGGTGCCTTCCTAGCGGGTGTAGCGAGGGGCTGCGCCACATAAAATGTCAGAGCCTCTGGTTTCTAGCTGAGGGTCGTTTCCTGCCTCCACTAGTTGGTGGACCGGTCTCCCCCTTTGGCCTGACCCCTCCACGCAGGTGGATTCGGGCGTGCGGTGGCGACTCGCCCGTCCGCACCCCTGGGATCCCTTCATTCCTCGTTCCTGGAGCCTTCTCCGCTCCTCTTCCTTCTTTCTCCCTCTTCCAGGCCTGGACCTCTGTTACTAGGCCCGCCTCCGGAGCAGAGCTCATGCAGAGCCCCTGCTCCCTGCCACTTCTGCTCAGACTTCTCTGCACTGAACTAAGATGGTGCCCACCTTTTATACTCCCTTCTCAATGCACCCAGGAACTGCTTCCTCCCTGCTCCTGCACTACAGGGTTCCCCTTCCTCAGTGTTCCCTCCCCCCACTCCAGCCAGGGACAGGGACTGTCGTGCCCATCTCAGGGGCATATTGGTCGCCCTGTCCCACGGCAATGTGGTGTAATGCATGCAGGTGTCGGGTCCTGATCCACCCTCCATCCTTACCTGAGAGTGAGATATCACACCTCTGGGTGAGGTGCAATACGTCTGTAGCAACCGAGCCCTCAGGGTGCTACAGTTCCATTTATCTTCAGCCTAGGTGACGTATTGCGATACAGGGCCGTGATTTTGGCTATAAAAGGGTCCCCTAGACCCCTACCCCAAGCTTTTTAAGAGAATCATATATGGCGTGCCAGGAGACTCTATGGAATGCTTTCTCAGCATCCAACGAGAGTATCTAATTACAAATTTTTAACTGCATCTAGCCCAGGAAATACTTTGTGCCTAGTAGCAGTGTCTGCTAGTCAGCGGATTATCCCGGCTGTTAAGCAAGCTACACCACCTGTAGTTTAGACACTTAATTTTTTCAAAGGAAATGATTCGGGACCATGGGATACTTAGTGAAGAGCATCAGGAGGCACCCCAAGGCATAGGGGCTGGGACTGGCAGTAGGATGCCTTGCGGTGGACAGCCGAGCTCGATCCTTATAAAAGCTTTTTAACTGCAGCAGCTTTAGTGGACGCTACTGGAGCTGGAATTACGCGGCTGCTGGCATGAGACTTGCCCTCCAATAGATCCTTGTAAATGGATTTAAAGTGTATTCATTCAAATTAGAGAGACAATTTAAATTAAAAAGCTTAGAGCTGCCTCCACCACAGGGGGGCTCGCTCGACCCACCAGCGGACAGGCACCAGTATTGGGAGAGGGGGGCTGGCCGTCAGGGTTCACCGCGGCTCTGGCACAAACCCGGCGACACGGAGGTGGCACGGGCAGGAGCGGACTGGCCGTGTCGGCTTCTCACTTTTTGGATTTTAGAAGGGCATGACATGCCTATATCTGTGTCTCCCCCTCCTTTTACTCCTCCACCTCTTTTATTTTCGCATGACTATATGTACTTGTCACTTTTCCATGTGTTAGTTATGTCTTCTGAGCAGTTTGTCAGCTTTTGGACACCTTTGAAGGTGTTTTCTATGTGTTTCTATGTGTTTTTGTTTGCCTGCCATTGGTTTTAACGGTGTTCGAAGGTGTTCGATGAACAGTTCGACGAACAGTTCGGCGAACACACGGGTGTTCGACGAACCGAAACGAACTCGAACACTACGGGGGTGGCTCAACACTAGTCGGCACATCGCAGAGACATGAGCCATGCAAGGCACGTGTGCGAGCTTGTCTCGGCCTAGGACCACTGACAGGTTTGCACCATTATCGCACACAGCCTTCCCTGGCTCTAGGTTCAGCGGAGAAAACCAATGCTCAAACTGAGCCTGGAGAGCTGCCCACAACTCTTCACCTGTATGACTGCGATCTTCAAGGCATATTTATTTGAAGACTGCCTGAATACGGTGAGCCCTGACTGCGCAGTATGGAGGTGGTGTGTATTCGCTCAGCACCCTTGGAACGCATGTCTCATTGAGGGAGAGGTTGAGTGGGTAGGTGGAGGCCCTAGAGGAGGTGGAAAACGCAGAAGCAGCGGAGGAAGTGGAAAATATAGAGGTTTCTTCTGCATGCCTTGGGGATTCCAAGATTTATGGAGCAGCCCCTTCCCCGTCTGCCCCCATAGCTACCAGAGTCACCCAGTGCCCAGTCAGTGAGATGTTACGCCCTTGGCCATGCTTACTCGTCCAGGTGTCTGTGGTGAAATGCACCCTGGCACATGTATATTTAGACAAGGAACGGATGATGCTGGTGTAGCGCAGGCACAGCTTTCTTAGAGAAGTAATGGCGACTGGGCAACTGTTACTGGGGGAGTCTGCGATGGCCATCAGTTTTCGGAAACCATCTGTATCTACCAGGCGGCAAGGCAGAATTTCCATGGCCATCAGATTGGAGATGATGGAGTTCAACCTCTTAGCTTTGTCATGCATAGGATGAAATCTTTTACGTGACCATAACTGCGGGACCGAGGGCTGGCTAAGGTGCTGAAATAGGGCGGAGTATGGTAAACCAGAAAAACTGGTGGAGAGTGAGTGAGGTGCAGATGTTATGGTGGACTTAGAAGCATGTGGTGTGCTTGGTGAAACAAACACAGCAGGCGTGTCCACTTCCATTACAGCTGATGGGCTGTCACTCAGCCTGACTGAAGCAGGTAAAGAACCAGAATTTTTGCGATGGGAGACCTGCGTGACAATACTTGGCACAGTAACAGAGGAGGAGGAAGAAGCAGTGGATTAGTTTGATGGGGCAGCTGATGGTTGTTGAGGTGCGCTGGTCCGCATTTCAGAGCGGTTAGATTCCCAGCGTAAAGAATGTTGTTTGAGCATATGAACGTTCATGCATGTAGTAGTCAAGTTATTGCAGCTTTTCCCTCTACTGAGTTATTTACCGCAAAGTTTGCATATAACGTGAGTTGGCTTATCCTTTGCAGTGACAAAAAGGCCCATGCTAGGCAACTCTTGCTGCCCCTGCGAGCTGCAGACCCGTGACCGCTGCTGGCCACAGCCACGTTTGTGGCTAAGGATGCAGTGCTCCTCATGCTTGCATCACTCCGTGTCTGAGCCATAGGGCAAAATATAACCTCCTCGTCTTCCTCCTCCACTTCCTCAGATGAGCTACTCGGCTGCGTGACTCTGGGTTCACACCAAGTAGGATCTTCAACCTCGTCATCATCCAATGTGTTATCTCATTCCTCACCCTCAGACCCTCAGAGTGACTCCTCTCCTCTTGTTGCCCTGACAGCACAGTACAGTCCGCATGAGCCTCAGGTATCTGAGTGTCATCTAGATTACCTCCCTCCCCTGCGGTTACCGTCTGGTGACGAGGGTTAGGAACCTGCTCGGACCCTACTTTGTCCTGCCTCGAATCCAAGCTAACAACATTTTGGGCATCGGTGCAGATGCTTTTCTCCCCTTGACTCTGTGACTGTTTGGAGTGCACTTCTGATGCCCATGGTGTAGAATGGGTGAAGAGTTCTGCAAACCTCTCCATCTGTGGTTCGCTACAGTCAGTTGGGCAGTTGGCCAGTTGTGACGCGGGGGGAAGCATGGGTAATTGGGGTGCCACCTCTGTGGACTGTACTGCGTGTGATGTTGAGGTGGAGGAAGAAAAGGAGAGGGCACTGGAAGCAGAGCTTGCCATCCACTGAAGCACCTGCTCTTTCTGGGCCTTATTAACAAGGAGTATCGCTGTGTGGATGCCAAAAGAAGGGAGTGCAGTAGGCCGTCCACTAACATAAGTTGTCAGTTGTCTTTGGATAGGATCTGTTTGTGTTGGCTCACTAGTGCTTTCATTAACATTACCACGTACCACACGTACACCTTGAACACCAAGCCTATTCCCCCTTCCATGACGTCCTCTCATTTTTCCACTCATAATGGTCAGATACAGTGGTAGGAACATGCAATTAACTATAAAAATAAGTTTTATTCCTGTGCAATAGCTCAGCACACACCTGAATTTCAGCGACACTAAATGACAAGGTAAGATATGGCCTGCCGTATAAGGTTACTAACAGACAAAAGAAATTTGTTAGTGTGCATGAGACCAATAAAACCTACAAGATATTCTCCAAACAATTTCAAGCTGAGATGTCCCCTGCTGTATTACTTTAGGAATGGAAGAAATTTTTTTTTTGAATGTGGATGAGGCCAGCATGACATAGACTATATGCTCCAAAATATTTCAAACTCAGATCTAGCCAGCTGTATCACTTTACTCAGAGCAAAAAATATTTTTGGGTTAGTCTGCATAAGCTCTGCGTCCAGCTGACTTTGACCGCCACTGACGTAGTAGCTGGCTTATAGCATTGTATGACTTTTGGCACAGGAAAATATATTTTATGGACTGGGCCTAGTAAGAGAAGTTTTTGTTTTTTTTTACTGTGAAACCAGGACAAGTTCAATGCCACTAAAATAAGATCTGCCGTTTAGCAGACTGGATCAACTTTGCCACAGTAAAAAAACCTTTGGTGGACTCTGCCTGCCAACCAAAAATATATATAGGCTTGACTGTGCATACAAGCTGAATTTGACCGCCACTGACGTAGTAGCTGGTTTATAGCACTGTATGACGTTTGGCACAGGAAAAAACATTTTTTGGACTGGGCATAGCAAGAGAAAAAATGTATTTGTTTACTCTTAAAGCACCTGAAGTTCAACTCCACTAAAATAGTATCTGACACTAAAAATTTTTTTAGTGCACACAGCTTTTAATATCACAATAGCAACAGAAAAAAGACAGATTTTGTGGTCTGCAATAAGAAGCTCCGCAGACTATGCAGAGCACAATTTCAACCCCACTAAATGAAAAGGTGCACTGCGATTGCTTGAGCACATTAGCAAGTGCAAAAAATGATTCAAGGTTTACTGAGACATGGAGCTCTATACCAGCGGTGCACAGCACTATTGTATGGCATGGGCCCACTGTTTCTGTCAGAAACTCAGTACTTGCACAAGAACACCAAAAATGTGCTGCACGAGTGGTTGCAGAGGTACACAGGCCAGGAATTATCTACACTATCTGACTACCACACAAGTGCCCATCTATGTAGCTAATAACTCTCATTACACAGGAGAACACTGAGCTGCGTCTCTCTCCAGCAGTGACATGGATATATTGGCGCTGAGGGAACATGGTCGCTTTTTATGTTGAGAGGACATGTGATTTCTGCAGCCAATTGCAGAAACCCTTGTGTCTAGACAGTGTAGATGCTTCCTGTGCTATGATTGGCTGGCCACGCTTTCCTCAGTTAAAGTTACCGCCAACAGGGAAAAAAAAAACAGTGCGCTTCTGATCTGACCTGTTCTAAGCTCTCCACGGCCTCCAAACTCACTTGGCACGTGTCACTGCTCATCCTACACTTGCACTATGCTAACAAAACTGTTCAAAACGCCGTGGTTGCCCTGTATTCGCGGTCCCACACAAATTCGTCGAACTTTTCTGATTTTAAGAAAATTTGCTTGCCTTTGCGATCACGAATCCGAATGTGCCATATTCGTGCCAAATTTGAAACTTTTGAACATTCGCCGAACAAATTCGGTCAACACTAATGATGAGGGCATACACTAGTGTTTTTGCAGATTCATGGTTGAGGAAAGTGTGGATCCGGGAGATATTTTGGAGTTGGAGTCGGCAGGAAGTGGAAAGGGCTTGTATCTCAGGGTTGAAGGAAAGATCAGAGTCAAGCTTGCATGACTGGGGAGAGTGGGCAGCCATTGACTTTGATGGATAGGTTAAGGGGGTTGAATGTGATGGGGGAAAGATGATGAATTTGGTTTTATCCATGTTGAGTTTTATAAACCTAGCAGAGAAGAAAGATGAAATAGCTGACAGACATTGTGGGATTCTGGTTAGTAAGGAGGTGATATCAGGTCCAGAGAGGTAGATTTGTGTGCCATCAGCATAGAGGAGATACTGAAAGCCGTGAGACTCTATGAGCTGACCCATGCTGAAGGTGCAGATGGAGAAGAGCAGGGGTCCTAGAATTGAACCTTAGGGGACACTGACAGATAGGGGGCGAGATGAGGAGGTGGTGTGTGAGTGGGAGACACTGAATGTTCTGTCTGTTAGGTATGAGGAGATCTAAAAAACAGCCAAGTCTGTGTTTAGAGAGTCTGTAATAAGAGGGAATGGGCCACTGTGTTGAAGGCAGATGCCAGGTCCAGTCAGAGTGGACAAACTAGCGTCGCTTGGATTTGGCAGTTAGTTGGTCTAATTGGTGACTTTAGGCAGGGGAGTTTTAGTGGAATGGTGCAGTCGGAAGCCAGATTGTAAGTGGTCAGAGAAGGAGCAGGAGGAGAGGTGGGAGAACAGTTCAAAATGGATGTGTTGTTCTAATAGTTTTGAGACATAAGGGAGAAGTGATATGGGGCAATAGCTAGACACAGAGGATGGGTCAAGGTAGAGCTGTTTGAGGATGGGTGTGATTGAGGTATGATTGAAGCATGAGGGGAAGAGACCAGTTGTTCATGACAGGTTGAAGAGGTGGGTTAGGGTTGGAATGAAGACTGTGGTAAGGTTTGGAATGAGGTAGAACAGGATTGGGTCGAGTTCACAGGTAGTGAGATGTGATTTGGAGAGCAAAAAGGAAGTTGATCTGTGATGGTGAAGAGGCTGGTTTTGGAGGAGGAGAGTTGAGTATTTATGAGGAGGGGCTGTGGGGACTTTAGACAAAAGCTTTACCTTATGTTGTCAATCATCTGCTTGAAGAATGAGGCAAAGTCTTCAGCTGAGATGAGAGGAGAGGGAAGGAGAAGCTGGGGGACAGAGGAGATAATTGAAACTACTGAATAGCTGTTTAGTGCTATGAGACAGGGATGATATGAGAGAAATAATATGAGAGAATTTTTTTTCAGTTGGATCCGGGGCCGGACAAAGTATGATCCGAGCAGAATCCAGAGCCTCTTCACCAGACATTAACCCCCGGGGAAGGAGGTGATCCTGATGAGACTCAGTTACCTGAGGTGCACGTGGACTGCACTGTGTTGTCAACGAAGGAAAAGGAGGAGGGTAACTCTCAGGGTGAGGAGTAGGAGAAAAGAGAGGATGATGATGAGGGTTTAGATCCCACTTGGTGTGAACCCAGAGGCACACAGCTGAGTAGCTCAGCAGAGGAGGTGGAGGAGGAAATAGTTGAAGAGGTTATGTTGCAACTATGACAAGCATTGCATCCTCATCCACAACTCTGGCTGTGGCCAGCAGCGGTCGCACATATGCAGTTTGCAGGGGTGGCAAGGATTGCCTATTCCGGGCCTTTTTTGAGAGGTTGACCCAACTCACGTTATCTGCCAACTTTGTAAAAAAAGGACTCAGTAGAGGCAAAATTTTAAATAATTTTATTACTACATGCATGAACTGGCACATGCGCAATCAACATGTGTTAGTCTGGGAATCTCACTGATCTAAAATGCAGACTAGAGGTCCTCGCCAACCACCAGCCGCTCCATCAACCACAACTGCTGCTTCTTCATCCTCTGTCATCATGGAAAGTGTTCTTACATAGGTCTCCGGCTGCAGAACCTCCACTTGTTTACATGCTACATTCAGGGTGAGTAAGAGCCCATCAGCTGTTACAGAAGTGGACATTCCTGCTGTTTTGGAACAATCGCAGACACCGAGCACAGCACATCTTTCTCAATCCACCATAACATCTCCGCCTGCACCTAGCCCACAGTCCAGCAGTTTGTCACGTTCACTCGACTTTACCCTCTCTCAGCATAGCAGTCAGCCATCGATACCGCAGTTGTGGTCACGAAAAACATTGTTTCCTTCTACACATGCCAAAGGTAAGAGCTTGAACTACACAAACTCCAATCTGTTGGCCACAGAAATGCTGCCTTTTCGCCTGGTGGATACAGACAGTTTCAAAAAGCTAACGGCCGTCACAGTCCCCAGGTACCAGTTGCCCAGTTGCCATTACGTCTCTAAAAAAGCTGTGCCTGCGCTACAACAGCATCAGACAACATCACCCGCTCCTTGAAAAAAATATATGTCTGCCAGGGTGCATTTCACCAGACACCTGGACAAGCAAACATGGCCATCTCGCTGACTGGGCACTGGGTAACTCTGGTGGCTGTGGGGGCAGGTGGGGAAGGGGGTGCTCCACAAGTCTTGGAACCCAAATGCTTGTGGGACAAACCTCTTTATTAAATACTTCCTCCACTGCTTCTGCCTCCTTCACCTCCTCTAGGGCCTTCAACTGCACTCTCAACCTCTGCCTTAATGAGAAATGCGTTCCAGCAGTGCAGAGAGATTTCCCCCCACCTCCGTACTGCTCAGCCAGGGCTCACCGCAATCAGGCAGTGTTAAAATGAATATGTCTTGGAGATCATAGTCACACAGCTCGAGAGTTGTGAACAGCTATCTAGGCCGAGATTGAGCAATGGCTGTCTCCACTGAACCTGGAAACAGGGAAGGTGGTGTGCGATAGCAGTGCGATCCTGGTCATTTCCCTATACCAGGGCAACCTCACACATGTGCTTTGTATGGCTCAGGTCCTCAGCCTTGTGGTGCAGCAATTTCTCCGCCACTATCCCAGCCTGGATGCACTGCTCCAGAAAGCAAAGTCGCTGTGTGCTCACTTCCGCCATTCACACCCTGCGGGTCATCGAACTGCCTCGCTACAGAGGTCTTTTGGCCTACCAGTTAACCGCTTGATATGTGATGTGCCGACACGGTGAAATTCCACTCTGCACATGTTGCAGCGACTGTAGCAGCAGCGACAAGCCCTGGCGCAGTATCTCATTTTGCATAGCCTGAGCTAATGTAGTACGGACGTGGTGCAAATCACGTTTGCGGAGTGAGAACAGATTAAGGACCTCTGCACCCTATTGCACTGTTTTGAAATGACAAGTAAGATGGTTAGCACTGGCGATGCCATCATGAGCATCACTATTCCGGTCATCTAGATGCTGGAGCACACTTTGAATAGTCTGCGAGAGGAGGTGGTGGTCCTAGAGGAAGAGGAGGAAGCAGAAGAGAATGCGGAAGGAATAACAATATCTCTAAGTTCCAGACTGTCGCCGCACAAGTGGGTGCCAAGGGAGGGTGGATTACAATAATCGAACGGGGCTCATGGTGCCAGAAAAACTGTTATTGAAGGTGCAGGAGCCAAGGAGCAAATGGAGGAGATGAGGTTGAAGAGATGATGGGTGCGCAACAGTCAGGAGATGAAGAGGATAATGATCCCCTCTCTATATTCCGTGGTTGGCGGTAGGGGACAGAGGAAGCAAGCTTCAGTGCTACCCCGCCACCAACACATCATAGACTTGGACCTCATGGAAGAGCCAGACACATGAGTGCCTTCTTGTTGCACCATGATACCCATGTTGTTAGGATAAGAAATAGTGCTTACTGCTGGATTGCCAGTCTGTTACATCCACAGTAGAAGACTAAATTTTAACAGATGCTTTCCGCCCTGAAAAGGGATGCGCGCATGCTGGTCTATCAAAACACACTTGTGTAACCTTAAGAGTGCTTTTTCCAAGACAGCAGTGACACACACAATGTGCATTGCAGTTGTAGACTTACAACCCCGGAAACGTCAAGTCGTCAATGCAAAAACATTAGTAGCAGCAGCAGTGTAAGTGGCAGAAGTACAAGTCTGATACGTAGTTGTGGCGCCCCTGAGGGTCCGACCGCCACAGGAATGCTGCACTTCTCTAATGGAGTGTAGTGTTCCTCCTCTGAGGTAAGGCCAATCGTGACCTACCTTTTGCATTCAACACCACACTTCTCCACCAGAGGGAGCTAGTATGCACTAGGTGCTGCTCCCCTGGTTACAGGGAGACTGGGGAACACAAAGTGGTAGGAACCAGTTAGTGGGTGAGGGTGGAGGACTTACAAGTTAGTTACACTTTAAATTTCATATTTAATAGAATGCCATCTTTGATCTTGGTTCTGGTGGTCGTACTGTGCTGTCAACCACTGTGTGTAATGTGACCTCCCTCTGGGAGAGCAGATCCTGTGTGGGCCTGAACCGGTAAGGGACACAGCCCTCGTACCCTGGCCTTGGGACGAGTGGTAGGTTGCAGACAAGGAATGTCTCAACCCGGCCGAGGACCAGGATCAAGAAGGCCCGGGAGCTTTAGAGTCTAGCTCCCCAGCAAATGGGCCCCGGGGAGGATGCAGACGGAGCGGAGTACGCCACCTGTCCTCGCCTACCTGATCTATTCAGAGGGATTCCGGCTGCAAGAGGGGTACCGGCCACCGACACCCGACCTTGTACTCCATGTCCTGGACGGGAAAGCCCGATTAGGCCCTGAGGATCCCACCAGGCATTGGATGGAGAGGAATTGCCACTCGTGCCCTAGTCCTGAGAGGAGCTCAGAGAGAGACCCGGCCTATCTACACACGCACAAACGGGAAAGGGTGAAGTTTGTAGTGCAGGAACACTCTGGTGTAGGGTCGCTACCAAACACTGGACTTTCTCGGAGGTAGTTGGACCCCCGTCCCTGGTGGTCGCAGGACTCCGTGGGGCGCAGGAAGTCGCCTTCCCGCTGTCATCTCTAAGTGAGTAAAGCCTTGGAAGTTCACCCCTATGGCCTCCGGACTGTTCATTATTAGTGTTGAGCCACCCCCGTAGTGTTCGAGTTCGGTTCGGTTCGTCGAACACCCGTGTGTTCGCCGAACTGTTCGTCGAACTGTTCGTCGAACACCTTCGAACACCGTTAAAACCAATGGCAGGCAAACAAAAACACATAGAAACACATAGAAAACACCTTCAAAGGTGTCCAAAAGCTGACAAACTGCTCAGAAGACATAACTAACACATGGAAAAGTGACAAGTACATATAGTCATGCGAAAATAAAAGAGGTGGAGGAGTAAAAGGAGGGGGAGACACAGATATAGGCATGTCATGCCCTTCTAAAATCCAAAAAGTGAGAAGCCGACACGGCCAGTCCGCTCCTGCCCGTGCCACCTCCGTGTCGCCGGGTTTGTGCCAGAGCCGCGGTGAACCCTGACGGCCAGCCCCCTTCTCCCAATACTGGTGCCTGTCCGCTGGTGGGTCGAGCGAGCCCCCCTGTGGTGGAGGCAGCTCTAAGCTTTTTAATTTAAATTGTCTCTCTAATTTGAATGAATACACTTTAAATCCATTTACAAGGATCTATTGGAGGGCAAGTCTCATGCCAGCAGCCGCGGTAATTCCAGCTCCAGTAGCGTCCACTAAAGCTGCTGCAGTTAAAAAGCTTTTATAAGGATCGAGCTCGGCTGTCCACCGCAAGGCATCCTACTGCCAGTCCCAGCCCCTATGCCTTGGGGTGCCTCCTGATGCTCTTCACTAAGTATCCCATGGTCCCGAAGCATTTCCTTTGAAAAAATTAAGTGTCTAAACTACAGGTGGTGCAGCTTGCTTAACAGCCGGGATAATCCGCTCACTAGCAGACACTGCTACTAGGCACAAAGTATTTCCTGGGCTAGATGCAGTTAAAAATTTGTAATTAGATACTCTCGTTGGATGCTGAGAAAGCATTCCATAGAGTCTCCTGGCACGCCATATATGATTCTCTTAAAAAGCTTGGGGTAGGGGTCTAGGGGACCCTTTTATAGCCAAAATCACGGCCCTGTATCGCAATACGTCACCTAGGCTGAAGATAAATGGAACTGTAGCACCCTGAGGGCTCGGTTGCTACAGAGGTATTGCACCTCACCCAGAGGTGTGATATCTCACTCTCAGGTAAGGATGGAGTGTGGATCAGGACCCGACACCTGCATGCATTACACCACATTGCCGTGGGGCAGGGCGACCAATATGCCTCTGAGATGGGCACGACAGTCCCTGTCCCTGGCTGGAGTGGGGGGAGGGAACACTGAGGAAGGGGAACCCTGTAGTGCAGGAGCAGGGAGGAAGCAGTTCCTGGGTGCATTGAGAAGGGAGTATAAAAGGTGGGCACCATCTTAGTTCAGTGCAGAGAAGTCTGAGCAGAAGTGGCAGGGAGCAGGGGCTCTGCATGAGCTCTGCTCCGGAGGCGGGCCTAGTAACAGAGGCCCAGGCCTGGAAGAGGGAGAAGGAAGGAAGAGGAGCGGAGAAGGCTCCAGGAACGAGGAATGAAGGGATCCCAGGGGTGCGGACGGGCGAGTCGCCACCGCACGCCCGAATCCACCTGCGTGGAGGGGTCAGGCCAAAGGGGGAGACCGGTCCCCGAACTAGCGGAGGCAGGAAACGACCCTCAGCTAGAAACCGGAGGCTCTGACATTTTATGTGGCGCAGCCCCTCGCTACACCCGCTAGGAAGGCACCACATAGGGTCAGGGAAACTGGCGCCAAGTTTACCAAGAGGAGGCCCGAGGCAGCCGGACAGAAGTGTTGGTAAGAAAGGCCAGACAAAGGACACACAAAGGGGTTCCTGTGAAGTGCTCCAAAGTTATCTGGGAGTTGTCTGAGCCCCTCACCTGGTGAGCACAGTACGACGTGGGCAGCCGTTACCTGCAGACGTGGTCTGGATAATAAGAACTGTGAGTAAAGGCCCTGAACTGCATCACTGACTCCGTGTCGTTACTGCTGCTGCCCTGCACCATCACCCCCATCCTCCGCATACACTGCCCTGAGGCTATACTCCTCCCGTGGGGAGTTATGCTACGCTCTGCTGCACCCACAACACCAGCCTCAGTGGTCTGCCCTGTAGCGGCGGTTCACTCTGACCGCAATCCACGGGTGGCGTAGTCGGACATTTAAACATGAAAACCACATAAATAGTTCCGCCACTGGTTTGACCGCCCTGAGCCACGGAACTGGGTCGCCGCCACGAAGACTACAACCACCAGCATCCACCAAAAAGGGTCCGGCTCCGGGTGTCCCAAGGCCCAGGGGTTGCGTCAGAACATTTTCATCACCTTTCACAATCACCAATGGGACAAGGCAGTGATGTCCTCTGTCCCCTCTCTTATACATCCTAGTGATGGAGCACCTGCTCTAATCAATTCGCCATAACCCCAATATTAGGTGGATTGAGGTGGGAGGCACCGAGTACAAGTGCTCTCTATTTGCTGATGATGTCCTAGTATATATCACTCAATCACATATATCCATCCATGCTGTTATGGCTGAAATAGATCACTTTGTTACATGGTAAAATTTTAAAATCAATGCAGCGAAGTCTGAGGCCCTCGATGTCTCCCTCCCCAAATCCATATAGGATTCCATCCAGTCCAACTTTCCCTTTGCCTGGCCCTCACAGGGTATCAAATACTTAGGAATTCCTATTCATAGAGACCTCTCCCATCTATGTTATCTTAATTTTGGGCCCTTTATTGAACAACTCCATACAGACCACGGTTGGCAAGTTAGAACTGTAAGATTCACTACGTGAACCACTGGTGTTTTGTGGAAAAGCACATGTACACTGCGTTCCAAATTATTATACAAAAAGTGTTTAGGAGTGATAAGGGAAGAATTTGTTTGTTTGTCAGTTAAACTCATTGATGGTGATGTGTGTCAGGGCTCTTTATATCACTGTAAGCAATTGCAGACACCTGTGCTAATTAGTTTGGCAGGTGTGTCCAATGAAAGGCAAGACTACTTAAGAAGGCTCTCTCACATTATTAAGCAGCCTACATTTTCTGCCAAAATGGGAAAGAAAAAGGATGTGTCGGCTGCTGAGAAGCAACAAATTGTGGAGTGTTTAGGTCAAGGCATGACTACAATCAACATTGTGCGATGATCAGGATGAAGTGTCTTGGCAATCAAGAAGTATGTAGCTGATTCACAGTACACACGTGTGCGTGCTGATAAGGGCAAATTGAGGACTCTTTCCTACAGGCAATTACGTCAGGTTGAAAGAGCAGCGGCAAAAAAGCCTTGTCATAGCAGCAGACAAGTTTTTGAAGCTGCTTGTGCCTCCATCGTCCCCCGAACAACAAGATGCAGGGTCCTTCAGAGGTTTGCAGCTGTGCATGCGCCATCCTGTCGACCTCCTCTATCCACTTCACACAAGCAGAAACGGCTCCAGTGGGCCAAACATTACATGAAGACTGATTTCAAAACTGTTTTGTTCACGGATGAGTGCCGTGCAGCGCTCGATGGTCCAGATGGATGGAGTGGAGGATGGCTGGTTGATGGACACCCCACGCAAACACGGCTACAGCGCCAACAAGGAGGAGGTGGAGTAATGTTTTGGGCTGGAATCATGGGGAGAGAGATTGTCGGCCCCTTTAGGATCCCTGAAGGTGCTAAAGATGAACTCCATAATGTATGTGGATTTTCTCAAACAGCACTTCCTGCCATGGTTCAAGAAGAAGAACCGTGTATTTCACAGCAAGATCATTTTTCTGCATGATAATGCACCATCTCATGCTGCACATAAAACATCTGCATCTCTGGCTGATATGGGCATAAAAGGGGACAAACTTATGGTGTGACCCCCATGCTCCCCTGACCTCTACCCCATTCAGAACCTTTGGAGCATCATTAAAAGGAGTGTCTATGATGGCGGGAGGCAGTTCACATCTAAGCAACAGCTCTGGGAGGGTATTCTGTCCTCATGCAAAACAATTGAAGCAGAAACCATCCAAAACCTGACAAATTCAATGGACGAGAGAGTTCAGAAGCTCCTTTCGAACAAGGGGTCCTATGTGAAAATGTAACATCACCTAGAATAAAGTTTTGAGTTGAAAACTGTTTGATTTCAGTTTCTAACAACCTGCTAATGCTTATAATTTCAAAAATGACCATTTTTTTGGTCTTTATTAAAATGAAAAGGTTGATCGAAAAGTTTGGGGGATCTAAGAGTGTGGCAACCCAGTAGTCATGATTACTTCGAATTCTGACAATATGAGGGTCATGCTGCAGGTAGTGCAGCAAGAAGGCACTTATGTGCCTTGCGCATCTCGGAGCCCCAAAATTATTTTCCGGGCTAGATGCAGCTAAAAATTATTTTTAATTTTAAATCTGGTGAAGCTTTAGTATAGATGGCCTAATAGGATCAGTGCTGCACACTGCTACAAAGCCCAAATTATTTTCCAGTCAAGATACAGATAAACATGATTAGTAATTTGAAAGCTTAAAACGGTTGGTAGGGTGATTTTAACCAATCATCAAGCTTTTACTCTCCCCAGGATGACACAGGGGTAGAAAAGTCGTTTCGGATCCATGATTTGTTCATCTTTATGAACGTGAGTCTGTCTACATTATCAGTGGAGAGCCGCGTGCGCTTATCTGTCAGCACACCACCAGCAGCGCTGAACACACGTTCAGACAGAACGCTGGCTGCGGGGCATGACAAGATCTCCAAGGCGTAAGTGGCTAGCTCCGGCCATTTATCCAGATTGGAAGCCCAAAAAGAGCAAGGGTCCAGTGACACAGTCGTGGCTTCAATGTTTACTTGGAGATACTCCTGTACCATCGTCTCTAGGCGTTGACTATGTGTCAGACTTCTTGTCTCCTGTGGCCTTGCAAAGGATGGGCTAAAAAAGTGGTGAAATGATTCCGCAAAATTGATGTTACCAGCAGATACTGTGATTCTGTTACGGTTTGAGTGCTGAACACTTGACGGTCCCACGGTTGGCAAGATGGAACTGTGAGATTCACTACGTGCACCACTGGTATTTTGTGGAAAAGCACATGTAAGATTCTGCAACAGTCTCTGCTGATACTCCTGCATGCGTGCATCCCTTTCTATGGCAGGAATAATTTCTGCAAATTTACTTTTGTACCGGGGATCTAACAGTGTGGCAACCCAGTAGTCAGGATTATTTCTAATTCTCACAATTCGAGGGTCATGTTGCAGGTAGTGCAGCAAGAAGGCACTCATGTGTGTTGCGCATCCAGGAGCACCAAGTCCCTGTTGTGTTGGTGGCGAGGTAACAATCATGCTTCCTTCCTCTGTCCTCTCCCCCCAACCTCGCACAACAGAAATGTGATCAAGGTCTCCCTCATCTGATGAGTCTTCCATCAGTTCGTCCTCCACTTCTTCCTGGGCTCCTGCACCTTCCTCACTAGTTTGGCTGCTACCATGCGCCCTGGTAAAACCATCTCCCCCACCCTCACATGCCTGCCGCCTTGGTGCTGCCGACCGTCTGGACCTTGCAGATGTTAGCCCTTCCGCATACAACTCCTCCTCCTCTACTTCCTCCACCTCCTCTTGTGCCACCACCTGACTCCGAATTCTGTTTAACATGTGCTCCAGCATGTAAATCACCGGCATAGTCATGCTGATAATGGCATCGTCAGCACTAAACATCTTCGTCGCCATTTCAAAACTGTGCAGAAGGGTGCATAGGTCCCTGATCTGAGACCACTCCTCCAGCGTGATTTGCCCCACCTCTGAATCTCGTTGGCCCAGGCTATACGTCAGAACGTATTGCACCAGGGCTTGTCGGTGCTGCCACAGTCGCTGCAACATGTGCAGAGTTGAATTCCACCGGGTAGGCACATCGCATTTTAGCCGGTGAAGTGGCAGGCCCAACGACTTCTGTAGAGATGTAAGTCGCTGAGCTGCGGGATGCGAACGGCGGAAGTGAGCACACAGCGACCGTGCCCTCTGCAGAAGGCCATCTAGTCTGGGATAGTGGGCTAAAAATTGCTGGACAACCAGTTTCAACACGTGAGCCATACAAGGCACGTGTGTGACATTGCCCCGGCGAAGGGCCGCACCCAGGTTTGCAGCATTGTCGCACACGGCCTTCCCTGGTTTCAGGTCCAGTGGAGACAACCATTCATGAAATTGGTTCTCCAGAGCTGACCACAACTCCTCAGCTGTGTGACTCACATTTCCCAGACATTTCAATGTAAAAACCGCCTGATGACGTTGAGCCCTACTGCCAGCATAGTAAGGAGGTGTGCAGGATCCCTTCTGCGCAGTTAGAAAGCTTGTGGCATGACCAGACAGGCTTTGGGTGCAGGTGGAAGACCGAGAGGAGGTTGAGGAGGCAGAAGCAGTGGAGGAACTTTGACATAAAGAGGATTGACGCACAACTCGTGGGGACGGCAAGACTTGGACAGCAGCCCCTTGTCCTGCTGTCACCATAGTTACCCAGTGCCCAGTCAGCGACATGTAACGCCCCTGTCCATGCCTACTCGTCCAAGTGTCTGTGGTGAAATGCACCCTGTCACACACAGAGTTTCTCAAAGAAGCGGTGATGTTGTGTGCGACATGCTGGTGGAGCGCAGGCACACCTTTCTTTGAGAAGTAGTGCCGACTGGGCATCTGGTACTGGGGCACTGCGACGGACATAAGGTCTCGAAAATCCTCTGTGTCCACCAGGCGGAAAGGCAGCATTTCTGTAGCCAAGAGCTTGCAGATGGTGAAATTCAACCTCTTAGCTTTCTCATGGCTAGGAGGAAATGGTCTTTTACTTGTCCACATCTGAGGGACCGAGGGCTGGCTATTGTGCTTAGACGGGGTTGATAAGGGTGTCCCCGGCAAACTGCCGGTCTGTGAGGAAGATGCAGGCGGACATGTTAGGTTGCCTTGATCCAAAGGTGGTGCTATCGATGTCGGACAGCGCTCAACACCAGCTGGTGTTACCACCTCCAAAGAAAATGATGACCTGCCAATCACGCTGGCTGTTGCGGGTAAAGAGGTGGCAGGTCTGCGCCCCAAAACAGGTGTGACTGCTGTCCCCCCAGTCACAGAGGATGAAGAGGCCACGGATGCACAAGATATGGCAGACGGCGATTGGCCCGGCCGGCTAGGCCGCATTGTAGCACACTGAGCTTCCCACTGCAACTTATGCTTCATGTCCATGTGCCGGTTCATGCATGAAGTACTCAAACTATGTATTTTTTGGCCTCTACTTAGCTTTTGCTGACAAATGTTACAGATAACACGAGTTGGGTCATCTTTATTGATCTGAAAAAATGCCCAGGCTATGCAAGGCTTAGCACCCATGCGACCTGAAGAGCCACCACGACTTGTGGTGAGAGGCAGAGTTATGTTTGAGGATGCAGTTGTTGACGTGCTTCCAGTACTACGTCTCTGTCCAGGAAGGCGCAACCTGACCTCGTCGTCACTAGCATCTTCCTCCACCTCCTCTGCTGACCTCATCTCTTGGCTGAAAGTGGGTTGACAGTAAGTGGGATCTCCGACCTCATCATCATCACCCTGTGCGTTATCACACCCGTCGTCCTCAGAGCCAACCTGTTCCTGCCCTGACAAAAAACTAAAGTTGTCGCTCCAATCAGGTATTTGAGTCTTATCATCGTCTTCCTCATTGTCTCCACCAACAGGAGTTACAGTTTGGGAATGAGGGTCTACATTATGGTCAGAACCTTCTGCGTCTGGTCCTGGATCCGACTCATAAAGATTCTGGGCATCAGTGCAGATCATTTCCTCGTCTGGATTCACAGAAGCGCTGGAGTCGACCTCTGATTCCCAGGCTATAGTATGAGTAAACAGCTCTGCAGACTCAACCATCTGTTCTACCTCATACTCAGACGGGCAGCTGGAGATTTGGGAGCTGTGAGGAAGCAAGTGCGATTTGGGTGACACCTTTGAGGACTGGAGTATTTGTGATGTTGAAGTTGATGTGGAGGAGAGCCCACTTAAAGGAGCACTTGATATCCGTTGAAGCACCTGCTGTTTTTGTGCCTAATCTGGAATTTGTAGCGATTGGCGTGGCCGTAAGAAAGGGATCTTATCACATTGTCCGCTAAAAGAAGTAGACATTTTAGTTTGGCTAGAAGATGGTCTTTCTTCTGCAGATGTTACTGTTGCTTTAACACCTACCCCACGGACACAACCTTTTTTCCCCTTCCCAACACGCCTATTCCCCTTTCCACCAGCAGCAGGCCTTTTTCCACTCATTTTGGTGGTTAACTAATTCACAACTCTGGAGTTGTTTGCACAAAAAAACAATGGATGGTAACCGAGCAGAGCTGAGTGGCCAAACTGTGGTATTAGGCCAAAACTATTGGCTGGGTTAGATGCAGAAAAAAATTATTTTGAATTTGCAACCTGATGGAGGTCAGTATAGATGGACTAATACAAATAGTCCCACACACTGCTAGAAGCCCAAATATTTTTTCAGAGGTACTGTAGATGCAGATAAAAATTATTTTTAATTTGCAACCTGATGGAGGTCAGTATAGATGGACTAATAGACCAAGTCCCACACACTGCTAGAAGCCCAAATATTTTTTCAGAGCTAGATGCAGAAAAAAATTATTTTTAATTTGCAACCTGATGGAGGTCAGTATAGATGGTCTAATAGACCAAGTCCCACACACCGCTAGAAGCCCAACTATTTTTTCAGAGCTAGATGCAGAAAAAAATTATTTTTAATTTGCAACCTGATGGAGGTCAGTATAGATGGACTAATAGACCAAGTCCCACACACCGCTAGAAGCCCAACTATTTTTTCAGAGCTAGATGCAGAAAAAAATTATATTCAATTTGCAACCTGCTGGAGGTCAGTATAGAAGGACTAATAGAACAAGTCCCACACACTGCTAGAAGCCCAAATATTTTTTCAGAGCTAAATGAAGAAAAAAATTATTTTTAATTTGCAACCTGATGGAGGTCAGTATAGATGGACTAATAGACCAAGTCCCACACACTGCTAGAAGCCCAAATATATTTTCAGAGCTAGATGCAGAAAAAAATTATATTCAGTTTGCAACCTGATGGAGGTCAGTATAGATGGACTAATAGAATGATGCTATGCCCAAAAGATTTTACTTCACTAGGTGCAGTAAAAAAATTGGTATTCTATACACAGGTGTTATATCTTGCAACACAGATAGGCTACTCCACTGACTAACACACTCTGCAATAGGCCAAAAAGGATTAGCTTTGCTAGATTCAGCCAAATGCTGTGAAAAAAACTTGCACAGCACTGGCACAGACCTGCCTGGCAAAAACTGATAGGAACTCATGTAACCTAGTCCTGAAAAGGACTCCAATTACAATTAGTCTTTACTCCCACAACCTATCTATTTAAGAGCACAGACCTCCTTGATAAAAGTCGTAGGAAATGCTGTAACCTAGTCCTTAAAAGGACTGCAATCACAACTATTCCCTACTCCCAAGCTATCTGTATATTTGTGCGAAAATTGGCTTGAAATTAACAAGGTATAGCGCACACAGCAACAGCGGTGCCGTCTAACACGCAGCTGCAGCAGTGAGAAAATGGTGGCGACGGGGAAAATGGCTTGGTCTTATAGGGCAAGGACATGTGACATACACTGCCAATGACACATGCCCTTGCTTGTGTGAAAAAAAGCACTTCGCTCCGTGTGTGCGCTGCTGATAGGCTGACAGATTGCACCTCCCCACTGCAAATGCGGGAAAGAGAAAAAAAAATGGAGATCTTCATTGTTCCTGCAGAGATCCATCCCCTGCCCCTCCCCCCACCCCGCTGTACACTCAAACTGCGTATTAACATTAATTTTCATCATTACTGAGAAAAAATCCAGTTATGATTTTGGTGCACGAACAGTTATCGAACATAACCTCGAACAGCCGAATTTTTCTCAAATTGTTCGTGTTGGGCTCGAACACCGCCCAAAACAGCTCGAATTTGAGATTGGCGAACAGTTCGAGTAGAACAACGCTCATCTCTATTCATTATGCGCCATACCATGCGACGCGGTGCCCGTACTCCCCGCACTACTACTCCCCCCCCTTCATCCTGTTTGCCTGCCCTGAGGCCTTGCTCCGCCTGTGGGGAGCAGTGATAACTTAGGCCGCCATGACACCAGGCCTCGGAGGACCGTAGCGGCGCTGGTGGCCCCTTTCACCAGGCACCACAGGTGGTGTAGTCGTTAAAATAAGCCACTCAACCCGGATGAGCCCACAACATCTTCCTTTTCATGTGACGGCCCTGAGCACGGGTCGGGCCCGGGCCACGGCTGCATCCCACCTCTCCATCGCAGGGCCCGACACTGAGTCCCCAACACCTAGGGTAAACTAAACTCAAAACTGAAAGGGCTCTTTTGAGAATTGAGGCGTCACATAGTGAACTACTAGAGAGGATGGTGCAGGAGTCTCTCAAGCTCAATATTAATGCCATCGGGGGGTTTGGACCTTTTTGCATTTTGGTCTTCAAAAATGGAAGACTGGCCTGAGCTCGCCTGTCACACCTTGGAGGTTTTGTCATGCCCGGCAGCCAGAGTTTTCTCAGAATGTGTCTTCAGCACTGCTGGTGGTGTCCTGATGGATCAGCACAGTCAGCAGTCCCCTGAAAGTGTAGACCACCTAACTTTTATCAAGATGAACAAGTTATGGATCTCCAAGGACTTTTGCACCCCAATCACAGACTATGCAGACTAGGCAATGCTGTAGTTTAGTGTGCTACATTGAGCTTGCATTATTGCCGTCTGTGACATCTTTGTCTTGGCTTCTGTGCCTGCTGTTGCTACTGCTGCTCATGTTATCAATCATTTTTTGAAATGTGGAGACTCCAAGTGGTGGGTTGCCTGTAGAGGAAGGGTTGCCTGAAGTGGAAGGGGTGGAAGGGAAGATACTATTTCCACTCTGGGGAAATTGATGCCACTTTAATGATGTGTGGCAATAATTTTTGGAAATGTGGAGACTCCAAGTTGGGTCTCCTTCATGTGTGTTGCCTGTAGCAGTAGATCTCCCAGACCGGCAGGACTGCACTTACTTTCAGTCAACTACCTGTGTTACTATCCTTAAATTTTTCTAGCACTAGTAGTCTACAAAACTGATATTTGTGGCACCTGAGTGTGGCTGAGCAGAAAAGCAGCTTGAGCTATTGCATAAGGTATCAGAGCTCCCAGTACAGCAGACCTACACCGGTCTCTCACCCACCTCGTCTTAATTTGAACTTAGATTCAGAGCTGTAAATGCTGGCCCAGACCCTGATACCACATGCATGGCCCATGGCTGACTGCTGCTGTGCCATTATAAAATTCCAACTGTGGGTCAATTGATGCCACTTTTTTTTATGTCTGCCCCTAATTTGAGCTGTTTGGCCGCTTTTGGGCCCCTTTGAAGATGTTGTCTATGCGTTTGGCTTTACCTCCCATTGAATTCAATGGGGTTCAGATATGTTCGACAAACTGTTCAGCGAACATTGGGAAGTTCGCCGATCAGAACCGAAACGAACCTTGAATGGTTCGCTCATCTCTATTTATTAGGCTCCCTTTTTAAGGTTATTACTTGATGCATGTTCATACAAGTCATTATATAATTGACCATCCTCTAATTAGCCACACAACATCCTGAAACACTAAAATCAATAATAGAGATGAGCGGTGTTCGAATCGAACTGTTCGCCAATCTCAAATTCGAGCTGTTTTGGGCGGTGTTCGAGCCGTTCGATGAACCCGAACGATTTGAAAAAAATCCGGCTGTTATGTTCGATAACTGTTCGTGCACCCAAATCGTAATCAATTTTTTCACAGTAATGCTGATAATCAATGTTAATACACAGTTTGAGTGTACAGCGGGGCGGCGGGAGGGGCATGGGATGGATCTCTGCAGAAATAATAAAGATCTCCATTTTTTTATTCTCTTTCCCGCATTTACAGTGGGGAGGTGCAGTCTGTCAGCCTATCAGCAGCGCACACACGGAGCGAAGTGCTTTTTTTCACACAAGCAAGGGCATGTGTCATTGGCTGTGTATGTCACATGTCCTTGCCCTATAAGACACAGCCATTTTCCCCGTCGCCACCATTTTCTCACTGCTGCAGCTGAGTGTTAGACGGCACTGCTGCTGCTGTTAGCGCTATATTGTGTAACTGAATAGCAAGCGAATTTTCTCTTAAATAGACAGAAAGGTTTAGGGAGTAGGGACTAGTTTGTAATAGCAGCCCTTTTGAGAGCTAGGTTAAAGCAGTTCCTAGCACTTTTAGCAGGCAGGTCTGTCCTCTTAAATCGACAGATAGGTTGGGAGTAGTGACTAGTTGTAATTCCAGCACTTTTGAGGGCTAGGTTACATCAGTTCCTATCACTTTTTGCCAGGCAGGTCTGTTTTAGTGCTGTGCAAGTGTTTTTCACAGCATTTGGCTAAATCTAGCTAAGCAAATCCTTTTGGGTGTCTTGCAGTGTGTGTTAGTCAGTGGAGTAGCCTATCTGGGTTGCAAGTTACACCACCTGTGTATGTAATACAAATTTTTTACTGCACCTAGCCAAGAAAAACCTTTTGGGCCTGTAGCAGTGTGTGGTACTCAATCTGTTAGGCCATCTTTACCAAGCTCCACCAGCTTTGAAATTAATAATAAGTTTTAGCTGCATCTAGCCCGGAAAATAATTTTGGGCTTAGTAGCAGTGTGTGGTACTCATTGTATTAGGCCATCTATGCTAAGCTCCACCAGCTTTGAAATTATTAATAATTTTTAGCTGCATCTTGCCTGTAAAATAATTTTGGGCATATTAGCAGTGCGTGGTACTCATTGTATTAGGCCATCTATACTAAGCTCCACCAGCTTGCAAATTACTAATAATTTTTAGCTGCATCTTTCTTGGAAAGTAATTTTGGGCATAGTAGCAGTGTGTGGTACTCATTGTATTAGGCAATCTATACCAAGCTCCACCAGCTTTGAAAATAATAATAATTTTTAGATACATCTAGCCCGGAAAATAATTTTTCTTCCCAATAGTGGTAGCAATAGAAATATGGGGCGCGCGCCTGGCTAACAAAAATATACGCTTCATAACAAAAAACACCAGCCTAGCGCACTGCATTAATAAGATGGCATCATCGTCTCTCCCAGTGCTAGGCCTACTACGCCGGCTAGCATTCCTGTGCCTAAAACACAATGTTTGGGTCCGCACTAGCCACGATGCTGAGGGGTCTAAAGCTGCTTCTAACGCTTTATCACAATTCAATTGGCAGATTTTCACAGAGCTCCTCCCCAACGCCCACCCATCGGGCAACAGTTGCCCACCCTCCCTATGAGATCTAGTGGCGTGGCGTATAGTTGATGCCATTAATCAGAGCGTCAGTTGCCCCGTCGACGTGGCAAGCATACGGTAAGGCATGGGAAGATTGGACACGACTAGTAGCAGGCAGACGGGTTGACCAATGTGAACAAGCCAGATTACAAGTCACCATAGAATTTCTCCACCTGCTAATAATGAGGGGAATATCAGGGGCGTCAGTGCAGCGGTGTCTGACCGGAGTAGCATTTCACTTCCAACTACTGAATTGGGGAGATGTGACAAAGAGATTCATTATCAGACAATCCATAAAAGGGTGGAAAAGGGGTCAGCCAAGTCAGGAGTGTAGACGTCCCGTCCCGTGTCACTAAAACTGATTTCTCACATCATATCCCTAACACCATTAACATGACACTCACAATTTGAAGCAACACTACTGTCTACTGCATGTGCGATCGCTTTCTTCGGGGCGCCATGCATAAGCGAATTAGTCCCTCAATCCAAAATTACCACCAGTGGAGGCTTATTACACCAGGACGCAGTCATAGCCAATAATGCAATACGTCTACGCATGCACCAATCGAAAACAGTACCAGCAGGCAGGGGCACTTGGGTACTTCTACAACCCATAAACGGTACACTGAGTCGGGTAACAATAGTAAAAACATATATAACCATCAGATCACAAAGTAATTTCTTCCTATCACACATTGATGGAATGCCATTATCAAGATACCAGTTCCAAACTATATTTAATAAATGCATAACATTGGCAGGGAACCACCCCAAAGATTATGGGACACACGCATTCCGCATAGGCGCGGCCACGGAAGCAGCAAGAGCAGAACTGTCACAAACGGAAGTTCAGAGGATAGGGAGATGGCGACCGGACTTGTTATCCTAACGTGGTTTGGTTCTTTTATAGGTGACGCTAAGCCAACAGTGTGGGTGATAGGCCAGTCGTATATATATTGGGCAGAAAAAAGGGCGAAAGTCCGCCCAGGCGGGAGGAAATTTGAGTTTCATAACACATATTACAACTGGAGAGGTATTAGAGGCCTGTTATGGCCACAGGTACTAATGGAGGTAATCAAGGTAGGGAGAGAGGCAAGAGGTCCGGTCATCTTAGTTATACAGGCCGGGGGAAACGACCTAGGTCATCACAAGAGCGCATAACTAATGGCAATAATGAAACTAGACACTGAGCGCTTCAGAGAATTTTTCACAAAACTAACTATAGTATAGTCAGAGATTGTGCCGATAGCGGTATGGCAAGGTGCGCGAGACATCACAGCCATCGAACGGACAAGGCGGGTAATAAATATTCGGATGGCAAAATTTAGAAGAGACAGAGGCGGTGTAGTGATACGACACCGACAACTGGAAGGAGATAAAGCTGGCCTCATACGGCCCGACGGTGTTCACTTAATGGATATTGGACTGGACATATTCCGGTCAGGACTCCAGGACGGAGTGAAACAAGCGTTAAGAGTGATGGATGGGGGTCAGAGTCCTGCATACGAGTATGCAGGATCCTCCGTGGCCTGGAAATAGAAGGACATGTTGGAGAGTTACACTTGTTGGCCAACTTGCCGGTGTGGAGACCCAGGGCATGCTGCAACAAGCTGAATTATTTTAGAAATAAAATGCCTTACTAATGGAATGAGTATAAAGAGTTAATAAAGCTGTGACCGATCCTCACCCATCCAGTTGTAAGAGTTACATTATTGTATTGTCAAGGAAAGGGGGGCGGTAGGGGGGCTGAGCATCTGGGTTTTGTTGGGGGTCCCCAAAGTTTGCCTAGGATAGATGCATTTAAAAATTTTTATTAGATACACAGGCGGTGCAGCTTGCTTTGCAGCTGGGCTACTACGCCCAAAGTATTGCCTAGGCTGGATGCAGTTAAAAATTCTATGCTGACTAGCAGACACTGAAGCTTTGGAGCAGACCTCTGAGTAAACAGCTCTTCAGACTCAACCATCTGTGTTACCCCAAGCCATAGTGTATGTAGTTTCTTACAGTTAAAAGGGGGGGAGCGACCCAACCCACCTGGAATTGACGATGCCAACGTCACGTAAAACACAGCAAGAGGACTCCAAAAAGAGTCTCCATTTTTTCCAATAATTGAGACACAGACACCACTTAAGTGGCATCAATTGCCCCAGAGTTGCTTAACACGGTTGGTGAGGTGATTTTACCAAATCCTCAAGCTTTTTGTCTCCCCAGGATGACACAGGGGTAGAAAAGTCCTTGCGGATCCATGATTTTTTCATCTTTATGAACGTGAGTCTGTCTACATTGTCAGTGGACAGCCGCGTGCGCTTATCTGTCAGCACACCACCAGCAGTGCTGTACACACATTCAGAGAGAACGCTGGCTGCAGGGCATGACAAGATCTCCAAGGCGTGAGTGGCGAGCTCCGGACATTTTTCCAGATTGGAAGCCCAAAATGAGCAAGGGTCCAGTGACACAGTCATGGCTTCGATGTTCACTTGGAGATACTCCTGTACCATCTTCTCTAGGCGTTGACTATTTGTCAGACTTCTTGTCTCCTGTGGCCTTGCAAAGGATGGTCTAAAAAAGTGTTGAATCGATTCAACAAAATTGCTGTTACCAGCAGATACTGTGTTACTGTTACGGTTTGAGTGATGATGAAGACTTGACAGTCCCACTGTTTGCAAGTTAGAACTGTGAGATTCACAACGTGCACCACTGGTGTTTGGTGGAAAAGCACATGTAAGATTCTGCAACAGCCTCTGCTGATACTCCTGCATGCGTGAATCCCTTTCTATGGCAGGAATTATTTCGGCAAATTTACTTTTGTACCGGGGATCTAAGAGTGTGGCAACCCAGTAGTCGGGATTACTTCGAATTCTGATAATCCAAGGGTCATGTTGCAGGTAGGGCAGCAAGAAGGCACTCATGTGTCTTGCGCATCCAGGAGGACCAAGTACTTGTTGTGTTGGTAGCGAGGTAAGAATCATGCTTCCTTCCTCTGCCCTCTCCCCCCAACCTCACACAACAGAAATGTGATCAAGGTCTCCCTCATCTGATGAGTCTTACATGCCCATCGCCAGTTCGTCCTCCACTTCTTCCTCGGCTCCTGCACCTTCCTTAACAGTTTGGCTACTACCATGCGCCTTGGTTAATCCCTCTCCCCCACCCTCCCATGCCTGCCGCCTTGGTGCTTGGAGATGTTATCCCTTCCACATACGTCTCCTCCTCTACTTCCTCCACCTCCTCTTGTCCCACCACCTGACTCTGAATTCTGTTTAACGTGTGCTCCAGCATGTAAATCACTGGAATAGTCATGCTGATAATGGCATCGTCAGCACTAAACATCTTCGTCGCCATTTCAAAACTGTGCAGAAGGGTGTGTGGCGCCCCTGAGGGTTCAGTCGAAACAGAGGTACTGCATCTCACCCAGAGGTGTGGTATCTCACCCTCAGGTAAGGAAGGAGTATGGCTCGGGACCCTAACACCTGCATCCAACACATACCCGCAGTGGGGGTAGGGCGAGATTGCTCCTAAAGGAGAGCACAGTCCCAGGTCCCTAGCTGGCGGGAGGGTCCTATGTAGTGGATGTGGGTGGAGAAAGCAGCTTAGGGGAGCACATGACAGGGAGAGTATAAATAGGAAGCCATCTTAGAAAGAGCAAGCCAGTCAGAGGAGGAGAAGTGACAGGAGCGGAGGCTCTGCATGAGCTCTGCTCCGGAGGCGGATCTAACCTGGGTGGCCAAGGACTGAAGGACAGAAGAGAGGAGTGGGAGCAGGAAGGCTCCATGAACTGAAGGGACCCTAGGAGTACGGGCTGTGCAGAAGGCTACCCGTACGCCCGCTGCTACCAGGAGGTACAGGGGTTAGGCCAGATAAGGGGAACCGGTCCCTCAACTAGCGGAGAAACAACAAGGCTCAACTAGAAACCGGAGGCTGCAGCATTTCATGTACAGCAGGCCAAAGTCCACACCAGTCTCACTAAGAAGGTAGCCACATAGAACACAGGGGACGGAACACACGCCGCCCGCCAAGGCCTGAGGATAGCGGATAGAAGTGTCACTGGGTGTGAGGTGCAGGGAGAAGGCCAGAGGAAGGACACTCAGAAGGGGGTCCTGCTAAGTACTCCGGAGCTATCTGGGGGTGGACTGAGCCCCTCACTGAGTATGCACAGCACGACGGGGCAGATTGCTCTGGTACCTGTAATCTGGACTGCAACAACTGTAAGTAAAGATCTTGGGACTGCATCACATGGACTCTGTGTTCATTACTGACTCCCTGCACTACAACCACCATCATCCACCCACACTGCCCTGAAGCTACACTCTTCCTGTGGGGAGTAATAATACCATTGCTGCAAAACCACCAGCTTCAGAGGACTGTTCCGCAGCGGTGGCCCCTTTGGCCGCACTACACATGTCGCGTAGTCGGACATTATAAAACCCATATATACAAATTACCCTTGGATTGACCGCCCTGGGTCACGGACCGGGTCACCGCCACAGTGACTACAACCCCCAGCGTCTACCGGCCTGGCTCCGGGTACCCCACAGCCCAGGGGGCGCGTCAACTTCATAGGTCCCTGATCTGAGACCACTCCTGCAGCGTGATTAGCCCCACCTCTGGATCTCGTTGGCCCAGGCTTTACGTCAGAACGTATTGCACTAGGGCTTGTCGGTGCTGCCACAGTCGCTGCACCATGTGCAGAGTTGAATTCCACCATGTCGGCACATCGCATTTCAGCTGGTGAACTGGCAGGCCCAACGACTTCTGTAGAGATGTAAGTCATTGAGCTGCAGGATGCGAACTGCGGAAATGAGCACACAGCGACCGTGCCATCTGCAGAAGGCCATCTAGTCCAGGATATTGGGCTAAAAATTGCTGGGCAACCAGGTTTAACACGTAAGCCATACAAGGCACGTGTGTGACATTGCCCCGGCGAAGGGTCGCACCCAGGTTTGCAGCATTGTAGCAGACAGCCTTCCCTTGTTGCAGGTCCAGTGGAGACAACCATTCATGAAACTGGGTCTCCAGAGCTGACCACAACTCCTCAGCTGTGTGACTCACATTTCCCAGACATTTCAAAGTAAACACCGCCTGATGCCGTTGAGCCCTGCTGCCAGCATAGTAAGGAGGTGTGCAGGATTCCTTCTGCACAGTTAGAAAGCAGGTGGCATTACCAGACAGGCTTTGGGTGCAGGTGGAGGACCGAGAGGAGGTTGAGGAGGCAGAAGCAGTGGAGGAACTTCTAGATAAAGAGGATTGACGCACAACTCGTGGGGATGGCAAGACTTGGACAGCAGCCCCTTGTCCTGCTGTCACCATAGTTACCCAGTGCCCAGTCAGCGATATGTAATGCCCCTGTCCATGCCTACTCGTCCAAGTGTCTGTGGTGAAATGCATCCTGTCACACATAGAGTTTCTCAAAGAAGTGGTGATGTTGTGTGCGACATGCTGGTGTAGCGCAGGCACACCTTTCTTTGAGAAGTAGTGCCGACTGGGCATCAGGTACTGGGGCACTGCGACGGACATAAGGTCTCGAAAATCCTCTGTGTCCACCAGGCGGAAAGGCAGCATTTCTGGAGTCAACAGCTTGCAGATGGTGAAATTCAACCTCTTAGCTTTGTCATGGCTAGGGGGAAATGGTCTTTTACTTGTCCACATCTGAGGGACCGAGGGCTGGCTGTTGTGCTTAGATGGGGTTGAGTAGGGTGTCCCCGGCAAACTGCCGGTCTGTGAGGAAGATGCAGGCGGAAAAGTTAGGTTACCTTGATCCAAAGGTGGTGCTCTCGATGTTGGAGAGCGCTCAACACCAGCTGGTGTTTCCACTTCCAAATGAAATGATGACCTGCCAATCACACTGGCTGTTGCGGGTAAGGAGGTGGCAGGTCTGCATCCAAAAACATGTGTGACTGCTGTCCCCCTAGTGCCAGAGGATGAAGAGGCCGCGGATGCACAAGATGGGGCAGACGGTGGTTGGCCCGGCCCGCTAGGCCGCAATGTAGCACAGTGAGCTTCCCACTGCAACTTATGCTTCATATCCATGTGACGGTTCATGCATGAAGTACTCAAACTATGGATTTTTTGGCCTCTACTTAGCTTTTGCTGACAAATATTACAGATAACACGAGTTGGGTCATCCTTATCGATCTGAAAAAATGCCCAGGATATGCAAGGCTTAGAGCCCATGCGACCTGAAGAGCCACCACGACTTGTGGTCAGAGGCAGAGTTGTGGTTGAGGATGCAGTTGTTGATGTGCTTCCAGTACTCTGTCTCTGTCCAGGAAGGCGCAACCTAACCTCGTCGTCACTAGCATCTGTGACGCCCAGCTGTGCTTGGTATCACAGATCCTAGAAGAGTGCATTGATGGAATCCTCTACAAGAGGCCCCAATAAACATTCACACATCTCCACCTTCCACCTCAGACCAGCAGAATGAGCCCGTTAGGGATATAAATAGGGAAGGTGGAGCTAGGCAGTTCAGTTCCTCTGAAGAGTTCCTGCAGTAGAGAAGCCTAAGAGAGGTCAGTCTGCAGTGGAGCTCAGTCTTGTCTAGAGAACTCAGTTAATAGTTCAGCAGTGGAGCACGAGGCTCCTGCTAGCTAGATTCAGGGAGCCCAGTTAGAGCTTAAGGTGTGCCGGTGCCGTAAGATCGGTGAAGCGCGGCAAGCTGCCGTTAGTGTGTATAGCCTAGTGACGTCCTGAGTAGGCTGAAGGCGAGTGGAGAGTTAGTACATAGGTGGCAGAGGAGCTTAACCAGCTCATCCCAAAGCATTTACCGGACACCGGATCCGAGCTTACCGGGATCTCTATGACCCAGTAAGGCATAACCGGAATCCCTGGAGAACTACAAGTCCCAGGATCGCTAAGGTGCTGATACGTAACAGAGCCAGGAGACGCTTAGGCCCCGCATACTGGGAGCGTGATCTCCAAGACAAGACCCTACCACAAGGTCAGCCAGCGTAGGACAGAGACAAAGTTAGGCCAAGCTCCAGGCAGGTCAGAAACTTACTACGCAGAGGCAAGAAATAGGAGGCCCTACACCCGCTCATTGGGGAGGATCCTGATATGCACCGTTCACCCTACAGTGCTCCGGGATGTGCCTGAATTTCCACCAGTAAAAGGTACTGAAGTGACTGGCCATCAGGGTCCACCGCGGCTTTGGCACAAACCCGGCAACACGGAGGTCGCACGGGCAGGAACGGACTGGCCGTGTCGGCTTCGCACTCCAGCGTAGTCCTTCTGCCCGCTCGCGCCCGTAACCTCAAAGGGATGCGCAAGCGGTTTTTCTTCCCAGGGCTGTTCCCCGCCCAGCAGGAACGTGGGAGAGCTCAGGTTGGCCTTCCACTGTACTCCCTTACCTCCCTTGCCCTCTTTTCTTCTTCCGTTCCCCATCTAACCCCTCGGCTCTGTGGTGTCCGCTCTCCCTCCAGCTCTCTCCTTCACACAGGTGGACTACCGCGTGTATTCACACTGTGGCGAATCTTTTGGGCCCCGGCATAAGAAGTTGTCGAGGTAATGGATAATATGTGCCCCCTTAGAAACGTCCATTATAACCCATTCGAGGAAGCAACTAAACGCCTCAAATAGTGAGCAGGATCTGGAGCACCCCATGGGCAAACAGCGATCTATATAGTATGCTCCTTCCCTGAAGCAGCCCAATAGGTGGACACTATTCGGAGGCACAGGTAGTAAGTAACCGGAACGCCGCATCAATGTCTGTTTTGGCCATTAGGGTGACCCTTCCCAACTTCTTGATCCGCCTGATTGCCTTGTCAAAGGATGTACAGTATATACTACTGTACTTGGCTCCGCGTCGATGTTGTCGTTTACTGACCTGCCCCTTGGATATGACAAATGGTGGATTAGTCCAAATATATTGGGTTCCGTTTTTGGCACAACTCACAACGGGGATACCACTACGTCTTGTAAGGGAAGTGTTCTGAATGGAACCGCCATTCTACCTAAAGATATTTCTTTTTTTAATTTTCTTGTCACGACGTCTGGGTGTTGGTAGGCTGATTTTAAATTTTTACTCCAGCCTTTCTTGATTTTAGAAGGGTATGACATGCCTATATCTGTGTCTCCTCCTCCTTTTACTCCTCCACCTCTTTTCTTTTCGCATGACTATATGTACATGTCACTTTTCCATGTGTTAGTTGTGTCTTCTGAGCAGTTTGTCAGCTTTTGGACACCTTTGAAGTGTTTTCTATGTGTTTTCTATGTGTTTCTATGTGTTTTTGTTTGCCTGCCATTGGTTTTAACGGTGTTCGAAGGTGTTCGACGAACCGAACCGAACTCGAACACTACGGGGGTGGCTCAACACTAATCAACAACTTCCATCTGTAATTTCATTGTTGCTCCTTGCAGACAGCAGGGCAGAATTAGTTTTGTAAAATCACCATTTCCTGTAGCAGCAGGTTTCCACCAGGCTTTACAGACCTGCATCATTTGAGGCTCTGCTGGAGCCAATCTATTTTTAATTAAGTTCAACACATATTCTTAAAGAATAACATTAAATTGTCACTTTATATATAGGCAAATGATTTCAACAGTGCTCATCCCTAAACCTGAAAGTCAGAAATGAACTGTTTATGCGTTTATATATACACGTGATAGGTGCCATCTCCATTTTGGCTCTCCAACTGTTACAAAATTCTAACTCCCAGTGTGCTCAATAGCAGGCACATTTCAGAAGTTGTACATCTTTCAGCAGGTTTTTGTTATTTAATACGATAGCAGCGTAATGCAAGGGCAGAGACCCTTATTCCAGTGATGTATCACTTGCTCAGGAATTTGTTGAAGTTTCAATGGAATCAGTGTTTTAGCTGCAGGTGATAATCACTGCATGACTAGGTGTCCTGTGCCAAGCAGTCCAGCTAATCTGTGTAACCATGCCTCCACCACTGATTGGCAGCTTGCTGACAATGTACGGTACACACAGGAAGCAGGGTTATATAGAGCTCTGCACTCATTGCACTGCTACATCTACAGCAGAAAAAAACAGGGATTCTATCAAAACTGCACCAAGCAGTCCAGTAAGTGACACATTGGTGGAATTAGTGTCTTTGCTATTATATCATGTTGCTTTCAGAGTGTATAGCAAAAACCTGTTGACAGATTCTCTTCAAAAGGAAGCTATCATTAGAAAATTACTTATTGTTTAAATCAGGTCGGTGCACTAAAGGTTTTGATTAAAAATGTTTTGCTTTTTTTCCATATCACAATCTGTAATAAAATATGAAAAAAGAAAGAAAGACCACACATGTACTTTAGCTATAGTGGTGAGACCCTGGCTCTATCTTTTTTATTAAAGTGTCTAATGAGCATATAAAAAGGCAATGTGAATGGAGGGGGTAAAGGTTCAGGTGTGAAATCATCTCTCGTGATTGGTAAATCTTGTGTTATCAGCAGTGTATAGAGGTGTTACCTATCATTGTAATCCTGCCTCTGATGAAAATTCTTCCTAAAATGGCAGGAAGTAAGAATCTACAATAAAAAACAGTGGCCAGTGTGAGAATAGCAAGATTACTAACTTAGTAAAAAAGGATCATGATATGAAAAAGAAATTAAAAATATTGTCATAATATATATTTTTTAAAATACGTGTGTGAAGGATAATGGGATGTAAGGGCAGCTTACAATCATCATGTAAGCATGCAGAATTGATACAAAACACTAGGCCAGCTTCAAACAAATTACAAGTTACACCCCCACGAGCTAGCTGATAAGCTACTACAGGAAGACCCCCTGTGGATCCAAGCCATGTGGTCTCCTTTGTTTCAGACAGCTATAATTCCATTTTGAGTTATGGAAAAACTATACATCGTAGCCATGCATCAAATAGATTTCAGAGATGCCCAGGACATGTTGAATGCCCGCCTGGATCTCGACCCAGTCTAGCACATAGGGATAGGGAGATACGTAGCACAGCTATTTGGAAACTGATAATATGCCTGTGTTTAGTCTCCACGCATAGAAGGGGCCCGACTGAATCGAATGATACAAGAAACACCTCCCTAGGACCGTCCATTAAGGAGCAATGAACCATCTGAAGTTTTGGATTTATCTGCCAGGGACACAGGGAGGGGATTCAGATTCAGCCCAGCGGGCAGGAGGGGCATGACCGATAGGGGTTAAATGCTCCTGCAGATCTTGGCCTAGTGCTTTTCTCTCTAGAGAACGACACAACGACACATTGTGTGGGGAGAAGTCACGCAAAAGATGGGACCACAAGCCTCCCATGTGGCAGCCCCTCTCCGCAAGTCAGGGCTTTCATCTGACTGGTAACTGACTCTTAATATCTGCATACTTTTGTACCACTACTATATTTATTTGTAAATTATAAAGAATATTTAATATTATTAATATTAGTTTATATTTCCTGTTTCAAAGTAAACTTGACAGATTACAGAGAACATTCAGTATTGTTCACTGTTGTTTTAGGTAGGTCTAATCTCTAAATATTTACGTAGCAGCCTACACCTCTCCCATTGTGTCTTTTATTGTCTAATTACATTTTAGCCTGAAATTCACTTACTTTAATTTGTAATAGTAATTTGCAAGTGTTGATGAGCGATATTAAGGTGATTTGCAGCAAGTAGGGTCAACTGAAGTTTATGTCATTCGACACGACCAGTAGTAACACTGATGCAAAGGCTGTTGCGTGCGTCCTCTTGTAACAGAAACTGCAGAAAGAACTACTGAGTTTGCTGTGAAGGCACCACATTCACGAGCTAATTATTACTAGTGCGTTTGATAAATGGTGGCCGGCATCAACAGGTCCAAATATAACGTTGTTCGAGAGATTTTCATCTGCCTTGAATCAACTGGATAAAACCAAGTTTTCGGCTGGAATGGAAGATTACATAGTTTCAGTTGGGCTAGGTCCACTTAAGGAATGTCTAGGTGAATTTTGCCCCAACCAGCTTGCACAATGCCATTCAAGAGTTGATTACAAGGGACTGTTAACACTGGCACTCCTGTTCCTTGGTTCGCCATCAAACCCAGATGTACACATCAACATTCCAGGTGCCTACCATCAGGCCCGATGACTGGCCAAAGTGATATACACTCTGACGGTCTTCATGTTTCTTCACCAGTTTTGTTTAACATTGACAGAGTTAAAAAATCTCCATCAATTTTGCACTTTTACTGTCCGCTTATACTTGAAGGCTTGGTATCTTTGTCAGATCCCAGCCACATCGCTGTGAAATGACTTGACATTACTGCAAGAACTTGTAGCATACAAAGGAATCAACAGAATTACCTATGGTATCTCAGTTAGATTGTGGTGGGTCTGGCTTTTTTTGACAGTGAGTTTCCAACTGCAGAAAAGGTTGAGATGTTACTGGCTCTGCAGAATGAAGGCAACAATGTCTGCTCAACTCGCGTGCAGCTTGCCGAACACCTTGTATCACACAAGAAGCAAGAAGCTTCATAACTTCATGTCGTCCAACACAAATTGTTTGTGGCACTGCAAAGAAACCAAGAATTTCTGTATCAAGATCCTTGTCTGTGGCACACCAATGCAAGTTACATCGATGCATGCTCGAAAGTCGCCAGAATGATGCCTGCAAATGCTCCATTGCACTCCATGAGTACATTCAATTTGTCACTGAGCACTCAAGAAAACATGAAACAGTTTATTCTCCAGTGTGTGGAGAAGCATCGCCATGACCATCCTGAACCAAATAAAGTGTGTTTCGTTAAAAAAGTGAAACCGTGAAATTACGGTAGGATTGTACATTTACTTTGCTGCAAGACATTTATTACAAATAATTGTTAGTTTTGTGATGATTGAGCCACCAGTAAACAATGTTGCAATGTTGCGAAACTTTGTGTATGTTACAATCACACCAAAGGGAATTATTCCCCGAGGTGAGAACTAAAAATTTACACTACAATTTTTTGACTGTCACCCTAATGAACATGTAGACAACTGGACCTCCGGAGTTCTGCTCCTCTTGAGCAGAACGTACAATAAATGCTTACTGCGTCTGTGCACTTAGCCTAAAGTACACATTAGAACCTGTTCCTAATATATGCTTTAACAAGTGACAAGTACATATAGTCATGCGAAAATAAAAGAGGTGGAGGAGTAAAAGGAGGGGGCGACACAGATATAGGCATGTCATGCCCTTCTAAAATCCAAAAAGTGAGAAGCCGACACGGCCAGTCCGTTCCTGTCCGTGCCACCTCCGTGTCGCCGGGTTTGTGCCAGAGCCGCGGTGGACCCTGACGGCCAGCCCCCCTCTCCTAATACTGGTGCCTGTCCGCTGGTGGGTCGAGCCCCCCGCGGTGGGGGGGGGTAACATCTGCAGAAGAAAGACCATCTTCCAGCCAAACTAACATGTCGACTTCTTTTCGTGGACAATGTGATACGATCCCTTTGTTACGGACACGCCCATCGCTACAAATTCCAGATGAGGCACAAAAACAGCAGGTGCTTCAGCGGATATCAAGTGCTCCTTCAAGTGGGCTCTCCTCCACCTCAACTTCAACATCACAAATACTCCAGTCCTCAGAGGTGTCACCCCAATCGCACTTGCTTCCTCACAGCTCCCAAGTCTCCAGCTGCCCGTCTGAGTATGGGGTAACACAGATGGTTGAGTCTGCACAGCTGTTTACTCATACTATAGCCTGGGAAACGGAGGTCTGCTCCAGAGCTTCTGTTAATCCAGACGAGGAAATGATCTGCACTGATGCCCAGAATCTTTATAAGTCGGATCCAGGACCAGATGAAGAAGGTTCTGAGCATAATGTAGACCCTCGTTCCCAAACTGTAACTCCTGTTGGTGGAGACAATGATGAAGACGATGATGAGACTCAAATACCTGATTGGAGCGACAACTTGACTTTTCGGTCAGGGCAGGAAGAGGTTGGCTTTGAGGACGACGGGTGTGATAACACACAGGGTGATGATGACAAGGTTGGAGATCCCACTTACTGTCAACCCACAGTCAGCCAGTCGATGAGGTCACCCGGGCCTTTGCCTGGCCTTTAAGATGTCGCGGTGGTCGGCTCCCTGGCCCGTACCCTGGGGTCACTCTTTAAAAGGGTGGATAATTGTTAATTTTATAAGAGTTTGTGACACCACCTGTGGTATCTGGTGAGAAGCACCAGCGCTGCAGCAGTCCACTGAGGCCCGTGATAAGGCAGCTCGATGGTATAGCTCCCCACAGGTGGAGCTAGGTCTCAGGGCAGCGTATGCAGGGGGAATGCAGGACAGGCGAGACCCAGCTGGGTCAGAGCAAGAACGGAAACGGACACGGTAGTCACTTCAGTACCTTTTACTGGAGGAAATTCAGGCACATCCTGGAGCACTGTAGGGTGAAGGGTGCATATCAGGATCCTCCCCAATGAGCGGGTGTAGGGCCTCCTGTTTCTTGCCTCTGCGCAGTAAGTTTCTGACCTGCCTGGAGCTAGGCCTAACTTTGTCTCTGTCCTGCGCTGGCTGACCTTGTGGTAGGGCCTTCTCTTGAAGTTCACGCTCCCAGTATGCGGGGCCTAAGCGTCTCCTGGCTCTGTTACGTATCAGCACCTTAGCGATCCTGGGACTTGTAGTTCTCCTGGGATTCCGGTTATGCCTTACTGGGTCATAGAGATCCTGGTAAGCTCGGATCCGGTGTCCGGTAAATGCTTCGGGGTGAGCTGGCTAAGCTCCTCTGCCCCTTATGTACTAACTCGCCACTCGCCTTCGGCCTACTCGGGCCCTCAATAGGCTATGCACACTAACGGCAGCTTGCCGCGCTTCACCGATCTTATGACGCCGGCACACCTTAAGCTCTATCTGGGCTCCCTGAATCTAGCTAGCAGGAGCCTCGTGCTCCACTGCTGAACTATTAACTGAGTTCTCTAGACTAGACTGAGCTCCACTGCAGACTGACCTCTCTTAGGCTTCTCTACTCCAGGAACTCTTCAGAGGAACTGAACTGCCTAGCTCCACCTTCCCTATTTATATCCCTAACGGGCTCCCTCTGCTGGTCTGAGGTGGAAGGTGGAGATGTGTGAATGTTTATGGGGGCCTCTTGTGGAGGATTCCATCAATACACTCTTCTAGGATCTGTGATACCAAGCGCAGCGGGGCGTCACAGATGCTATTGACGACGAGGTTAGGTTGCGCCTTCCTGGACAGAGACGGAGTACTGGAAGCACGTCAACAACTGCATCCTCAACCACAACTCCGCCTCTGACCACAAGTCGTAGTGGCTCTTCAGGTCGCATGGGCTCTAAGCCTTGTATAGCCTGGGCATTTATTCAGATCGATAAGGACGACCCAACTCGTGTTATCTGTAATATTTGTCACCAAAAGCTAAGTAGAGGCCAAAAAATCCATAGTTTGAGTACTTCATGCATGTACCGTCACATGGATATGAAGCATAAGTTGCAGTGGGAAGCTCACTGTGCTACAATGCGGCCTAGCAGGCTGGGCCAACCACCGTCTGCCCCATCTTGTGCATCCGCGGCCTCTTCATCCTCTGTGACTGGGGGGACAGCAGTCACACATGTTTTTGGACGCAGACCTGCCACCTCTTTACCTGCAACAGCCAGTGTGATTGGCAGGTCGTCAGTTCATTGGGAAGTGGAAACACCTGCTGGTGTTGAGAGCTCTCTTACATCGAGAGCACCACCTTTGGATCAAGGCAACCTAACATGTCCGCCTGCATCTTCCTCACAGACCGGCAGTTTGCCAGGGACACCCTACTCAACCCCGTCAAAGCACAACAGCCAGCCCTCGGTCCCTCAGATGTGGACAAGTAAAAGACCATTTCCTCCTAGCCATGAGAAAGCTAAGAGGTTGAATTTCACCATCTGCAAGCTGTTGGCTACAGAAATGCTGCCTTTCCGCCTGGAGGACACAGTGGATTTTTGAGACCTTATGTCCGTCGCAGTGCCCCAGTACCAGATGCCCAGTCGGCACTACTTCTCAAAGAAAGTTGTGCCTGCGCTCCACCAGCATGTCGCACACAACATCACCGCTTCTTTGAGAAACTCTGTGTGTGACAGGGTGCATTTCACCACAGACACTTGGACGAGTAGGCATGGACAGGGGCGTTACATGTCGCTGACAGGGCACTGGGCAACTATGGTGACAGCAGGACAAGGGGCTGCTGTCCAAGTCTTGCCGTCCCCGCGAGTTGTACGTCAATCCTCTTTATCTAGAAGTTCCTCCACTGCTTCTGCCTCCTCAACCTTCTCTCGGTCCTCCACCTGCACCCAAAGCCTGTCTGGTAATGCCACCTGCTTTCTAACTGCGCACCTCCTTACTATGCTGGCAGCAGGGCTCAACGGCATCAGTGTTTACTTTGAAATGTCTGGGAAATGTGAGTCACACAGCTGAGGACTTGTGGTCAGCTCTGGAGACCCAGTTTCATGAATGGTTGTCTCCACTGGACCTGCAACCAGGGAAGGCCGTGTGCGACAATGCTGCAAACCTGGGTGCGGCCCTTCGCCGCGGCAATGTTACACACGTGCCTTGTATGGCTCACGTGTTGAACCTGGTTGTCCATAAATTTTTAGCCCACTATCCCGGACTAGATGGCCTTCTGCAGAGGGCACGGTCGCTGTGTGCTCACTTCCGCCGTTCGCATCCCGCAGCTCAACGACTTACATCTCTACAGAAGTCGTTGTGCCTGCCAGTTCACCGGCTGAAATGCGATGTGCCGACACGGTGGAATTCAACTCTGCATATGTTGCAGCGACTGTGGCAGCACCGACAAGCCCTGGTGCAATAGTTTCTGACGTATAGCCTGGGCCAACGAGATCCAGAGGTGGGGCAAATCACACAGCAGGAGTGGTCTCAGATCAGGGACCTATGAAGTTGACGCGCCCCCTGGGCCGTGGGGTACCCGGAGCCGGGCCGGTAGACGCTGGGGATTGTAGTCACTGTGGCGGTGACCCGGTCTGTGACCCAGGGCGGTCAATCCAACGGTAATTTGTATATATGGATTTTATAATGTCCGACTACGCCACCTGTGGAGTGCGGCCAAAGGGGCCGCCGCTGCGGAACAGTCCTCTGAAGCTGGTGGTTTTGCTGCAATGGTATTATTACTCACCACAGGAAGAGTGTAGCTTCAGGGCAGTGTGGGTGGATGATGGTGGTTGTAGTGCAGGGAGTCAGTAATGAACACAGAGTCCGTGTGATGCAGTCCCAAGATCTTTACTCACAGTTGTTGCAGTCCAGATTACAGGTACCAGAGCTATCTCACCCGTCGTGCTGTGCGTACTCAGTGAGGGGCTCAGTCCACCCCCAGATAGCTCCGGAGTACTTAGCAGGACCCCCTTCTGTGTGTCCTTTCTCTGGCCTTCTCCCTGCACCTCACATCCAGTGACACTTCTATCCGGTATCCTCGGGCCTTGGCGGGCGACTTGTGTTCCGTCCCCTGGGTCCTATGTGGCTACCTTCTTAGTGAGACTGGTGTGGACTTTTGCCTGCAGTACATGAAATGCTGCAGCCTCCGATTTCTAGTTGAGCCTTGCTGTTTCTCCTCTAGTTGAGGGACCGGTTCCCCTTATCTGGCCTGACCCCTCTACCTCCTGGTAGCAGCGGGAGTACAGGTGGCCTTCTGCACGGCCCGTAGCCCTAGGGTCCCTTCAGTTCCTGGAGCCTTCCTGCTCCCACTCCTCTCTTCTCTCCTTCAGTCCTGGGCCTCCCAGGCTAAGCCCGCCTCCGGAGCAGAGCTCATGCCGAGCCTCTGCTCCTGTCATTTTTCCTCCTCTGACTGGCTTGCTCTTTCTAAGATGGCTTCCTATTTATACTCTCCCTGTCATGTGCACCCCTAAGCTGCTCCCCTAAGCACCCACTACATAGGATCCTCCCACCAGCTAGGGACCTGGGACTGTGCTCTCCCTTAGGAGCAATCTCGCCCTAACCCCACTGCGGGTATGTGTTGGATGCAGGTGTTAGGGTCCCGAGCCATACGCCTTCCTTACCTGAGGGTGAGATACCACACCTCTGGGTGAGATGCAGTAACTCTGTGGTGACTGCACCCTCAGGGGCGCCACACACCTTTCTGCACAGTTTTGAAATGGCGACGAAGATGTTTAGTGCTGACGACGATGCCATTATCAGCATAACTATTCCGGTGATTTACATGCTGGAGCACACATTAAACAGAATTCAGAGTCAGGTGGTCGGACAAGAGGAGGTGGAGGAAGTAGAGGAGGAGTCGTATGCGGAAGGGATAACATCTCCAAGGTCCAGACGGTTGGCAGCACCAAGGAGGCAGGCATGGGAGGGTATGGGAGAGGGATTAAACAGGGCGCATGGTAGCAGCCAAACTGTTGAGGAAGGTGCAGGAGCCGAGGAAGAAGTGGAGGATGAACTGGTGATGGGCATGGAAGACTCATCAGATGAGGGAGACCTTGATCACATTTCTGTTGTGCGAGGTTGAGGGGAGAGGGCAGAGGAAAGAAGCATGATTCTTACCTCGCTACCAACACAACAAGGACTTGGTCCTCCTGGATGCGCAAGACACATGAGTGCCTTCTTGCTGCACTACCTGCAACATGACCCTCAGATTGCAGAATTCGAAGTAATCTCGACTACTGGGTTGCCACACTCTTAGATCCCCGGTACAAAAGTAAATTTGCCGAAATAATTCCTGCCATAAAAAGGGATTGACGCATGCAGGAGTATCTGCAGACGCTGTTGCAGAATCTTACATGTGCTTTTCCACAAAACACCAGTGGTGCACGAAGTGAATCTCACAGTTCTAACTTGCCAACCGCGGGACTGTCGAGTCTTCATCACTCAAACCGTAACAGTAACACAGTATCTGCTGGTAACAGCAATTTTGTGAAATCGTTTCACCACTTTTTTAGACCATCCTTTGCAAGGCCACAGGAGACAAGAAGTCTGACACATAGTCAATGCCTAGAGAGGATGGTGCAGGAGTATCTCCAAGTGAACATCGAAGCCATGACTGTGTCACTGGACCCTTGCTCATTTTGGTATTCCAATCTGGAAAAATGGCCGGAGCTCGCCACTCACGCCTTGGAGTTCTTGTCATGCCCTGCAGCCAGTGTTCTCTCTGAACGTGTGTTCAGCGCTGCTGATGGTGTGCTGACAGATAAGCGCACGCGGCTGTCCACTGAGAATGTAGACAGACTCACGTTCATAAAGATGAACAAATCATGGATTCGCAAGGACTTTTCTAATCCTGTGTTATCCTTGGGAGGCTAAAAGCTTGAGGATTTGGTAATATCACCTCACCAACCATTTTAAGCAACTGTGGGGCAATTGATGCCACTTAACCCTAGAACGCATGACCATAAAAATCTACACTTTCATATACCTGGGGCCTTTTAGGCCCGTGTGCAAATAACATTGAATAACTCAAACTCAAATGACAAACAACTATATACATGAAGAATACCTAGAGTTTCAAAATTCTAACTAAAGTAATCTTGCAGAAAATAGAAAACAATTAACAGGGCGGGACTGCGAGGCCCCAGGTATGCGTTCTAGGGTTAAGTGGTGTCTGTGCCACAATTTTGGGAAAAAATGGAAACTCTTTTTGGAGTCCCCTTGCTGTGTCTTACGTGACGTTGGCATCGTCAATTCCAGGTGGGTTGGGTCGCTCCCCCCCCCCTTTTAACTGTAAGAAACTACATACACTATGGCTTGGGGTAACACAGATGATTGAGTCTGAAGAGCTGTTTACTCAGAGGTCTGCTCCAAATCTTCAGTGTCTGCTAGTCAGCGTAGAATTTTTAACTGCCTCTAGCCTAGGCAATACTTTGGGCGTAGTAGCCCAGCTGCGAAGCAAGCTGCACCGCCTGTGTATCTAATAAGAATTTTTAAATGCATCTAGCCTAGGCAGACTGTGGGGACCCCCAACCAAACCCAGACGCTCAGCCCCCCTACCGCCCCCCTTTCCTTGACAATACAATAATGTAACTCTTACAACTGGATGGGTGAGGATCGGTCACAGCTTTATTAACTCTTTATACTCATTCCATTAGAAAGACATTTTATTTCTAAAATAATTCAGCTTGTTGCAGCATGCCCTGGGTCTCCACTCCGGCAACTTGGCCAACAAGTGTAACTCTCAAACATGTCCTTTCTATTTCCAGGCCACGGAGGATCCTGCGTACTCGTATGCAGGACTCTGACCCCCACCCATCACGCTTAACGCTTGTTCCACTCCGTCCTGGAGTCCTGACAGGAATATGTCCAGTCCAATATCCATTAAGTGAACACCGTCGGGCCGTATGAGGCCTGCTTTATCTCCTTCCAGTTGTCGGTGTCGTACCACTACACCGCCTCTGTCTCTTCTAAATTTTGCCATCCGAATATTTATTACCCGCCTTGTCCGTTCGATGGCCGTGATGTCTCGCGCACCTTGCCATACCGCTATCTGCACAATCTCTGACCATACTATAGCTAGTTTTGTGAAAAATTCTCTGAAGCGCTCAGTGTCTAGTTTCATTATTGCCATTAGTTATGCGCTCTTGTGATGACCTAGGTTGTTTCCCCCGGCTTGTATAACTAAGATGACCAGACATCTTGCCTCTCTCCCTACCTTGATTACCTCCATTAGTACCTGTGGCCATAGCAGGCCTCTAATACCTCTCCAGTTGAAATATGTGTTATGAAACTCTAATTTCCTCCCGCCTGGGCGGACTTTCGCCCTTTAATCTGCCCAATATATATACGAGTGGCCTATCACCCACACTGTTGGCTTAGCGTCACCTGAAAAAGAAACAAACCACGTTAGGATAACAAGTCCGGTCTTATGTATCTTGCCAAACACGTGGATCACCATCTCTCTATCCTCTGAACTTCCGTTTCTGACAGTCCTGCTCTTGCTGCTTCTGTGGCCGTGCCTATGCGGAATGAGTGTGTCCTGTAATCTTTGGGGTGGTTCCCTGCCGATGTTATGCATTTATTAAATATAGCTTGGAACTGGTATCTTGATAATGGCGTCCCATCAATGTGTGATAGGAACAAATTACTTTGTGATCTGATGGTTAGATATGGTTTTACTATTGTTACCCGACTCAGTGTACCGTTTGTGGGTTGTAGAAGTACCCAAGTGCCCCTGCCCGCTGGAACCATTTTCGATTTATGTATGCGTAGACGTATTGCATTATTGCCTATGACTACGTCCTGGTGTAATAAGCCTCCACTGGTGCTAATTTTGGATTGAGGGACTAATTCGCTTATGCATAGCGCCCCGAAGAAGGCGATCACAAATGCAGTAGACAGTAGTGTTGCTTCAAATTGTGAGTGTCATGTTAATGGTGTTAGGGATATAATGTGAGAAATCAGTTTTAGTGACACGGGACGGGACGTCTACACTCCTGACTTGGCTGACCCCTTTTCCACCCTTTTATGGATTGTCTGATGATGAATAGAGATGAGCGTTGTTCTACTCGAACTGTTCGCCAATCTCAAATTCGAGCTGTTTTGGGCGGTGTTCGAGCCGTTCGGCGAACACGAACAATTTGAGAAAAATTCGGCTGTTCGAGGTTATGTTCGATAACTGTTCGTGCACCAAAATCATAACTGGATTTTTTCTCAGTAATGATGAAAATTAATGTTAATACGCAGTTTGAGTGTACAACGGGGTGGGGGGAGGGGCAGGGGATGGATCTCTGCAGGAACAATGAAGATCTCCATTTTTTTTTCTCTTTCCCGCATTTGCAGTGGGGAGGTGCAATCTGTCAGCCTATCAGCAGCGCACACACGGAGCGAAGTGCTTTTTTTCACACAAGCAAGGGCATGTGTCATTGGCAGTGTATGTCACATGTCCTTGCCCTATAAGACCAAGCCATTTTCCCCGTCGCCACCATTTTCTCACTGCTGCAGCTGCGTGTTAGACGGCACCGCTGTTGCTGTGTGCGCTATACCTTGTTAATTTCAAGCCAATTTTCGCACAAATATACAGATAGCTTGGGAGTAGGGAATAGTTGTGATTGCAGTCCTTTTAAGGACTAGGTTACAGCATTTCCTACGACTTTTATCAGGGAGGTCTGTGCTCTTAAATAGATAGGTTGTGGGAGTAAAGACTAATTGTAATTGGAGTCCTTTTCAGGACTAGGTTACATGAGTTCCTATCAGTTTTTGCCAGGCAGGTCTGTGCCAGTGCTGTGCAAGTTTTTTTCACAGCATTTGGCTGAATCTAGCATAGCTAATCCTTTTTGGCCTATTGCAGAGTGTGTTAGTCAGTGGAGTAGCCTATCTGTGTTGCAAGATATAACACCTGTGTATAGAATACCAATTTTTTTGCTGCACCTAGTGAAGTAAAATCTTTTGGGCATAGCATCATTCTATTAGTCCATCTATACTGACCTCCATCAGGTTGCAAACTGAATATAATTTTTTTCTGCATCTAGCTCTGAAAAAATATTTGGGCTTCTAGCAGTGTGTGGGACTTGGTCTATTAGTCCATCTATACTGACCTCCATCAGGTTGCAAATTAAAAATAATTTTTTTCTTCATTTAGCTCTGAAAAAATATTTGGGCTTCTAGCAGTGTGTGGGACTTGTTCTATTAGTCCTTCTATACTGACCTCCAGCAGGTTGCAAATTGAATATAATTTTTTTCTGCATCTAGCTCTGAAAAAATAGTTGGGCTTCTAGCGGTGTGTGGGACTTGGTCTATTAGACCATCTATACTGACCTCCATCAGGTTGCAAATTAAAAATAATTTTTTTCTGCATCTAGCTCTGAAAAAATATTTGGGCTTCTAGCAGTGTGTGGGACTTGGTCTATTAGTCCATCTATACTGACCTCCATCAGGTTGCAAATTAAAAATAATTTTTTTCTTCATTTAGCTCTGAAAAAATATTTGGGCTTCTAGCAGTGTGTGGGACTTGTTCTATTAGTCCTTCTATACTGACCTCCAGCAGGTTGCAAATTGAATATAATTTTTTTCTGCATCTAGCTCTGAAAAAATAGTTGGGCTTCTAGCGGTGTGTGGGACTTGGTCTATTAGTCCATCTATACTGACCTCCATCAGGTTGCAAATTAAAAATAATTTTTTTCTGCATCTAGCTCTGAAAAAATATTTAGGCTTCTAGCAGTGTGTGGGACTTGGTCTATTAGTCCATCTATACTGACCTCCATCAGGTTGCAAATTAAAAATAATTTTTTTCTGCATCTAGCTCTGAAAAAATATTTGGGCTTCTAGCAGTGTGTGGGACTTGGTCTATTAGTCCATCTATACTGACCTCCATCAGGTTGCAAATTAAAAATAATTTTTTTCTTCATTTAGCTCTGAAAAAATATTTGGGCTTCTAGCAGTGTGTGGGACTTGTTCTATTAGTCCTTCTATACTGACCTCCAGCAGGTTGCAAATTGAATATAATTTTTTTCTGCATCTAGCTCTGAAAAAATAGTTGGGCTTCTAGCGGTGTGTGGGACTTGGTCTATTAGACCATCTATACTGACCTCCATCAGGTTGCAAATTAAAAATAATTTTTTTCTGCATCTAGCTCTGAAAAAATATTTGGGCTTCTAGCAGTGTGTGGGACTTGGTCTATTAGTCCATCTATACTGACCTCCATCAGGTTGCAAATTAAAAATAATTTTTTTCTTCATTTAGCTCTGAAAAAATATTTGGGCTTCTAGCAGTGTGTGGGACTTGTTCTATTAGTCCTTCTATACTGACCTCCAGCAGGTTGCAAATTGAATATAATTTTTTTCTGCATCTAGCTCTGAAAAAATAGTTGGGCTTCTAGCGGTGTGTGGGACTTGGTCTATTAGTCCATCTATACTGACCTCCATCAGGTTGCAAATTAAAAATAATTTTTTTCTGCATCTAGCTCTGAAAAAATATTTAGGCTTCTAGCAGTGTGTGGGACTTGGTCTATTAGTCCATCTATACTGACCTCCATCAGGTTGCAAATTAAAAATAATTTTTTTCTGCATCTAGCTCTGAAAAAATATTTGGGCTTCTAGCAGTGTGTGGGACTTGGTCTATTAGTCCATCTATACTGACCTCCATCAGGTTGCAAATTAAAAATAATTTTTTTCTGCATCTAGCTCTGAAAAAATATTTGGGCTTCTAGCGGTGTGTGGGACTTGGTCTATTAGTCCATCTATACTGACCTCCATCAGGTTGCAAATTAAAAATAATTTTTTTCTGCATCTAGCTCTGAAAAAATATTTGGGCTTCTAGCAGTGTGTGGGACTTGGTCTATTAGTCCATCTATACTGACCTCCATCAGGTTGCAAATTAAAAATAATTTTTTTCTTCATTTAGCTCTGAAAAAATATTTGGGCTTCTAGCAGTGTGTGGGACTTGTTCTATTAGTCTTTCTATACTGACCTCCAGCAGGTTGCAAATTGAATATAATTTTTTTCTGCATCTAGCTCTGAAAAAATAGTTGGGCTTCTAGCGGTGTGTGGGACTTGGTCTATTAGTCCATCTATACTGACCTCCATCAGGTTGCAAATTAAAATAATTTTTTTCTGCATCTAGCTCTGAAAAAATATTTGGGCTTCTAGCAGTGTGTGGGACTTGGTCTATTAGTCCATCTATACTGACCTCCATCAGGTTGCAAATTAAAAATAATTTTTATCTGCATCTACAGTACCTCTGAAAAAATATTTGGGCATCTAGCAGTGTGTGGGACTATTTGTATTAGTCCATCTATACTGACCTCCATCAGGTTGCAAATTCAAAATAATTTTTTTCTGCATCTAACCCAGCCAATAGTTTTGGCCTAATACCACAGTTTGGCCACTCAGCTCTGCTCGGTTACCATCCATTGTTTTTTTGTGCAAACAACTCCAGAGTTGTGAATTAGTTAACCACCAAAATGAGTGGAAAAAGGCCTGCTGCTGGTGGAAAGGGGAATAGGCGTGTTGGGAAGGGGAAAAAAGGTTGTGTCCGTGGGGTAGGTGTTAAAGCAACAGTAACATCTGCAGAAGAAAGACCATCTTCCAGCCAAACTAAAATGTCTACTTCTTTTAGCGGACAATGTGATAAGATCCCTTTCTTACGGCCACGCCAATCGCTACAAATTCCAGATGAGGCACAAAAACAGCAGGTGCTTCAACGGATATCAAGTGCTCCTTTAAGTGGGCTCTCCTCCACATCAACTTCAACATCACAAATACTCCAGTCCTCAAAGGTGTCACCCAAATCGCACTTGCTTCCTCACAGCTCCCAAATCTCCAGCTGCCCGTCTGAGTATGAGGTAGAACAGATGGTTGAGTCTGCAGAGCTGTTTACTCATACTATAGCCTGGGAATCAGAGGTCGACTCCAGCGCTTCTGTGAATCCAGACGAGGAAATGATCTGCACTGATGCCCAGAATCTTTATGAGTCGGATCCAGGACCAGACGCAGAAGGTTCTGACCATAATGTAGACCCTCATTCCCAAACTGTAACTCCTGTTGGTGGAGACAATGAGGAAGACGATGATAAGACTCAAATACCTGATTGGAGCGACAACTTTAGTTTTTTGTCAGGGCAGGAACAGGTTGGCTCTGAGGACGACGGGTGTGATAACGCACAGGGTGATGATGATGAGGTCGGAGATCCCACTTACTGTCAACCCACAGTCAGCCAAGAGATGAGGTCAGCAGAGGAGGTGGAGGAAGATGCTAGTGACGACGAGGTCAGGTTGCGCCTTCCTGGACAGAGACGTAGTACTGGAAGCACGTCAACAACTGCATCCTCAAACACAACTCTGCCTCTCACCACAAGTCGTGGTGGCTCTTCAGGTCGCATGGGTGCTAAGCCTTGCATAGCCTGGGCATTTTTTCAGATCAATAAAGATGACCCAACTCGTGTTATCTGTAACATTTGTCAGCAAAAGCTAAGTAGAGGCCAAAAAATACATAGTTTGAGTACTTCATGCATGAACCGGCACATGGACATGAAGCATAAGTTGCAGTGGGAAGCTCAGTGTGCTACAATGCGGCCTAGCCGGCCGGGCCAAACACCGTCTGCCATATCTTGTGCATCCGCGGCCTCTTCATCCTCTGTGACTGGGGGGACAGCAGTCACACCTGTTTTGGGGCGCAGACCTGCCACCTCTTTACCCGCAACAGCCAGCGTGATTGGCAGGTCATCATTTTCTTTGGAGGTGGTAACACCAGCTGGTGTTGAGCGCTGTCCGACATCGATAGCACCACCTTTGGATCAAGGCAACCTAACATGTCCGCCTGCATCTTCCTCACAGACCGGCAGTTTGCCGGGGACACCCTTATCAACCCCGTCTAAGCACAATAGCCAGCCCTCGGTCCCTCAGATGTGGACAAGTAAAAGACCATTTCCTCCTAGCCATGAGAAAGCTAAGAGGTTGAATTTCACCATCTGCAAGCTCTTGGCTACAGAAATGCTGCCTTTCCGCCTGGTGGACACAGAGGATTTTCGAGACCTTATGTCCGTCGCAGTGCCCCAGTACCAGATGCCCAGTCGGCACTACTTCTCAAAGAAAGGTGTGCCTGCGCTCCACCAGCATGTCGCACACAACATCACCGCTTCTTTGAGAAACTCTGTGTGTGACAGGGTGCATTTCACCACAGACACTTGGACGAGTAGGCATGGACAGGGGCGTTACATGTCGCTGACTGGGCACTGGGTAACTATGGTGACAGCAGGACAAGGGGCTGCTGTCCAAGTCTTGCCGTCCCCACGAGTTGTGCGTCAATCCTCTTTATGTCAAAGTTCCTCCACTGCTTCTGCCTCCTCAACCTCCTCTCGGTCTTCCACCTGCACCCAAAGCCTGTCTGGTCATGCCACAAGCTTTCTAACAGCGCAGAAGGGATCCTGCACACCTCCTTACTATGCTGGCAGTAGGGCTCAACGTCATCAGGCGGTTTTTACATTGAAATGTCTGGGAAATGTGAGTCACACAGCTGAGGAGTTGTGGTCAGCTCTGGAGAACCAATTTCATGAATGGTTGTCTCCACTGGACCTGAAACCAGGGAAGGCCGTGTGCGACAATGCTGCAAACCTGGGTGCGGCCCTTCGCCGGGGCAATGTCACACACGTGCCTTGTATGGCTCACGTGTTGAACCTGGTTGTCTAGCAATTTTTAGCCCACTATCCCAGACTAGATGGCCTTCTGCAGAGGGCACGGTCGCTGTGTGCTCACTTCCGCCGTTCGCATCCCGCAGCTCAGCGACTTACATCTCTACAGAAGTCGTTGGGCCTGCCACTTCACCGGCTAAAATGCGATGTGCCTACCCGGTGGAATTCAACTCTGCACATTTTGCAGCGACTGTGGCAGCACCGACAAGCCCTGGTGCAATACGTTCTGACGTATAGCCTGGGCCAACGAGATTCAGAGGTGGGGCAAATCACGCTGGAGGAGTGGTCTCCGATCAGGGACCTATGCACCCTTCTGCACAGTTTTGAAATGGCGACGAAGATGTTTAGTGCTGACGATGCCATTATCAGCATGACTATTCCGGTGATTTACATGCTGGAGCATATGTTAAACAGAATTCGGAGTCAGGTGGTGGCACAAGAGGAGGTGGAGGAAGTAGAGGAGGAGGAGTTGTATGCGGAAGGGCTAACATCTGCAAGGTCCAGACGGTCGGCAGCACCAAGGCGGCAGGCATGTGAGGGTGGGGGAGATGGTTTTACCAGGGCGCATGGTAGCAGCCAAACTAGTGAGGAAGGTGCAGGAGCCCAGGAAGAAGTGGAGGACGAACTGATGGAAGACTCATCAGATGAGGGAGACCTTGATCACATTTCTGTTGTGCGAGGTTGGGGGGAGAGGACAGAGGAAGGAAGCATGATTGTTACCTCGCCACCAACACAACAGGGACTTGGTGCTCCTGGATGCGCAACACACATGAGTGCCTTCTTGCTGCACTACCTGCAACATGACCCTCGAATTGTGAGAATTAGAAATAATCCTGACTACTGGGTTGCCACACTGTTAGATCCCCGGTACAAAAGTAAATTTGCAGAAATTATTCCTGCCATAGAAAGGGATGCACGCATGCAGGAGTATCAGCAGAGACTGTTGCAGAATCTTACATGTGCTTTTCCACAAAATACCAGTGGTGCACGTAGTGAATCTCACAGTTCCAACTTGCCAACCGTGGGACCGTCAAGTGTTCAGCACTCAAACCGTAACAGAACCACAGTATCTGCTGGTAACATCAATTTTGCGGAATCATTTCACCACTTTTTTAGCCCATCCTTTGCAAGGCCACAGGAGACAAGAAGTCTGACACATAGTCAACGCCTAGAGACGATGGTACAGGAGTATCTCCAAGTAAACATTGAAGCCATGACTGTGTCACTGGACCCTTGCTCTTTTTGGGCTTCCAATCTGGATAAATGGCCGGAGCTAGCCACTTACGCCTTGGAGATCTTGTCATGCCCCGCAGCCAGCGTTCTGTCTGAACGTGTGTTCAGCGCTGCTGGTGGTGTGCTGACAGATAAGCGCACGCGGCTCTCCACTGATAATGTAGACAGACTCACGTTCATAAAGATGAACAAATCATGGATCCGAAACGACTTTTCTCCCCCTGTGTCATCCTGGGGAGAGTAAAAGCTTGATGATTGGTTAAAATCACCCTACCAACCGTTTTAAGCTTTCAAATTACTAATCATGTTTATCTGTATCTTGACTGGAAAATAATTTGGGCTTTGTAGCAGTGTGCAGCACTGATCCTATTAGGCCATCTATACTAAAGCTTCACCAGATTTAAAATTAAAAATAATTTTTAGCTGCATCTAGCCCGGAAAATAATTTTGGGGCTCCGAGATGCGCAAGGCACATAAGTGCCTTCTTGCTGCACTACCTGCAGCATGACCCTCATATTGTCAGAATTCGAAGTAATCATGACTACTGGGTTGCCACACTCTTAGATCCCCCAAACTTTTCGATCAACCTTTTCATTTTAATAAAGACCAAAAAAATGGTCATTTTTGAAATTATAAGCATTAGCAGGTTGTTAGAAACTGAAATCAAACAGTTTTCAACTCAAAACTTTATTCTAGGTGATGTTACATTTTCACATAGGACCCCTTGTTCGAAAGGAGCTTCTGAACTCTCTCGTCCATTGAATTTGTCAGGTTTTGGATGGTTTCTGCTTCAATTGTTTTGCATGAGGACAGAATACCCTCCCAGAGCTGTTGCTTAGATGTGAACTGCCTCCCGCCATCATAGACACTCCTTTTAATGATGCTCCAAAGGTTCTGAATGGGGTAGAGGTCAGGGGAGCATGGGGGTCACACCATAAGTTTGTCCCCTTTTATGCCCATATCAGCCAGAGATGCAGATGTTTTATGTGCAGCATGAGATGGTGCATTATCATGCAGAAAAATGATCTTGCTGTGAAATACACGGTTCTTCTTCTTGAACCATGGCAGGAAGTGCTGTTTGAGAAAATCCACATACATTATGGAGTTCATCTTTAGCGCCTTCAGGGATCCTAAAGGGGCCGACAATCTCTCTCCCCATGATTCCAGCCCAAAACATTACTCCACCTCCTCCTTGTTGGCGCTGTAGCCGTGTTTGCGTGGGGTGTCCATCAACCAGCCATCCTCCACTCCATCCATCTGGACCATCGAGCGCTGCATGGCACTCATCCGTGAACAAAACAGTTTTGAAATCAGTCTTCATGTAATGTTTGGCCCACTGGAGCCGTTTCTGCTTGTGTGAAGTGGATAGAGGAGGTCGACAGGATGGCGCATGCACAGCTGCAAACCTCTGAAGGACCCTGCATCTTGTTGTTCGGGGGACGTTGGAGGCACAAGCAGCTTCAAAAACTTGTCTGCTGCTATGACAAGGCTTTTTTGCCGCTGCTCTTTCAACCTGACGTAATTGCCTGTAGGAAAGAGTCCTCAATTTGCCCTTATCAGCACGCACACGTGTGTACTGTGAATCAGCTACATACTTCTTGATTGCCAAGACACTTCATCCTGATCATCGCACAATGTTGATTGTAGTCATGCCTTGACCTAAACACTCCACAATTTGTTGCTTCTCAGCAGCCGACACATCCTTTTTCTTTCCCATTTTGGCAGAAAATGTAGGCTGCTTAATAATGTGAGAGAGCCTTCTTAAGTAGTCTTGCCTTTCATTGGACACACCTGCCAAACTAATTAGCACAGGTGTCTGCAATTGCTTACAGTGATATAAAGAGCCCTGACACACATCACCATCAATGAGTTTAACTGACAAACAAACAAATTCTTCCCTTATCACTCCTAAACACTTTTTGTATAATAATTTGGAACGCAGTGTACATGTGCTTTTCCACAAAACACCAGTGGTTCACGTAGTGAATCTTACAGTTCTAACTTGCCAACCGTGGTCTGTATGGAGTTGTTCAATAAAGGGCCCAAAATTAAGATAACATAGATGGGAGAGGTCTCTATGAATAGGAATTCCTAAGTATTTGATACCCTGTGAGGGCCAGGCAAAGGGAAAGTTGGACTGGATGGAATCCTATATGGATTTGGGGAGGGAGACATCGAGGGCCTCAGACTTCGCTGCATTGATTTTAAAATTTTACCATGTAACAAAGTGATCTATTTCAGCCATAACAGCATGGATGGATATATGTGATTGAGTGATATATACTAGGACATCATCAGCAAATAAAGAGCACTTGTACTCGGTGCCTCCCACCTCAATCCACCTAATATTGGGGTTATGGCGAATTGATGAGAGCAGGTGCTCCGTCACTAGGATGTATAAGAGAGGGGACAGAGGACATCACTGCCTTGTCCCATTGGTGATTGTGAAAGGTGATGAAAATGTTCTGACGCACCCCCTGGGCCTTGGGACACCCGGAGCCGGACCCTTTTTGGTGGATGCTGGTGGTTGTAGTCTTCGTGGCGGCGACCCAGTTCCGTGGCTCAGGGCGGTCAAACCAGTGGCGGAACTATTTATGTGGTTTTCATGTTTAAATGTCCGACTACGCCACCCGTGGATTGCGGTCAGAGTGAACCGCCGCTACAGGGCAGACCACTGAGGCTGGTGTTGTGGGTGCAGCAGAGCGTAGCATAACTCCCCACGGGAGGAGTATAGCCTCAGGGCAGTGTATGCGGAGGATGGGGGTGATGGTGCAGGGCAGCAGCAGTAACGACACGGAGTCAGTGATGCAGTTCAGGGCCTTTACTCACAGTTCTTATTATCCAGACCACGTCTGCAGGTAACGGCTGCCCACGTCGTACTGTGCTCACCAGGTGAGGGGCTCAGACAACTCCCAGATAACTTTGGAGCACTTCACAGGACCCCCTTTGTGTGTCCTTTGTCTGGCCTTTCTTACCAACACTTCTATCCGGCTGCCTCGGGCCTCCTTTTGGTAAACTTGGCGCCAGTTTCCCTGACCCTATGTGGTGCCTTCCTAGCGGGTGTAGCGAGGGGCTGCGCCACATAAAATGTCAGAGCCTCCGGTTTCTAGCTGAGGGTCGTTTCCTGCCTCCACTAGTTCGGGGACCGGTCTCCCCCTTTGGCCTGACCCCTCCACGCAGGTGGATTCGGGCTTGCGGTGGCGACTCGCCCGTCCGCACCCCTGGGATCCCTTCATTCCTCGTTCCTGGAGCCTTCTCCGCTCCTCTTCCTTCCTTCTCCCTCTTCCAGGCCTGGGCCTCTGTTACTAGGCCCGCCTCCGGAGCAGAGCTCATGCAGAGCCCCTGCTCCCTGCCACTTCTGCTCAGACTTCTCTGCACTGAACTAAGATGGTGCCCACCTTTTATACTCCCTTCTCAATGCACCCAGGAACTGCTTCCTCCCTGCTCCTGCACTACAGGGTTCCCCTTCCTCAGTGTTCCCTCCCCCCACTCCAGCCAGGGACAGGGACTGTCGTGCCCATCTCAGGGGCATATTGGTCGCCCTGCCCCACGGCAATGTGGTGTAATGCATGCAGGTGTCGGGTCCTGATCCACACTCCATCCTTACCTGAGAGTGAGATATCACACCTCTGGGTGAGGTGCAATACGTCTGTAGCAACCGAGCCCTTAGGGTGCTACAGTTCCATTTATCTTCAGCCTAGGTGACGTATTGCGATACAGGGCCGTGATTTTGGCTATAAAAGGGTCCCCTAGACCCCTACCCCAAGCTTTTTAAGAGAATCATATATGGCGTGCCAGGAGACTCTATGGAATGCTTTCTCAGCATCCAACGAGAGTATCTAATTACAAATTTTTAACTGCATCTAGCCCAGGAAATACTTTGTGCCTAGTAGCAGTGTCTGCTAGTGAGCGGATTATCCCAGCTGTTAAGCAAGCTGCACCACCTGTAGTTTAGACACTTAATTTTTTCAAAGGAAATGCTTCGGGATCATGGGATACTTAGTGAAGAGCATCAGGAGGCACCCCAAGGCATAGGGGCTGGGACTGGCAGTAGGATGCCTTGCGGTGGACAGCCGAGCTCGATCCTTATAAAAGCTTTTTAACTGCAGCAGCTTTAGTGGACGCTACTGGAGCTGGAATTACCGCGGCTGCTGGCATGAGACTTGCCCTCCAATAGATCCTTGTAAATGGATTTAAAGTGTATTCATTCAAATTAGAGAGACAATTTAAATTAAAAAGCTTAGAGCTGCCTCCACCACAGGGGGGCTCGCTCGACCCACCAGCGGACAGGCACCAGTATTGGGAGAGGGGGGCTGGCCGTCAGGGTTCACCGCGGCTCTGGCACAAACCCGGCGACACGGAGGTGGCACGGGCAGGAGCGGACTGGCCGTGTCGGCTTCTCACTTTTTGGATTTTAGAAGGGCATGACATGCCTATATCTGTGTCTCCCCCTCCTTTTACTCCTCCACCTCTTTTATTTTCGCATGACTATATGTACTTGTCACTTTTCCATGTGTTAGTTATGTCTTCTGAGCAGTTTGTCAGCTTTTGGACACCTTTGAAGGTGTTTTCTATGTGTTTCTATGTGTTTTTGTTTGCCTGCCATTGGTTTTAACGGTGTTCGAAGGTGTTCGACGAACAGTTCGGCGAACACACGGGTGTTCGACGAACCGAACCGAACTCGAACACTACGGGGGTGGCTCAACACTAATGATGAATCTTTGTCACATCTCCCCAATTCAGTAGTTGGAAGTGAAATGCTACTCCGGTCAGACACCGCTGCGCTGACGCCCCTGATATGCCCCTCATCATTAGCTGGTGGAGAAATTCTATGGTGACTTGTGATCTGGCTTGTTCACATTGGTCAACCCGTTTGCCTGCTACTAGTCGTGTCCACTCTTCCCATGCCTTACCGTATGCTTGCCACGTCGACGGGGCAACTGACGCTCTGATTAATGGCATCAACTATTCGCCACTAGATCCCATAGGGAAGGTGGGCAACTGTTGTCCCGATGGGTGGGCATTGTGGAAGAGCTCTGTGAAAATCTGACAATTGAATTGTTATAAAGCGTTAGCAGCAGCTTTAGACCCCTCAGCATAGTGGCTAGCGCGGACCCATACATTGTGTTTTAGGCACAGGAATGCTAGCCTGGGTAGTAGGCCTAGCACTGGGAGAGACGATGATGCCATCTTATTAATGCAGTGCGCTAAGCTGGTGTTTTTTGTTATGAAGCGTATATTTTTGTAAGCCAGGAGCGCGCCCCATATTTCTATTGCTACCACTATTGGGAAGAAAAATTATTTTCAGGGCTAGATGCAGCGAAAAATTATTATTAATTGAAAAGCTGGTGGAGCTTGGTATAGATGGCCTAATACAATGAGACCCACACACTGCTAGAAGGCCAAATATTTTTTCAGAGTTAGATGCAGAAAAAAATTATATTCAGTTTGCAACCTGATGGAGGTCAGCATAGATGGACTAATAGAACAAGTCCCACACACTGCTAGAAGGCCAAATATTTTTTCAGAGGTAGATGCAGAAAAAAATTATATTCAGTTTGCAACCTGATGGAGGTCAGTAGAGATGGACTAATAGAACAAGTCCCACACACAGATAGAAGGCCAAATATTTTTTTAGAGCTAGATGCAGACAAAAATATATTCAGTTTGCAACCTGATGGAGGTCTGTATAGATGGATTAATAGAACAAGTCCCACACACAGCTAGAAGCCCAATATTTTTTCAGAGGTAGATGCAGAAAAAAATATATTCAGTTTGCAACCGGATGGAGGTCAGTATAGATGGACTAATACAACAAGTCCCACACACAGCTAGAAGCCCAATATTTTTTCAGAGGTAGATGCAGAAAAAAATATATTCAGCTTGCAACCTGATGGAGGTCTGTATAGATGGATTAATAGAACAAGTCCCACACACAGCTAGAAGCCCAATATTTTTTCAGAGGTAGATGCAGAAAAAAATATATTCAGTTTGCAACCTGATGGAGGTCAGTATAGATGGACTAATACAACAAGTCCCACACACAGCTAGAAGCCCAATATTTTTTCAGAGGTAGATGCAGAAAAAATATATTCAGTTTGCAACCTGATGGAGGTCTGTATAGATGGATTAATAGCACAAGTCCCACACACAGCTAGAAGCCCAATATTTTTTCAGAGGTAGATGCAGAAAAAAATATATTCAGTTTGCAACCTGATGGAGGTCTGTATAGATGGATTAATAGAACAAGTCCCACACACAGCTAGAAGCCCAATATTTTTTCAGAGGTAGATGCAGAAAAAAATATATTCAGTTTGCAACCTGATGGAGGTCAGTATAAATGGACTAATACAACAAGTCCCACACACAGCTAGAAGCCCAATATTTTTTCAGAGGTAGATGCAGAAAAAAATATATTCAGTTTGAAACCTGATGGAGGTCTGTATAGATGGATTAATAGAACAAGTCCCACACACAGCTAGAAGCCCAATATTTTTTCAGAGGTAGATGCAGAAAAAAATATATTCAGTTTGCAACCTGATGGAGGTCTGTATAGATGGATTAATAGAACAAGTCCCACACACAGCTAGAAGCCCAATATTTTTTCAGAGGTAGATGCAGAAAAAAATATATTCAGTTTGCAACCTGATGGAGGTCAGTATAGATGGACTAATACAACAAGTCCCACACACAGCTAGAAGCCCAATATTTTTTCAGAGGTAGATGCAGAAAAAATATATTCAGTTTGCAACCTGATGGAGGTCTGTATAGATGGATTAATAGAACAAGTCCCACACACAGCTAGAAGCCCAATATTTTTTCAGAGGTAGATGCAGAAAAAAATATATTCAGTTTGCAACCTGATGGAGGTCTGTATAGATGGATTAATAGAACAAGTCCCACACACAACTAGAAGCCCAATATTTTTTCAGAGGTAGATGCAGGAAAAATTATATTCAGTTTGCAACCTGATGGAGGTCTGTATAGATGGATTAATAGAACAAGTCCCACACACAGCTAGAAGCCCAATATTTTTTCAGAGCTAGATGCAGAAAAAAATTATATTCAATTTGCAACCTGATGGAGGTCAGTATAGATGGACTAATAGAATGATGCTATGCCCAAAAGATTTTACTTCACTAGGTGCAGTAAAAAAATTGGTATTCTATACACAGGTGGTATATCTTGCAACACAGATAGGCTACTCCACTGACTAACACACTCTGCAATAGGCCAAAAAGGATTAGCTTAGCTAGATTCAGCCAAATGCTGTGAAAAAAACTTGCACAGCACTGGCACAGACCTGCCTGGCAAAAACTGATAGGAACTGATGTAACCTAGTCCTGAAAAGGACTCCAATTACAATTAGTCTTTACTCCCACAATCTATCTATTTAAGAGCACAGACCTGCCTGATAAAAGTCGTAGGAAATGCTGTAACCTAGTCCTTAAATGGACTGCAATCACAACTATTCCCTACTCCTAAGCTATCTGTAGATTTGTGCGAAAATTGGCTTGAAATTAACAAGGTATAGAGCACACAGCAACAGCGGTGCCGTCTAACACGCAGCTGCAGCAGTGAGAAAATGGTGGCGACGGGGAAAATGGCTTGGTCTTATAGGGCAAGGACATGTGACATACACTGCCAATGACACATGCCCTTGCTTGTGTGAAAAAAAGCACTTCGCTCCGTGTGTGCGCTGCTGATAGGCTGACAGATTGCACCTCCCCACTGCAAATGCGGGAAAGAGAAAAAAAAATGGAGATCTTCATTGTTCCTGCAGAGATCCATCCCCTGCCCCTCCCCCCACCCCGTTGTACACTCAAACTGCGTATTAACATTAATTTTCATCATTACTGAGAAAAAATCCAGTTATGATTTTGGTGCACGAACAGTTATCGAACATAACCTCGAACAGCCGAATTTTTCTCAAATTGTTCGTGTTCGCCGAACGGCTCGAACACCGCCCAAAACAGCTCGAATTTGAGATTGGCGAACAGTTCGAGTAGAACAACGCTCATCTCTACTAGTAACATCACTGTGAAAATCCCATTAAAAAATTCAATTTTATCTTACATGTATCTCAGTAGAACACAAGTGTTAAAAAAGACGTCCTACTTGTATCCATGTTGCAAATCAAATCCCTTCCATACATGCTAATGTCCTGTGAAAAAAAATAGATAGAACACAGATATCATTTTTCCATATTTTACTACTTAATGAGTAGGAGAATCTAAGATTATTTTTTCATATGTGAAAAGCGCTGGCATCAAGGTTTGTAAAAACTGATACATGGACCAAAAACGGATTTAGCATACAGAGAAAAGCCATGGAGCATTTTCATGTATGTGACGCGCCCCCTGGGCCTGTTCGGGGAATACCCGGAGCCGGATCTGATAGGGGTAGTAGTCCTCGTGGCGGTGACCCGGTCCGTGCCCAGGGTGTCAAACCAAGTGGCAGAACTTAGAATAAGATGTTATAGAGTTCGACTACGCCACCCGTTGAATGCGGTTATGAAACCGCCGCTGCAGGGCAGACCGCTGAGGCCGGTGGTACGGTTGTGCAGCGTGGATATTATAACTCCCAACGGGAGGGGTATGGCCTCAGGGCAGCGGACGTAGATGATGGGGATAGCAGAATTGCACGCAGGCACCAGGAACCACTCAGAGACGGTGCGGTGTAGTTCAGGGTCTTTACTGGTGGCAAAGGTAGACCCTCCCGGGAGTACTGGCTAGCGATCGGGGCCTGGTCAGTCCGTTAGCAGATAGGATCTCCCCTGGCCAGGCGGAGTTGTAGGCCTCCCCAACTAATTGTACTCTTCCTGGCTACCTTGCTAGAAGCGGGTAGAAGTAGCCCACGTCCCTGAGTGTACCGTGTGGTGCTCACCCGTATGGCCGGTGACTCGGGGCCTTCTGGTAGCCTCCGCTCCACGCCGGCGGTGCTGGTCCCTTACGTGTGACCGTGCCTTCGGGTTTCTTGGCCAGAGGACCTGAAATCCCCTGCCGGTCGGTTTCTGCTGCTGGGTATGGATCAGTCCCCACAGCCTCGGACTCCGTGTCCGGTGAGATCTCTTCAGTCAGTACGAGCTCTACAGCTTCCAGTCTCTGACCCCTTTTATCACTGCTCCCACAGAGCTCCTGATCTTGCTCTCCCTGTATCTGCTCCACTCCAGACCAGACTGTGTCTCTGTCTGGGACTCCTCTTCTTCTCCTCTAACCCTGCATCAGCCCCCAGTTTTTATAGGGGAAGTTCTTCCCCTCCCAGGACTGGGCAGGAGGTGTGGCATGCTTAGGGTACCTGACCAGGAGACCTCCCACCTGCTCTCAGACGTAATATTGCTATTACTGTGGTAACCAGACCCCTGGGGTTCCACATTCCCCCCTAGTAAAATTTAGTACTCCGGGACTAAACATATTTTTGAAAACATAACAGGGTATAAACAGGAACAATACAATAAGGAAAAACACGTTAGGGTGGTCACAGCGTGTCCGCAACCGGGTGCAGTTTTTGAAGCAATAAGGGTGTCCATTTCACCAAAGAACGGGGAGCCGTAACCAGGTAGGGGTCTGTCCTGCCCCGAGTCTTTAACAGTCTTTAGTCCGTTCCTGGGTTACGCTCCAAACATATATACAACAGAGTTCCGGTTAATCCACAAAAGACACCTATAAAATAACTGGAAAAACATAATTATTTACAAGCAACAGTAAACAGGTAAATACCAATAAAACAGTCTGAACACTTTAGATCCTCCAACGTACTGGCAACTGGCCTTTAGTGGCCCTAGTAGACCTACGGAGCTTACTGACCGGTCCTGAGCTACAGGGTGTAGGAGCTGTCAAAGGTAAGCTGGGCAGCTGTCTACGGGTTCTTTGGCTCACTAGGGGCACGGCAGGCTCACTATAAGCAGAGGGTCGATTCTCCTGGTCTGCTTGTGTGGGGTCTTCTGCCTCCTGGACCGGCTGCTCTTCCAGCTCTATCTGTTTTTCCGTAGGCACTTGGGATGCTGGCTGGAGGAAGGTGAGGACGGGTACCACAACAGCGCCATTTACTTGTGTCCAAGACCGAGGGAAGTCTCCGAGTACAGTACTGACCATCTCCTCCCTTTCCTCTGCGGGTCGAGGGTTTTCTTGATCTTCTTCAGGGTTTCGTAGCTGCTCGGGACACTTCTTCAGGTGATCTCGGGAGACAATGGCTGTGGTTTCTCCTCCATCCTTACTGATTGTGCAGATTTTTGGGTTTTCATGGCTTGATGGCAGTACGGTGTACGGGTCCTTCTCCCACTGGTCGTCCAACTTGTGGAGCCATCTCTTCCTTTTCAAGACCTGCTCTCCAGGTACCAGAGGAACAGCGGGAGCATACTGGTTGTAAGTCTTCTCCTGTCTTTCTCTTGCTTGACAGAGACTTCGCTCAACGCTCTCCTGTACTTTCCGGTGCTGCTGCTGCCTCTCTGTGTCCCAGTCTGCTTCTGGTGAAGTGTCCTCGGGTGTCAGGACTCCCATATCCAGATCAACAGGCAGCTTACCAGGTCTTGCTCTCATTAGGTAAGCCGGGGTACAGTTGGTAGAACCTACAGGGATGTGGTTGTATAGGTCCACCAGATCAGGCAGTTTCTCAGGCCACAGACTGCGTTCTTCCAGGGGCAATGTTTTCAGAAGGTCTATCACCACCTGGTTCATCTTCTCGCAGAGTCCATTGGTTTGCGGATGATAGGGTGTTGTTCTTATCTTCCGGCAGCCATACAGAGTGCAGAACTCCTGGAAGACTTCCGCTTCAAAGGCAGGTCCCTGGTCCGTCAGCACCTGCTCTGGGTATCCGTGTGGACGGCAGAAGTGCTGCTGAAAGGCTCTAGCTGCTGTTTGAGCCGTTAAGTCCTTGACGGGGACTACAACCAAGAACCGGGAGTAGTGATCCACGATGGTTAACGCATAGACGTAGCCACTTCTGCTGGGGGTCAGTTTTACATGATCCAAGGCTACCAGTTCCAACGGCTGCCTGGTGACGATGGACTGCAGGGGAGTCTTCTGGCTGGCACGGTCCTTCCTTCTTAGGCTGCATGGGCCACAGTCTCTGCACCACCTCTCGATGGTTCCTCTCATGCCTATCCAGTGGAACCGCCCGCGCAGCAGGAACTCCAGCTTCTTCCATCTGAAGTGCCCAGCTCTGTCGTGGTATGCCTCCAGTACCATAGCCGCGTCTCTTCTTTGCACCACTACTTGCCAGATCAGTTCATGCGTCCGGGAGTTAACCATTCTGCGGCACAACTTCCCCTTGTAAAGGAACAGTCGACTCTTCTCAGCCCACAGTTGCTTGGTTTCCTCCGGAGCGTCTGGGTCAAGGCGAACATCTGGCTGAGTCAGCAACTCCTTCACCAGTCGGACGGCGGGGTCACTGTCTTGCGTTTCCGCCCAGTTGTAATGAGGTAAGGGGTTGAACGTAGCGGATTGCTTACCCCTTACACGGTGGGAATACTGGGTAGTCCCATGACGGTGGAACGCGGGGAGTTCAACTTCTTCTAGTTCCTCTGGATCTTCCCCTACGTCCGGTAGGTTTGGCATTCTGGACAAGGCATCCGCGTTGGTATTGGAGCGTCCTGCCCGGTATTTGATCGTGAACTCATAGTTGGACAGGCGGGCCATCCATCTCTGCTCCAGGGCACCGAGTCTTGCAGTGTCCAGATGTGTCAACGGGTTGTTATCCGTGTACATGGTGAACCGGGAAGAGGCGAGGTAATGCCTAAAGCGTTCGGTGACTGCCCACACCACTGCCAGGAACTCTAGCTTGAATGAGCTGTAATTCTCAGGGTTTCTTTCGGTGGGTCGCAGTTTTCGGCTGGCGTAAGCAATTACCCGTTCTCTTCCCTGCTGGATCTGGACAGTACGGCTCCTAGCCCGATGTTACTTGCGTCGGTGTAGAGGATAAAGGGCTGGCTGTAATCAGGGTACGCCAGGATTTCATCCCCCGTGAGGGCCATCTTCAGCTGGTGGAAGGACTCTTCTTCCAGCTTCTCCCATCTGAAGGGCGGCTTCTGGTTCTTGGCCTTCCTGGACTGGCCTATCAGGAGGTCCTGCATAGGAGCTGCCTTTTTGGTGAAACCGGGAATGAACCTTCGGTAGTAGCCTACCAACCCGAGGAACTGCCGCACTTCCTTTACGCTGGAGGGTCTTGGCCATTCCTTAATCGCGGTGATCTTATCAGGGTCGGGAGCCACTCCGTCAGCACTCACCACGTGTCCCAGGTACTGCACTTTTGGTTTTAGCAGGTGACACTTAGACAGTTTCACCTTCAGACCGTAGTTTGCCAGGGCTTCAAACACTTCCGCCAGGTGTTTCAGGTGGTCCTCGTAGGTTTTGGAATAAACTATAACATCGTCCAGGTACAGCAGGACCGTCTCAAAGTTCCGGTGTCCCAGACAGCATTCCATCAATCGTTGGAAGGTTCCTGGTGCGTTGCAGAGTCCGAACGGCATGCAGGTAAACTCGCTAAGTCCCATCGGGGTGGTGAATGCGGTCTTCTCCCGGTCCGCCTCTGCTACAGGAACCTGCCAGTACCCGCTAGTGAGATCCAAAGTGGAGAAGAAGTTAGCAGATTTAAAAGCAGCCAAAGACTCCTCTATCCTTGGTAAGGGGTACGCATCTTTGTGTGTGATACGGTTGATTTTCCGGTAATCTACACAGATTCTCATGGTGTTGTCTTTTTTTTTAACCAAGACTAGTGGAGCTGCCCAGGGGCTACAGCTATCCCTGATTACCCCAGCCTCCTTCATGTCTCTAAGCATCCCCTTGGCGTGTTGGTAGTGTGCAGGGGGTACGGGACGATACCTCTCCTTTATGGGAGGATGGTCTCCCGTGGGGATGTGATGTTCCACTCCCTTTACCCGCCCGAAGTCTAGCGGGTGTTTACTGAACACTCTCTCGTATTCCTGGATCACCCGGTAGACTCCCTGCTTGTGGTGAGCGGGTGTGGAGTCAGTACCCAAATGCAGTTGCTGACACCAGTCCTCCATTTGTTGCTTAGAGCCGTTACCTTCCTCTGGATGAGATGGAGGCAAGGGTTCCACGGACTGTACAGAATTTTGGTTGATGGTATACAATTTGGCTAGCGTAGCATACCGGGGCAGGTACACTTCCCTCTTCCCGATATTTATTATGCGAACGGGCACCCTCCCATGGCGTACATCAACCACCCCCCGTGCCGTCAAAATGGTGGGCCTACTGTCTGAGTAGACTGGTTCTACCATTGCCTGGTAATCTCTACCTCTCAGACCAATAGCTGCCCGGCACCAAATCATCATTTCACTTTTCGGGGGCATGGCAATAGGGAAAGGGTCACACATTCTCACGCTACCAATCTCACCACCGGAGAGTTCCACCTGTTGCCGTCGCATCAGTGCCCGGATCTCTTTTTGGAGCACTCGCTGCTGGCCGGAGCTGGCGTTCTTGGCAACCTGCTGTAAAATGAGAATCACCTCTGCAAGACAATTTTCAATCACATTAGTTCCTAGAGTTATCTTTGGGTGACTCTCGCGCTTGTCAATGTCCACAATGATCAGTCCCTGTGCTGCCAGTTTGACTTTACCGATTTTAATGGTCACCTCTTTAAATCCGATCTGTGGCACGGGCTGACCATTGCTGGCGATGATACTCAAGTCGTCGTAAGGGTAGCGGGTTATATCCGAGTCATTCCAGTACTGCTTGAAGAGCACGTACGGGATGGTGGTGACCTGTGACCCGGTGTCCAGTAGGGCACTCATAGGAATGCCATCCAGTACCACAGGCAAGACTGGACGTCCTCCCACATATTTGTCACGCCAGTTCGATGGGCCTGGTGATCTTATTCCTAGGGGTTGGCCCTCTACCCCAGGTTGTGCCAGTTTAAAGGACAGTACCTTGCCATATGTCCGGGTTGATTGCAGCGGCGGCAGATGGGTTGTCCGTCCTCGTTGTATCGGTCGCTGGGTTTTCCTCTGGCCGGTTAGGGCCTCCTTGGTCGGCGCCACGGGATGTCCTCCGGTCCGGATGCCAGCTGGATCTTCCCTGAAGTAGAAACCTGTAAAGACTGCACAGTTCGGGTTAGCGCAGCAACGCTTTTAGTTAGCTCTTGGACCTGATGGTGCAGGTCTGTAGCCGAGTCATTGTTTAAAGCCTGCGCATCAGCTCCCACAGGCCCTGCCGACAAGGGCGCCGTCTCCTGGTGGTAAGTGGTAGTAGGGCGTCTGTGGGTCACAGCGCCACCTGGTGCCGGTTCTCGGAGCACCCGGATGGCTCTGTCCTTGAACTGTGCAAAGTCCAGATGAGGGTCCTGTAAGGCCATTGCCCGCAACTGGGTTCGGTGGGCATTGCAATGTAGACCCTCTATAAATTGTTCAGTCAACAGCTTGTCTTCGTTTCCCACGCCGTCAGGGTCGGCCTGCTTAATGGCTCTCAGGGCCTCTTGTAGGTTTAGTGCATAGTCCCTTATATTCTCATGTGCTCGCTGCTTGCACCCGTAGAATCTAAGCTTGATCTCGGCTGAGGTACGGGTATCAAAGGTGTCCTTCAGCCGGGCTAGTATCTCTGCGACAGTCCTCCTCCTCCCAAGTGGCCAGGACTTTACCTCCCTTTGGGCTGCCCCTGTTAATTGAGCCACCAGGATGCTCACTTTTTGCTCCTTTGTGAGGGGGTACACCTGGAAGAGGCTATCCAGCCTTTCTCTGAAGTCATTTAGGGTATGTGACTCCCCTGAGTACTGGGGTAGCCAGGCTGCCCCCGGGATATAGGGCATGGTGAAAGGCATGACCGCAGCAGAGGTGGCGTTGGCGGTGGCTGTGGCAGTGAAGCTCTCCTCCGTATCCGACATCCTCCTCCCCCCGAGTGGACCCTGGCCTACCTTGCGATGATCCTCTTCCGTAGGCCGCGGCTCCGCAGTGGATCGTCAGGGTTGAGGACCTTCCGTCGCGCTCCTGTGACGTCGGCGTCTGCTGGGCTCCTTCCAGGACCTTACGCAACGTCCGGACGTGAGGCGGAGCTTCAGTTCTCGCGCGCTTTCGGAGTCCACGCCCCTCTTCTTCCCGCGCGGCGTCCTCAAGATGGCGTCCAATGGCGGGAAAACTCCACGGATGGCGGGAAGAAGGCAGAAGATGGCGTCGGATGGCGGGAAAACTCCACGGATGGCGGGAAGAAGGCAGAAGATGGCGTCGGATGGCGGGAATCTTCACCACAGGTAAGTTTAACAGTCTTTTTCAGGCACGCAGTACCCGGTGGTTGCGAGCACGGAATACTGCCGACTACGCCAAAGTTGACGCGCCCCCTGGGCCTGTTCGGGGAATACCCGGAGCCGGATCTGATAGGGGTAGTAGTCCTCGTGGCGGTGACCCGGTCCGTGCCCAGGGTGTCAAACCAAGTGGCAGAACTTAGAATAAGATGTTATAGAGTTCGACTACGCCACCCGTTGAATGCGGTTATGAAACCGCCGCTGCAGGGCAGACCGCTGAGGCCGGTGGTACGGTTGTGCAGCGTGGATAGTATAACCCCCAACGGGAGGGGTATGGCCTCAGGGCAGCGGACGTGGATGATGGGGATAGCAGAATTGCACGCAGGCACCAGGAACCACTCAGAGACGGTGCGGTGTAGTTCAGGGTCTTTACTGGTGGCAAAGGTAGACCCTCCCGGGAGTACTGGCTAGCGATCGGGGCCTGGTCAGTCCGTGAGCAGATAGGATCTCCCCTGGCCAGGCGGAGTTGTAGGCCTCCCCAACTAATTGTACTCTTCCTGGCTACCTTGCTAGAAGCGGGTAGAAGTAGCCCACGTCCCTGAGTGTACCGTGTGGTGCTCACCCGTATGGCCGGTGACTCGGGGCCTTCTGGTAGCCTCCACTCCACGCCGGCGGTGCTGGTCCCTTACGTGTGACCGTGCCTTCGGGTTTCTTGGCCAGAGGACCTGAAATCCCCTGCCGGTCGGTTTCTGCTGCTGGGTATGGATCAGTCCCCACAGCCTCGGACTCCGTGTCCGGTGAGATCTCTTCAGTCAGGACGAGCTCTACAGCTTCCAGTCTCTGAGCCCTTTTATCACTGCTCCCACAGAGCTCCTGATCTTGCTCTCCCTGTATCTGCTCCACTCCAGACCAGACTGTGTCTCTGTCTGGGACTCCTCTAACCCTGCCTCAGCCCCCAGTTTTTATAGGGGAAGTTCTTCCCCTCCCAGGACTGGGCAGGAGGTGTGGCATGCTTAGGGTACCTGACCAGGAGACCTCCCACCTGCTCTCAGACGTAATATTGCTATTACTGTGGTAACCAGACCCCTGGGGTTCCACATATGCAGCAGTTTTCATGATTTTGCCATTCAACTGAACTGATTTGCTACAGTCTGTGAATCTCATTTACTGTGTGTGAGCGGATCCTTTCTCTCGTACTGTTAGCAGCACTAGTGATGAGCGAGCATGCTCGTTACTCGAGATTTACGAACATGCTCGGGTGATTTCCGAGTATCTTCAGCGTGCTCGGGTATTATGTTTTAGTCACTCCGTGCTCATGATCTGCGACTGTTTGACAGCTTTAGTATATGTGAGGAATGCTTTTTTCTTAGGCATTCCTCACATATATTAAAGCTGTCAAACAGTCGCAAATCATGAGCACTGAGTGACTAAAACATAACACCGAGCACCGCTGAAGATACTCAGCGAACCCTCGAGCATGCTCGCAGAAACGGTTAACAGAACATACTCGCTCATCACTAGTTAGGACCTGTACATAGACTTCTTCCTTCCCAGCACTGGTTGAGCCTGGTGCAAAACATACAGCAGTTACTATATTGCATTTTATTTCCTACAAAGCTACTGAGACTCGTTAAGTGAGGTTTACAAGATTAGGTTAGGTGGAAATTCTCGGAAACACAAACACTTTAATGGACTATTCACAGTGCAGTTCATGTGTTACAATTCCGTGAAGCCCTGCTACCATAGCTCTGGATTTGGTATGTGGATTCCTGTGTAAGTGTGAATGATAATTTATCTGACCTCATTATAGCCTTCATATACAGATATGTCATGTAGGATAGTCCTAGAGAGTGCAGAGGCAGCAAGCTGCAGTTTCATCTTCTGCTGCACCCATACACCACAGTTCTGCATAAAAGCAGAATGTATAGGCGATATGGAAGCACCAAGTATATGTCTCTAACTGCACTAAGACATATTTTAGCTATGTGAAAGGATCTAATGATGCATAAGTGCAATTTTTGTATGGTTTTTCCACTATTTTTATGTTGGCTGTAAGTCAATAGGATAATTTAAAATACACTACAAACAGTACATTTTTACTACATTTTTAGTTTGTTTTGGTGAATTTTTTGAGTCAATTTTGGTGCAGTTTTGGCATTTTATTTTTATAATTCAATATGCTTTAGATATAGCTATTTTAATTTCTTTTCAGCTATTTTATAGGATATAAATGATCACTGCATTTTCAGAAAATTTGATTTCATTTTAGGAACAATGTAATGAATACACAAACTACATATCACTTTGCTAAAGCATCACTTCAGTGTTTTTTTTTTATTTTACCGCTGGAGTGGTGCTACTAATCTGAGTTCCCTGCCCCTAGAATTATACTTATCAGCTGCCATGTTCAGCTGTTCCTGGCACTGCTCTTAGTCTCCAGCAGTTTGTAATCTGTCAAATTGCTTCAGTGTTAGCCAGAAAATCCGGAAGTCACAACTCAATATAAGTCTATGAGAGCCAGAACGAGGCCAGGACAAGGGTCTCATAAACTTACACTGAGAGCTTGTGACTGTTACCTCTGACTTTTGGTCAGGCAGAAGTTGCAGTCACAAGATGGTGGAGCAAGACCAGAATGGTGCTGGGAAGAGCAGAAGATGACGGCGGGTAACAATAATACTAGGCTGAGAGAACTTAGATTAGTGGCACCACTTTAGCGCTGAAATGAGAAAAAAATGCTGGATGTAGTGCTTTAAAAATTATTATTACCCAAAAATCACTCCATATCTCTGGCCAGTAGGTGTCCCTCTTCTGTCTAACTTTCTGCTAGCTACAGTGACTTGTAAAAGTATTCATCTCCCTTGGCATTTTTCATGTTTTTGCTTAGGAACTCTGCAGCTCATTCCGGGCTACCTTTGGTCTCTGTGCTACCTCTCTGATTAATACCCTCCTTGCCCTGGCTGAGAGTTTTGGTAGGTGGTCCCCTTTTGGCAGGTTTATTGTGGTACCATGTGTGGCACCCTTGCTGGTCCAGTCGCCACAGAGGTACTGCATCTCAGCCAGAGGTGTGGTACCCCCTCTCTCGGGTAAGGAGGGAGCACTATCCGGGACCCGCACACCCACATCCAACACCACATCACTCCAGTAGGGAAGGGTGAGATTGCTCCTGAGGGAGAGCACAGTCCCTGTCCCTGTCTGAAGGAGGGAACTAGGCAGAGTAGGTGGGTGGAGGAAGTAGTTTAGGGGAGCACACAAGGAAGGACTGAAGGTATAGGGGACCACGTAGAGTGACGGTTAGTGACGTGGGTCACATGACAGACAGTATAAAAAGATAGGTAGAAACATCTGGAAGTGCCCAGTGAGTGTGGACCATTGAGGAGTAGGGTCCAGACAGAGACAGGGCCCAGTCAGAGGGGCTCAGTAGGAGAGAGAACGAGAGGAGCGAGGGAGTCAGAAAAGGGCTCCAGAGACAGAGAAGGGATCCTAGGGGCACGGGAAGAGCGGAGTCCACCCGTGCGCCCGAATTCACGCCGACCGTAGTCGGGAGAAGGGATCAGGTTGCAGTAGGGGACATGACTATCCTAACGTGACTATCCTTAAAGAACCGACCGGTCCGGCGCCGAGTCCTCCACAGCCCCTGGGGGCGCGTCAAATTGGCGTCACGAACAGGATGTACTGACCGCGTCTCGTGTGCCCAGAGACTGTGTTTGAGATTGAGTAGTGGCGCCTGCCCAGGAAGAACAGGCGCCATGTGTATGTCAAAATAAGAAGAGAAACCTTCGTGGGTAGGGTTGCCGAATGGCGCAAAAAGCCCTGCCCGCCCCTTGCAACGATGGCTATATTAATAGACTTGTCCATCAGCCAGGGGGATCCGCCTCCTGGTGTGGCCGACAGCGAAATGGAAAAGATCCGCCCACAAAAGGGGAGAGGAAGGAAGGAGCCCTGGGAGAAGGGCAGATACACGTGCGGCCGCGGAGGAGTCACAGCTCACCCGGTACGTGTAATGGAGGGAAACGGCAACCAGACTCAAGTCCGTGACATGGAGGCAGAAAACTCCCGCAGTAGCCTGGAAAGAGTCCTGAAATAACTACCCCCAGTGGATCTGGGGTTCCTGCAGACCGAGATGCAGGAGCTGGGCCAGCAAATGGAGCAGGCCCAAAAGGCAGCAGTAGAGAGATGGAAAGACGCGCTGCTAAAAAAGATCACTCGGCAGTGGTCGGCGCCGCAGCCTGCAGCTACCGCCCCAGCCCCGGAGGGGACTAAGGAGAAGGAGACACGCAGCACCGGAGAGGCAGCCGCAGCAGGTAACGCCCCTGCCCCGGTAGCTGAGGAGACCCTAATCGAACCCCTGGGGCCACCAGCAGCCCCTGCACCCGGCTGGGTGTACAAAAGCGCCACGTGGGACTGCCTAATCGAACCCCTGGGACCACCAGCAGCCCCTGCACCCGGCTGGGTGTACAAAAGCGCCACGTGGGACTGGTCTGCATGCGTAGAGGATCAGTTAGGGGCCCCATTAATACCCTGGGCCATCTGTACAAGTGGGGTAGAGTACAGGAGGGAGAACCTGGAAGGCGATCCAATGGGGTTCCCTGGGGAGGTCCAAGTGAAGGAGACACCGAAGGAGGCCCTGTAACAGGAAAAGTTCTGCCGGTAGCAGACCACGTGACAGCCCATGGAGGAGATGAATATGAGGGCGAAGGCCCTGGCCTGGAAGGCCAAACCTGCCGAACGGGGTATGAGAGTGTTGGGCACCGTAGTGAAATTTGATCTACGCAAGGCCTGGGGTTTCATCAGAGAGCCCAATGCTGCCCAGGATCTGTTCATCACCAGGAGGAACGTGGAGTCCCACCTTCAACAAGGACACTCTGACTGTGACTTGTACCCTGGTGATCGAGTCACCTACACCCGGTATCGAGGAGAGAGGGGGTGGTACACGCTCAATGTGCGGAAAGCGAGTGCGGAGGACATGCCCCTGACATCCGGTGCCTCTGACCCCTGCCGACAGCAAGCAGCAGCTTCAGCCCCGGCTGTAGCAAATAACCCAGATGCGCCATATAACGACAGGGAGGTGGCGCACCCTGGAAAAAGGCACCCCGGAAGGGGCAATAAGAACTGAACTGCGGAACCGCAGAGGAAGTGAGTGTAAATAGTTACCCGGTTGGGTGTTTATATCAAAATTAATAAGTTAATAACTGTGTGTGATGTTAACATAATTAGTGCCGGTAGAAAAAGAAAAGAAACAGACATTATGGTTGTGGACAGTGAACAGCCAAAACTTTTACTGTAAAAAGTTGGCATTTCTTAATGTGCTTCTTGTTGGATTTATAGGCCACTGAAAAAAAAATCGTTTGACGTGGCCGAACACGTGGTCCAACGAGTGGATCAGCTATGCCCTAAAGCCACGCCCAGGGCCTGCGTTGTGGGCTTTAGGACGGGTCCCCCATATTGTACTTGAAACAGTGAGATGGACACCCTGATAGGGATCTCATTGGAGCCTTCTGAACTTACTTGAAAAAGTGTTATTTAAAGTAATATAATATTTTATATTTGAAAGAATGTTATTTAAAGTGATCTAATAGTGTTTTATATATCTGGTATTCTTATGCAGCATTTTAGAAAAAGTGCCTCCCATAAAGGGAAGAAAAAGTCATTTATTTACAATTTTTACCTGTGAATGCATTCTAAAAATTTTGCATGTCTTAAATTCTTGTTTTTTTTTACTCTGCTCCAGCCCGTGGATGTGCTGTGTTTAACAGGTGGGGGGTATGTGGCGCCCCTGCGGGTCCAGTCGCCACAGAGGCACTGCATCTCAGCCAGAGGTGTGGTACCCCACTCTTGGGTAAGGAGGGAGCATTACCCGGGACCCGCACACCCACATCCAACACCACATCACTCCAGTAGGGAAGGGCGAGATTGCTCCTGAGGGAGAGCACAGTCCCTGTCCCTGTCTGGAGGAGGGAACTAGGTAGAGGAGGAGGGCAGAGGAAGTAGTTTAGGGGAGCACACAAGGAAGGACTGAAGGTAGCGGGGACCACGTAGAGTGACGGTTAGTGACGTGGGTCACATGACAGAGAGTATAAAAAGACAGATAGAAACATCTAGAAGAGCCCAGTGAGTGAGGACCATTAAGCAGTAGGGTCCAGACAGAGACAGGGCCCAGTCAGAGGAGCCCAGTAGGAGAGAGAACGAGAGGAGCGAGGGAGTCAGAGAAGGGCTCCAGAGACAGAGAAGGGATCCTAGGGGCACGGGAAGTGCGGAGTCCACCCGTGCGCCCGAATTCACGCCGACCATAGTCAGGAGAAGGAATCAGATCGCAGTAGGGGACCGGCCCCAGACTAGTGGAGGACTGCAAGACTCAGCTAGCAAACCAGAGGCTGCGGTATCTCTAAGTGCCGTAGCCAAAACCACACACATTCGCTGAAAAGGTGGCCATATAGGACCTGGGGAACAGAGAGGACGTCACCCGACAATGCCCGCAGCCACTGGCTCGGGACACTGTGTGTGAGGTGGAGGGCAGGAGGGCGAGAGCCAGTGCAGAGAGACAACCAGGGAAAGGTACACAAGAAGGGGGTCCCGATCAAGTGCACCCAAGTTATCTGAGAGTTGGCTGGATCACTTCCCCGGAGGACACAGGACTATGTTAAGAAAGTGTATTTTTATAACCTGCTGGCAGTTGTAACCTGGAACATCACAAGAACTGTGAGTAAAGACTTGAAGACTGCACCCCGCTATGTCCTTGACTTAATTGCTGCGTCACCTGCCTTGCATTACACCAACAACAAAGCTACCTCTTTAACTGCCCTGGGGCCTAGCTCTACCCGTAGAGAGCTGAACCATCTCTGCTGCATCACCAACAGCCCCAGTGGATCTGAACAGCAGCGGCGGCCACTTATAGCCGCATACCAAGGGTGGCATCACGAAGCTTTATCCCCAAAACTTTATTCCCCTCAGCTATTGACCGCCCGGGACCACGGACCGGATCATGCCACCATGACTATCCTAAAAGAACCGACCGGCCCGGCGCCGAGTACTCCACGGCCCCAGGGGGCGCGTCAAATGTTTTTTCCATTTGATGATAATGGATTTGATGGGATCCTCAGAGATTGGGATATTTTTTTATAACCCAACCCTGACTTGTACTTCTCAACAACTTTGTCCCTGACATGTTTGGAGATCTCCTTGGTCTTCATGGTGTTTATTGGTTAGTGGTACCTCTTGCTTAATGGCGTAGCAACCGCTGTGGCCTTTCAGAAAAGGTGTGTATATAGTGACAGACCATGTGATACTTAGATTGCACACAGGTGGACTTCCTTTCACTAAGCATGTGACGGTAATTTCTTGCACCAGAATTTTTTAGGAGCTTCACAGTTTCTGAAATCTAGAAAAAAAGGTGTGAGTTAAAGAAGTCTTATAGCAGAGGTTTATATAGGCGTGGGATACATTTCCTTTGTGATACACATGGCTGCTTCCTGAAATTAGAGGAATACAATGTACTGAAGGTTACATTTGGGTACAGGGCTAGCCTCTGGTTATTTCCAAGATGTTGGAGAAGATTGTATGTGTTCCTCTTAGTACTAAGGCAAACTAGAAATGTAAGATTTCTATTCTAGCAGATCGCCTGAGGGATTATAGATGTAGAAACATGTATATAATCAGGATTTTTTTTAGGTAAAGAAGTTTCATTGTCATCTGAAATTTACAAATTTTGTATTTTGAAGCTTTATTTCCACAATGCAGTCAGGAAGGGACAGTTCTGATGATAGAAAGTCAGAATCCAAATGAATTGCATCTTTTTAACACATTTAGACAGGGTTAGTGGTTGCCCCGGCAACAAGAAATGTGTGAAAAAGCAGCCTAAAGGGAACACTTAAACAACAGAATATAACTCCAAGTAAATCAAACTTCTGTGAAATCAAACTGTCCACTTAGGAAGCAACACTGATTGACAATCAATTTCACATGCTGTTGTGCAAATGGAATAGACAATAGATGGAAATTATTGGCAATTATCAAGACACACTCAATAAAGGAGTGGTTCTGCAGGTGGGGACCACAGACAACATCTCAGTACCAATGCTTTCTGACTGATGTTTTGGTCACTTTTGAATGTTGGTTGTGCTTTCACACTCGTGGTAGTATGAGACGGACTCTACAACCCACAGAAGTTGCTCAGGTAGTGCAGCTCATCCAGGATGGCACATCAATGCGAGCTGTGGCAAGAAGGTTTGCTGTGTCTGTCAGCGTAGTGTCCAGAGGCTGGAGGCGCTACCAGGAGACAGGCCAGTACACCAGGAGACGTGGAGGGGGCCGTAGGAGGGCAACAACCCAGCAGCAGGACCGCTACCTCTGCCTTTGTGCAAGGTGGAACAAGATGAGCACTGCCAGAGCCCTGCAAAATGACCTCCAGCAGGCCACAAATGTGCATGTGTCTGCAAAATGGTCAAAAACCAACTCCATGAGGGTGGTATGAGGGCCCGACATCCACAGATTGGGGTTGTGCTCACAGCCCAACACCGTGCAGGACGCTTGGCATTTGCCACAAAACACCAAGATTGACAAAGTCGCCACTGGCGCCCTGTGCTCTTCACAGATGAAAGCAGGTTCACATTGAGCACATGTGACAGACGTGACAGAGTCTGGAGACGACGTGGAGAGCGATCTGCTGCCTGCAACATTCTTCAGCATGACCGGTTTGGCAGTGGGTCAGTAATGGTGTGGGGTGGCATTTCTTTGGAGGGCCGCACAGCCCTCCATGTGCTCGCCAGTGGAAGCCTGACTGCCATTAGGTACCGAGATAAGATCCTCAGACCCCTTGTGAGACCATATGCTGGTGCGGATAGCCCTGGGTTCCTCCTAATGCAGGACAGTGCCAGACCTCATGTGGCTGGAGTGTGTCAGCAGTTCCTGCAAGATGAAGGCATTGAAGCTATCAATGGCCCGCCCGTTCCCCAGACCTGAATCCGATTGAGTACATCTGGGACATCATGTCTCGCTCCATCCACCAACTTCACGTTGCACCACAGACTGTCCATACAGTATTCCGTGGTCTGTGGTACATTTCTGTGATATATAACTCTCAAAAAAGCATTTAAAAATGTTGCTGAGTTACATTTTTCACCGTTACAGTATTACTTGCTTTGTGTTACATTTCTGTGGCATATAAAACTCAAAAGAAGCGTTAAAATGCTTTGCTGGGTTACATTTCTCAATCATACAGTATTACATGCTTTTTTTTACATTTCGGTAATATATAACACTCCAGAAAAAACGTTAACATTTTTGCTGGGTTAAATTTATCTCCCATACACTATTCCGTGTTCTGGGGTATGTTTTTGATATATATAACACTCAAAGAAAAGCGTTAAAAAATGTTTCTGGATTATATTTTTCACCCATACACTATTCCGTTGTCTGTGGAACATTTCTGTGATATATACCACTCAAAAAAAGTGCAACATTTTTTTGCTGGGTTAAATTTCTTACCCATACACTATTCCGTTGTCTAGGGTACATTTCTGTGATCTGTAAAACTAAAAAAGCATGTAAAAATTATGCACGCTTAAATTTCGCAGCCATACAGTATTATATTGCTCATCCATACAGTATTCCATGGTCTGGGGTACATTTCGTTGGTATATAACTCTCAAAACACTTTTTCAAAAATGTATCAGTGTTATATGGCTCACCCATACAGTATTACGTGTTCTTGCATACATTTCGTTGATATATAACCCTCAAAAAACTTGTTAAAAAATTTATCGTTATTATATTGTTCTCAATACAGTATTACATGTTCTTGGGTATATTTCGGTGGTCTATAACTATCAAAAAACTTGTTAAAAAATGTATTGGTTTTATATTGCTCACCCGTACAGTATTAGGTGTTCTTGCATATATATTTCGAAGGTATATAACCCTCAAAATACTTGTTCAAAAATATATTGATATTATAATGCTGATCCATACAGTATTCTGTGGTCTGGGGTACATTTTGTTGGTATATAATGCTCAAAAACTTGTTCTAAATGTATCTGTGTTAGATTGCTCACCCATACAGTGTCACATGTTCTTGGGTACATTTCGGTGGTATATAACACTTCAAAAAAACGTTCACAATTTTTTTCCTGATTCAATTAGTTATCTATACAGTTTAATGTGCTTTGTGTAAAATTACAGTGGGTTAAAATTTTTGAAAATCGCTTTTCCTGGTAGAGTTAAAATATTTTTGTTCCAAAAATTGACTCTTGTAACATATACCCTAAAACTTGGTTGATGTGAAATTTCTTGGTTTTAAAAACAAACAAACAAAATTGGGCTGGTACAGGTGTAGAAATATGGTTGTTCAAAAATGGACAATTGTCACATATACTCTAAAACATGTATGGTGTGAAATTTCGTTGGTTTTAAATAATAAAACAAAAATTGGGCTGGTACAGGTATGTAGCACCCTGAGGATTCGGCTGCTACAGGGGTATTGCACCTCAACCCAGAGGTGTGATATTCCACTCCCGGGTAAGGATGGAGTGTGGATCTGAGCTCGGTAGGCTGCATGCACTACACACATCCCATTTCCGAGGAGCAGACCGACGGTACTCCCACTTAGAAATGTGCAGGTACGACCGAGTCTGTTCCTGGCTGGAGTGGGAGGGGGGTGGTACATCCCAAGTAGTGTAGGGGCAGATAGGGGGAGCAGCCTGGGTAAAGTTAGGAGCTCACTGGGTGCTGGTCACCTGAGCTCACACATAGAGGGTGTATATAAGGTGGGCACCAACTAAGAACAGGGTCAGATGCAGAGAGAAAGTCAGGAGCAGAGGAGAAGAAAGACCCAGAGTGAGAGAGGAGAAGAGAGAGACCCAGAGGCACAGAAGAAAAGGACTCCAAGATCCCAACTTAAATCCCCGGGTGAAGAGTCGGCATCAGGGTACCGGAACCCAAGCTGGTGGGGGTAAAAACATTCCCCAGCCAGAGACCGGAGACCGTGGGCAGCGTTTGCCACGGTCACCCACCACATCCACCCCGAAGGCACACCACATGAAGGGTCAGGGAACCCAAGGCCAAGGGTGTCCCAACAGAAGGCCCGAGGGAGCTGGACCTAGGTGGATCACTGGTGGGGACGGCCAGAGAACGGGACAGAAGGAGAGCTCAGGGCCACGCTCCGGACTTGTTTGGGGGTTGGCTGGATCCAGGACCTGGTGGACGCAGCACGGCTCGGGTGGTCACTCGAAGCTGGAGTGACCAGTACAACATCTGCAGTAAGTAAACACCCTTAACTGCACAACCCGACTCTGTCTTCACTGCCGTCTGCACTGCACCACCACAACCCCCATCCTCTGCACCTGTCCCCCCTGAGGCTATACCCCACCCGTTGGGGGTTATACCATCACAAGCTGCACCTACACCATCAGCCTCAGCGGACCCTGCTGCAGCGGCGGCCACAGTGACCGCATCACAACGGGTGGCGTAGTCGACACAAAAGAACTCTTAATAACATCTGTAGGACTGCCACATAACACTGAGTTTGATGCCCTGGGCACGGGCCGGGTCACAGCCGCTCGGAGACTACAACCCCCCATCTGATCCGGTGCCGGGTATTCCCCTCAAAAAGGAATATGTCCCAGGGGGCGCGTCAACTTTGGCATAGTCGGCAGCATTACGTGCCCGCAACACCCGGGTACTGCGTGCCTGAAGAAAAGTGCAAGTTTACCTCAGAAAGAAGTCTCCCGCCGGTTCCGGAGGGTCCACGCCATCGGACCCCATCACAGGTCGTTTCCCGCCGATTGTCCGCCATTTCCAGCTTGTTCCCGCCATCTGCAGAGTTTCCCGCCACTGGGCGACGCTTCCCGCCAAATCCGAAGATTTCCCGCCTTGGAAGAGCAGCGGACGCCATTATGGGCGTGCCAAAGGAGGGCAAGAGGCCGCCTCCCATCGTGGGCCAGGACAGAAAATGGCGCCAAAAGTGGAAACCGCCCCCACCAACAGAGACTGTGATGCTGGAGGTGTCTGTCAGCGTGAAAGAACTACCCCTGGAGCTGACAGTCACCGAGTTGCCCCGGGACCGCCCTCGAAGGGGGAGGAGACGAAAGAAAAGAACGAAGATGGGTGCCGCCTGGAGGAGTCTGGAGCGAGCGCACCCGGAGGCAAGAAGCCTGGAGAGGAGTAGCGGAGGAGCTTACCCGGAGATGGAGAGAAAGCAGAACAGCACCGGCCCGCTGGCCAGGAGTCTGCTAGAGACCGAGGAAGGAGAGCAGAGCAGCCCCGGCCCGCTGGCCAGGAGCCTGCTGGAAGAAGAGCAGAGCAGCACCGACCCGTTGGTCAGGAGCCTGCTAGACACCACGACCCCACTAGGCCTAGTGGAGGTCCTTGCACAGCTCCCCCGAGACCGGGAGTGTGCACAGACTGCCCTGGAGGGCCTCGCACGGAGGATGGCCCGGGTACAGCGCGAGATATTGGCGGAATGGAGCCGGGAGATGGCCCAGCAAGCTGAGACCAGTCAACGGAGCACGCTACCCTGGAAGAGGAAACAGACCGCCTCTGAGGATGGCGCGGGAGGACCAAAGGCCGGAGACGGCGCCGAGAAGGGAGCCGGACGCAAGGAGGCAGGTAAAGGGGACGCCTATACCCCAAGCCGGGAAACCGCCCACCTGCCCCAGCTCCCCGTCGCAGAGCCCGAAAGTCCCCCTGCTGTGCCCGTAGCCGCCATGTCACCGCTATGGACTAGGCCCCGACCGGAAGCCGCCGCAGCGACCCCTGTGACGTCACGCGCCTCGACCCGGAGCGTGACAAAGCAGGAAATACCACCAGCCTGGTCGCAAGGCCTAGTACCCCCGGGCGCCGCATCACCAACAGCGCCCCCTACCTCCGCGGAGCCTCCGGCCTGGTCGCAAGGCCAGGTAGCCCAGGGCGCCGCCGTATTAACGGTGCCCTTCACCTTCCAGGTGCCCCAGGCCTGGCCGCAAGGCCTGGGCAATCCGGGCGCCACCACCACCGCGCCCGCGCCCGTAAAACCAAGGGTGCCACACCTGGGGGAGGACTTGCTCAGCCAGCTCACATGGCCGGACGGGCGGCCCTTCATCTGGCCCGAAGAATTCCATGAGCTGGAACGGCAGCAGAGACTAGGGCCCTTGTGTGAGCCCCTGATTCCGGCTCCGAAGCCCGTGGCACGGGTCTCGCCTCCTCTGGAAGAAGCCCAATTTGAGTGGGACCCCACCGGAGAAGACCTAATGGGGTTCACTCAGGAAACCAGGGCAGCTGCAGCGGAGCGTGCTGAGTGTTGCCGACAGCAGCTCGAAGAGTTTGCGAGGGAGCGGAGAGAGAGGCGGGTCCGGGAACAACAGGCCCAAATAAGGAGCGCGGAGCAGAAGAGCCGGGCCAGGAGAGACCCCCGTGCAGCGCATAGTCCCCGCACCACCGGGACTGTAATAAAGTTTAACCTGCAGCACGGGTGGGGCTTCATCAGAGACCACAACACCCCCGGCGACGTCTTTGTCACGCGCAGAGATGTGGAGTCCCATCTGCCGGAGGGGCACAGAGGTCGTGACCTTTATATCGGGGACGAGGTCACCTTTACCCGGCACAAGTGTGCCAAAGGACCTTACGCCCTCCATGTGCATCGCCTGACAGAGGAGGAGCTGCGATGTGAGGAGGAAGAGCAAGAGGATCCAGACGGGTCTGAAGCTGAGATCCCCAAAGAAGGAGCAGGAGGAAGACGTTGTAGAGTACAGCGGAGTAGATGCTGTAAATAGTTACCCGACCGGGTACCAAAGAAACTGTTGCTACATATATATAGTCCCCGTTGGGACCAGCATGAGTGAACTGTTTACCCGTTTACCCTTAATCCCACAGGCTGAGGACTGTGAGCAGCCATTCCCTTTCCCTCCTTAACTGGCCGAGGACTGAGAGCGGCCATATCCTTGTATATAGTTGCGCTTCCTAAAGCACCCCCTACCGGTTTTATAGGAAAACCAGTTTTCTAGAGAGACTGTCGCACTTTACCCGGTCACACGTTGCACAGTGACCGAAGGAGGAGCCAGAGGCGACGAGAATGTTTTATATTGATATATATATATATATGTTGTTTTATATGTTTTATATGTTTATATGAAAATTTTGTATGTTTTGGTGTTGTTTTTGTCTTACAGCCCGAGGACGTGCTGTGATTTACCAGGGGGGAATGTAGCACCCTGAGGATTCGGCTGCTACAGGGGTATTGCACCTCAACCCAGAGGTGTGATATTCCACTCCCGGGTAAGGATGGAGTGTGGATCTGAGCTCGGTAGGCTGCATGCACTACACACATCCCATTTCCGAGGAGCAGACCGACGGTACTCCCACTTAGAAATGTGCAGGTACGACCGAGTCTGTTCCTGGCTGGAGTGGGAGGGGGGTGGTACATCCCAAGTAGTGTAGGGGCAGATAGGGGGAGCAGCCTGGGTAAAGTTAGGAGCTCATTGGGTGCTGGTCACCTGAGCTCACACATAGAGGGTGTATATAAGGTGGGCACCAACTAAGAACAGGGTCAGATGCAGAGAGAAAGTCAGGAGCAGAGGAGAAGAAAGACCCAGAGTGAGAGAGGAGAAGAGAGAGACCCAGAGGCACAGAAGAAAAGGACTCCAAGATCCCAACTTAAATCCCCGGGTGAAGAGTCGGCATCAGGGTACCGGAACCCAAGCTGGTGGGGGTAAAAACATTCCCCAGCCAGAGACCGGAGACCGTGGGCAGCGTTTGCCACGGTCACCCACCACATCCACCCCGAAGGCACACCACATGAAGGGTCAGGGAACCCAAGGCCAAGGGTGTCCCAACAGAAGGCCCGAGGGAGCTGGACCTAGGTGGATCACTGGTGGGGACGGCCAGAGAACGGGACAGAAGGAGAGCTCAGGGCCACGCTCCGGACTTGTTTGGGGGTTGGCTGGATCCAGGACCTGGTGGACGCAGCACGGCTCGGGTGGTCACTCGAAGCTGGAGTGACCAGTACAACATCTGCAGTAAGTAAACACCCTTAACTGCACAACCCGACTCTGTCTTCACTGCCGTCTGCACTGCACCACCACAACCCCCATCCTCTGCACCTGTCCCCCCTGAGGCTATACCCCACCCGTTGGGGGTTATACCATCACAAGCTGCACCTACACCATCAGCCTCAGCGGACCCTGCTGCAGCGGCGGCCACAGTGACCGCATCACAACGGGTGGCGTAGTCGACACAAAAGAACTCTTAATAACATCTGTAGGACTGCCACATAACACTGAGTTTGACGCCCTGGGCACGGGCCGGGTCACAGCCGCTCGGAGACTACAACCCCCATCTGATCCGGTGCCGGGTATTCCCCTCAAAAAGGAATATGTCCCAGGGGGCGCGTCAGGTATAGAAATTTGTTTGTTCAAAAATTTACTATTGTCACATATTTAGTCTAAAACTTGTTTGGTGTGAAATTGCATTGGTTTTAAACCCCTTCCCACCAAAAAAACTAAAAATTGACTATTACCATCAAGTTTTTTTTTTTTTTTACAACAAAAATATTTTTCCCACAGTTTGATTTAGGAACAATCTTTTCAGTAAAATATGTTTAATTTCTTACAAACTGTGTAATCTTGAACCCATATCTGTGGGAGTAAAGTGCCATTAAACCACTGTGTGTAATCGACAACCCTGCCTGTGAGGGTACTGTGGCTTATTGTCTGGGTGTGCAATTTGTTATCAGATTCTGTGGAAACATACTCTGTGGGTGAAATTTGTTAGTACCTTCTGTGGGGGTACGGTGCCCAAAAGCCTCTGTTTACTTTGCAGCCGTGTCTGTACGAGTAGTGTGCCGAAAAAATAATTTTACTCCAGCTTTGTGGCCAGGCCTAAAGCCCATTAAAGGATTTAACTACTCATTCCAATTACAGAGCCTCTAAATTGTCATCAATGGCTATTTTGTCTTGCAATATCAAGTGCTGACTCAGTTGAGAAGTGGCTAATTTGCTTGACTGCTGCCTTTCTTGGATGTGGTAAACATTTATCAGGTTGCATCTCCGGAATATAAACCTGATTCTCCGTTATATGTGTGTACTCAGCAACCCTGCCTGTGGGTGGTTTGAGATTGGATGGCTCAGAGTACGTCCAGTTCCTTCACTTTGTGATCCACCGGGTCCCCTCTTAATCATGGCCCCAATTTGACCAAGCAAGAAAATAGAAACAAGATACAATTCCATCATTCCTAGCTGAAGTATTTGCGTGTGGCTTCCTGCTTTGAACACAAATTTTTTCAAGAGAAACACTTTGCGCCCCCGGAACTCTAAAGAAAAAACATTCCAAGGCAAAGAGCCTGGGACTGGCAGTAGCAAGTCTCTTGGCGGACCACCAGCTGTATCTAGGATCAAACTACGAGCTTTTTATCAGCTTGTACACAACTGGAGGTGAAATTTTGGAGCTGTGGGGGAAATATATCAACAACATGCTATGTGAGTGAAATTTTTAACTTGACTGTCAGTAGCAAGCCTCGGTGCGGACCACCAGCTCAATCCAAGATCATACGTGGCGCCCCTGAGGGATCAGTCGCCACAGGGGTACTGCACCTCAGATAGAGGTGTGGTATTTCCTCTTCCAGGTAAGGATGGAGCATTTCTCAGGACCCTACTTTACCACTCAACACTACACCACTCCTGTCCTGTAGGGGGCCTAAATGCACCAGGGTGCTGCCCCGGCCAGGGATAGAGGAGATGGGGGGGAACCAAAGATAGGGGGAACCTAGTAGTGGGTGAGGGTGGAGGACACACGTTTAGGATACACTTACTGATTCAAATTTAATCTACGGCCATTTTTAGTTCAAGGTCTTTGATTGTGATCTTCGTCTTTGATTGTTGCCTTCTGCTAGAGTCCAGATAGAGTCTGCAGCTGACTGAAGATACACGGTCCTCGTACTCTGGCCTTGAGACGAGGAGCGGGTCAGAGTTAACCACTGTCTCTACCCGGTCAAGGTCCTGACCTAAGAAGGCCTCGGAGGGGAGCAGAGGAGATAGGCTCCACAGGCAAAAGAATCCCAGGGGATACGGATGGAGTGGAGTCGCCACCTGTATACCTCACTCTGGCCTAGTCAGAGGGATTCCTGCTGCAAGAGGGGTGACCGACCCCCGATATCTGACTTTATTACTTCACGTCTCAGTCAGAAAAGCCCAGAGGCTTATTGGATCCCAGGGGGATACGGATGGAGCAGCCTACGCCACCTGTATCTCTTACACTGCATTTATCCAGTGGGACCCGGCCTTACACCAAGTTTGAACCATGTACAGTCAGGAGAAGACTTAGTGAGAGAACTTACCAAGGAGAGAAACACACATCAGAAGGGTCTCGACAGGTGCTCCTGATCTACCTGGGAAGTGCTGAACCCCCTTCCTGGTGGCCGCAGTACGCCACGAGAAGCAGAGAGAAGCTTTGCGGCTAAAGTTCATCAAAAGTGAGTAAAGAACTGGATGACTTCACACACCGCCTCAGCCTGTTTATCCTGCGCGGCACTGCACCCATCATCCCTTCTCACACTGCCCTGAGGCCTGCTCCGCCTGTGGGAAGCTGTCCCATCTTAGCTGCCCATAAGACCAGCCTCAGTGGACTGTTGCAGCGCTGGTGGCCCTCACCAGACCCCACGGGTGGCGTAGTTGAAATACCACTCATCCTAAAAGAAGCCCATTATTTTTATGTGACAGCCCTGGGCACGGAACGGGTCTAGGCCACGACTGCATCCCCTCAACATCAGCAAGAGGCCCGGCTCCGAGTAACCCCATTTCCCAGGGAGGGCTAGTGCGTCACAGACTTGGCGTAGCCGACTGGATTGTGTGCCCGCAGCAACGGAAGAAGTTAATCCCCATTGCCGACGGGTACTGTGCGCCTTTTCACAAAAGACTGTCATTTCACCCTCAATGTGGCGCCCGCCCAATAAGAACGGACGCCATTATGTGCAAAAACAACAGCAACCAAAGACCTCCCATGGTGGCCCTGGCTCCCCAATGGCGCCAAAAGTGATGACCGCCCACTCCAGCAGAGACTGTCCGCCTAATAGTGTCCATCAAGACGGATGGAACTTCCCAAGGAGTGCCCGTCAGCCAGCCGCCCTGGAGCCGCCCCGAAAAGAGGAGGAGAAAGAGACCGCACCCAGCAGCAAAGATGGAAGCAGCAAAGGAGATGTCCTCCATCTCTGGTCCACCTGCTGCTACCTCCCTCAATATGGAGGGAATCCACCTGACCACGGAGGAAGCCGAGATCCTCCGTGGCGAAACGCAGGACCTAACCCGGAGGGTCGAAGAGGCCCAGCGATTGGTCGCTGCAGAGTGGAGAGAGGACGTGCTGTGGAGGATCAAGGCCCGCCGCCAGAGCTCATCGCAACTGATAAGTGAGGCTCCAGCCCAGGCAGAGGAAGCTCAGGAGGCCCCATGCAGTCCAAGTGCGGGTAAGGCAAAAGCCCCTATCCCGGGTGGGGGACGCACTGAAGCCCTCCTAATTATCCTGCCGGCACCCCTATCCCCAGGCGCCATAGTGTGGGAGCAGCTTTTGGCTCCAGAGGCCGAGGCCCAAGCCACCGCCACACCCAGAGGCCTGCTATGCCTCCCGACCCCCGATCCGGAAACGCCTGCATTAACCTGGGTGTCCACCTGCCCCAACCCGGACTGGTCCGCACCAATAGAGGGTCCGCAGCAGCCCCCGCTACTGCCGCTCCCCGCGCCTCCGGTCACCTGCCCGGCGGCAGAAGAGTATGCCTGGGACAACCAGGGGGGCGACCTGATGGGCTTCCGCCAGGAGACCCGGTCTGAAGCGCGGAGGCGGGAGGAGTTCTGCCGAAAGAGCTCCTCCAGCTCGACAAGGAGCGGCGAGGGAGGAGGATCCGCTGCGAGCGCCTGGAGGTGCGCACCAATGCTGCCAAGTCGCAGGCCCACCAGGCGGAGGCCACCCGTCCAAGCCCCCGGGAAGAAGGCGTTATTGTGCGCTTCCACCAGGAGGCAGGATGGGGCTTCATTCGGAGCCCACAGTTCAGCCGGGACTTGTTCTTCAACCGGCAGGACGTCGAGCAACGGCTGGAGCAGGGCCACCCTGGCCGGAATCTCTACCCGGGTGACCTAGTGTCCTACACCCGCCACCACAGGGAGCGTGGGTGGTATGCCCTGGATGTCCACAGGGTATTCAGGGAGGATGCCCCCACTCACCTGCCCACAGAGGACCGGTCAGGCTCCGTTGGGAAAAATGAGCCTTTTCCCCGGTGGGGAAACCACTTTTGAGCAGCCCCGGAGGATGCATCTCCCTGTTGAGTGAACTGTTCTTTGTTTTTCTTTTCTACACCCGGATCCAATTCTGTTGAAAGAGACATTTGTCCCTGCGGACGCTAAGCAGTAGACAGACTCAAATTGTATATAGTTAGCACCTATTTAGTTACTCCCTATTGGTTTTATGCAAAACCCACTTCTACTTCTACCTCAGACCTCAGAAGCAAAACCTGTCTGGTGTGGCTCTACTGGAGGTCCAACTCCGGATCTCCATGCCCTGCAGCCACCCCAGGGCCTACGTTGGGGGTTTGGGACAGGTCCCTCATGCTGCTGAACTGACACTTTCTGCCGTATTTTCTACAGTACTGTCTACATGCAAAATGTCTCTTTTATATTTTCTATATTTATACATATATATATTTATCATGCAACGTTAAAGTATCCACACCTCCCATAAAGGGAAGATTGTTTCATTGTTTACAAAAGCATTTAAAATTTTAAGGTCTGTACCAATACATTGCTCTATTGCAGCCCGCGGACGTGCTGTGTTTCACCAGGGGGGAATGTGGCGCCCCTGAGGGTTCAGTCGCCACAGGAGTACTACACCTCAGATAGAGGTGTGGTATCTCCTCTTCCAGGTAAGGATGGAGCATTTCTCAGGACCCTACTTTACCAATCAACACTACACCACTCCTGTCCTGTAGGGGGCCTAAATGCACCAGGGTGCTGCCCCGGCACAGGATAGAGGAGATGGGGGGAACCAAAGATAGGGGGAACCTAGTACTGGGTGAGGGTGGAGGACAAACTATTAGGATACACTTACTGATTCATATTTAATCTACGGCCATCTTTAGTTCAAGGTCTTTGATTGTTATCTTTGTCTTTGATTGTGGCCTTCTGCTAGAGTCCAGATAGAGTCTGCAGCTGACTGAAGATACACGGTCCTCGTACTCTGGCCTTGAGACGAGGAGCGGGTCAGAGTTAACCACTGTCTCTACCCGGTCAAGGTCATGACCTAAGAAGGCCTCGGAGGGGAGCAGAGGAGATAGGCTCCACAGGCAAAAAAATCCCAGGGGATACGGACGGAGCGGAGTCGCCACCTGTATACCTCACTCTGGCCTAGTCATAGGGATTCCTGCTGCAAGAGGGGTGACCGGCCCCCGATATCTGACTTGTTACTTCACGTCTCAGTCTGAAAAGCCCAGAGGCTTAGTGGATCCCAGGGGGATACGGACGGAGCGGCCTATGCCACCTGTATCTCTTACACTGCGTTTATCCAGTGGGACCCGGTCTTACACCACGTTCGAACCACATACAGTCAGGAGAAGTCTTAGTGGGAGAACTTACAAGGGAGAGGAACACACATCAGAAGGGTCTCGACAGGTGCTCCTGATCTACCTGGGAAGTGCTGAACCCCCTTCCTGGTGGCCGCAGTATGCCACGAGAAGCAGGGAGAAGCTTTGCGGCTAAAGTTCATCAAAAGTGAGTAAAGAACTGGATGACTTCACACACCGCCTCAGCCTGTTTTTCCTGCGCTTCACTGCACCCATCATCCCTTCTCACACTGCCCTGAGGCCTGCTCCGCCTGTGGGGAGCAGTCCCATCTTAGCTGCCCATAACACCAGCCTCAGTGGACTGTTGCAGCGCTGGTGGCCCTCACCAGACACCACGGGTGGCGTAGTCAAAATACCACTCATCCTAAAAGAAGGCCATTATTTTTATGTGACAGCCCTGGGCACCGAACTGGTCTAGGCCACGACTGCATCCCCTCAATATCAGCAAGAGGCCCGGCTCCGAGTAACCCCATTTCCCAGGGAGGGCTAGTGCGTCACACATACTACCAGCTTTTCATTGGTGGCATTTGTAACATATGCTACTGGAGCAGATATTTTTGAGCTGTGGGGGTACTGTGCCCCATTGTCTGGGTGTGAAATTTTTAATCAGCTTTCTCAGGGAAATTTGAAATCATGCTCTGTGGGTGAAATTTATCAGCGTCTGTTGGAGAAATGTGTCAACAACATGCTCTGTGGGTGAAATTTGTAAGCTGCTAATGCGGGGGATCTGTGGCCCATTCTCTGTCGGTGAAATTTTTAACTGGACTAGAAGAAGAAAGCCTCAGTCTCTGTGAGGGCACTGTTAACATTTTTATGTTATTCATTTACTTCCTATTTTACCATGATTGCTATGGTGAAAGAACCCCTTAAATTATTTTCCTATCCACATTTGTATGCTCCCCATTTTGCTTTCTTTTTCAGCCCCCAGAGCCCTGACTATGACCATTTTACAGCTATTTTAAAGCACCAAAGTTCATGTCTCCATTGATTTGTATTGAGTTAGGGTCCAGATTCAAGTTTGAGGTCAAGTTCTCTACTTGTGATATATGCTGTCGAACTTGGGTCATGTGAAATTTCGTTGGTTTGAAGCAAAAAACAAAATTGGCCTGGTACAGGTGTAAAAATTTGGTTGCTCAAAAATGGAGTATTGTCACATATACTGTAGAACTTGGTTTGTGTGAAATTTTGTCTTTTTCTAATAAAACCAAAAATTGTCCTACTACAGGTTTAGAAATCTGGTTGTTCCAAAATTGACTATTCTCATATATACTCTAGAACTTGATTTGTGTGAAATTTTGTCTCTTTCAAATAAAAATAAAATTTGGCCTGGTACAGGTGTAGAAATTTGATCCCTCAGTACTCGGTCCCCATCCACCACTATTTATCCCTTTGTAGCATCCCACCCAGCCTTGTTCCAGCACATGTCAAGGAACATCACCCATACCCTTACCAACGCAGATACTGGGATTGTCCACTTAATGATCGACACGTGTACAAGGGCTGGTGGCCATTGATGCTACATTTCCTTGACGGCACACTGTGTGAACATTGAGGAGGCTGGGGCCGAGTCCCACCCTGTCACAGCACATGTTCTACTGACATCAAGGATCTGAGAACATGTCATCCTCATGAGCTGGTCAGCAGCACTGCCTTAGCAAAGCGGCAACAGTCTCTGCTGAAGCTAATTTGTCTAGGAGACAAACTGCACACCGCGGCAGAGTTACTAAAAGGAATAACAGACCAGACAGGTCTGTGTTTTTTGCCGCTTAACCTCCAACCAGGCATGGTCGTGTGTGATAATGGGCATTACCTGGTGGTGGCTGTAAAGCTTGGCAAGCTCACATACGTACCATGCTTGGCCCATGTGCTCAACTTGGTAGTTCAGCGATTTCTGAAAACCTACCCAGATTTGACAGAGTTTCTGGTAAAGTTATGCCGCATCAGTGCCCATTTCTGCAAGTCAGCTACAGCTGCCTCCGCTCTGGCGCTACTGCAGCTGTTCATGCAGGTGCCAGCTCACAGACTGGTGTGCGACGTGCCCACGCCGGCAAGGCTTTGTGAGCAGCAGAGGGCAGATGTGGAATACCAGCTCCAACATGCCCATCGATAATCTGGTCAGCCTCTGCACATAACAACTAATGTCTGACATTTATGTGCTTCTCCAAGACTTTAAGGACTACACAAGGATGGTGAGTGGCAAAGATGCCATAATCAGCATAACAATCCCACTTCTGTGGCTACTTAAACAGTCATTGCTGACAATTAAACATGAATCTTTGCATGCGGACCAACTGGAGAAGGAGGAAGACATGAGACAGGGGATACTACCCAGCCCAGCCCCATCTCATCTGTTCAGTGCAGATTGGATAACAATGAGGAGGTGGAAGCTGAGCAAGAGGAGGAGGAACAGGATCTGGTAGCCAGCACAACATAGGTTAGATCCGACTTTTATGCACCACGAGATGATAGCAGCACATAATATGTTTTTAATGTTCTATATTTGAATGAGGTCAGCCAGTTGTTACCTTCTAGGGTCTATGGATGACCCTACTTATCATTTTTTCTTGGCTTTGCGCTTTGTACAAAACTTTTATGAGTGTAGGAGTACCACAACTACACTTTGTTCACAATATTAGTATGAGGCAATACAGTTGGTGCCTTCAAGGGTGTATGGATGACCGTGCTTTTAATTTTTGGCAGGATTTGCACTTAGTGCATAGCCTTTATTAGTCTAGGAGTACCAATGCATGACTATTTGAACAGAATGTGTATGAGGCCCTCCTTTATGTCTAATACAGGGTGAACCTGAGTCCCTCTGAGTCCATAATTTTTGGCAGTTCTTGTTTCCTTCATAAATTACACTGAAATGTCCTATTTTTTAATAAAAAATTACATTTTGGATTACTTAAATTAAATATTTTTTAAACCCTTTTTAAATTTTGCCTTATATACAAGTCATTATACAGAAAAAAATGTTTCTTAATGTTTTTTTTTCCTGTAAAATGCAATTTCTTATTGATTTTGATTGTTTTATTGTCAGTCCATAAAGTGGAGTAAAAGTATCACATGATTGTTAGCAGCAGCCATCTGGGAGTCAGAGATGCTTTTAGGGGTCTTCCCCATGCTGTCCTCCTTCCATTCAGAACTTTTCCCATCCATTTGAACATTTTCACTGCCCCCCAGACCTTTATGTATGGTCTGCCGGAAAAATGCTTGTATTTCCCGTTGACTCCCATTATACTCAATACTCTAAACAAGCACCCGAGCATTAGGAATTGCTCGATTCGAGTAACGAGCATCCAAGCATTTTAGTTCTCGCTCATCTCTAATGAAAAACTCATATATTGGGGTATATTCATCAAGATAATTATGTTAGAATTCTGGGCTAATTTGCACTACAAATATACAATTTAATATGTGTTTCAGCCACTGAATTTTGACTACTAAATTGTGGCTATTTTGCTTGTTTCTCTTTTTTGTCTAATATACCCATAGACTTATCTGGGGTTTGGCAATGGAATAAAATTTGATGGCTCAGTGGTTAGCACTGCTGCTTAGCAGCGCTGGGTTTAAATCCCACCAAGGACAACCTCTGCAAGGAGTTTGTATGTTCTCCCCATGTTTGTGTAGGTTTCCTCCCACACTCCAAAGACATACTGATAGGGAATGCAAACCGTGAGCCCCATTGGGGACAGCGATGATAATGTTTGTAAAGTGCTGTGGAATATGTTGGAGCTAGATAAGCAATGTATAATAGATAAATATTGGTCCTATGTTTATAAATATCAAGTATTTTTGTATTGATAATGCATTGGAACGTGTTACTTTGCAGGCAATTAAGTTGTAGCACATACAACAAAAAAACTACACTGCAGTGGGTAAAATTTCAGTTTTATAGTTTCTTTTTTTAAGCTGCTTCCCCCAATAATGCATATATTTACTCATAAACAACCTAATGTCTAAGGGAATGAAGAAAGTTCTACTTTTTGGCTATGTACCTCTGGTTGGAATCTGCAGAGTTGATTTGTCATGCAATTGGTGGGGAATACAGTATCGTACTGTGAAAGAAATCACTGAACCATATCAGATTGACTATAAGTATGATAAAGTAGCTGCAACCTTCAAATGACATTTTAGAAAATGAACACCTGATGTCCATCTTATTTCACATCACTGGATAGCTGCGTGACAATGTTTTTCAAAGACAAATGATGGGTAGTTTTCTGAATCTTAAACAAGATCACTTCATCATTGTGTCCTGAAATACTGTAACTAAGTACAAAAGCCTATATGGAATAAATATATGTACATTTGGTCACTTGTCATTCTATATTTTAAGTTCTTCAGAGCATTAGTGGTTGTTCAAATGGCTTAACCCCTTTGGCTATTTGTATTTGGTAGCTTCAATGGTCTTCCAAGACCATTAAATGTTTTGCCAATAAACATACCCATATGAAGGCATTTTTTTTTTTTTTACGGGATGTGTTGTATTTTTTAATTGGCCATTTTATTTACCATAGAAAGTACTGAAAAGCATAAAGAAAACTCTTTGAAAAAAAAAACAAAACAATTCTGCCATTGATATTTAGGGTTTGGTTTTCTAGTGTTTAGTATGCACTAGAGATGACAGGTTTTATAGATAAGATACTTAAAAAAAATGAGAAATTAAAAATTTGATTTCTGCCTACCATTTTATAAAACTAAAATCTATGATTCTTGCTTTCATTGTTACTGTTTTGGAGTACATAAGACTTTTTGAATGGTATTTATTCAGTTTTTTTCAGGGGAACAAAAGTCTGCAATTCTGCTAATTTCTTCCTCAGTTTCTTTTCATTTTTAAACAGTTTTTAACATTTTTTTTAGTTACGCTAGGGGACTTTATCAGAGATAATTAAGTCACTGGTACAATTTTCTCCAATATTTTTTTGCCTGCTATTAAACCCATGTGTCTCTCATCGGTCTCCTGTTTCTTTCATTGTTTCTTGTTTTTACTATTAATTCTTACATTTTATTTTTATCGTGTAGTTGTATATCTCAATAAAATATTTATTATGCATATACAGATTTGTCTGATTTTTTTATTAAATTGGAGTAACACTTATATGATATATTAGCCTTTCTCTGTGTGATTGTACTTGTGTGAACTTCTCTGTGGTATTACTTTTTAGATTATAGGCTTCTTCCTGCTACCAGCCTGTGGAGGAGCAGAGTTCCCCCTCCCTCTGTCCAACGCCAACACCTTAAATGCAATTGTCATTATAGATCATAGCATCTAAAGGGGTTAAAATTCTTCTGATCACAGTAGTTTCAGGCAGGTGTCAGCTGTGTAACACAGTGCAGTTCAGATCCTGTGCTTGCTCCATATACACCCTGCATACATGTATTTTAATTTGAAGGAAGAATAACTAAAGAATAACTAACAGGGCACCTTAAAAGATGCTGTTTACACCCAATAACTCCTTTTAGAAAACATCCAGAAAATCAACACATGTGCTTAATGTTCCCATTTTTTGTCTTTAATGACAATCATATTAACTATAAATAATAATACACAAATAGAATGTATTTATATAATGAAGATATATGCCACTCCTGCCATTAATGTCAGAATCTTCAGTGTATTCATTATTGAGTAGGAAAGTGTGAATGCCAAGTGCTCTTAGGCCCCCTCTAGGGCTTACTCTCCAAGGAGTACAGCCACAGGCAATAAAGGTGCCATCAAATTATTAATAAATCCCACAGGGAATCTATTAAGATTGTTTTCTGGTGATATTCTTGTCATACTTTTTGCCTTCTTCGAAAGTGTACAGTTATAGAGTATGTGCAACTTTGTGTTAAAATGTATTTGGCATGTCATTCTAGTAACATGGAGCCAGGCAGGTGATGCAAAAATGTGTTTCTAAATACAATTGGTCCTTCTCACTTTCATTGGTACTTTTGAGAGTGGGAATGTAGAATTTTTAGCTAATAATATTTTACATGGTGCATGAATTACAAAACACTAATTTAAAACCTTGTTTCCTACACTATTCACTTCTTATATTAACTCTCAGAGCTTGTAAATTGTTTGCAGAGTTTGCAAATTATTTGCTTTGCAGACAATTTGGTTTGCCTAAACAGGGGCTTTAGAGACACCCTGATTGTTAAAGTTTCTTGCACTTTAACATTGTTGACCTATCATTCGGAGAAGTCATCAATGTCTGATCAATGAGGGTGCGAAACCCTGCACCCTCGTTGATCAGCGGTTTCCAGTGTCGGTGGCGGCCGGTGCTGCTCAGTTACAGAGCTGCACAGCACAGCTCCATTGACTGTATAGTGGCCATCATTGGGTACTGCACATCCGTCCTCTGGTCAAATCAATAAAGGGTGGATGTGCAGTACCCGGCTGCGGCCACTATTCCATTGATAGAACTGTGCAGTTCCGTAACTGAGCAGTTCCGACCGTTGCCGACACTGCGAACAGCTGATTGATATTGGTGCCAGATGTCACACACCCTCCGATCAGACATTCATGACCTATCCTAAATATAGGCCATGAATGTTAAAGTCCCGGACAACCCCTGTAACAAAATGCAACAAAATGTTAGACTCAACCCTGTAGCATGACAGGCAGAGACGCAGCCCCCCTTACCGCTGCGCTCCTAGCCCGGCGTGTTCCGGCTCTCCTGCTGCTGCCAGCGCACGCAGCTTCCTGGACACTGTGCTTAGGGCACGTGCGCGCTCCCTCCCTCTTAAAGGGACCATGCGCGCCGTCCTATTGAGTCCCCGGCCAATGGCCGGAGGACTTCTCATATAAAAGGCACCTCCTCCAAAATGGAGGTGCCCATGCAAGATTGTTACTCTGTGTACTAACTCTGCTTCAGTCCTCAGGTCCCGCTGCCAGTCTGACTACCAGTCCAGTCCACCAGCCTGACTACCAGTCCAACCCGACAGTCTGCTTACACCCCAGTCCGCCAGTCTGTCTATGGGCTTGGCCAGTCTGCTTATCCGGAGCATTTACCTGCTACCAGTCTCCGCCAGCCAAGTACACTCTCCAGCCCGACGGTCTGCCTACGGTCTAACCCGCCAGTCTGTCTATGGGCTAGGCTAGCCTGCCTACCCGGAGAATGTACCAGTTACCTGCCGTGCCTACCAGCCAGCCTACCTGGAGGTTCCCGCTTGTTACCTGCCGTGCCTACCAGCCTGCCTACCTGGAGGCTCCTGCCAGTTACCCGTGGTGTCTCCCAGGCCATCTACCCGGATCACCCGTCAGCCTGCCTGCCGTGCTCATCTGCTGTACTGGTCAGTCCCTGCCTTCTGACCCGTGGGAGTCACCAGCTCTCATACAAGGACTGGCCCAGAGTAGCACCTGGTCCCTCTGCTCGGTCCTTCCCTGGTTCACAGAGTCGATAGAGCCACCGTGAGACCTTGGTCAGTCTGAGTTGATACCTAGTTACGCCCCTCTGGTCCCTCCTTGCACCGCATCACAGAGATCCACCACCCGGATCCGTAACAGTTTGCACGGGCCATGGAACCCGGTGGCCTCTAGGCCCCTGTGCTCTCTGACCTGCACCAGGAGGTCTCGCGTCAGAGAGCCCAACAGGAGACTATCCTGTCTTTTCTATGGACTGTTAACTCACGCCTGGACACGCTGTCCACCCCGTCTGAGTCCGTCTCTAGCCGAGCGGCACCTGCTCCAGCGGCACCACAACCTATTGTCACTATGGCGTCCGGCTATGGATCCCGGCTCTCGGCACCCTCACGTTTTGCTGGTGACCCTGCCCTAGCTCGGGGCTTCATCAATCAGTGCACCCTGCACTTTGAGCTCCTGGCACACCAGTTCATCTCTGACCAGGCCAAGGTGTCATTCATCATGTCTCACCTCACCGGAGAAGCACTGGCATGGCTAAACCCCTTGTGGGAGAAAGGTCTTTGATGAACCTGGACGAAAATCCTCTACTGCCTCCGCTCTTCTCCGTCTCCGTCAAGGGAGACTCACCGTGGGTCAGTATGCCATACGTTTCTGGGCCCCGGGATCGGAACTTGCTTGGAACAACAAGCCCCTGGTGTCCGTGTGGCGCCCCTGAGGGTTCGGTCGCCACAGCGGTACTGCATCTCATCCAGAGGTGTGGTATCTCACTCTCAGGTAAGGAAGGAGTATGGCTCAGGACCCTAACACTACATCCACTACACCACATTTCCGGGGGACAGGGGGAGATTGCTCCTGCGAGAGAGCACAGTCCCTAATCCCTGGCTGGAGTGGGGAGGAACAACCAAGAGAGGGGGAACTAAGTAGTGGATGGGTGGAGGACATAGATCCTGGGAGCACTGGAGTAGGAGGTAAAAAAAGTAAGGAACCATTTTGGTTCAGAGAGTTGAGAAAGTGGAAGTGACAGAAGCAGGGGCTCTGTACGAGCTCTGCTCCACAGGCAGGCCTAGTCAAGAGGCCTGAGCCTGAAAGGAGAGAAGAGAGGCAAGGGGATCAGGAAGGCTCCAGGACAGGAACAAAAGGGACCCTAGGGGTACGGGCCGTGCAGCTGCCACCCATACGCCCTCCGCTGCCAGGAGGTAGGGGGGTCAGGCCAGAGGAAGGGAACCGGATCCCTCAACCAGCAGAGACTACAGGGCTCAACTGGGAACCGGAGGCTGCAGCACTTCAAGTACAGCAAGCCGTCCACACCAGCCACCAGGAAGGTAGCCACATAGGGCCAGGGGATGGAACACACGTCGCCTGCCAAGGCCCGAGGACACTGGACAGAGGTGCCGTTAGGTGTGAGGTACAAGGAGAGAGGCCAGAGAGGACACACAGAAGGGTGTCCTGCTAAATTCTCCAGAGATACCTGAGGGTCAACCGAGCCCCTTACTGCGTGAGAACAGGACGCCATGGGCTCTTACACTGGCCCTGTAAGTGGAACTGCTTAACCGTAAGTAAAAGATCTGGGACTGCATCATCTGGACTCTGTGATTCTTCTTGCACTGCGACACCCTGCACTATCACCACCATCATCCATACACGCTGCCCTGAAGCTACATTCTTCCTGTGGGGAGTCACACTACTTTGCTGCACATATCACCAGCTTCAGTGGACTGCTCCGCAGCGGCGGTTCCCAATAACCGCATTCCACAGGTGGCGTAGTCGGACTATTTAAACCAGATACACATAGACTACCCTGGTTTGACCGTCCTGGGTCACGGACCGGGTCACCGCCACGGTGACTACAACCCCCAGCATCTACAAGACCCGGCTCCGGGTATCCCCACGGCCCAGGGGGCGCGTCATCCGTGTTCTGGGAAGGTCTTTCCAGACGGATTAAGGATGAACTAGCCGGTCGGGATATTCCTTCCACCCTGGACGACCTAGTGTCGTTGGCTTCCCAGATTGACATCCGTTTCCAGGAACGTGCCATGGAGACAACCCGGGAGAGTAGATTTCCGCGTCTCGCGCCAACCTTCCAAGAGCCAGTACCGCGACCAACAATTCCCAGAGCACGCTCGCCCGAACCCATGCAAGTTGACCAAACCAAGATGGCCAAATCTCGCCTGGAGACTCGTCGAGCGGAGGGGAGTTGCTTCTATTGCGGCAATAAAGAGCATCAGATCAGTTCATGCCCGGTGAAGTTGGAAAACTCCAGTGTCTTGGACCGCTTGGAGAGGTCGTCCTAGACAAGAGTAAAACCTCTCCGTCATTGACTCTATCTGTTTGTATTTCCAGTGGCAAGACACATTTCTTTGAGACAGCCTACCTGGATTCCGGATCCGCCGGGAATCTCATCTCACAGGTGGTAATGGAGTGGTACCAGATTCCTACTATACGTCTGGCTGAACCATTGGCGGTCGCCTCTGTGGACGGGAGGCCTCATCCAGTGAACATCCTGCTCGTCACAGAGCCCGTAACCCTTCAGGTGGGAATGCTGCACTCGGAGAAGATCTCCTTTCACGTGCTGTCCAGTCTCTCTCACGCTCTCCTGCTTGGTCTGCCCTGGCTTCAGAAACATGAGCCCGTCCTGAATTGGAGATCCGGTGAAGTGCTTCGTTGGGGTCAGGAATGCCGTGAGTCCTGCCTGGTTCCGGTCCGTCCAGCTCGACCTCCGTTTACTCCGGCTAATTTACCTGGCATACCTGCACCTTACTGGTCCTATGCAGATGTCTTCGACAAGAAGGAAGCACCTCATAGGCCATATGATTGCCCCATTGACCTGGTACCCGGTGCCTCTCCACCCCGTGGGCATGTCTACTCCTTGTCGTTGGCCGAAACCCGGGCCATGTCTGAGTATATCGAAGAAAATTTGGCTAGGGGATTCATCCAGAAATCTACCTCCCCGGCTGGAGCAGGATTCTTCTTCGTAAAAAAGAAAGATGGTTCACTACGCCCCTGTATCAATTAGGGGACTCAACCAGATTACTATCAAAAACAAATACCCCCTGCCGCTCATCCAAATGCCCCCTGCCGCTCATCTCTGAGCTGTTTGACCGCCTTAAATGTGCGAAGATCTTCACCAAGCTCGATCTTCGTGGGGCGTATAACTTTGTCCGGATCCGCCAAGGAGATGAGTGGAAGACGGCAATACCCGGGACGGCCACTATGAATACCGTGTGATGCCCTTCGGCCTCTGTAATGCTCCAGCCGTCTTCCAAGAACTAGTTAAGAACATCTTCCGTGACCTTTTATATACTTGCGTGGTGGTGTACCTGGACGACATCTTGGTCTTCTCTCCAGATCTACCCACACACTGGAGGGATGTTCGTCAGGTCCTGCTTAGGCTCAGGCAGAATCACCTATTCTCAAAATTTGAGAAATGCCTCTTCGAGTAGACATCTCTTCCGTTCCTGGGCTATATTATCTCTAAGACTGGTCTACGGATGGACCCCGAGAAGGTCTCTGCCGTCTTAAAGTGGACCCGACCAGAGGGGTTGAAGGCGATTCAGCGATTCCTGGGCTTCGCTAACTATTACCGCCTCTTCATCCCACATTTCTCTTCCCGGACTGCACCCATCTCAGCGCTCACCCGTAAGGGAGCAAATCCTAAGGAATGGACGTCCGAAGTGGAGGAGGCCTTCCTCTCCTTAAAACAAGCCTTCTCTTCTCCCCGGTGCTGCACCGTCCAGATTGCAACAAACAGTTCTTTCTGGAGGTTGATGCTTCCTCTTTCGGAGCGGGAGCGGTGCTCACCCAGAAATCTTCATCCGGGAGAATGGTAACCTGCGGCTTCTTCTCCAATCTCTTCTCCTCGTCCAAGCGCAACTACTTCATAGGAGACCGAGAACTGCTAGCCATCAAATTGGTGCTGGAGGAGTGGCGTTACCTGCTTGAGGGGGCTCTGCACCCGGTGGTCATCTACACTGACCACAAAAACCTGGCATATCTACAAAATGCCCAAAGACTCAATCTGCGTTAGGCCGGGAGGTCTTTTTTCTTCGCCCGTTTCAACTTTACCCTACATTACCGCCCTGCGGACAAGAATGCTAAAACCGACGCTTTGTCCCGATCCTTCCTGTCCTCCGATCAAGAGGAGGAGCCTATGCATATCATCGATCCCTCCAAAGTGATGAATGTGGCTACGTTGGACCTGTCTCGTCTCCCACCCGGTAAGACGTTTGTAGCGGTTCCGGATCGTAAGAAGGTTCTTCACTGGGGTCATTCATCTAAACTAGCCGGCCATGCTGGCCAGAGGAAGACCTTCCTGCTCATTACCCGGCATTACTGGTGGCCTTCCCTGTGCAAGGATGTTGCAGACTTCGTCACGGCCTGTTCATCCTGTGCCCGCAACAAGGCTCCCAGACATCTTCCAGCCGGCCATCTCCTGCCTCTTCCCGTACCTGCTGCCCCGTGGCAACACATTGATATGGACTTTATTACTGATCTCCCTGTTTCTGCCGGTTGTACTGTCATTCGGGTGGTCGCTGACCGCTTTTCTAAAATGGCCCATGTTATCCCTCTGCCTGGTATCCCGTCTGCATCTGTGCTGGCTAAGGACTTTATGCATCACATTTTTCATCTCCACGGCCTACCCATCCACATTGTGTCTGATCGAGGGGTCCAGTTCACTTTGCGCTTCTGGAGAGCTACGTGTAAGCTGCTGGATGGCTCCCTGGATTTCTCCTCTGCTTATCATCCTCAGTCCAATAGCCAAGTGGAATGTATCAACCAGATCCTTACCTTCTTCCTCCGGCACTTCGTCAACTCTCACCATACCGATTGGGTAGAGCTCCTACCAATGGCCGTAACAACCATGACAGCGAATCTTCCTCCAAGTCCCTGTTCTTCGTGGTCTACGGTCAACACCCCCGGATTCCGTTTCCCGTCTCCGCTTCAGTGGACAATCCTGCCGCGGTGTCTCTGGTTTGTGAATTTTCCACCATTCGGGAGGACACTAGATCCGCACTTCTTCAATCCTCCGAGCGGATGAAGAGACATGCCGACAAGAGACGTCTGGACCCACCTCAATTCAGTCCGGGAGACAAGGTTTGGCTCTCCTTCAAACATGTTCGTCTCAAAATACCCTCCTATAAGTTGGGTCCACGGTTCATCGGTCCATTTGAAGTCCTCAAGCAAATCAATCCAATGGCCTACAAATTAAAACTCCCGGCCACCTTACGGATTCCCAACTCCTTCCACGTATCTCTCCTCAAACCGGTTGTTCTTAATTCTTTTTCCGACGATCCAGGTACCTCCCCAGCTCCGGTCTCTGCTGAGGACGTCTATGAGGTAGAGAACATTCTGGCCACCAAGAGGGTAAGAGGAAAAACATTTTTTCTGGTTGATTGGAAGGGGTTTGGCCCAGAGGAGAGAACTTGGGAACCCAGGGAGAACATCCACGTCCCGCTTCTTCTTAAAAATTTTTTTTCAGGCCTAAAAAAGAGGGGGCGTAAAGGAGGGTACTGTAGCATCGGCGTCTCTGCCCCCTGACAGGCAGAGATGCCGTCCCCCTTACCGCTGCGCTCCTGGCCCGGCGTCTTCCACCTCTCCCGCTGCTGCTGGCGCACGCAGCTTCCCGGGCACTGTGCTTAGGGCGCGTGCTCCCTCCCTCTTAAAGGGGCCGCGCGCGCCGTCCTAAGGAGTCCCCGGCCAATGGCCAGAGGACTTATCATATAAAAGGCACCTACTCCAAAATGGAGGTACCTGTGCAAGGTTTTTGCTTGTGAGCTAACACTCTGTTCTGTGTACTAACTCTGCTTCAGCCCTCAGGTCCCGCTGCCAGTTTGATTACCAATCCAGTCCGCCAGCCTGACTACCAGTCCAGCCCATCAGTCTGCTTACAGCCCAGTCTGCCAGTCTGTCTAGGGGCTTGGCCAGTCCGCTTTTCCGGAGCCTTTACTTGCTACCAGTCTCTGCCAGACAAGTACACTCTCCAGCCCGATGGTCTGCCTACGGTCCAACCCGCCAGTCTGTCTATGGGCCAGGCTAGCCTGCCTACCCGGAGAACATACCAGTTACCTGCCGTGCCTACCAGCCAGCCTACCTGGAGGCTCCTGCTTGCTACCTGCCGTGCCTACCAGCCTGCCTATCTGGAGGCTCCTGCCAGTTACCCGTGGTGTCAGTCAGTCCATCTACTCGGATCATCCGTCAGCCTGCCTGCCATGCTCATCTGCTGTACTAGTCATTCCTTCCTTCTGACCCGTGGGAGTCACCTGCTCTCATACAAGGACTGGCCCAGAGTAGCACCTGGTCCCTCTGCTCGGTCCTTCCCTGGTTCACGGAGTCGATTGAGCCGCCGTGCGACCTTGGTCAGTCCGAGTTGATACCTAGTTACGCCCCTCTGGTCCCTCCTTGCACCGCAGTACAGAGGTTCCACCACCCCGATCCGTAACAAACCCCAATAACATTTGTAAGCATGAACAGCAAATTCTGTAGCATGGATAAACAAACTGATCACATTTGTATAATTTTGAATTGAGAGGTACCATCAGAAATCCAGAACAAGGTTTGGATTCAAATATTTGATTTATGGAATATTTATAGAGGGAGAAACTGTCATTAGCAAGGAGAAGTCTATGGTGACCTGCACAGATGACTGTTCTACCTGTTCTCACCTTCTTTTTAAACAATGAACCAGATTCATTAAGACTGGTGTTTCGCACACTAGTCTTAATGAGGGGCATGCATGTGATTAATTCATTAAAAAGCACACTCCACTTAAAGGAGTTTTCCACTACTAGGAAAACCCCTTCTTGATCAAAATGTTTGGCCCCGATAAAATAAAAAAAAGGATTCTCGCCTCCCGTGCTGATGCCATTCCCGTGATGTTGGCACTCACTCTCCCTGGGCTTCTATGCTGTTGTTGTGACATGTGACGCCAGCGCCCAACGTCACCGCCTCTGCCTCCAGACAGATCGAGCATGAAGAGGAAGTCTGGGCTGAAGCTGATCCTGGATTTCCTCTTCATGCTCAATTTGACAGGAGGCGGGGACAGTGACACCAGCACTGATTGGGCGCCAGGGTCACGTGTCACAACAACAGCACGGGAGCCCTTGGGATTGTAGCGTGTGCTTTCGTGCTCCTCACCAGAACTGTTACTCCAGTAAGAGATTGGTGTAGCATTTCTGGAGTATGAAACGCTGCCACTATTGATAAATTTGGTGGGCAGGCGAGGCTGCATCCCACTGCACCCCTGCCTCTCTCCAGCTCGACCCATTTTAGCAGAGCCACCCAAAACTACCGTGAAAATGTCAAAAATCGCAAAATTTTTGCACAACTCTAAATTGCACAAAAATTTTGGGACATTTCAGAGTATTTTACACCATTTATTGTCATAAACAGATTGATTATTCAGGCACAATTGTTTTTTTTAGGAAATAGTGCAGTATTTCATAGTAAAACATAAATGTAAGCAGTGAGTTAGCCTGTACTGGATGGATGCTGTCTGTGGTTTGGAGAGGATGAGTCAATTGATAGGTTCTATTTGAAAGATAACACTAAAGGAAAACTTCTTTTCTTGTCTTCTTTTCTCACTCTCTAAATTCCTACAGTTTTTCACTACCATATTATTTCTCTGGGTTAATAATAAAGTAAAAACCTGTTTCTGTAATCAGAGGCATACAGTATATAAGGAAGCTGCAATGGGGCTCATGAGAATGGAATCCTCCATTAGGTCAACCCCATTTTGCTTTGAATATTGCGTACACTCACAGTTCTTCTGCTATCTACATGCATAGCATTGAAAATGATTTACCTAACCTGTCTATCTTTTGTACAGTGCAATCTTAGACCTGACAGTCTAAAAAGTGCAAATTTATCATAGTAGCTCGTGTCATTTGATAAATTTTGCGCATCTTTAGACCATTTAGTCTCTACTTTTATACCATCTATTAGTTGGCTTACTTTGGTCTTATAAGTTACGCCAAACTGAAATTTTGGCCCACAAGATAGCAATTCAGATCACTCCCCTTTTCATCGTATCACACCCACTCTCTAATAGGCCACGTTTCTTTATCAGCTTTTCGAAAAGTGTGTCTAAAACGCATAAAAAATATGATACACGGCATGTAAGACATGTTTTTGGTACAAATTAAGAATTTTGTTGCATGTCACTTGCTCTTTTCATCTACCAAGTATGAGGATTAGACAAAAAAAATAAACTATTCTAGTGCTAATGACTTTTCTAATTTAAATAAGTGCAACACTATTTCATTGAAGGGTGTGTGCGCATTAAGTCAAAATGGATTCTCGGGAATAAAAAAGTCAGCAATTCCCGAAGCTTCTTCCATGTGAAAAACTCGGTAAGTATGCGAGAACCGAAAATACCTTGTCTGCACATTTCTTTATTGTACCATTTGGATGCCATAAGCAAGAATTATAGTACTGCTTTTAAAAAGATGGACTGGGTAGGAAAAAACACAAAATATCTTATTAGAAAATTCTGTTTGAAGAGTAGTTGTCTTCCTTGTAACCAGAGCAGAGAGTGACTACAAAGGTTTAATATCACTCTTGAGGATAAGAGATACAAAAGAGTCTATTGATTTTGATGTAATGTTTTTTTACATTGTGGTAGAATAGCATGGGGCATTAAAGGGTTTTCTGGGACTTAAATAATGATTAACTATGCAGCCAGATGTAAGCAATGAATGGAGCAGAACACAGGTGCTTTGCTCCATACTTTGCTTACGTCCAGTCACTGCCAGAGCAGATATCATCTGATCAATGGGGGTTCCTGGTGTTGGATATCTGCGGATCTTATATTCATGACCTATCCTATATCCTATATATCATATTTACAGTACAGACCAAAAGTTTGGACACACCTTCTCATTTAAAGATTTTTCTGTATTTTCATGACTATGAAAATTGTACATTCACACTGAAGGCATCAAAACTATGAATTAACACATGTGGAATTATATACTTAACAAAAAAGTGTGAAACAACTGAAAATATGTCTTATATTCTAGGTTCTTCAAAGTAGCCACCTTTTGCTTTGATGACTGCTTTGCACGCTGTTGGCAATCTCTTGATGAACTTCAAGAGGTAGTCACCGGAAATAGTTTTCACTTCACAGGTGTGCCCTGTCAGGGTTAATAAGTGGGATTTCTTGCCTTATAAATGGAGTTGGGACCATCAGTTGTGTTGTGCTGAAGTCTGGTGGATACACAGCTAATAGTCCTACTGAATAGACTGTTAGAATTTGTATTAAGGCAAGTAAAAAGCAGCTAAGTAAAGAAAAACGAGTGGCCATCATTACTTTAAGAAATGAAGGTCAGTCAGTCCGAAAAATTCGGAAACTTTGAAAGTGTCCCCAAGTGCAGTTGCAAAAACCATAAAGCGCTACAAAGAAACTGGCTCACATGAGGACCGCCCCAGGAAAGGAAGACCAAGAGTCACCTCTGCTTCTAAGGACAAGTTTATCCAAGTCACCAGCCTCAGAAATCGCAGGTTAACAGCAGCTCAGATTAGAGACCGGGTCAATGCCACACAGAGTTCTAGCAGCAGACACATCTCTACAACAACTGTTAAGAGGAGACTTTGTGCAGCAGGCCTTCATGGTAAAATAGCTGCTAGGAAACCACTCCTAAGGACAGGCAACAAGCAGAAGAGACTTGTTTGGGCTAAAGAACAGAAGGAATGGACATTAGACCAGTGGAAATCTGTGCTTTGGTCTGATGAGTCCAAATTTGAGATCTTTGGTTTCAACCACCGTGTCTTTGTGAGACGCAGAAAAGGTGAACGGATGGACTCTACATGCCTGGTTCCCACCATGAAGCATGGAGGAGGAGGTGTGATGGTGTGGGGGTGCTTTGCTGGTGACTCTGTTTGGGATTTATTCAAAATTGAAGGCATGCTGAACCAGCATGGCTACCACAGCATCTTGCAGCGGCATGCTATTCCATCCGGTTTGCGTTTATTTGGACCATCATTTATTTTTCAACAGGACAATGACCTCAAACACACCTCCAGGCTGTGTAAGGGCTATTTGACCAAGGAGGAGAGTGATGGGGTGCTACGCCAGATGACCTGGCCTCCACAGTCACCAGACCTGAACGATATCGAGATGGTTTGGGGTGAGCTGAACCGCAGAGTGAAGGCAAAAGGGCCAACAAGTGCTAAGCATCTCTGGGAACTCCTTCAAGATTGTTGGAAGACCATTTCCGGTGACTACCTTTTGAAGCTCATCAAGAGAATGCCAAGAGTGTGCAAAGCAGTCATCAAAGCAAAAGGTGGCTACTTTGAAGAACCCAGAATATAAGACATATTTTCAGTTGTTTCACACTTTTTTGTTAAGTGTATAATTCCACATGTGTTAATTCATAGTTTTGATGCCTTTAGCGTGAATGTACAATCTTCATAGTCATGAAAATACAGAAAAATCTTTAAATGAGAAGGTGTGTCCAAACTTTTGGTCTGTACTGTACATGAACTTATTGGCGACACTAAATGACCACCGATCAGCAATTTGTTTGCTGATTGGAAGTAGTTTAAAAGCCTGTTTACACAGATTGCAACAATCTACACAGAATGATCGGTATTAGATGGTTCAGTGCATATAGGCTGCCATTACATTGGCAAAACAAGTCTTATTTCAACAGGGTGATGCACTTCCAAGAATGATGGTCTTTTGTGCAGCACAAATGATAATTTCAGCTGATGAACAAGTTTTTGCTTATCTACCAGGTGATCAAAAGCCTGTCTAGATTGCCAGATAATCGTCAAACATGTGTTGTTAGGAACACTCATGCATGGTAATCGTTCATTGTAAATGGACGTTTAGTTGTTACACATTAATGGGAATCTGTAAGCAGGCTTTTGTTACCTCATCTGAGAGCAGCATGATGTAGGCAAAGAGACCCTGAATCCAACTATATATCACTTAGTTTACAGGGTGCAGCCCTTCTGACACAATCATAATTTTTAGATTTAGCAATGCAGCAGAGCTGAGAAAGCTAAGCCCACCCACACCAGGCTCTGTATGTACATAATCTATAGACAGTGAGCTGCTTATCACAGGAAGGGGCGGAGTCAGCCTTGGTTCATGTGCAGCTGTGTCACAGCAATGATAAGCTCCTGGTGCTAAAACAATTATTGCAAGTAAATAACAGCATACAGCCTGAAGCATCCTTGAAATCTGTGTTTTAACCCTTACCTCATGTTGTCTTCAGATAAAATAGCAAAAGCCTGCTGACAGATTCCTTTTAAATGCTTGATTCTGGATTTCCTTACAGATTAAATCAAGATCTCTGACTGTCCCAACATTCCCTTATGTTCAGCTTATCATCAGGTGACTCATATAATAGAAAACATTTTGTAAAACAGTCAGGTTGTACCATAAATATACATTTTTGCATTGTGTCATAATATTTACATGACAGATTTAAGGGCATCATAATTAAAGGAAACCTGTCACCTGAAAAAACGCTATTAACCTTCAGATATGGGATTAATCTGAGGGTTAATAGTATTGTAAACCTGCCCGGTGTCAACACTTAGACACATGCTGCCGGGAGGAAATTAACTTTGTTCCCTCCAGCAATGTTCCTGTTTCCGTCACAGAGGCGGCGCCAGTTTGGGTTCAGTCACCACTCAGTAGATAAAGAGCAGTGACTGACTGACAGCCGGCCCTAATGCTGATCCGCATTCAGTCAGTGCCAAGGGTACGGTTACAGCCGCCGCTCACTATGTAGAGTGGTGACTGAACCTGCGATGACGTCACCCCGTGACTGAAACCCAAACGCTGCCGGGGGAATATAGTTAATTTCCTCCCAGCATCGTGGGTCTAAGTGCCAGTGCTGTGCCAGGCAGGTTCAGAATGCTATTAACCTGAAGATTTACCCCATACCAGCAGGTTACGGTAATAGCATTTTTTCAGGTGACAGGTTCCATTTAAAGAGGAGTATTAAAAAAGTATCACTGAAGAAACCTTCCTCTGTCACCCATGCATATCATATGTAGTTCACTAAAAAGATCAAGAAATGTAATAAGCTACATTAAGTAATGAGAGTCTGGAATTACACTAAGGCTAGAGTCACATGATTGTTTTCCTGTCATCAAGAAAAATTGGTCAGATTATGCTAATCACACTCTGATCAGAGTTTAATCAGAATGTGATCAGAGTGTGATCTGATTTTCTTTAATGTGGAGAATTTAAAAAAAAAGTTTTTCCATCTTCTTCATTCAGACTGTCTGTGGAAGTTGGAACGCACTCGAATGTCATCTGAGTGTGGTCCGATGATTTCCAGGGACCAATAGACATGAATTGGCGTGTGCGATCTGATTATTGGAGACAAATCATGCTTGCTGTCATTTTTTCTTCAGATCAACTCGGTCCGAAAGAAAAAAAACGGACACGTGCACAGCCCCATACAACAACATGGGGACGAGTGCTATCGGTCTGAATTTTATGGTGATCTGCACCAGCCCTAAAGGTTGCTCTGTCTGTAGTGATGAAAACAGTAAAGAAGAATATATGGACATATATTAAAGACCTATTTTTTTTATTATTTTGCAAAAAGTTGATTAGAAAGAAAACAAGTGATTTCCTTACAGTAAGTTATATATTGCACAGATTTACTCCAAACTCCCATCATACCAATTTTGACATTCCTGGAGAAAGTCCAATGAAAATCAATAAAAGTCTGAAGGAAATATAATTACTATTGAACTGCCCCGAATGGGTGTTATTGCTCTGTTTTATAATATATTCTGTTTGCTTCTGCTTTGAATTCTACTCCTACACAAGATAAATTCATTAATTACGGAATTGTATGTGCATATTTGCCAGCTGTCATTGATCCCAGGATGGCACTTGGTTATGTAGTTATTTTTGCTTATTATGTCTTTTTTTGAGAATATTAATGCATTCTACATTATTTTAGTAAATTATGCTTAAAGTTTTCAATTTGTAAGGGAAAGTCACCAAAGTTATTGGAGCCAAAGTTAAAGCAGTATGTTGCAAAAGGGAAATAGGTTAACTTATGCAAAATGTATCTATGTGCTTAAATAAAAAAATATATAAGCTAAATGTCATGTACAGTGGGTAAGGAGAGTATTCAGACCCCTTTAAATTTTTCACTCTTTGTTTCATTGCAGCCATTTGGTAAATTCTAAATAGTTCATTTTTCTCTTATTAACCCCTTTACAACCCAAGGTGGTTTGCACGTTAATGACCAGGCCAATTGTTACAATTCTGACCACTGTCACTTTATGTGGTAATTACTCTGGAATGCTTCAACAGATCCCCCTGATTCTCAGATTGTTTTTTTTGTGACATATTATAATTCATGATTGTGGTAAAATTTCTTCGATATCACTTGTGTTTATTTGTGAAAAAAATGGAAATTTGGCGAAAATTTTGAAAATTTTTGCAATTTTCAAAATTTGAATTTTTATGCCCTTAGATCAGAGAGATATGTCACACAAAATAGTTAATAAATAACATTTCCCACATGTCTACTTTACATCAGCACAATTTTGGAACCAAAAATTTTTTTTTATTGGGGAGCTATAAGGGTTAAAATTGACCACCGATTTCTCATTTTTCCAACAAAATTTACAAAACAATTTATTTAGGGACCACATCACATTTGAAGTCACTTTGTGGGGTCTTTATGACAGAAAATACCCCAAAGTGAAACCATTCTAAAAACTGCACCCCTCAAGGTGCTCAAAACCACATTCAAGAACTTTATTAACCCTTCAGATGCTTCACAGGAATTTTTGGAATGTGGAAGAAAAAAATTAACATTTACATTTTTTCACAAAAATGTTACTTTAGACCCAATTTTTTTTTTATTTTCGCAGGGGTAACAGGAAAAAATGGACCCTAAAATTTGTTGTGCAACTACCGCTGGGCACACAGATACCCCATACAGTACAGACCAAAAGTTTGGACACACCTTCTCATTTAAAGATTTTTCTGTATTTTCATGACTATGAAAATTGTACATTCACACTGAAGGCATCAAAACTATGAATTAACACATGTGAAATTATATACTTACCAAAAAAGTATGAAACAACTGAAAAAATGTCTTATATTCTAGGTTCTTCAAAGTAGCCACCTTTTGCTTTGATGACTGCTTTGCACACTCTTGGCATTCTCTTGATGAGCTTCAAGAGGTAGTCACCCTAAATGGTCTTCCAACAATCTTGAAGGAGTTCCCAGAGATGCTTAGCACTTGTTGGCCCTTTTGCCTTCACTCTGCGGTCCAGCTCACCCCAAACCATCTTGATTGGGTTCAGGTCTGGTGACTGTGGAGGCCAGGTCATCTGGCGTAGCTCCTATCACTCTCCTTCCTGGTCAAATAGCCCTCACACAGCCTGGAGGTGTGTTTGGGGTCATTGTCCTGTTGAAAAATAAATGATGGTCCAACTAAACGCAAACCGGATGGAATAGCATGCCGCTGCAAGATGTTGTGGTTGCCATTCTGGTTCAGTATGCCTTCACTTTTGAATAAATCCCCAACAGTGTCACCAGCAAAGCACCCCCACACCATCACACCTCCTCCTCCATGCTTCACGGTGGGAACCAGGCATGTAGAGTCCATCCGTTCACTTTTTCTGCATCTCACAAAGACACGGTGGTTGAAACCAAAGATCTCAAATTTGGACTCATCAGACCAAAGCTCAGATTTCCACTGGTCTAATGTCCATTCTTTGTGTTCTTTAGCCCAAACTTGTCTCTTCTGCTTGTTGCCTGTCCTTAGCAGTGGTTTCCTAGCAGCTATTTTACCATGAAGGCCAGCTGCACAAAGTCTCCTCTTAACAGTTGTTGTAGAGATGTGTCTGCTGCTAGAACCCTGTGTGGCATTGACCTGGTCTCTAATCTGAGCTGCTGTTAACCTGCGATTTCTGAGGCTGGTGACTCGGATAAACTTATCCTCAGAAGCAGTGGTGACTCTGGGTCTTCCTTTCCTGGGGCGGTCCTCATGTGAGCCAGTTTCTTTGTAGCGCTTGATGGTTTTTGCAACTGCACTTGGGGACACTTTCAAAGTTTTCCCAATTTTTCACACTGACTGACCTTCATTTCTTAAAGTAATGATGGCCACTCATTTTTCTTTACTTAGCTGCTTTTTTCTTGCCATAATACAAATTCTAACAGTCTATTCAGTAGGACTATCAGCTGTGTATCCACCTGACTTCTGCACAACACAACTTATGGTCCCAACCCCATTTATAAGGCAAGAAATCCCACTTATTAAACCTGACAGGGCACACCTGTGAAGTGAAAACCATTTCCGGTGACTACCACTTGAAGCTCATCAAGAGAATGCCAAGAGTGTGCAAAGCAGTCAGCAAAGCAAAAGGTGGCTACTTTGAAGAACCTAGAATATAAGACATATTTTCAGTTGTTTCACACTTTTTTGTTAAGTATATAATTCCACATGTGTTAATTCATAGTTTTGATGCCTTCAGTGTGAATGCACAATTTTCAAAGTCATCCAAATACAGAAAAATCTTTAAATGAGAAGGTGTGTCCAAACTTTTGGTCTATACTGTATGTGGGGAAAAATCACTGTTTGGGCGCACGGCAGGGTTCGGAAGGGAAGGAGCGCCATTTGACTTTTTGAATGTAAAATTTGCTTGAATAATTAGCGGATGCCATGTTGCATTTGGGGAGCCCCTGATGTGCCTAAACAGTGGAAACCCCCAACAAGTGACACCATTTTGGAAACTAGACCCCTCAGGGAACTTATCTAGATGTGTGGTGAGCACCTTGAACCCCCAGGTGCTTCACAGAAGTTTATAACATTGAGCCGTAAAAATTAGTGTTGAGCGAGCACTAAAATGCTCGGGTGCTCGAAGCTCGGGCCGAGCTCGCCGTGATACTCGGGTGCTCGACCCGAGCAACGAGCCCAATGTTAGTCTATGGGAGACGCGAGCATTTTTGCGGCGGCACCCCCGACAGTCTTTTAAAAGCCTAACAAGTGCCCAAAACAATAGTGACAGTGCTCAAATGACATGGGGACAGCATGGGGATTGCCCCAGGAAACATTTCTGACCCCCAGGTCACTGCTGTCAACAACATGGTCAGAGGTATTAAGCCACTTTTAATAGCTCACAATAAAACGTTCAAAAACGAAACAAACTGCTTTCCTGTGAAATATGTTAAGGAAGTTCCTTTCCAGGGTAAAGACTTGTGTATAAGGTAAAATAAATAACCAAAAAAAAAAATACTCCTCCACACCTTGGGCTATGTTCACAAGTAGCATTCTTTATGCGTTTTTGCACTTTTGTATTGCTTTCAACCATGACAAATGCATTCACTGGGAAATGTAATTTTAACATTTTACAACCTTATCTGGCCATGTGCTGTGTGACACATGCATACAGTGCTGAAAAGACATGGGAAAAGCATGGGGAAGACCCCTGGAAGCATCTCTGACACCCAGGTCACTGCCTAAAAGTGTGCCCATCAGAAGTGATCCTTGCCGCATCAGAAGATGCAGACTTGCAACTATCCCCGTGCAAGTCCTTGTCCAAGGGCAGTGTTCAATTGTACCTCCCCCATTCCTTGCAATGCAAGCGCAAATATGCAGCCAACCACCCACCCACCCACCCGCAGTCTGCAATACTATACTGCCAGCTTGCACTTGAAATGGGGGCCTTTTAGTTTGGAGGAGGCCTAAGCTGGCCACTACCTCATGGCCGCTTCGGCAGCGAGGTATCTATACTCAGTCCCCAGCCGCCCGGCGGAAGGGTGTCCACGCTCGGTCCCTAACCGCGCCGCGGCTGGGTGTCCACACACGGTCCCCAGCCACCTGGGGGTGGCCGGGTGTCCATAAACGGTCCCCAGCCGCCCCTATTTCTCCTGTCACCTTCCCACACACTTTTCTTAGCCTGGCCTGCTTTAGGGCAGCAATGGACGAGCCCACCAGAGAACCAGACTCCTCCCGTGGGCCCTGGCTTCTCCATCAGGGGAGTTGAGAGTGCCAAGGTGAGGAGCATGATGATGATGATAGAAGTTAGCATCTGCTTTGTTTTCTTGGAATGCAAGAGTAAGTGTGCAGCCTGTCACCCATCCACCCAAAGGCTGCAATACCATACTGCTAGCTTGCACTTGAAATTGGGCCTTTTAGTTTGGAGGAGGACGAAGCTGGCCACTACCTCATGGCTGCTTCGGCAGCGAGGTATCCATACTCATTCCCTAGCCACCCCTATTTGTCCCGGTGTGCCTTATACATAAGATTAAGCGCGCATACCAAAACATTACCTGTGCCCTCCCCAGTGCATTTAGTGGGAAGGACAGCCTATTCCGCTGTAGTGTGTGTATGCTAAACCCCTGTTCATGGTACATGCGAAGATGCCTCCCACCCTGCACCTGTCGTTACAGACTTGCAACTATCCCCGTTCAAGTCCTTGTCCCAGGGCAGTGTTCAATTGTACCTCTCCCATTCCTTGAAATGCAAGCGCAAGTATGTAGCCTGCCACCCACCCACCCCCAGGCTGCAATACCATACTGCTTGCTTGCACTTGAAATTGGGCCTTTTAGGCATGTGGAGGTGGAATCTGGCCACCACGTCATGGCTGCGTCGGCGGCCTGGTATACATACTCAGTCCCCAGCCGCCCGGCGGCCGGATATCCACACTCGGTACTCAGCCGCCAGGGGGCGGCCGGGTGTCCATACTCGGTCCCCAGCCGCCCCGCGGCCGGGTGTCCACACGCGGTCCCCAGCCGCCTGGGGGTAGCCGGGTGTCCATAAATGGTCCTCAGTCACCCCTATTTCTCCTGTCACCTTCCCACACACTTTTCTTAGCCTGGCCTGCTTTAGGGCAGCATTGGATGAGCCCACCAGAGAACCAGACTCTTCCGGAGGGCCCTGGCTTCTCCATCAGGGGAGTTGAGAGTGCCAAGGTGAGGAGCATGATGATGATGATAGAAGTTAACATCTGCTTTGTTTTCTTGGAATGCAAGCGCATGTATGTAGTAGCGGCTAGGCCTGAGGTGGTCAGCGTTTTGGCGCATATCCTACCTCCTCCAAGGATTGCTGGATGTTTTCCTGCTACTATCCCAGTTCTATGACTCCCGTTAAAACAAAGCTTCAGGTGATAAATGATGGATGAGGTGGTGGCAAAGGACAAAGAGCAGGAGAAACAGGGACCATTCAAATCAATATCAGGCCAGTCAACCACATATGTCTTGTAGGATATGTTTCTGTAACCAAAGGAGCGGTTCGGCTACACAGTTATAGGTCATAGAGTGATTCCAATGCCTACCAAAAATTTCGAGGCACTCCAATGCCCCTTGGAAATGACATGGAGGTCAGAGGGCCTTAACTAAACCGTTTTTTCCATTTATTGCAACTGGGTCTCCTGTACACTGTTGGCCTAAGCAATGAATGGAAGGCTTTCCAAAAATTATGAGGAACTGCAATGCCCCATGAAACAGACGTGGATTACAGCTTACTAAAAACCTTCTACCCATTACTGGGGAGAGGGTCTCCCTTAGTTTTTGCCTTTGCATTGAAAAGCACAAGCTGACTAAAATTAGGAGGAAATGCAATGCCCGTTGGAAGAGTCGTGGAGGTTAGAGGTAATTAAAAACAACATTTCAATGCCCCTTGGAAGAGCTGTGGAGTTCAGAGTGGTTTAAGAAGATGCTTTTAATGCCATTTGAAGAGACGTGGAGGTCACAGTAGCTTAACAAGATGGTTTTAATGCCCCTCGGAAGAGACGAGGAGGTCCCAGTAGCTTAACAAGACGGTTTTAATGCCCCTTACAAGAGCCATACAGTACAGCATCTTAAAAACATTATTCCCATTATTGGTTAGTGGGTCTCCCACAGTCTTTACTTATGCCTTCCAAGCAAACGCTGCCAAAAATTATGACGGAAGAACTTGCAATGCCCCTTACAAGAGCCATGCAGTACAGCATATTACAAACATTATTCCCATTATTGGGGAGTGGGTCTCCCATAGTCTTTGCTTATGCCTTCCAAGCAAAAGCTGCCAAAAATTAGGACGGAGGAACTTGCAATGCCCCTTACAAGAGCCATGCACTACAGCATATTACAAACATTATTCCCATTATTGGGGAGTGGGTCTACCATAGTCTTTGCTTATGCCTTCCAAGCAAAAGCTGCCAAAAATTAGGACGGAAGAACTTGCAATGCCCCTTACAAGAGCCATGCAGTACAGCATATTACAAACATTATTCCCATTATTGGGGAGTGGGTCTCCCATAGTGTTTGCTTATGCCTTCCAAGCAAATGCTGACAAAAATTAGGACGGAGGAACTTGCAACGCCCCTTACAAGAGCCATGCAGTGCAGCATATTACAAACATTTATTCCCCTTATTAGGGAGTGGGTCTCCCATAGTCTTTGTTAATGCCTTCCAAGCAAAAGCTGACAAAAATTAGGACGGAGGAACTTGCAATGCCCCTTACAAGAGCCATGCAGTGCAGCATATTACAAACATTATTCCCCTTATTGGGGAGTGGGTCTCCCTTAGTCTTTGCTTATGCCTTCCAAGCAAAAGCTGCCAAAAATTAGGAGAAAATGCAATGCCCGTTCGAAGAGTGGTGGAGGTTAGAGTTAATTAAAAACAACATTTCATTGCCCCTTGGAAGAGCTGTGGAGTTCAGAGTGGTTTAACAAGACACTTTTTATGCCCCTCGGAAGAGACGTGGAGGTCCCAGTAGCTTAACAAGATGATTTCAATGCCCCTTGGAGAAGTGGTGGAGGTCGCAGAAGCATATCAAGACGGATTTAATGCCACTTACAAGAGCCATACAGTACAGCATCTTAAAAATATTATTCCCATTATTGGGGAGTGGGTCTCCCACAGTCTTTGCTTATGCCTTCCAAGCAAAAGCTGACAAAAATAAGGACGAAGGAACTTTCAATAATGGCAACACGGACCACGGTCACCCTGGTGGTATAGTGGTGGTGGAGGCTGAGGATAAGGTGAAGAACATAAAACAGCTAAAATGAGGAAGCATATACCCATGCGTGGGTGTGAAGCGGTGCATGTGAATACACCTCCCGAAATAACACAGTGGATTTGACTTTATGTTACTCTGCTGTCATTTGGTGGTGATGAGAAGTCTGGCCCAATCCAGCCCTTGTTCATTTTGATAAGGGTCAACTTGTCAGCATTGTCAGTTGACAGGCGAGTGCGCTTATCAGTTATAATTCCCCCAGCAGCACTAAAAACACGCTCCGATAACACGCTAGCAGCAGGCCAGGCCAGGACCTCTAAGGCGTACAGAGCTAGTTCATTCCAGGTGTCCAGCTTGGATATCCAATAATTAAAAGGCACAGAGGAATCACGGAGGACACTGGTACGGACGGCAAGGTACTCCCTCACCATCTTTTGAAACTTTCCACTCCTTGTGGGAGTACCCCGCGCCTCAGGGCCTGTAAGCTGGGCGGGTCTCAGAAAACTGTCCCAGAACGTTGACAGTGTTCCCCTGCATCTGCTGGATTGGAGTTGCCTCTCTCTCGCTTGTACTCATTGGTTGGGTAGCGAACTGTGAACTCTGCCGCTAGCGTGTTCAGATGGGAATTTTTTTAACAGTTCTGCAACAAGGGTCTTCTGGTACTGCCCCATTTTGGTAGACCTCTCCACCTCAGGAATAAGAGAGTGAAAGTTCTCCTTGTAGCAGGGTTCTAAAAGTGTCACTAATCAGTAATGACAGTTACCCAACATTTTGACAACGCGAGGGTCACGGTTAAGGCAGCGTAACATAAAGTCAGCCATGCGTGTCTGACTGGAAAATGGGCAAGACTTCCGTGTACTCACCAAGATGACGACTGACCATGCTCTCCTCCTTTTCCTCCTCCTCCTACCCCCTGTCCTCAGGCCACCCACGCTGAACCGACGGTATGACAGTTGTACAGGTACTACCGCCTAGAGCACATGATACAAGCTCCTGTTCTTCCTCCTCCTCCTCCTCTCCCTCATTGTCCGCCAATGCACGTTGGGATGAGATGAGGCTGGGCTGTGTGTAATCGCCCGCTATGGCTTCTTAATCCATCTCATCATACTCTGGCTGCAATGCCTCCTCTTTAATTCTCTGCAGAGAGTGTTGCAAAAGACAGACAAGTGGAATGCTGACGCTAATGATGGCGTCATCGCCACTCACCATCTTGGTGGACTCCTCAAAGTTTGTCAAGATGGTACATATGTCAGATATCCAGGTCCACTCCTGAGGTTTTATGTGTGGAGTCTGACCTGAATATCGACGGCCTTGTTGCAGCTGGTACTCCACAACTGCTCTCTTCTGCTCACAAATCCTTTGCAACATGTGGAGGTTAGAGTTCCAATGCGTGGGGACATCACACACCAGTCGGTGTGACGGAAGCTGCAAACGCTGCTGCAACACAGCAAGGGCAGCGGAAGCTGAGGCCGACTTGCAAAAATGAGCTGACAGGCGGCGTACTTTGACGAGCAGATCTGGCAACTCGAGGTACGATTTAAGAAACAGCTGTCCACAACTCACAAGCAGTGTGAGGTTTCTCACCTAAGCTTATGAGTTTCAGCACAGCCTGTTGCCGCTTGGCTGAGGCAGTACTGCAGTGCTTCCAGCTTGTAACTGATGTGGTGATTTCTGAGATGGAGCCTGAACATGAGGAGGAGGAGGAGGATGATGCGCAGGAGCTGTACACTGTGGGGGCAACTCTGACTGACATAGGGCCTGCAATCCTCGGTGTGGGGAGGCTGTGTTCCGTCCCAAGGTCCGACTGTGTCCCGGCTTCCACTATGCTTACCCAGTGTGCCGTCAGGGAGATGTACGGTCCCTGGCCACAAGCACTCGTCCACGTGTCTGTTGTCAGGTGGACTCTCCCAGTAACTACGTTGTTGAGGGCTCGACAGATGTTTTGGGACACGTGCTTGTGTAGTGCAGGTATGGCACACCGGGCAAAATAGTGTCGGCTGGGGACCGAGTACCGAGGGACAGCCACCGCCATAAGGTTGCAGAAGGATATCGTCTCCATCAGCCTAAAAGGCAGCATTTCCAAGTCAAGCAGTCGTGAAATGTGCGAATTTAGGACTGTGGCCTGTGGGGCCTTAGCTACGAATTTCCGCTTTCGTTCAAAAGTCTGGGATATGGACAATTGAACGCTGCGGTGGGACGTGGACGTGGACGTTGATGCTGTTTCTTGAGAAACTGCCATAACAAGTGAAGACTGAGAGGAGGGTGCATCTTTGCATGCAGTATGGACAGGTGATTGCCTTGCACACTCAACAGGGGGTTCTATTGCATGCACAACAGTGGAAGAAGCAGTGGTAACACCCGCTGACACTGGTCGTGGACCCCACAAAGTCGGGTGCTTTGCTGCCATGTGCCTGATCATGCTGGTGGTGGTCAGGCTGGTAGTTTTGACACCCCTGCTGAGGCTGACATGGCAGGTGGTACAAATGGCCTTTTTGGGGATATCAGCAGAGTCTTTAAAAAAATTCCAGACTCTGAAAGTTCTAAAGGTTATACTGGCAACGTCCCTTGTGTTGGTGTTACGGGGAACTGTTGCCTGCCTCCTGTGTGCAGCCATCACACTGCTTCTTCCTGCCTGTTGGGGTACTCGGCCTCCCTCACCCTGTGTGCTGCTGATCTCGCTCTGCATGTCCTCCTGCCACGTTGGGTCAGTTTCTAGATCATCCACCACCTCCTCCTCTTCCACTTTCTCACCACGATCCTCCTCCTCACTTCCTGGCAATTGTGTCTCGTCATCGTCCACCTCTTGTAACAAATTGCCAGCGTCGACTTCCTGTGGCCGTGGCTGTTTAAATATTTTGGCATCGCTACATGGGATCTCCTCTTCCACCACTTCAAGCGGAGCAGGCGAGGGCCACAAATCTGGAAATGAACCAGTGAACAGCTCTTCAGAGTGTCCAAAGTGCTATCAGTTGCTGTCTGACGACATTCGGCATGGTGGGAGGAAGGAGCATGAGGGTGAGGAGGAGTATGCGGTCGAGACTCACGGCTACTAAGATTTGACTGTGTGGAAGACAGACAGAAGGTGGTGGTGCCCAGGTAACTGGAAGTATTATCTGCTATCCAATTAATAACCTGTTCACACTGATCAGTTCGCAATACTGGTGTTGTTCTGTGCTTCCCTAGTAATTCGGTCAAGAAGTGGGAGCGAGAAGATGTGGCTGTTGGTTGTGGCACATTTTCACCTTGGCCACGGCCCCGTCCTCTGCACGCACCATCACCAGAACGTCCAGTTCCACGTCCCTTGCTACGCGCCTTGCCCATTGTAAATGAAGTAAAATAGCTTACACTCGCACTATCAATGGAAAAAGGGTAATAAAAAGTAGATTAGAACCATGGAAGAGGAAAACCACAGTTCTATTTCTCTGGCCTACACCCGACTCTTTTAAACAATCTGAACAACCAGGGAGAAACTATCACTGTTTTTCTTTATGGAAAAAATAACAAAAGCTGGATAATAGAAATTTTTTACCGTGGAACGGCAAAACCACAGTTATAATTTACTGGTGTATACCAGACTTTTTTAAATATATATATTTGCGGCTGAACAGTGTGCGACACGCTCAAACTGTTTTTTTTTTTAGATACAAATGGCCAAAAACTGGATAATACAGAGGTTTGAACCGTGGAACTTCAAAACCACACTTCTGTTTCTCTGGCCTACACCAGACTATTTTCAACAGATATATTTGTGTCTGAAAAATCAGGGAAACACGATTAGTTTCATTTTTATGGCAAAAAATGCCAAAAGCTGGATAATAGAAATTTTTTACCGTGGAACGGCAAAACCACAGTTATAATTTACTGGTGTATACCAGACATTTTTAAATATATATATTTGCGGCTGAACAGTGAGCGACACACTCAAACTGTTTTTTTTTTAGATACAAATGGTCCAAAAGTGGATAATACAGAGGTTTGAACCGTGGAACTGCAAAACCACACTTCTGTTTCTCTGGCCTACACCAGACTATTTTCAACAGATATATTTGTGTCTTAACTGTCACAGACACACTTTTTTTTTTGGGGGGGGGCGACATCAAAAGGTTAATAAGACGGGTATTTGTACAGTGTGAAGGAGGAAAAAAAAAAGAGGATTTAGATGAAAAAAAAAAGGATTTTTCCTGGCCCCCGAGACCTGGAGCTAAGTCCAGCAATTTCCGCAACAGGAGCACACAGGACTGTAATGCGGCGTTTGCTGGTATAACCACTGCGTCTCCTATACAGCCTTGCTGCCTGACCGATATCTGGGATGGATATTAGTCCTGAGAAGGACTGTTTGTTTGATCTGGCAGCCTTTACAGACCCTACACTAACTATTTTGCAGTATATATCTCTCCCTAAATCAGCAGCGCTGTCCCTACACTGTCTGATCCCAGCTGTCTGTGTCCAAGATGGCGGCGCCCAGTTTTAAATACTCGAGGTGACACTGTGCGGCCAGCCAATCAATGTAATGCCCACAAACAACATGGCTGCGGCATTACAGTGACTGGCTGGCAATCCCTGCATGTTCATTGGCTCTGTAAAGAGCGCCAAACATGCAGGGCGGAGACCCAAGCTCCCGCCCGAGTAACCCGGAAATGCTCGATGCTCGCCGAACATCCTGAGTAGCGTGATGCTCAGGCGAGTACCGAGCAGTGCTGAGCATGTTCGCTCAACACTAGTAAAAATAAAATTTTCACATTTTCCCCACAAAAAAATGTTTTTCAGCCTCCACTTTTGCATTTTCATAAGGGTAACAGGAGAAATTACACCATGCAGTTGTTTTGTGCAATTTCTCCTGAGTAAGCAGATACCCCATATGTGGGGGAAAACCACTGTTTGGACCCACGACTGGGTTCGGAAGGGATGGAGTGCCATTTGACTTTTTGATTGTAAAATTTGCTTGAATAATTAGCCTACGCCATGTTGCATTTGGGGAGCCCCTAATGTGCCTAAACAGTGGAAACCCTCCACAAGTAACACCATTTTGGAAATTAGATCCCTCAGGGAACTTATCTAGATGTGTGGTGAGCACCTTGAACCCCCAAGTCCTTTACAGAAGTTTACAACATGGAGTCATGAAAATAAAAAAATCTAACTTTTTCCACAAAAACTATGTTTTAGCCCCAATTTTTTTATTTTCACAAGGGTAAGAGGAGAAAATGGACCCCAAAAACTTTTGTGCAATTTGTCCTGAGTATGCCAATACCCCATATGTGGGTAAAATACCGTGTTTGGGCGCACGGCAGAGTTCAGAAGGGAAGGAGCACTGTGTGACTTTTTGAACGCAAAATTGGCTGGAATCGAGATCGGACGCCATGTCGCGTTTGGAGAGCCCCTGATGTGCCTAAATAGTGGAAACCCCCCACAAGTGACCCCATTTTGGAAACTACACCCCTCAAGGATTTTATCAAGGGGTATAGTGAACATTTTGAACCCATAGGTAGGACACAGAATTTGATAACATTAGGTCATCATATTGAATAAGTTGTCATTAGTCTTGTGCGCAAGTGCTCGCTACTTGAATTTGCATCGGGCACTCAGGTATGCTCGAGTGACATGCTCGAGTCCCCGCCCGCATGTTTCACGGTTATTAGACACCCAAAAAAAAACATGTGGGTATCGCTCGTGCATGGAAGGCAATCCCCGCGAGGTTTTTTTGGCCACGAAGCATATGGGGCGGAGAATCGAGCATGTCACTCGAGCACCCGCGATACTCAATGCATACCCGAGCACCCAATGCAAACTCAAATAATGAGCACTTGCGCTCAACACTAGTTGCCATATCATCATCTTTTTTACTTTTGAAAAAAAAAAAAAAACCCTAACCCTAGCACAACCCTAACCCCAACACCAGCCCTAGTGTTTATTTTTTACGCCGTTCCTAGTGCGTTATAAGTGATTAAACGTCTTTATTCTTCGAGGCAGTGCGATTACAGCGATACCAGAATCATATTGGGTTTTTATGATTGACAGCTGTCACACACTAAAAGACTAATTTTTTTGTAAAATCTAGCTTTTGCATTGCCATAATTGAGAGCTATAATTTTTCCATATTTTGGCCGACAGAGTCATATGACAGCTTGATTTTTCTGGGATGAATTGACGATTTTATTGGTGCCATTTTCAGGCACGTGACATTTTTTGATCGCTTTCTATTCCGATTTTTGGGAGGCAGAATAAACAAAAACCAACAATTCAGGAATTGTGTTTTTTATTTACATTTTTTTTATTCTGCTCCGCGTGTGGTAAAATTGATAACGTAGCTTTATTCTTCGGGTAAGTACATTTACAGCGGTACCACATTTATATAGTTTTTCTATGTTTTGGCGATTTTACACAATAAAAGCTATTTCATAGAAAAAATTATTTTTTTGCATCGGTTTATTCTGAGAGCAATAACTTTTTCGGATGATGGAGCTGTGTGGCAGCTTATTTTTTGCGGGACAAGATGAAGTTTTCAGCGGTACCATTTTTATTTATATTCGTCTTTTTTATCGCGTGTTATTCCATTTTTTGTTTGGCAGTATGATGATAAAGCATTGTCTTTTGCTTCGTTATTTTATTTTTTTTTACCGTGTTCACTGAAGGGGTTAACTAGAGGGACAATTTTATAGGTCAGGTCGTTCCGGACGCGGCGATACTAAATATGTGTACTTTTGTTGTTTGTTTTTTTTTTTTTTCATAATAATATTTATTGATGGGTACATTATATATTTATTTTTGGTGGATTATTTTATTTATTTATTTTTTAATATTTTTACAATTTTTTTTTTTCACTTTCTGACAGTTTTTTTATTTTTATACTTTGTCCCACTATGGGACTTTCACTTTTTTTATTCTGATAGCCTGCATAGCATAGAGATGGAGCACCATCCCTGTGCCATGCAGGCTGTCAGCGCTGCACAGTGAGAAGATAGTTTGGTCATGCATTGTGTGGCGCCCCTGAGGGTTCAGTCGCCACAAGGGTACTGCACCTCAGTTCGAGGTGTGGTATCTCCTCTTCCAGGTAAGGATGGAGCATTTCTCAGGACCCCACTTTACCACTCAACACTACACCACTAATGTCCTGTAGGGGGCCTAAATGCACAAGGGTGCTGCCCTGGCCCGGGATAGAGGAGATGGGGGGAACTAAAGATAGGGGGAACCCTGTAGTGGGTGAGGGTGGAGGACACACTTTTACGAAACACTTATTCATTCATATTTAATCTACGGCCATCTTAAGTTCAAGGTCTTTGATTGTGGTCTTCTGCCAGGGTCCAGCAAAAGTCTGCAGCTGACTAAAGATACACTGTCCTCGTACTCTGGCCTTGAGACGAGAAGCGGGTCAGAGTTAACCACTGTCTCTACCCGGTCAAGGTCCTGACCTAAGAAGGCCTTGGAGAGGAGCGGAGGAGATAGGCTCCACAGGCAAAAGGATACCAGGGGGATACGGACGTAGCGGAGTCGCCACCTGTATTCTTTACTCTGGCCTTGTCAGAGGGATTCCTGCTGCAAGAAGGGTGACCGGCCCCCGATATCTGACTTTGTTACTTCACGTCTCAGTCAGAAAAGCCTGGAGGCTTAGTGGATCCCAGGGGGATACGGACGGAGCGGCCTGCGCCACCTGTATCTCTTACACTGCGTTTATCCAGTGGGACCCGGCCTTACACCACGTTCTACCACACTCAGTCAGCAGAAGACTTAGTGCGAGAACTTACCAAGGAGAGGAACACACACCAGAGGGGTCTCGACAGGTGCTCCTGATCTACCTGGAAAGTGCTGAACCCCCTTCCCGGTGGCCGCAGTACTCCGCGTGTAGCAGAGAGAAGCTTTGCGGCTGAAAGTACATCTGAAAGTGAGCAAAGACCCGGATGACTTCACCCACCGCCTCAGCCTGTTATTTTCTGCGCGGCACTGCACCCACCATTCCTTCTCACACTGCCCTGAGGCCTGCTCCACCTGCGGGGAGCCATCCCATCTAAGCTGCCCGCAACACCAGCCTCAGTGGACTGTAGCAGCGCTGGTGTCCATCACCGGAAACCGCAGGTGGCGTAGTCGAAATACCACTCTTACTTGAAAGCCCAATATTTTTATGTGACAGCCCTGGGCACGGAACGTCCCCAGGCCACAACTGCATCCCTCGTAACACCTACACTGACCCGGCTCCGAGTAACCCCACTTCCCAGGGAGGGCTAGAGCATCACAGATTGCGCATGACCAAAAAATCTTCCTGCGGTCTGGTGACCCGGATGTTGTCATGACAACATCGGGTCGTCATGGCAACATCCGGGAAGCCGAGGCAGACAGCGCTGAAGGCCGGAAGAGGAGGTGAGTATTGCGATCACCTCCCCTTAGCCACCACAATGCTGCGATCGATCGCAGCATTGCGGGGGTTAATGTGCCGGGAGCAATGCGGGACCGCTCCCTGCGCATAGTACCGGATGTCAGCTGTGACAATCAGCTGACACCCGGCGGCGATCGCGCCCGCACACCCTGTGTGCGCGTGCGATCGCCATGATGTATTAATACGGGTCAGGCTCTTAAAGCACAGGGCACAGATGTGTATTAATACGTCATGGGCTTTAAAGGGGTTAAAGTACACTCTGCGCCCCATCTTGACTAGTGATGAGTGAGCACTAAAATGCTTGGGTACTCGTTGCTTGGGTCGAGCAAATTGGAATATTCGGGTGCTAGACCCGAGCAACGAGCCCAATGTAAGTCTACGGGAAACTCGAGCATTTTTCAGGCGGCTCACCCGGGCGGTCTGCAGAGGGCCTAAAAATTGCCCAAATCGATTGGAACAGTGCTCAAATGACATGGGAACAGCATGGGGAAGATCCCTGGAAGCACTTCTGACTCCAGGTCACTTCTGTCAACAACGTTGTCAGAGGTATTACGCCACTTTTACGGACTCACAATAAAACATACTGAAACGAAACCAAAATGGATTTTCCTGGGAAATATGATAAGGAACATCCTTTCCATGACATGTACAATGTATATAAAGCAAAATAAATAACCAAAAACAAAAATACTCCTTCACACCTTGGGCTATGTTCACACATAGCCTTTTCGATGCGTTTTTGCACTTTTGCATTGCTTTCAACCAAGACAAATGCATTCACAAGTAGAGATGAGCGTTGTTCTACTCGAACTGTTCGCCAATCTCAAATTCGAGCTGTTTTGGGCGGTGTTCGAGCCGTTCGGCGAACACGAACGATTTGAGAAAAATTCGGCTGTTCGAGGTTATGTTCGATAACTGTTCGTGCACCAAAATCATAACTGGATTTTTTCTCAGTAATGATGAAAATTAATGTTAATACGCAGTTTGAGTGTACAGCGGGGTGGGGGGAGGGGCAGGGGATGGATCTCTGCAGGAATAATGAAGATCTCCATTTTTTTTTCTCTTTCCCGCATTTACAGTGGGGAGGTGCAATCTGTCAGCCTATCAGCAGCACACACACGGAGCGAAGTGCTTTTTTCACACAAGCAAGGGCATTTTCCCCGTCGCCACCATTTTCTCACTGCTGCAGCTGCGTGTTAGACGGCACCGCTGTTGCTGTGTGCGCTATACCTTGTTAATTTCAAGCCAATTTTCGCACAAATCTACAGATAGCTTGGGAGTAGGGAATAGTTGTGATTGCAGTCCTTTTAAGGACTAGGTTACAGCATTTCCTACGACTTTTATCAGGCAGGTCTGTGCTCTTAAATAGATAGATTGTGGGAGTAAAGACTAATTGTAATTGCAGTCCTTTTCAGGACTAGGTTATATCAGTTCCTATGAGTTTTTGCCAGGCAGGTCTGTGCCAGTGCTGTGCAAGTTTTTTTCACAGCATTTGGCTGAATCTAGCAAAGCTAATCCTTTTTGGCCTATTGCAGAGTGTGTTAGTCAGTGGAGTAGCCTATCTGTGTTGCAAGATATACCACCTGTGTATAGAATACCAATTTTTTTACTGCACCTAGTGAAGTAAAATCTTTTGGGCATAGCATCATTCTATTAGTCCATCTATACTGACCTCCATCAGGTTGCAAATTGAATATAATTTTTTTCTGCATCTAGCTCTGAAAAAATATTTGGGCTTCTAGCAGTGTGTGGGACTTGTTCTATTAGTCCATCTATACTGACCTCCATCAGGTTGCAAACTGAATATAATTTTTTTCTGCATCTAGCTCTGAAAAAATATTTGGCCTTCTAGCAGTGTGTGGGACTTTCTCTATTAGTCCATCTATACTGACCTCCATCAGGTTGCAAAATAAAAATAATTTTTATCTGCATCTACCTCTGAAAAAATATTTGGGCTTCTAGCTGTGTGTGGGACTTGTTCTATTAGTCCATCTATACTGACCTCCATCAGGTTGTAAACTGAATATAATTTTTTTCTGCATCTAGCTCTGAAAAAATATTTGGCCTTCTAGCAGTGTGTGGGACTTTCTCTATTAGTCCATCTATACTGACCTCCATCAGGTTGCAAATTAAAAATAATTTTTATCTGCATCCAGCGCTGAAAAAATATTTGGCCTTCTAGCAGTGTGTGGGACTTTCTCTATTAGTCCATCTATACTGACCTCCATCAGGTTGCAAATTAAAAATAATTTTTTTCTGCATCCAGCTCTGAAAAAATATTTGGCCTTCTAGCAGTGTGTGGGACTTCCTCTATTAGTCCATCTATACTGACCTCCATCAGGTTGCAAACTGAATATATTTTTTTTCTGCATCTACCTCTGAAAAAATATTGGGCTTCTAGCTGTGTGTGGGTCTTGTTCTATTAATCCATCTATACAGACCTCCATCAGGTTGCAAACTGAATATAATTTTTTCTGCATCTACCTCTGAAAAAATATTTGGGCTTCTAGCAGTGTGTGGCACTTGTTCTATTAGTCCATCTATACTGACCTCCATCAGGTTGCAAACTGAATATATTTTTTTTCTGCATCTACCTCTGAAAAAATATTGGGCTTCTAGCTGTGTGTGGGACTTGTTCTATTAATCCATCTATACAGACCTCCATCAGGTTGCAAACTGAATATAATTTTTTTCTGCATCTACCTCTGAAAAAATATTTGGGCTTCTAGCTGTGTGTGGGACTTGTTCTATTAGTCCATCTATACTGACCTCCATCAGGTTGCAAACTGAAAATAATTTTTTGTCTGCATCTAGCTCTGAAAAAATATTTGGCCTTCTAGCAGTGTGTGGGACTTTCTCTATTAGTCCATCTATACTGACCTCCATCAGGTTGCAAATTAAAAATAATTTTTATCTGCATCTACCTCTGAAAAAATATTTGGGCTTCTAGCTGTGTGTGGGACTTGTTCTATTAGTCCATCTATACTGATCTCCATCAGGTTGTAAACTGAATATAATTTTTTTCTGCATCTAGCTCTGAAAAAATATTTGGCCTTCTAGCAGTGTGTGGGACTTTCTCTATTAGTCCATCTATACTGACCTCCATCAGGTTGCAAATTAAAAATAATTTTTATCTGCATCCAGCTCTGAAAAAATATTTGGCCTTCTAGCAGTGTGTGGGACTTTCTCTATTAGTCCATCTATACTGACCTCCATCAGGTTGCAAATTAAAAATAATTTTTATCTGCATCCAGCTCTGAAAAAATATTTAGCCTTCTAGCAGTGTGTGGGACTTTCTCTATTAGTCCATCTATACTGACCTCCATCAGGTTGCAAATTAAAAATAATTTTTTGTCTGCATCTAGCTCTGAAAAAATATTTGGCCTTCTAGAAGTGTGTGGGACTTTCTCTATTAGTCCATCTATACTGACCTCCATCAGGTTGCAAACTGAATATATTTTTTTTTGCATCTACCTCTGAAAAAATATTGGGCTTCTAGCTGTGTGTGGGACTTGTTCTATTAATCCATCTATACAGACCTCCATCAGGTTGCAAATTGAATATAATATTTTTCTGCATCTACCTCTGAAAAAATATTTGGGCTTCTAGCTGTGTGTGGGACTTGTTCTATTAGTCAATCTATACTGACCTCCATCAGGTTGCAAACTGAAAATAATTTTTTGTCTGCATCTAGCTCTGAAAAAATATTTGGCCTTCTAGCAGTGTGTGGAACTTTCTCAATTAGTCCACCTATACTGACCTCCATCAGGTTGCAAATTAAAAATAATTTTTATCTGCATCCAGCTCTGAAAAAATATTTGGCCTTCTAGCAGTGTGTGGGACTTTCTCTATTAGTCCATCTATACTGACCTCCATCAGGTTGCAAATTAAAAATAATTTTTATCTGCATCCAGCTCTGAAAAAATATTTGGCCTTCTAGCAGTGTGTGGGACTTTCTCTATTAGTCCATCTATACTGACCTCCATCAGGTTGCAAATTAAAAATAATTTTTATCTGCATCCAGCTCTGAAAAAATATTTGGCCTTCTAGCAGTGTGTGGGACTTTCTCTACTAGTCCAACTATACTGACCTCCATCAGGTTGCAAATTAAAAATTATTTTTTGTCTGCATCTAGCTCTGAAAAAATATTTGGCCTTCTATCAGTGTGTGGGACATTCTCTATTAGTCCATCTATACTGACCTCCATCAGGTTGCAAACTGAAGATATTTTTTTTCTGCATCTACCTCTTAAAAAATATTGGGCTTCTAGCTGTGTGTGGGACTTGTTCTATTAATCAATCTATACAGACCTCCATCAGGTTGCAAACTGAATATAATTTTTTTCTGCATCTACCTCTGAAAAAATATTTGGGCTTCTAGCTGTGTGTGGGACTTGTTCTATTAGTCCATCTATACTGACCTCCATCAGGTTGCAAACTGAAAATAATTTTTTGTCTACATCTAGCTCTGAAAAAATATTTGGCCTTCTAGCAGTGTGTGGGGCTTTCTCTATTAGTCCATCTATACTGACCTCCATCAGGTTGCAAATTAAAAATAATTTTTATCTGCATCTACCTCTGAAAAAATATTTGGGCTTCTAGCTGTGTGTGTGACTTGTTCTATTAGTCCATCTATACTGACCTCCATCAGGTTGCAAACTGAATATAATTTTTTTCTGCATCTAGCTCTGAAAAAATATTTGGCCTTCTAGCAGTGTGTGGGACTTTCTCTATTAGTCCATCTATACTGACCTCCATCAGGTTGCAAATTAAAAATAATTTTTATCTGCATCCAGCTCTGAAAAAATATTTGGCCTTCTAGCAGTGTGTGGGACTTTCTCTATTAGTCCATCTATACTGACCTCCATCAGGTTGCAAACTGAATATATTTTTTTTCTGCATCTACCTCTGAAAAAATATTTGGGCTTCTAGCTGTGTGTGGGACTTTCTCTATTAGTCCATCTATACTGACCTCCATCAGGTTGCAAATTGAATATAATTTTTTTCTGCATCTAACCCAGCCAATAGTTTTGGCCTAATACCACAGTTTGGCCACTCAGCTCTGCTCGGTTCCCATCCATTGTTTTTTTGTGCAAACAACTCCAGAGTTGTGAATTAGTTAACCACCAAAATGAGTGGAAAAAGGCCTGCTGCTGGTGGAAAGGGGAATAGGCGTGTTGGGAAGGGGAAAAAATGTTGTGTCCGTGGGGTAGGTGTTAAAGCAACAGTAACATCTGCAGAAGAAAGACCATCTTCCAGCCAAACTAAAATGTCTACTTCTTTTAGCGGACAAAGTGATAAGATCCCCACACCAATCTCTACAAATTCCACATGAGGCACAAAAACAGCAGGTGCTTCAACGGATATCAAGTGCCCCTTTAAGTGAGCTCTCCTCCACATCAACTTCAACATCACAAATACTCCAGTCCTCAAAGGTGTCACCCCAATCGCTCTTGCTTCCTCACAGCTCCCAAATCTCCAGCTGCCCGTCTGAGTATGAGGTAGAACAGATGGTTGAGTCTGCAGAGCTGTTTACTCATACTATAGCCTGGGAATCAGAGGTCGACTCCAGCGCTTCTGTGAATCCAGACGAGGAAATGATCTGCACTGATGCCCAGAATCTTTATGAGTCGGATCCAGGACCAGACGCAGAAGGTTCTGACCATAATGTAGACCCTCATTCCCAAACTGTAACTCCTGTTGGTGGAGACAATGAGGAAGACGATGATGAGACTCAAATACCTGATTGGAGCGACAACTTTAGTTTTTTGTCAGGGCAGGAACAGGTTGGCTCTGAGGACGACGGGTGTGATAACGCACAGGGTGATGATGATGAGGTTGGAGATCCCACTTACTGTCAATCCACAGTCAGCCAAGAGATGAGGTCAGCAGAGGAGGTGGAGGAAGATGCTAGTGACGACGAGGTCAGGTTGCGCCTTCCTGGACAGAGACGTAGTACTGGAAGCACGTCAACAACTGCCTCCTCAAACACAAATCTGCCTCTCACCACAAGTCGTGGTGGCTCTTCAGGTCGCATGGGTGCTAAGCCTTGCATAGCCTGGGCATTTTTTCAGATCGATAAAGATGACCCAACTCGTGTTATCTGTAACATTTGTCAGCAAAAGCTAAGTAGAGGCCAAAAAATACATAGTTTGAGTACTTCATGCTTGAACCGGCACATGGACATGAAGCATAAGTTGCAGTGGGAAGCTCAGTGTGCTACAATGCGGCCTAGCCGGCTGGGCCAACCACCATCTGCCATATCTTGTGCATCCGCAGCCTCTTCATCCTCTGTGACTGGGGGGACAGCAGTCACACCTGTTTTGGGGCGCAGACCTGCCACCTCTTTACCCGCAACAGCCAGCGTGATTGGCAGGTCATCATTTTCTTTGGAGGTGGTAACACCAGCTGGTGTTGAGCGCTGTCCGACATCGATAGCACCACCTTTGGATCAAGGCAACCTAACATGTCCGCCTGCATCTTCCTCACAGACCGGCAGTTTGCCGGGGACACCCTTATCAACCCCGTCTAAGCACAATAGCCAGCCCTCGGTCCCTCAGATGTGGACAAGTAAAAGACCATTTCCTCCTAGCCATGAGAAAGCTAAGAGGTTGAATTTCACCATCTGCAAGCTCTTGGCTACAGAAATGCTGCCTTTCCGCTGGGTGGACACAGAGGATTTTCGAGACCTTATGTCCGTCGCAGTGCCCCAGTACCAGATGCCCAGTCAGCACTACTTCTCAAAGAAAGGTGTGCCTGCGCTCCACCAGCATGTCGCACACAACATCACCGCTTCTTTGAGAAACTCTGTGTGTGACAGGGTGCATTTCACCACAGACACTTGGACGAGTAGGCATGGACAGGGGCGTTACATGTCGCTGACTGGGCACTGGGTAACTATGGTGACAGCAGGACAAGGGGCTGCTGTCCAAGTCTTGCCGTCCCCACGAGTTGTGCGTCAATCCTCTTTAAGTCACAGTTCCTCCACTGCTTCTGTCTCCTCAACCTCCTCTCGGTCTTCCACCTGCACCCAAAGCCTGTCTGGTCATGCCACAAGCTTTCTAACTGCGCAGAAGGGATCCTGCACACCTCCTTACTATGCTGGCAGTAGGGCTCAACGTCATCAGGCGGTTTTTACTTTGAAATGTCTGGGAAATGTGAGTCACACAGCTGAGGAGTTGTGGTCAGCTCTGGAGAACCAATTTCATGAATGGTTGTCTCCACTGGACCTGAAACCAGGGAAGGCCGTTTTGAACCTGGTTGTCCAGCAATTTTTAGCCCACTATCCCAGACTAGATGGCCTTCTGCAGAGGGCACGGTCGCTGTGTGCTCACTTCCGCCGTTCGCATCCCGCAGCTCAGCGACTTACATCTCTACAGAAGTCGTTGGGCCTGCCACTTCACCGGCTAAAATGCGATGTGCCTACCCGGTGGAATTCAACTCTGCACATGTTGCAGCGACTGTGGCAGCACCCACAAGCCCTGGTGCAATACGTTCTGACGTATAGCCTGGGCCAACGAGATCCGGAGGTGGGGCAAATCACGCTGGAGGAGTGGTCTCAGATCAGGGACCTATGCACCCTTCTGCACAGTTTTGAAATGGCGACGAAGATGTTTAGTGCTGACGATGCCATTATCAGCATGACTATTTCGGTGATTTACATAATGGAGCACATGTTAAACAGAATTCGGAGTCAGGTGGTGGCACAAGAGGAGGTGGAGGAAGTAGAGAAGGAGGAGTTGTATGCGGAAGGGCTAACATCTGCAAGGTCCAGACGGTCGGCAGCACCAAGGCGGCAGGCATGTGAGGGTGGGGGAGATGGTTTTACCAGGGCGCATGGTAGCAGCCAAACTAGTGAGGAAGGTGCAGGAGCCCAGGAAGAAGTGGAGGACGAACTGATGGAAGACTCATCTGATGAGGGAGACCTTGATCACATTTCTGTTGTGCGAGGTTGGGGGGAGAGGACAGAGGAAGGAAGCATGATTGTTACCTCGCCACCAACACAACAGGGACTTGGTGCTCCTGGATGCACAACACACATGAGTGCCTTCTTGCTGCACTACCTGCAACATGACCCTCGAATTGTGAGAATTAGAAATAATCCTGACTACTGGGTTGCCACACTGTTAGATCCCCGGTACAAAAGTAAATTTGCAGAAATTATTCCTGCCATAGAAAGGGATGCACGCATGCAGGAGTATCAGCAGAGACTGTTGCAGAATCTTACATGTGCTTTTCCACAAAACACCAGTGGTGCACGTAGTGAATCTCACAGTTCCAACTTGCCAACCGTGGGACCGTCAAGTGTTCAGCACTGAAACCGTAACAGAACCACAGTATCTGCTGGTAACATCAATTTTGCGGAATCATTTCACCACTTTTTTAGCCCATCCTTTGCAAGGCCACAGGAGACAAGAAGTCTGACACATAGTCAACGCCTAGAGACGATGGTAAAGGAGTATCTCCAAGTAAACATTGAAGCCATGACTGTGTCACTAGTCCCTTGCTCTTTTTGGGCTTCCAATCTGGATAAATGGCCGGAGCTAGCCACTTACGCCTTGGAGATCTTGTCATGCCCCGCAGCCAGCGTTCTGTCTGAACGTGTGTTCAGCGCTGCTGGTGGTGTGCTGACAGATAAGCGCACGCGGCTCTCCACTGATAATGTAGACAGACTCACGTTCATAAAGATGAACAAATCATGGATCCGAAACGACTTTTCTACCCCTGTGTCATCCTGGGGAGAGTAAAAGCTTGATGATTGGTTAAAATCACCCTACCAACCGTTTTAAGCTTTCAAATTACTAATCATGTTTATCTGTATCTTGACTGGAAAATATTTTGGACTTTGTAGCAGTGTGCAGCACTGATCCTATTAGCCCATCTATACTAAGCTCCACCAGATTTAAAATTAATAATAATTTGTAGCTGCATCTAGCCCGGAAAATAATTTTTGGGCTCCGAGATGCGCAAGACACATAAGTGCCTTCTTGCTGCACTACCTGCAACATGACCCTCATATTGTCAGAATTCGAAGTAATCATGACTACTGGGTTGCCACACTCTTAGATCCCCCAAACTTTTCGATCAACCTTTTCATTTTAATAAATACCAAAAAAATGGTCATTTTTGAAATTATAAGCATTAGCAGGTTATTAGAAACTGAAATCAAACAGTTTTCAACTCAAAACTTTATTCTAAGTGATGTTACATTTTCACATAGGACCCCTTGTTCGAAAGGAGCTTCTGAACTCTCTCGTCCATTGAATTTGTCAGGTTTTGGATGGTTTCTGCTTCAATTGTTTTGCATGAGGACAGAATACCCTCCCAGAGCTGTTGCTTAGATGTGAACTGCCTCCCGCCATCATAGACACTCCTTTTGATGATGCTCCAGAGGTTCTGAATGGGGTAGAGGTCAGGGGAGCATGGGGGTCACACCATAAGTTTGTCCCCTTTTATGCCCATATCAGCCAGAGATGCAGATGTTTTATGTGCAGCATGAGATGGTGCATTATCATGCAAAAAAATGATCTTGCTGTGAAATACATGGTTCTTCTTCTTGAACCATGGCAGGAAGTGCTGTTTGAGAAAATCCACATACATTATGGAGTTCATCTTTAGCACCTTCAGGGATCCTAAAGGGGCCGACAATCTCTCTCCCCATGATTCCAGCCCAAAACATTACTCCACCTCCTCCTTGTTGGTGCTGTAGCCGTGATTGCGTGGGGTGTCCATCAACCAGCCATCCTCCACTCCATCCATCTGGACCATCGAGCGCTGCATGGCACTCATCCGTGAACAAAACAGTTTTGAAATCAGTCTTCATGTAATGTTTGGCCCACTGGAGCCGTTTATGCTTGTGTGAAGTGGATAGAGGAGGTCGACAGGATGGCATATGCACAGCTGCAAACCTCTGAAGGACCCTGCATCTTGTTTTCTGGGGGACGTTGGAGGCACCAGCAGCTTCAAAAACTTGTCTGCTGCTATGACAAGGCTTTTTTGCCGCTGCTCTTTTAACCTGACGTAATTGCCTGTAGGAAAGAGTCCTCAATTTGCCCTTATCAGCACGCACACGTGTGTACTGTGAATCAGCTACATACTTCTTGATTGCCAAGACACTTCATCCTGATCATCGCACAATGTTGATTGTAGTCATGCCTTGACCTAAACACTCCACAATTTGTTGCTTCTCAGCAGCCGACACATCCTTTTTCTTTCCCATTTTGGCAGAAAATGTAGGCTGCTTAATAATGTGAGACAGCCTTCTTAAGTAGTCTTGCCTTTCATTGGACACACCTGCCAAACTAATTAGCACAGGTGTCTGCAATTGCTTACAGTGATATAAAGAGCCCTGACACACATCACCATCAATGAGTTTAACTGACAAACAAACAAATTCTTCCCTTATCACTCCTAAACACTTTTTGCATAATAATTTGGAACACAGTGTACATGTGCTTTTCCACAAAACACCAGTGGTTCACGTAGTGAATCTTACAGTTCTAACTTGCCAACCGTGGTCTGTATGGAGTTGTTCAATAAAGGGCCCAAAATTAAGATAACATAGATGGGAGAGGTCTCTATGAATAGGAATTCCTAAGTATTTGATACCCTGTGAGGGCCAGGCAAAGGGAAAGTTGGACTGGATGGAATCCTATATGGATTTGGGGAGGGAGACATCGAGGGCCTCAGACTTCGCTGCATTGATTTTAAAATTTGACCATGTAACAAAGTGATCTATTTCAGCCATAACAGCATGGATGGATATATGTGATTGAGTGATATATACTAGCACATCATCAGCAAATAGAGAGCACTTGTACTCGGTGCCTCCCACCTCAATCCACCTAATATTGGGGTTATGGCGAATTGATGAGAGCAGGTGCTCCGTCACTAGGATGTATAAGAGAGGGGACAGAGAACATCCCTGCCTTGTCCCATTGGTGATTGTGAAAGGTGATGAAAATGTTCTGATGCACCCCCTGGGCCTTGGGACACCCGGAGCCGGACCCTTTTTGGTGGATGCTGGTGGTTGTAGTCTTCGTGGCGGCGACCCGGTTCCGTGGCTCAGGGTGGTCAAACCAGTGGCGGAACTATTTATTTGGTTTTTATGTTTAAATGTCCGACTACGCCACCCGTGGATTGCGGTCAGAGTGAACCGCCGCTGCAGGGCAGACCGCTGAGGCTGGTGTTGTGGGTGCAGCAGAGCGTAGCATAACTCCACACGGGAGGAGTATAGCCTCAGGGCAGTGTATGCGGAGGATGGGGGTGATGGTGCAGGGCAGCAGCAGTAACGACACGGAGTCAGTGATGCAGTCCAGGGCCTTTACTCACAGTTCTTATTATCCAGACCACGTCTGCAGGTAACGGCTGCCCACGTCGTACTGTGCTCACCAGGTGAGGGGCTCAGACAACTCCCAGATAACTTTGGAGCGCTTCACAGGACCCCCTTTGTGTGTCCTTTGTCTGGCCTTTCTTACCAACCCTTCTGTCCGGCTGCCTCGGGCCTCCTCTTGGTAAACTTGGCGCCAGTTTCCCTGACCCTATGTGCTGCCCTCCTAGCGGGTGTAGCGAGGGGCTTCACCACATAAAATGTCACAGCCTCCGGTTTCTAGCTGAGGGTCGTTTCCTGCCTCCACTAGTTTCGGGGACCGGTCTCCCCCTTTGGCCTGACCCCTCCATGCAGGTGGATTCGGGCGTGCGGTGGCGACTCACCCGCCGCACCCCTGGGATCCCTTCGTTCCTCGTTCCTGGAGCCTTCTCCGCTCCCCTTCCTTCCTTCTCCCTCTTCCAGGCCTGGGCCTCTGTTACTAGGCCCGCCTCCGGAGCAGAGCTCATGCAGAGCCCCTGCTCCCTGCCACTTCTGCTCAGACTTCTCTGCACTGAACTAAGATGGTGCCCACCTTTTATACTCCCTTCTCAATGCACCCAGGAACTGCTTCCTCCCTGCTCCTGCACTACAGGGTTCCCCTTCCTCAGTGTTCTCTCCCCCCACTCCAGCCAGGGACAGGGACTGTCGTGCCCATCTCAGGGGCATATTGGTCGCCCTGCCCCACGGCAATGTGGTGTAATGCATGCAGGTGTCGGGTCCTGATCCACACTCCATCCTTACCTGAGAGTGAGATATCACACCTCTGGGTGAGGTGCAATACCTCTCTAGCAACCGAGCCCTCAGGGTGCTACAGTTCCATTTATCTTCAGCCTAGGTGACGTATTGCGATACAGAGCCGTGATTTTGGCTATAAAAGGGTCCCCTAGACCCCTACCCCAAGCTTTTTAAGAGAATCATATATGGCGTGCCAGGAGACTCTATGGAATGCTTTCTCAGCATCCAACGAGAGTATCTAATTACAAATTTTTAACTGCATCTAGCCCAGGAAATACTTTGTGCCTAGTAGCAGTGTCTGCTAGTCAGCGGATTATCCCGGCTGTTAAGCAAGCTACACCACCTGTAGTTTGGACACTTAATTTTTTCAAAGGAAATGCTTCGGGACCACGGGATACTCAGTGAAGAGCATCAGGAGGCACCCCAAGGCATAGGGGCTGGGACTGGCAGTAGGGTGCCTTGCGGTGGACAGCCGAGCTCGATCCTTATAAAAGCTTTTTAACTGCAGCAGCTTTAGTGGACGCTACTGGAGCTGGAATTACGCGGCTGCTGGCATGAGACTTGCCCTCCAATAGATCCTTGTAAATGGATTTAAAGTGTATTCATTCAAATTAGAGAGACAATTTAAATTAAAAAGCTTAGAGCTGCCTCCACCACAGGGGGGCTCGCTCGACCCACCAGCGGACAGGCACCAGTATTGGGAGAGGGGGGCTGGCCGTCAGGGTTCACCGCGGCTCTGGCACAAACCCGGCGACACGGAGGTGGCACGGGCAGGAGCGGACTGAACGTGTCGGCTTCTCACTTTTTGGATTTTAGAAGGGCATGACATGCCTATATCTGTGTCTCCCCCTCCTTTTACTCCTCCACCTCTTTTCTTTTCTCATGACTATATGTACTTGTCAGTTTTCCATGTGTTAGTTTTGTCTTCTGAGCAGTTTGTCAGCTTTTGGACACCTTTGAAGGTGTTTTCTATGTGTTTCTATGTGTTTTTGTTTGCCTGCCATTGGTTTTAACGGTGTTCGAAGGTGTTCGACAAACAGTTCGACGAACAGTTCGGCGAACACACGGGTGTTCGACGAACCAAACCGAACTCGAACACTATGGGGGTGGCTCAACACTATTCACAAGTAAATTTCATTTTAACATTTTACAACATTATTTGGCCATGTGGTGTGTGACACATCACCAGACACATGCATACAGTGCTGAAAAGTCATGAGAACAGCATGGGGAAGACCTCTGATAGCATCTCTGACTCCCAGGTCACTGCTTAAAAGTGTGCCCATCATAAGTGATCCTTGGCACATGCGAAGATGCCTCCCGCTATAAACCTGTCATTGCAGACTTGCAACTATCACCGTCCACGTCCTTGTCCCAGTTCAGCGTTCAGTTGTCCCTACCCCATTCCTTGGAATGCAGGCGCAAGTATGCAGAGAGGAAGCCACCCACCCACCCACAGGCTCCAATACTATACTGCCAAATTTTTGACAGCTGCTTGCACTTGAAATATAGCCTTTTAGGCTCGGGGAGGCGTAAGCTTTTCATAACCTCATGCCGGCGGCAGCCGCTCGTCCATACTCGGTCCCCAGCCACCACTATATTTCCCGGTATCGCCTCCGCCTTCCACAAGCACGGGTCCCGCAACATTACCCATGCCCTCCCCAGTGCACTTACTGGGAAGGACCGCCTAACCACAAACACGTTGACAGGTGAATGTGGCCAGGGATGGTACGGAGCCAGTACACAACTTTTTTTGCTGCCAGTTGTATTTAGCTCGGTGAAAGGACTGGCATAGAGGGAAACCCTATCTAACCTGAATGTCATTTCTCACAGGAAGTCCTGTAATGCAGCTTGTTGCAGAAGCAATGGCAGCCCGTCCAACATCAACTCGCCCTTGTCGGTGGTGCTTTGACGCACACACATCTTTCTTTGCGCATTTAATTTCTTTAATACAGAGTTGGACAATGGCCTGATCTGTAATGCGGTTTGAGAAATAACATGCATAAGCATGGCCGATCCTCATTATAAAAGCAGCCATAGAGTGTCCGGGAACCTTCCCCCACACTTTTCATAGCCAGGGCTGCTTTTCGGCAGGGTTGGACGGGCCCACCAGAAAACCGGAGACTCCTCCGGCGGGACCTGGCTTCTCTCTCAGGAGAGTTCATAGTGCATAGGTGAGGCCATGATGATGATAGAGGCCTCCATCTGCTTAGTTTTCTGCTACTTGGAATGCAGGTGCAAGTATGCAGCTAGCCACCCACCCACCCACAGGCCGCAACACTAAACTGCCAGATTTCTGGGCAGCTCTTTGCACTTGAAATATGGCCTTTAAGCTCGTGGAGATGGAAGCTTTTCACAACCTCATGCCGGCGGCGGCCAGGTGTCTGTACTCGGTCCCCAGCTGCCACTATATTTCCCGGTATCGCTTCCGCCTTCCACAAGCACTGATCCCATAGCATTACCCGTGCCCTCCCCAGTGCACTTACTGGGAAGGACCGCCTAACCACAAACACTTGGATAGGTGAATGTAGCCAGGGACGGTAGGGAACCAGTACACAACTTTTTTGTCGGCCCTAGCTATTGTTAGAGAGCCATCAGCCGGCTATGCTTTGTTGTTCCCATTATTAACAAGTGGGTCTCCTAAACTGTTATTGCGTATCCAGTGACTGCAAGTGATGACAAAAATTTGGACGCAACCCAATACCCCTTTGAACAGATATAGAGGAGGGTCTCAGTAAAAAAAATGTTCCCATTATAAAGGAGCGGGTCTCCTATAGTGGTAATGCCCATACTGTGACTGCAAGGGCTGCCAAAATTTGGGAAAAACCCCACTAAGAATTTAAAGACACATAGAGCAGGGCCACAGTAACAAGGTACGACATGTTCCCATTAGAAAGGAGAGGGTCTGCTATACAGTTATAGGGTATGCAGTGAGTTCAACGCTGACAATTTTAGGAAAAACCCCACTAAAAATTTAAAGACACACAGAGCAGGGCCACAGTAACAAGGTACGACATGTTCCCATTAGAAAGGAGAGAGTCTGCTATACAGTTATAGGGTATGCAGTGAGTCCAACGGCTGACCAATTTTAGGAAAAACCCCACTAAGAATTTAAAGACACACAGAGCAGGGCCGCAGTAACAACAAATTCCCAATAGAAAGGAGAGAGTCTCCCATAGTGTTGGCCTATGCAGTGAATGCAAGGGCTGCCAAAAATTTGGAGGCACTTTATTGCCCCTTGGAAGAGATGTGGAGGAGGGCTTCATAAAAAAAATGTTCCCATTAGAAAGGAGCAGGCCTCCTATACTTGCAATGCCCATGCACTAAGTGTATGGGCTGACAAACATTTACCCCTGGGGGGTATATATGAACATACTGTATCAAAAAATTTTTTTACGGGCAAGATAAACACCCTTTACAAAAATTAGGTGGGTGTTGCATCACGGACCACGGTCACTCTGGTGATATGGTTGTGGAGGATGAGGAGAAGGAGGAGGGCAAGAGCAAATAGCCAAAATCAGGAAGCGTATACCCATGTGTGGGTGTGAAGAGGTGCATGGGAATACACCTTCCAAGAAAAGACACTGGATTTGAGTTTATGTTACGCTGCTATCATTCGGTGGTGTTGAGAAGTCTGGCCCAATCCAGCCTTTGTTCATTTTTATAAGAGTCAGCCTGTCTGCATTTTCAGTTGACAGGTGGATGTGCTTATCAGTTGTAATTCCACCAGTGGCACTAACAACCCGCTCTGATAAAACGCTGGCGGCAGGGCAGTCCAGGACCTCCAAGGCATAGAGAGCCAGTTCATTCCACGTATCCAGCTTGGATACCCAATAATTATAAGGCACAGAGGAATCATGGAGGACGTTGGTACGGTCGGCAAGGTACTCCTTCAGCATCTTCCCAAACTTTGCACTCCTTGTGAGAGTACACTGCGCCTCAGGGCCTGTCTGATGGGAGGATCTGCGAAAATTCTCCCAGAACTTTGTCAGTGTTCCCCTGCCTCTGCTGGATTGAAGTTGTGTTTCTCTCGCCTGTACTCCTTGGTTGTCCAACGAAGTGTGCCCTCTGCCGCCAGCGTTTTCAGAGGGGAATTTTTTTAAAAGTTCCGCAACAATGGCCTTCTGGTACTGCCCCATTTTTGTAGACCTGTCCACCTTAGGAATAAGAGATAAAAAGTTCTCCTTGTAGCGTGGGTCTAGAAGTGTCACCAACCAGTAATGACTGTCACCCAAAATTTTGAGAACGCGAGGGTCATGGGAAAGGCAGCGTAGCATAAACTTGGCCATGCTTGCCAGACTACTAACAGGCAAGACTTCCGTGTCCTCACCAAGAGGATGACTGACCATGCTCTCCTCCTCCTCCACTCTGTCCTCTGGCCATCCACGCTGAACAGACGGTATGACAGCTGTGCAGGTAGTACCGTGTATAGTGGTTAGGTGGACTTTACCGGTAACTGCGTTGTTGAGAGCACGGCTAATGTTTTGGGGCACGTGCTTGTGTAATGCGGGGACTGCACACCGGCGGCTGGGGACCAAGTACCGAGGGACGGCTGCCGCCATCAAATTGCAGAATGCTTCCATCTCCAAGAGCCTAAAAGGCAACATTTCGAGCACAAGCAGTCGTGAAATGTGAGTATTTAGTAGTGTGGCCTGTGGGGCATTGGCTGCATTTTTGCGCTTGCGTTCCAAGGACTGAGGTATGGACAACTGAACGCTGAGCTGAGAAAAGGACATGGACGTGCTTCCTGATGCTGCTACTTGAGAGTATGCAATGACAGGTGTAGGGCATGAGGCATCTTCGCATGCACCATGGACAGGGGATTGGCTTGCATGCACAACAGCGGAAGAAGCAATGGTGCCACCCGAAGACACAGTTCCTGGACCCTGGGGTGCAGCCTACAAAGTTGGGTGCTTTGCTGCCATGTGCTTGATCATGCTGGTGGTGATCAGGCTGGTCGTTTTTCCACCCCTGCTGATGCTGGCCTGGCTGGTGGTGCACATGGCCTTTTTGGGGTTATCGGCAGAGTCTTTAAAAAACAACCAAACTCGGAAAGACCTAACAGTTGTACTGGCAACTTCTTTCGTGTTGGTGTTACGGCGAACGCTTGCCTGCCTTCTGTCTGCGGCCACCACACTGCTTCTTCCTGCCTGTTGGGGAGCTCTGCCTCCCTCCCCCTGTGTGCTGCTGTCCTCGCTATGCATGTCCTCCTGCCAGGTTGGGTCAGTTACTATATCATCCACCACCTCTTCTTCCACTACCGCACCCTGGTCCTCCTCCTGACTATCTGGCAATTGTGTCTCATCATCGTCCACCTCTTGTGACACTTTCCCACCGTCGCCTTCGTGTGACCGTGGCTGCTCAAATATTTGGACATCGCTATACACGATCTATTCTTGTCCCGCTTCAAGTGGACCGGGCGAGAGGCCCGAATCTATAAATGGAAAAGTGAACAGCTCTTCAGAGTGTCCAAGTGTGGGATCATTTGTCTCTGGGTACGCGGCATGGTGGGAGGAAAGAGGATAAGGGTGAGGAATATGTGGTCCAGACTCATGGTTACTGTGACTTGACCGTGTGGAAGACAGGGTAGTGGTGGTGGCTAAGTGATTGGAAGCATTATCCGCTGTCCAACCAACAACCTTTTGACACTGCTCTGAGTTCAATAGCGGTGTGCTGCAGTCCCCTAGAAATTGGGACAGGAAGGTCAGGCGAGAAGATGTTGGTGTTTGTTGTGGCACAATTTTGGCTTGCCCACGGCCTTGTCCTCGGCCTCTGCATGCACCATTACCATCACGTCCAGTTCCCCGTCCCTTGCCACGTGCCTTGCCCATTTTAAATGGAGGACAGTATCTTCCACGCTCACTACAAATGACTGAGTTTGGAGCGAATTTATATGTAATCAGTGTGACGGAAAAAATAGAGTTTTAAATACCTGGCCTGGCCTGTAAGCAAATTGCTGTGAATTGCTTCACTGACACACTGAAAGAAATGTTTAATGGAGGCCAGAAATGGCAGTATTTTCTGACAACGCATATGTGAGCTGTGTGATGGAGAAAACACAGTTTTAAATACCTGGCCTGTAGGTAACTATTTTGAACAGCGATCTGATGTCAATTGCTTCACTGACACACTGAAATTTTTTTTTAATGGAGGCCAGAAATGGCAGTCATTTCTGAAAACGTATATGTAATCCATGTGATGGAGAAAACACAGTTTTAAATTCCTGGCCTGTAGGTAACTGTTTTTAACAGCAAACCAGGGTCAATAACTTTGCTGACACACTGAAAAAAAAATTTAATAGAGGCCAGAAATGGCAGTATTTTCTGAAAACGTATATGTAATCCGTGTGACGGAAAAAACGCAGTTTTAAATACCGGGCCTTTAGGTAACTATTTTTAACAGTAATCTGGTGTCAATTGCTTCTCTGACACACTGAATTTTTTTTTTAATGGAGGCCAGAAATGGCACTTTTTCTGAAAACGTATATGTAATCCGTGTGACGGAGAAAACACAGTTTTAAATACCTGGCCTGTAGGTAACTGTTTTTAACAGCAAACCAGTGTCAATAACTTTGCTGACACACTGAAAGAAAAATTGAATAGAGGCCAGAAATGGCAGTATTTTCTGAAAACGTATATGTATTCCATGTGATGGAGAAAACACAGTTTTAAATAGATAGATTTTTAGCACTGTAGTATGGAAAGGACCTGGCTGTATTCTGCAGTGCCAACAAGCAAATGGTGCAGAAAAACCGTGTTCTCTGGATTGCTTTTTAAGCAAATAATGAGGATTAAGATGCAAAAATAATTATTACTGACCCCTGAGACCAGGGCCTTTTTCCAGAAATATCTAACAGCAGCAGCCGACAGAACTGGACTGGAGTGCTATGTGCACTGCAGTCTGCTATATACACTGCCTGCCTGCCTATATACACTGCCTGCCTGATATCTCTGCAGATGGATTAGTTAGTCCCCAAAAGGACTATTTGTTAAGATGGATATGTGTAATGTACGGTTTTTCTCCCTACACTACCTAATACACTAGCAAATCTCTCCGTGACACAGCAGCAGCTCTCCCTACACTGTCTGATCCGGAGTGACTGTGATGAGCATGGCGGCGCCAGGTCTGATTAACACCTGATGATGCTGTGCGGCCAGCCAATCACTGTAATGCCCACAATCAACATGGCAACGGCATTACAGTGCATGGCAGGCAATCTCTGCATGTTCATTGGCTCTCTGAAGAGCACCAAACATGCAGGGAGGGGACCCGAGTTCCTGCCCGAGCAACCCGGAAATACTCGCCGAGCGACGAGCTCATCGAGCACCATGATGCTCGGGCGAGTAACGAGTACTGGGGAGCACGTTCGCTCATCACTAATCTTGACTGAAAAAAACCCAAAAATGTTGAAATTTTTACAAATTTATTAAAAAAGAAAAACTGAAATATTACATGGTCATAAGTATTCAGGCCCTATGCTCAGACACTCATATTTAAGTCACATGCTGTCCATTTCCTTGTTATCTTCCTTGAGATGGTTCTACTCCTTCATTGGAGTCCAGCTGTGTTTAATTAAACTGATAGGCGTGTGCCTTTCCAAATCAAGTCCTGTCTAAATAAGATCTCACAGCTCAGAGTGCATGTCAGACCAAATGAGAATCATGAGCTCAAAGGAACTGCCCAAGGAGCTCAGAGGCAGATATGTGGCAAGGCACTGATCTAGCTAAGGTTACAAAAGAATTTCTGCATTACTCAAGGTTCCGAAGAGCACAGTGGCCTCCATAATCCTTAAATGGAAGAAGTTTGGGACAACGAGAAGTCTTCCTAGACCTGGCTGTCCAACTAAACTGAGCAATCGTGGGAGAAGAGTGTCACGGGTGTGTCGGAGGTGACAGACGGTTGCCCTGCAGTGGTTTGTAGGAGGCCTCCATGTTTGGCAATGCAGACAGCTGCCTAGATAAGAGGCTGTGTTTAGGACCCAACGACTACCTCCTTTTATTCTGGGTGCATGTATACCTGGTGTGTCTAGGTGGGCGTCGCCGGTTATACTCATTTCTACTTGGAACTTGGCTGAAGCAGCATCACGTCCTCTCTGAAGTCTTGAGGCCGTGTACCCTGTTAGAGTTCTTCTAAAGATAACTTATTATTTCCCTGTGTTGTCTTCCCCTTTTGTCTTTAGAGTGATAGCAGAGGTTGACTAGTGCTCTATAATCCTTAAATGGAAGAAGTTTGGGACCACGAGAAGTCTTCCTAGACCTGGCCATCCAACCAAACTGAGCAATCGTGGGAGAAGAGTATCACGGGTGTGTCGGAGGTGACGGATGGTCACCCTGCAGTGGTTTGTAGGAGGTCTCTATGTTTGGCTATGCAGACAGCTGCCTAGATAGGTGGCTGTGTTTAGGACCCAACGACTACCTCCTTTTAGTCTGGGTGTATATATACCTGGTGTGTCTAGGTGGGCGTCGCCGGTTATACTCATTTCTGCTTGGAACTTGGCTGAAGCAGCATCACGTCCTCTCTGGAATCTTGAGACCGTGTACCCTGTTGGAGTTCTTCTAAAGCTAAGTTACTAATTCCCTGTGTTGTCTTCCCCTTTTGTCTTTAGAGTGCTAGCAGAGGTTGACTAGTGCTCATCTCCTTCCATCCCCAGCTATAGCCTTACGCCAGGGATAGTAGGGTGAGGCACATGATCGGCGACAGTTGTGGAGGCTGTATAGGGAAGTTAGTGGGAGACAGGGTCACGCTAGTCCAGATTAGGAGGTCACCTTTTCCCCCTTTTTCTAGTGTCTGGGCTCCCTTTCCCTTTCCCCTCTGAGTTGCACTCACACCTGGCGTGACTCTCTGTGTTGCACTCACACCTGGTGTGACATTATAACTTGCTGAGCACGTTTTGGAAAAAGAAAAATGACACAAGATTGACATTTTTTTTCTTTTTGTGTTTTTTGGCGTGCACTTTTTTTTTCCTTACTCTCTTTAGTATGGGATCAGTTGCAGAGCTCATAGAGCAGTTCCGCTGTCTGTTTCTGGAGGTGAATAACCTCTGCTGTGAGGTTCAGCAGCAGTATCAGCGGTTACAGGCTGCCAATGTGGGGGTCTCTACAGGTAGGCCTGTCCAGCCTGAACCCAAGGTTGCCCTCCCAGACAGGTTTTCACGAGGTAGAGACAGGTTTTTTGTGTTTAAGGAGGCATGCAAATTGTATTTCATGCTTCGTCCCTACTCCTCCGGTAATGAGGCGCAACGGGTTGGCATTGTGATCTCTCTTCTGCAAGGAAATCCTCAGTCGTGGGCGTTTTCGTTACTGCATGATTCGGTTTGTCTCCAATCTGTGGAGGGTTTTTTTGGAGCTCTTGCCCTCATCTATGATGAGCCTGACCGAGTTGCCTTGGCTGAGTCTAAGCTACATCGCCTTTAGCAGGGGATTCGGTCAGTGGAAACATACAGTTCGAAATTCCATAGGTGGGCAACGGATTGCAAATGGAATGACTCTGCCCATAAAAGTCAATTTTGTGAGGTGCTAATGGAAAGGTTGAAAGATGCCTTGGTTGTATATGATACCCCTCAGTCCTTAGAGGCTGCCATGTCTTTGGTCATACATCTGGATAGGCGCATTCAGGATAGACGGGTGTGACCTCCTTCTCCGGGGCCTTCTTGTTGGGGTTGTGTTCCTTTGCCAAGGGAGTGGTCTGGGGGTGAACCAATACTGGGGGACGTGGAGGGACCTATGCAGTTAGGGGGTGTCTCTAAATCATACATCTCCCCGGAGATTCGCAAGAAAAAAGGAGTATAATTTATTTGTGGGAAAAAGGGACACTTTGTTGGGACCTGTCCTTCAATTCCTAAACAAAAAGCGACTTGATTAACTCTCGATAGTCTGGAGTTGGATAAACAAGGGGTGCATTTGTGGCCAAACTGCAGTTCCCGCTTTGTCCTGACTGCAGAGGTGGATCTAGAGAGCAAAATCGAAAAAATGTCTGTGTTTGTTGACAGTGAAGCCGGGGTCAGCATGGTTGATGCTGAGTTTGTGAAAACTCAAGGTCTTGCTTTCTGTGCTTTAGCTGAACCTATTTCCATCTTTGCCATTGACTCGGCGCCACTTGCACAGAAAGCATTTACTCAGATTGTACATAATGTGAAACTGAGGGTGGGGTCAGTTCATTGTGAAATCAATCCTTGCTATGTTTTGGAGAATCTACCTACTCCGATTGTTTTAGGTATCCCCTGGCTTGTTAAACATAATCCATTGGTGGATTGGCAACCTGGGGAAACTATTGAATGGGGAGATTACTTCCATGAGAACTTTCTGAATGTTTCCATTGCTGCTGTCTCTGCGGAGATACTGCCTGCTTTTCTGTCTGGTTTTGAGAATGTTTTCTCTGAGAAGGGGTGTCAGGATTTGCCTCCTCATCGTGCTTATGACTGTCCTATTTACCTGACCCCCGGAGCTAAACTACCCAAGTCCAGACTGTATAATCTTTCTGGCCCTGAGAGACAAGCCATGAAAGATTTCATTGCGAAAAGTCTGGAAAAGGGACATATCAGACCCTCATCTTCGCCCGTGGCAGCAGGTTTCTTCTTTGTGAAGAAAAAAGATGGCGGTCTACGCTCCTGTTTGGATTTCTGGGAATTAAATTAAATTACCATCTTCCTCTGATTCCTGATTTGTTCAGCCAGGTTGTGGGAGCTAAGGTATTCTCCAAGTTGGATTTAAGGGGAGCCTACAATCTGGTTAGAATCAGAGAAGGGGGCGAATGGAAGACAGCATTCAATACCCCGGAAGGTGATTTCAAGAGTCTGGTTATGCCTTTTGGCGTGACCAATGCACCTGCGGTATTCCAGCATTTCATAAATGATATTTTTTATCATTTGGTGGGGAGGTTTGTGGTGGTCTATCTGGATGATATTTTGGTTTATTCACCTGATTTTGAGACCCATCGGGGGCATGTTAAGCAGGTGCTTCAGATATTTAGGGATAACAAACTCTATGCCAAACTAGAGAAATGTGTTTTCACTGTTCAGAAGGTGAATTTTTGGGGGTAATTGTTGTCATCTTCAGGTTTTTGGATAGATCCGGAGAAGTTCCGTGCAGTCTTTGACTGGGAACATCCCGGGAACCTGAAGGCCCTACAACGCTTTCTGGGCTTTACTAATTTTTACAGGAAATTCATCCAAAATTACTCAGTTATAGTGAAACCGCTTACTGACATGACTAAGAAGGGGTCTGAGTTTTACAAATGGTCGGAGGCTTCCCTCCAGGCTTTTTCTTCCTTAAAGAATAACTTTGCCACTACACCTACACTCAGTCAACCTGATGTTTCTCAACCCTTTATTGTGGAAGTCGATGCTTCCGATGTCGGGGTTGGGGCTGTGTTGTCTCAGGGTTCATCCCCTGGTAAATGGCGTCCATGCGCCTTCTTTTCTAAAAAAATTTATTCGGCTGAGAGAAATTATGACGTGGGTAATAGGGAACTTTTGGCGATCAAATTGGCATTTGAGGAATGGCGACACTGGTTAGAGGGGGCTGTCCATCCTATTACTGTTATTACTGACCATAAGAGCCTGTCATATCTCCAGTCAGCTAAACGTCTCAACCATACGCAAGCCAGATTGTCCCTGTTTTTTACAAGGTTCAATTTTGCTGTCACTTTTCATCCAGGGGGTCAAAAATTTCAAGGCTGATGCTTTGTCCGGGAGCTTCCCTGGTGGTGGTGACCATGAGAACCCTGCCCCGATATTACAGAAAGGGGTAGTTATTTCGGCTCTTTTTCCTGAACTGGAGGAAGAGGTGCTGGAGGCTCAGGGGGATGCCCCTGCCTCCTGCCCTTCAGGAAAGTTATTTGTACCACCTGATCTGCGTCGTAAAGTAATCAAGGAACATCATAACTCTGTGCTTGCTGGGCATCCAGGTGGTAAGCCGGTGTTGCCCGGTATGTGATTGAACACGTAGCTGCTTATAGTATTTGCTTACGTTCTAAGGTTTCACGTTCTGGTACACTTCTTCCGCTACCTATACCTACAAGGCCATTGACACACTTGTTCATGGATTTTATTACTTACCTACCGGTTTCTGCAGGCAAAACGGTGGTTTTGGTAGTAGTAGATAGGTTCAGTAAAATGGTTCATTTCGTCGCTTTACCTGCACTTCCCAATGCTAAGACACTTGCTCAGGTGTTCATAAATGAGATTGTGAAGCTTCACGGGGTTTCCTCCGATATGGTGTCTGATCGGGAGACCCAGTTTGTTTCCAAGTTCTGGAAGGCATTCTGTTCTCGACTGGGGGTGCAGCTGTCCTTTTCCTCTGCTTTACACCCTCAGTCGAATGGTCAGACCGAATGTGTCAATCAGAACTTGGAGACATACCTCAGGTGTTTCGTCTCCGAAAATCAGGTGGATTGGGCATCCTACTTACCGCTGGCAAAATTTGCCATCAATAATCATCATCAAGAATCCACTGTCAGGTCACCGTTTTTCGGTGCATATGGTTATCATCCACAGTTTGGTACTTTCACTGGGGGAGGAGCTTCAGGAGTTCCTGAAGAGGAACGGTTTACTACGTTGCTCTCCTTGGTGTCGAAGGGTGTTCTGTGTAATTTGAAGATCATGGGTCGCAGGTATAAACATATGGCTGACAGAAGACACTTGCCAGGTCCGGACCTGAATGTGAATGACTTTGTGTGGTTGTCTACCAAGAATATAAGATTTAAAGTTCCTTTTTGGAAGCTGGGACCAAGGTTTATTGGTCCTTACAAAATTACCATCGTCATTAACCCAGTAGCGTTTCATCTTGAACTTCCTAAGGCCCTTAAGATTCTCAATGTGTTCCACAGGTCCTTACTCAAAAGGTACATAGAACCTCTTGAGCCCTCAACTCTATCACCGCCCCCAGTAATGGTTGATGGTAATTTGGAGTTCGAGATTTCGAGGATAGTAGATTCTCGTCTCCAACGTCGTTCTCTACAATACTTGGTGCACTGGAAAAGCTATGGTCCGGAGAAGAGGACCTGGGTTTCAGTGTCAAAGGTGAACGCTCCCAGATTGGTTTGCTCTTTTCACACCTCTTTTCCTGAGACACCCGGTCCTAAGTGTCTGGAGGCCACTTGTAGAGGGAGGGGCAGTGTCATGGGTGTGTCGGAGGTGAAAGACGATCGCTCTGCAGTGGTTTGCAGGAGGTCTCCACGTTTGGCAATGCAGACAGCTGCCTAGATAGGAGGCTGTGATTAGGACCCAGCGACTACCTACCTTTAGTCTGGGTGTATATATACCTGGTGTATCTATGTGAGCATCGCCGGTTATACTCATCTCTACTTGGAACTGAAGCAGCATCACGTCCTCTCTGGAGTCTTGAGGCCATGTGCCCTGTTGGATTTCTTCTAAAGCTAAGTTATTATTTTCCTGTGTTGTCTTCCCCTTTTGTCTTTAGCAGAGGCTGACTAGTGCTTATCTCCTTACACCCCCAGCTATAGCCTTGTGCCAGGGATAGCAGGGCAAGGCACGTGATTGGTGACAGCTGCGGAGGTTGTATAGGAACGTTAGGGGGAGACAGGGTCACGCTAGTCCAGATTAGGAGGTCACCTCTTCCTCCTTTCCTTAGTGTCTGGTCTCCCTTTCCCTTTCCCCTCTGTGTTGCACTCACACCAGGCGTGACTCTCTGTGTTGCACTCACACCTGGCGTGACAAGGAGCCTTGGTGAGAGAGGTAAAGAAGAACCTCAAGATCACTGTGGCTGTGCTCCAGAGATGCAGTAGGGAGATGGGAGTAGTGTTGAGCGAATTTGTTTGGCACTTCAAATTCGGGTTCTTCTTCGGAGTTGTTTGCGCCAAAAAAATCGGCTGCGGCCACAAACATCGGTATCTGATCCTGAACCTGCATCTGCTCCAGTGGTACCTGAGCAAGCATCAGTGTCCATCCTGTCCGGTGACCCAGAATCCGTATTGTCTGAAAAGGTTCCAACTTCTAGCCTACCTTTGACTTCGAGTCCTGCCCTGCCAGTGACTCAGAGTCCATGTCCGTGACTGCAACACTGACCTTTGGGGTAAGCATCTGCAGTACCGGGGACTGCCCTTTGAGTGCTATCTGGCAGCTACCTCTTCTCCCTCAGTTTTCTAACAAGAGATGTCTCACCTATTAAATCAGCAAGAATTTTTTTTTCCTATCTGCGGACAGTGAAAACCTGTTTGGAAGCCCTGACATGGGCTGCTTCATCTGCTCCAACCCAGGTTGCAGCAACCACAGCCATGACTGCTCAGCCTGCAACCTATGCACCTGGAGTTGGTCCTTGTATGTCTGCTCTGATATGATACGACAGGCACCCCAAGCAGTGCCGTGTGTTTCTTAACCAATGCATGCTGCATTATGAAATGTTGGCCAATCAATTTCTCTCTGACTGGGCTAAAGTGGGATTCCTGATGTCCCAACTAGCAGGAGAGGCTCTAACATGACTCAATTCCTTGTGGGAGAAACGTGATTCTGTGACCTCAGATTTGCAGCCCTCCCTGGGGGCATTCTGTGAGGTCTTCGATGAACTGGGTCGTGTGTCTCCTGCTGTGTCTTCCATTCTCAGAATGCATCAGGGAGGTCTGACTGTAGGCCAATATGCCATCTGGACCACACCCTGTCTTCCAAACTTCCGAATTTGGCTGGAATTATGAGTCTTTGGTAGACACCTTCAGGGAGGGATTTTCTGGAAGGATTAAGGACTAACTGGCATGCTGAGACATCCCTGCTACCCGAGAATACCTGATTTCTCTAGCAATCAGGATTGACCTCAGGTTACAGGAACGGTCCAGAGAGGTGACGTGTGGAATAAAACTGTCATGACTGGCTAGGTCCTCCCAGAGACCGCTCATTACCCTGCTTTCTGTGATCTAAGCTGGTCGATCGTGTGTGGCTAGATGGGCAGCAGCCGGAACACTGTCATCCCAAGGGATTGTGCTATTACTGTGGTAATACGGAATACTTCATCCATTCTTGTCCTGAGAAGTCTGAGTAACTAAAAAGCCTAGGGTCTTTAGGAGGGGTTACCCTAAGAGAGAGTAATTCCCCTCTACCATTGACTCTGACTGTATCCGTATCATGTGGAGTTGCCAAGTTTGTTGAGATAACCTACCTTGACTCCAGTTTGGTGGGAAATTTCTTGCAGCAAGCCATGGTGGATCGGTATCAGATTCCCACCCAATGCCTCCGGAGTCCTTTGATGGTGTCCTCTGTAAAGGGAAAGGTCCTACTTGAAGTTGTTCGAGTTATTACCGAGCAGGTGGAGCTTCGGATAGGAATGCTGCATATGGAGAGGATTGCCTTCTATGTGTTGTCTGGTCTGTTACATCCACTTCTTCTGGGCCTTCCATGGTTACGAATTCATGAGCCCGTTCTGGACTTGAGATCTGGTGAGATTCTTCATTGGGGACAGTCGTGTCACAAAAGGTTCCTGATCCCTGTACGTCCAGTTCGGCCTCAAGTTATGTCATCTTCCCGCCTAGATCTGTTGTCTGCCGACTGGTCACACACTGAAGTCCTCGTCTGGAAAGAAGCGGAAACGTTGCCTCCACACAGAGCGGTCGATTGTTTCATAGACCTATTCACGAAATTCTCAGTCTCAAAGACATATCATCGTGGACACTGGTGAAGATAGACCCAGAAAAGGTGTCTTCAATTCTCAAATGGCGGGCTGACAAGAATGTCAAGGTGGATGCACTTTCCAGATCTTTCCTACCCACCGACCAAGATGAAGCACCCCAACTTGTCTTCAATTCTTCCAAGATGGAGGCTGGTCATGCTGGTCAGGAAAAAAGAAGAGGGGGCATAAGGGGGGTATTGTAACGCCAATGGTGGCATCCCTGTTTGGTCCTTCTCCCTTCTCCCGGCAGGAACACCAACATACTCACCGCTCTGGTTGCTCTGAAGTGTGTTCTTCCTCTGCCATGGCTTCCTACTATCATGGGCCTGTGCACGTCACACAGGTCTCCCTGCAACAAGCTTAGTGTGAGCACACTCTCCCCGCTTCTTAAAAGGGCAGCGCAGGCACTCTGGAAATGCCCCCAGCAAATAGCTTGGAGGCATCAGGTGTTTAAGGCACACTCCACTGTAGGGAGATGTACAAGCAATGCTTCCTCTTTGGTTAGTTAGCATTGGTGCAACTAGTCTGTTGCCAGGTCCCTGTTCTTGTTAACCATGTTGTCTAAAGCAAAACCTGTTCCTGTTACCCGTGTTTTCTGTATATCAAACCGGTGGTACCTGAACATGAAACCGCTCCAGCGGTACTTAAACCTGAAGCCGCTCCTGAACCTGTAACTGCTCCGGAAGTACCTGAACCTGAAAACCCAGACATTGTAATGTAAGTTCTCCTGAAACTTTTTTCTATTCCCTATACCATTAATCTCTCTGTCACCCTTCATTGATCTCTCTGCCATCCTTTTGATGAGTGGTTTGATTGCACTGCCATCATCTGGAGAACATGTTGGCCAGTTCCTTCTAGCTATACCACTGACCTTGTATGGAGTTTTGGCTGGTGTGCTACTTTTACAGACCACTAGTAAAGAAGTAATAGTAGTTTGTTTGAATGATGTCAAGTAGACAGATTTATAGGCGGATACAGTGTAAGCTACATTATATAACGTTTTATGGTTAGAACATATATTTTAGTCTAATGTGAGATGAATCCCCTGATTTTGTCAGGGTTGGATGACTATCTGATATATATATAGACTATCCGCTGATATTATCATGCAAGGATCGAGAAGTTTAAGTTTGATCAATCTAGTGTCATTGGAAACACTGCCATTTTTTTCTAATCTTGTATAATCCCTCAACTCAGGTATATTGTGATCTAATTCCATTTGAACAGCAGATCTGACATGCAGTATTAGCTTTAGTTTGCAAAGAATATTATGTGAACAAATAACAATTATGTCCCAGGATATGTGCTATTGATCATGCTGCCGGTGTCTGCCAGGACATTTGGATTTGATTGACACTTATGTTCAGTTTGCTGCAATGATATGTTGATGCTTTTAGCATTTCGTAGCAGTAAAAGAAGTTAAAGAAGTTGTCCACTACTTGGACAACTCCTTCTCATACCCCAGACTTGGTCCCAATAAAATAAAAAAGCTTATATTCACCTTACATGCTGGCACCATTACCGATGTGTCAACACTTGCTCTCCCCTGGGCTCCCATACTGGCGCCATTCCGGTGGTGCCTGCACTCGTGGTCCCGGGACTCTCGTGCTGTTGTTGCGACATGTGACCCCGGTGCCCAATCAGCGCTGGTGTCATTGTCCCCGACTCCTGTCAAATTGAACATGAAGAGAAAGTCAGAGATCTGCTGCAGCCCGGACTTCCTCTTCATGTTCGATTTGTCTGAAGGCAGAGACAGTGACGCCAGCGCTGATTGGGCACCGTGCTCACATGTCACAACAACCGCACGAGAGCCCTGGGGAGAGCGAGTGCAGACTCCGCAGTAACGGCACCAGCATGTGAGGGTGGGGTATGAAAAGGGGTTGTCTGGGTAGTTGACAACCCTTTAAGAGTGGATTTCAATGAATATTAACATTTTGTAAATTGTTATTTTTCCTAAATTGCAGCATTCTATTTGCTCACTTTTGGTCTAATAACGGCTGTACCAGAAATCTGCTGTTAATGTGACCTACATTGTCAATTATCTTCTAATTTTTCATACATAGACAATGACATTCTCAAATAATGCTTTTCATTATATGTGACCTTCCAGTGGGTATTAAACTGAGGTCTTCATGTAAAATAGAGCAGCCAGGCTGTAATGCTGCAGATGATCCGAATGGCACATTTGGTATGAGATTTTTCCATGTGCTTTAAAAGTTCTCACATAACAAACGGCTGACATTTCTGTTTAATTTATTCAGCCTGTCTGTGCGGTGCACATTACACAATTCTTAGAGGGTGAAAAAGGAACGAAAGCTGGCAAAGCTACTTTAAAGGAAGTCTATCTCCCAAAACTGACATTTTAAACCGAGCATATTGTAGAGGATATAGAAAACCTTTCCTTTTAAAATTGCCTCCTCCGTTTTGCAGAAAATAAACTATTTTCTGATATTATACAGAAGGTGCACAGAGCATCAATCCTCCCACATGTGGATACCATAATCTCACTCTTGATTGACAGTATATGCCGAAGCTTTCAAGCTCACTATGGGCAGGCCAGCGCTGTCAATCAATAGAAATAAGGTGGTATTATGCAAAACAGAGAAATGATGCACTGAGCTGCATGACCACAGATACACCAACCACCCTAATTAGCATATATGCCCAAAGATTTTTTTGGGTGGAAAGGAGAGGCCAGAGCACTGGGCTGGCACAGTGAGTCAAGGCTGACATGATGAGGGTTTGGAGGAGGTGGGGCAAGGGTTAATGTGGGAGGACTTTGGGGGATGGGACATTTATAAGGGGGTTTAGAGGAGGAGTTTGCCACTTTTCCACTCCCTGGGTCACTCCCTGCCCAGCCTCTCTCTCTCTCTCTATATATATAACTGTATTTATAGTGTATATTAGAGAGATTTTGCTTTTAACCTTGGGTCATAGTGGCTACTTGGGGGTCTCGCGGTCCCTGAAGTTGGTATTAAATTGGTATAGGGGATTCTTCAGGACATGGATCCCTCTGTTAAAAGTTGGCTGTTTGGTCTGATGATTGATGGGGCTTACGGTAAAAGAATGTTGAGTCCCGAGTAAGCGGTTATCTGTTAGTGAACCCTTTGGGTTTTTGGTGCTCCTGAGCCTGTGAGTCGCAGCTGGGAGTAAACGTGGTTTGGCTTATGATCATTTTGGGGTTATCAGATCTTTTAGCTTCAAGGAACTTATCACGGTTTAAAAATGGTTTATAAATGTTTGTAATATTTATAATTAAGGCCGCTGTGGCCAATATTATCCAACCTTTTTGTGCCTGTCTTTATTATGGATAGGTTGGTTTGGGGGGTAAGGGTGAGGGCATTCTATAGTGGAGTTTGGTGGCTACCTGGACCACCAAAGAGTCAACAAAATCAGCGTCATGGAAGAGGTGACCCCCACAGCATAATAAATGTGTAATCTCTAATTCTACCAGCAGCGATTAAGTCCTCTCACAGGACATGTGACTGCTGAAACCAATCATCATTGGCTGTTGTGGGTCACTTCTATGACCAGTAATTGATGGTCACTGGTCACATTTAAACTGGTCACATTTACCTTTGATGAGAACATCATTGCTCAGAGGAATCTGACAGCATCGGTAAGGCAGAGGCAGGGCATCGACGAGGTCTTGTTTTTTAACTTTTTTCAGAATTTAAAAAAAATATCACTTCCTAGACAACTTTATAGGGAACCCGTCACCAGGTTTTCCCCACATAAAGCATGGCCAGTGTAACATACCTGGCGGCGTCCTTGCATGGTGGTCCATCTCCCACTGTGCAAGAGGGCGCACTTGATCTCCTGTCCAGAATGTCTCTCTGGCTTCCCTCCATGCTGTCTGTTTGTGTCTGTTTCTGCTGCTTAAGGGCGGCGCCCGATCACTTCCTGCCTTTTGTACCTGCTGTGGGTCACACCCCTTGTGCGTCCTCAGCCTATTGCTGTCTGTCACTTGGTATATAGCTCAGCAGCTCCCTTCTATCCCGGCCTGAGCATAGTGTTTCCTTCAGTGTGTGCTTGCACTCTGAAGGTGCCAGGTCCCGTCTCTTGTCTCCTGCTTTTTGTATCAGTTCCCGTGTCTGAACTGAGTCCTGTATGTCTCCTGCTTTTCAGTATCAGCTCCCGTGTCTGAACTGAGTCCTTTCTGTGTTCTCTTGTCTGTCCTGTCTGAACACGCTCCTAGCCTGTTCCTCCTGCCTTCTAGGGGCCGATTACCTAGACCCGTTCCTGTATCTTGTCTGACCTGTCTGAACTCGCTCCTAGCCTGTTCCTTCCGCCTTCTAGTGGCCGATTTCCTAGACCCGCTCCTGTGTCTGGTCTGTCCTGTCTGAACACGCTCCTTGCCTGTTCGTTCCGCCTCTCTGGGGGCCGTATTCCCAGACCCGCTCCTGTATCCCTCTGCAGTGTCGGTCTCCTCCGTACACTCAGTTCCAGTCTGAACTCTCTCCTGTCCTTTACCTGTTTTGCCTCTATGTCCGTTCCCTTCCTTTTTCTGCAGAGTCTGAACTCGAACCTAACTCCTGCTTGTTGTCTCTGCAAGTACTGTGTGAGTATCTGGCTCTGTCTTTCCCTTCCTGTCTGTTCCGTGTGAACAGAGCCCTGTCCTCCCTGCTCAGCCTTGTCTGCACTCTAGCTGTGCTTGCCTGTAACCCTCTGCCTGTATTGTTCCTGAGTCCCGGTGTGTACTGGGTCCTATCCCGCCTGTGTTCCTACCTGCTAGTGCCTCCCTGTCTGCACTCTAGCTGTGCTTGTCTTTACCCCCCTGCCTGCATACCCGCCTGCCTGCATACCAGTCGTGCCTGCCTATACCCACCAGTCTGTGTGCCAGCCTACCAGCCTGTTCCTGTATTCCCCTGTGTGGGTCAACAGCCGTGTCCGGGGTCTGTCCTGGAGTAGCACCTGGTCCCTCTGCTCGGTTCCTCCTTGGTGCACTGGCGTCGTATGCCGTCGTGCGACCCTGGTCGGATCGGGTGAATACCTAGTCACGCCCCTCCAGGCATTCACTCTCCGGCACGGTCCAGTGGAATCACTACCAATCACACGCACACGCCGCTTAGCCTGGGCGTGTGCATAACAGCATGCTCAGGCCATGGTTCCCGTTGAGCCCCACGGCCTTCGCTCTTTGAGAAGTTTTTCCAGCGAATACATGCATTAAAATAAATAAATACATTTTTTCCCCCCCTTTAGCTGAGTTCCAGGCGAATTACGCACCCGTCCAGATGGATCTATCAGCTCTCGTTCCTGCGGATCCGCCACGTTACTATGGGGATCCAAGACAGTGTCGTGCATTTGTGGAGCAATGCATGCTACACTTTAAGGCCTACCCTCTCTATTTTCCTTCCGATTGGGCTAAAGTGGCCTTTATGATTGACTACCTAGCGGGTGATGCCTTGAAATGGGTCACCCCCCTATGGGAAGCATGGGATCCTGTCATCCTTGACCTGCAGGCCTTCCTGGTGGCCTTTCGTATGGTCTTTGAGGACCCTAACTCTGAAGCCCCTGCTGAAGCTTCACTTCCCAATATCCCGGAGCAGCCCCGACGGGTAATGTGTGTGGGTAGCGCAATAGTCCTCCAGCCCAATGAGACTACTGCCCACCCAGAATCCTCACAGGGTGACTACGCTTTCCGGAATACTTCTCTCAACCTCAAGAGGCAGTCCAGACGTGCTAGACTTAGAGGCAAGCCGTCACGCCAGGGTCTGTCCTCCCTGAGACCTCCTGACCCCAACCTTGAAGTCCCTACTGAAGCTTCATCTCCCTGTATCCCGGAGAAACCCCAATGGGTAATGTGCGTGGGTAGTGCACCAGTTCTCCTGGCTGAAGAGACTTCTGCCCATCCAGACTCCACACAGGAGAACTTCCTGCACCCGGCATCAGATGCTTCTCTCTCTTTAACCGGTGTGCATGTCCAAGGATGCTCCAAAGCTGTGGTTACCTCAGAGTCTGTGCACCTCTACTACCTGGCGGAGGATCCCCTGTTGCCTCCTGAACCCTCCGGGATACCACTCGATGACAAATGGAGAGAGACTTCTCTACACCCGGTACACAATACTTTGTCCGCTTCGTCCTGTGAGCCTGACAATGGGTACCCCAAAGTGGTAGTTACCTCCGAGTCTCTACACCCCTCCGACCAGGCGGAGGATCTCCAGTTGTCTCCTGAACCCTTCGGGGTGCTACCTGGTAGCGAAAGGACAGAGACTCTCCTATACTCTGTACCTGATACCTCGCTCGCTTCGTCCAGTGAGTCCAACCTAGTGTACTCCGAAGCAGAGGTTACTCCTGAGTCTCTACACCCCTCCGACCAGGCGGAGGACCTCCAGTTGTGTTCAGAATCCTTCGGGGTGCCACCTGGTGGTGAATGGACAGAGACTTTCCTATATCCTGTACCTGATACCTCGCTCGCTTCGTCCAGTGAGTCCGACCTAGTGTACTCCGAAGCAGAGGTTACTCCCGAGTCTCTACACCCCTCCGACCAGGCGGAGGACCTCCAGTTGTGTTCAGAACCCTTCGGGGTGCCACCTGGTGGTGAATGGACAGAGACTTTCCTATACTCGGTACCCAATACCTCGCCTGCTTCCTCCAGTGAGTCCGACCTAGTGTACTCTGAAGCAGTTGTTTTCTCTGAGCCTCTGCACTCTTCTGACCCGGCGGAGGACCTCCAGTTGTTTCCTGAATCCTCCGGGATACCACCAGATAACAAAGAGACAGTGACTTTTCCTCATTATGTACCTGATAACCCGTCTATTTTTTCCTGTGAGCTTGACAAGATGTACCTCGAAGCAGAGATTACCCTCAAGTCTCTGTCCCCCTCCAACCCAGTGAACGACTGGTCCTCGAATTCCCTGCGGAAGATTCTGGCAGGCCTGAAGAAGAGGGGGCGTAAGGGGGGAGGTACTGTAACATACCTGGCGGCGTCCTTGCATGGTGGTCCATCTCCCACTGTGCAAGAGGGCGCACTTGATCTCCTGTCCAGAATGTCTCTCTGGCTTCCCTCCATGCTGTCTGTTTGTGTCTGTTTCTGCTGCTTAAGGGCGGCGCCCGATCACTTCCTGCCTTTTGTACCTGCTGTGGGTCACACCCCTTGTGCGTCCTCAGCCTATTGCTGTCTGTCACTTGGTATATAGCTCAGCAGCTCCCTTCTATCCCGGCCTGAGCATAGTGTTTCCTTCAGTGTGTGCTTGCACTCTGAAGGTGCCAGGTCCCGTCTCTTGTCTCCTGCTTTTTGTATCAGTTCCCGTGTCTGAACTGAGTCCTGTATGTCTCCTGCTTTGCGGTATCAGCTCCCGTGTCTGAACTAAGTCCTTTCTGTGTTCTCTTGTCTGTCCTGTCTGAACACGCTCCTAGCCTGTTCCTCCTGCCTTCTAGGGGCCGATTACCTAGACCCGTTCCTGTATCTTGTCTGACCTGTCTGAACTCGCTCCTAGCCTGTTCCTCTCGCCTTCTAGTGGCCGATTACCTAGACCCGTTCCTGTATCTTGTCTGACCTGTCTGAACTCGCTCCTAGCCTGTTCCTTCCGCCTTTTAGTGGCCGATTTCCTAGACCCGCTCCTGTGTCTGGTCTGTCCTGTCTGAACACGCTCCTTGCCTGTTCGTTCCGCCTTCTAGTGGCCGATTTCCTAGACCCGCTCCTGTGTCTGGTCTGTCCTGTCTGAACACGCTCCTTGCCTGTTCGTTCCGCCTCTCTGGGGGCCGTATTCCCAGACCCGCTCCTGTATCCCTCTGCAGTGTCGGTCTCCTCCGTACACTCAGTTCCAGTCTGAACTCTCTCCTGTCCTTTACCTGTTTTGCCTCTATGTCCGTTCCCTTCCTTTTTCTGCAGAGTCTGAACTCGAACCTAACTCCTGCTTGTTGTCTCTGCAAGTACTGTGTGAGTATCTGGCTCTGTCTTTCCCTTCCTGTCTGTTCCGTGTGAACAGAGCCCTGTCCTCCCTGCTCAGCCTTGTCTGCACTCTAGCTGTGCTTGCCTGTAACCCTCTGCCTGTATTGTTCCTGAGTCCCGGTGTGTACTGGGTCCTATCCCGCCTGTGTTCCTACCTGCTAGTGCCTCCCTGTCTGCACTCTAGCTGTGCTTGTCTTTACCCCCCTGCCTGCATACCCGCCTGCCTGCATACCAGTTGTGCCTGCCTATACCCACCAGTCTGTGTGCCAGCCTACCAGCCTGTTCCTGTATTCCCCTGTGTGGGTCAACAGCCGTGTCCGGGGTCTGTCCTGGAGTAGCACCTGGTCCCTCTGCTCGGTTCCTCCTTGGTGCACTGGCGTCGTATGCCGTCGTGCGACCCTGGTCGGATCGGGTGAATACCTAGTCACGCCCCTCCAGGCATTCACTCTCCGGCACGGTCCAGTGGAATCACTACCAATCACACGCACACGCCGCTTAGCCCGGGCGTGTGCATAACAGCCAGCACCTGTGAGCACTCTATTGCAACATTCTAGTCAGCTATATGTATGACCCTTATCCTCTTATTGTACACACAGATGGTGCAAGCAGGTCCCATGGGCGTTTCTGGTCTTCTTATGATCGCCATCCTTTTTCCCCGCTTTGTGTGGATGACACATCCAATTTCATTAACACAGTGCCCCAATCCCATTCCTGTGCAGGCGCACTTCTCTCTGTCCTGCCGAGTGCAGAGAAAAGTGCTGTAGAGTGCATGTGACGCGCCCCCTGGGCCGTGGGGTACTCGGTAGCCGGGCCGGTCAATGCTGGCGGATGTCACGGTGTTAGTGACCTGGTGCGTGACCCAGAGCGGTCAATAAAAGGGGAAAAGTAAAAGGGGAATAAAGTTTTTATAGAGATAATGTTCGTGATGCCACCTGTGGTATGCGGCTATATGGAGCCACTGCTGCGGTGCTGATCCTCTGGAGCTGATGGTGATGCAGCAGAGTTGGTTCAGCTCTCCACAGGAATAGCTTAGCTCCAGGGAAGGATATAGTGATGCAATGAGGTAGATGTTGTTGGTGCTGTGTAGTGCAGGGCTGGTGATGGCGCAGCAATAATTCCAGGACACAGTGGGGTGCAGTCTTCAAGGTTTACTCACAGTTGTTCAAGACTCCAGGTTACCAGGGTCAGTGTGTAACCTCCCACGTCGTCCAATGTTCACCAGGGATGGGGTTCAGCAACTCTCAAGTCTCTCAGGAGTACTTAAACTGCACCCCGTTCCATGTTCCTTTCTCAGTCATCTTCCCTGTGCTGGCTCTCGCCCTCCTGCCCTGCGCCTCACAATTAGAGTCCCAATCCTGTAGCCTCGGGTCTTGTCGGGTGACTTGCAGTCCCCTGGACCCTATTCGGCCACTTTTTCGGTGATGTAATTGTGGTGGTTGGCAGCTGCACCTTGCAAATACAGCAGCCTCTGGTTATCTAGCTGAGCCTGATTATTCTCCACTAGTTTAGGGGTCGGTCCCCTCTGTGGCCTGATCCTTCCACGTCCGTGTATATTCGGGTGCATGGGTGGCTTCCTACACTCACTGTGCCCCTGGGATCCCCTGTTTCTGGAACCTTCCTTCTGCTCCCATCCTCTCTCTCCTAGGCCTCTCTTACCAGGCCCACTCTCCTCTCTCCAGAGCGGAGCTCTTTCTGAGCTCCCACTCCAAACTCTCACTCTGACTCTATGAACTCCTTCTAGATGGTTCCCCCTCTTCTTATACTCTTTCTGACGGTGCTCCCCTGATCTGCTTCCTCCACTCACACCCACTACATGGTTCCCTCTCTCTTGATTCTCCCCCTTCCAACCAGGGACAGGGCTCAGCAATGGATAAGTGCATCTTGCCTGGAATGGTGTAGTGTTGGATGTAGGTGGGTGGGTCTGGGGTATTACTCCCTCCTTACCTGAGAGTGGGGTACCACACCTCTGGGTGAGATGCAGTACCTCTGTGGCATTTGAACCCGCAGGGGCGCCACACATGCACCAGCTTTACATACGCCACATCAAGACCAGAGACCCCCATCGGACTATAATAAAAGTTATTTTTTAGTGTCTTGCATAGGGGATTGGGGACACATATTCAGCTTACTAGAATGCTGTCACATAGGGCTTGCAATTTTTTGCCATACTTTAAATTGGAAAACCCGGTGACGGGTTCCCTTTAATTTTCAAATCTTGTTGGGAGTCTGAATTAATTAAGGGTGTAAGCTGAATTAATTTATTTATTTGATCTACGGTCTGAATGAATTTAAGGGCATAATTTTATTAAGGAGTGAGTTCAGGCGTCTGAATTAAATTTGGCATCTGATCTGGGGTTTGAATGAATTTACCAGTCTAGTCAAGTGCATGTGTTTTTATCATTTGGCACAAGTTTACCCATTGAACTCTTATTGACATTTTGCAGTATGCACCATTGGGCCACTGGGGAAAATGGTTTGCCAGTGTACAGACCATTGTGGGCCTTGTTTGAATTAACCTTAAATTAGCGGTTGTTTTTCATTCTCCAATTTGCATCAAGAAAAGTAAATCTCAAAATCACAGCACGCAATAAAATCTTAAAAACTGTCCCCTTTATTGATGGGCAATTCAGTTGCTATATTTTGAGCTGAATTTGGAGAAACCACTTGTTATATTAGAGGTGTTCAGCTATTTCAGTTTTCCGTAGTTGATTGGTTTATTGCAAACAGCAGAAACTTTACAGACTTTACTAATAAACTTATTTAGCAATGGAGGAAGAATATCTTTGATTGCAGCTGTAAAATCATTTTCCAATGTTGGCTCTGAATGAGAGTCATCAATGCTAATGTGAACAGAGTCCTCGACAAAGATTTAATAAACCATTTGCAACGTCTGCCATTTAGGTAGTTTACTATCAATAGTGAACAAAAAAAATGTTAACAGCATATGACACAGCATATGGTGAGGAATGCTTCAAAATATATAAATGTTTAAAGAACTTGAGGTAGCCGTGAAACTGCGAACAGCTTCTCTCATGGGTAATGACCATATGGAAGAGAAAAATATCTGTGAACTGACCTAAAAAAAGAAATGCATGGTAAAAAGGAAACACATTAAGTGAAGTTGTTTATTGATGATAATTTATAAATGATATAAAATAAAAAAAGATAACATCGATTCAGATAGGACAAGACTTGGAATACTTAGACATAGTATTATGTGTTTTAATGAGTCTCTGGAGGCCATGTACTAGATTTCACTGCCAACAACATTTCAGCTTAGCCTTTTCAAAAGTATCTATACTCTCGATCAGAAGGTGAACTTTCTTGATATAAATAAAAGACATTGCATGCTTTTTAACATGTGACAAGCAGAGCGTTCTCTATCAGCTGGAGGAATGCAGCATGGGGCTGTGGCTCCTTTGGAAGATCGTGTACAACAGACTGTTAAATAGGGTTGCGCAAGCTGGCAGATGACAAGAAGTGGCATCTACTAACCATCCTGGTCATCTTCAGCTACAGGTGCCACTGCAATGTATCCTGGCACAGTCCAATGTCAGGACCCGGTTTCGTGGCATCTGGGGTAGAGTAGAGCCAGGAGAATAACTATATCCAGGGCTGTGGTCTATGGTCATAATATTTTTTTCTCTAAGGGACTAAATAATTTAGGGGTACTGGTATGGGGAATTGGTGTTGTTATTAAGAGTGGAAATAGGTTGTAGAAACAAAACTCAAAAATGTCTTTGTTTTATGCTGCTATATGAAACTATTATTATGCATTGCTTAAATGGCACTATCATATTCTGCAGCACTTCATAGACATTATCCTAATTGTTCCCATTGGGGCACACACTCTACATCCCCTATCAGTGTGTCTTTAAAGTGTGGAAGGAAATGAGAGAACATGGAGGATAACCAAGGCAAACACATGAACTCCTTGCAGATGTTGTCCTTGGTGGGAATTGAACCCTGCACCCCAGCACTGCAAGACTGCAGTGCTAACCACTGAGCCACCATGCTGCTCATTGAAATAATAATGAAATAATGTGTGCTGTCGGCAGTATATACATATATAATTGCATTAAGACACCCCTAAAGACACACTAAACCCGCACAGAAACATTTAAGGTTTAATATCTTTAAAGAGGCAATAAGATATTAAAGACAACTTGTCATCAGGATTTTATATCCCAAACTGATGGCATGTGTCTAAAGGTGCTGTAATGCTGAGTAAATCCTTACCTTTCTTGTAGAAATCCATTTAGATGTTTTAGAAAAATCCCTAGTTGAAATTATATGCAATTATAATGCAAGTGCAATGGGCGAGACCTGCACTTACTGCTCTCCTGTCTCTCTTTATTCCCCTCCTCCTGTCTGTGACTGACAGGTAACTGATGATCACTCACACAAGGTGAGTCCATAGCACGCTCATTACAGGACAACCCCTTTAAAGTGTTTAAAGTTCAAAAAACCATAAGTGAATAGAATACTAACTCATAAAACAGTTGTGTCACCAGATTTCAACATAGAAACTGCATACATTATTAAAAAGATATCTCAGACCTGATCAGGCTGATGTATTTATTTTGAAAATCCATGTGAAAATTAGTATATAGTCCTCTTAGACCTGTACTTACAAACTACATAATCCTTTTTGAAAAGTTTTCCTGCTGATAGTATAGTATATTAAACTGTTACCACCTTCATTCCAGTTAGCAAGTGATGACATATCCTACCAATAGACTTTTACTTTCTAAGATTGGAAAACCACACATATAACAAAGTAATAGACAATTTGCCAATAGTACAATTAGTTGAGCTTACTGGGATGTTGCTATAGATGTCAATAAGATCTGGTAATTTCTCTGGCCATCTGTTTCTGTCTTCCAAGAGTAGAGTCTTCAGCAATTCTATTACCACGTGATTCATTTTTTCGCACATTCCGTTAGTTTGGGGATAGTAAGGCGTGGTACGAATTTTCTTGCATCCATACAAGCTACAGAACTCTTGAAATATTTCCGCTTCAAAGGTAGGACCCTGATCTGTCAATACCTGTTCTGGATATCCATGTGGCCTGCAGAAATAAGCTTGAAAGGTTCTTGCTGCTGTCTGAGCTGTCATGTCCTTCACAGGAGCTACCACTAGGAATCTGGAATAGTGGTCCACCATGGTAAGAGCATAAGTATAGCCTGATCTACTGGGTGTGAGTTTGACATGATCCAAGGCTACTAGTTCCAAGGGCTGTTTGGTTATGATAGGCTGGAGTGGTGCTTTCTGGTTGTTACGATCTCCTCTTCTTAATGAGCATGGGCCACAATTTTAACACCATTTTTCTATGGAAGACCTCATGCCAACCAATAAAATCTCTCACGTAACAGTATTTCCAGTTTTCTCCATCCAAAGTGTCCTGCTCCTTTATGGTACGCTTCCAATACCATTTGGATGTCTCTCTTTGGAGCCACAACTTGCCATAACCATGTGTCTTTGGATTGATATACAGTCTGCACAATTGGTTTTAATAGATAAATAACCTGCTTCTTTCTTTCCACAGGTATTGGGCCTCTGGGGGAGCATTCTTCTCAATTTTGGAATCCGGTTGGGTTACCAGCCTCTTCACTAGGCTCACTGCCGGATCGCTGTCTTGGGTTTCTTTCCATCCATAATGAGGCAGCGGGTTTAGTGCAACATCCTGACGGTTGTGGTAGATATGGGTTTCTGTCATTTTCCATTTTCTACTTTTATGGAAAGCTGGAAGTTCTATTTCCTCCAAGTCATCTGTTTCTTCTTCAAGCCCTTGCAAATGTACTTGAGGGTTTCTGGAGAGGGCATCAGCATTTGCATTTCCACGGCCTGGTCGGTACTTGATGGTAAAGTCGTAGTTCGATAGCCGGGCCATCCAGCGCTGCTCCAATGCACCAAGCTTTGCAGTATCCAAGTGTGTTAGCGGATTGTTGTCCGTAAAGATGGTAAATTTTGAAGCTGCTAAGTAATGCTTGATCCTCTCCGTGACTGCCCAGACCAAGGCCAGGAACTCCAACTTAAAGGAACTGTAATTTTCTGGGTTCCTCTCGGTAGGTCGAAGTCTTCTACTGGCATAGGCAATTACTCTTTCCTTGCCTTCTTGTATTTGGGACAGTACTGCTCCCAGGCCTACATTACTTGCATCCGTGTAGAGGACAAATGGTAGGTTATAATCTGGGTACGCCAAGATTTCCTCACCGGTCAGGGCCTGTTTCATTTGTTGGAAGGAGTCTTCTTGTTTCTTTCCCCATTCCAACGGCGGCTCTGCAGACCTTCTCTTCTTAGATTGGCCTACTAGAAGATCTTGTAGGGGCGGTGCCATCTTCGTGTAGCCCTTAATAAATCTTCTGTAATACCCAACCAAACCTAAGAACTGACGTACCTCTCTGATGATGGTCGGCCTCTGCCAGTCCTGGATAGCAGTCACTTTTTCCGGATCTGGTGCTACGCCATCTGCGCAGACCACATGCCCTAAGTATTGGACTTTTGGCTTCAGCAGGTAACATTTAGATGGTTTAAGCTTCATTCCATACTTTGTTAGAGCTGTAAATACCTCCACTAGGTGTTCCAGATGTTCTTCATAGCTTTTGGAATACACTATGACGTCATCCAGGTATAAAAGTACCGTCTCAAAATTCCGGTGTCCCAGACAGCACTCCATGAGTCTCTGAAACGTCCCCTGTGCATTGCATAACCCAAATGGCATGCTATTGAATTCGCATAGGCCCATTGGTGTTGTGAATGCTGTTTTCTCCCAGTCTTCTTCTGCAACGGAGACCTGCCAATACCCACTAGTGAGATCTAATGTGGAGAAATACTTAGCAGTCTTTAATGCAGCAAGAGACTCCTCTATCCGGGGTAACGGGTAAGCATCTTTGTGAGTGATCTTATTGACCTCCCTGTAATCCACACACATCCTCATAGCGCCATCTTTTTCTCTGACTAATACTAAGGGGGCCGCCCAGGGAATACAGCTATCTCTTATAACCCCGGCCTCATTCATGTCCTGCAGCATCTCTTTAGCACACTGGTAGTGGTTTGGTGGGATAGGTCTATGTCTCACTTTAATCGGGGGATGATCACCTGTGGTTATGTGATGGCGTACCCCTTTTATCCTCCCAAAATCTAATGGATGCTTACTGAATACTTGGCTAAACTCTTGTACTACCGGGTAAACTCCTTGCTTCTGGTGGTCGGGAGTGGCATCAGTCCCTATGTGCAACTGCTGACACCACTCCTCCACCTGTCCTTTGGGGTTGTTGTCCTCCGCCTGACTTGACGGGGGCAAGGGCTCTAATGTCTGTATGTTGTTATTTCTCACAGTGTACAGCTTTGCTACAGTAGCATACCAGGGTAGTTTCATTTCTTACTCCCCGCAATTCAACACACGGATTGGTACTCTTCCCCTGCGTACATCCACCACCCCTCTAGCTGTCAGCAATGTAGGTCTATGCTCTGAATATACCGGTTCTACAATTGCCTGTTATTCCTTTCTTCTGATACCCATAGCTACTCGACACCATATCATCATTTCACTGTTTGGTGGTAATACAATGGGAAATGGGTCTGTTACCCGCGCACTGCCAATCTCCCCCCCAGACAGATTTACCTGTTGCTTGTGAATTAAGGCACGGATTTCTCTTTGAAGGACTCTCCTCTGCCCAATGCCAGCAGTCTCTGTAATCTGTTGGAGTAAAAACATCACTTCTTCAAGGTAGTTTTCAATCACATTAGTACTAGTGTTGAGCGAGCACTAAAATGCTCGGGTGCTCGAAGCTCGGGCCGAGCTCACTGTGATACTCGGGTGCTCGACCTGAGCAACGAGCCCAATGTTAGTCTATGGGAGACCCGAACATTTTTGCGGCGGCTCCCCCGGCAGTCTGTAGAAAGCCTAAAAAGTGACCAAAACGATAGTGACAGTGCTCAAATGACATGGGGAAAGCATGGGGATCGCCCCTGGAAGCATTTCTGACCCCCAGGTCACTGCTGTCAACAATGTGGTCAGAGGTATTAAGCCACTTTTACAGGCTCACAATAAAACGTTCAAAAACAAAAGTGAAAGTGCTTTCCTGTGAAATATGTTAACCCCTTAACGACCATGGGTCTTTCTGTTTTTGTGTTTTCCTTTTTTGCTCCCCTTCTTCCCAGAGCCAAAACTTTTTTAATTTTCGTTCAATATGGCCATGTGAGGGCTTATTTTTTGCGTGACGAGTTTTACTTTTAAACACCATCACTGGTTTTACCATATCATGTGCTGGAAAATGGGAAAAAAATTCCAAGTGCAGTGAAACTGCAAAAAAAATGCAATTCCACAGTTGTTTTTTGGGTCCTTTTTTTACCACGTTCACAGATTGCTAAAACTGACCTGCCATCATTATTTTCCAGGTCGTTATGAATTCATAGACACCAAACATGTATAGGTTCTTTTTTATTTAAGTGGTGAAAAAAAAATCCAAAGCTTGCTAAAAAAACAAAAAAAAATGACGCCATTTTCCGAGACCCTTAGCTTCTCCATTTTTCGGGATCTGGGGCCAGGTGAGGGCTTATTTTTTGCGTGCCGGGCTGACGTTTTTATTGATACCATTTTGGGGTAGATCTGATGTTTTGATCGCCCGTTATTGCATTTTATTGCAAAGTTGTAGCGACCAAAAAAACTTAATTCTGGCGTTTAAAATTTTTTTCTCGTTACGCCGTTTACTGATTGTATTAATTCTTCTTTTATATTGATAGATCGGGCGATTCTGAACGCGGCGATACCAAATATGTGTATGTGTTTTTTTTTTAATATATATATATATTTTATTTTGAATGGGGCGAAAGGAGGGTGACTTAAACTTTTATATATTTTTTATTTTTTTTATTTTTTTAAAAACTTTTTTTTTACATTTTCTGCTTGCTTCTATAGTCTCCAGAGGAGACTAGAAGCAGCAGTTGTCTGATTGCTTCTACTGCATACAAGCGATGAGCAGATCGCTTGTATGCAAGAGAAATGCTCACTTGCTATGAGCGCTGACCACTAGGTGGCGCTCATAGCAATTGAGACATGACAACCACAGGCATCTGCTGCAGACCCTGAGTTGTCATGCCCACCCATTGGTGACCCGGGATCACGTGATGGGGTCACTGATGGGCGGGGCTTAGGACTCCCGGAAGCGCGAGTTAAATGCCACTGTCAGAGATTTAACATGTTAACAGCCGCGGGTGGATTGCGATTCCAATAATCAGCTGACATGTGCTCGCTTCAGTGCGGGCTCACCGCCGGAGCCCCCGCTGAACCGGCCTTCCCGACCTGGTGCGTACTATTACTGACCAGGTCGGAAAGGGGTTAAGGAACATCCTTTCCAGGGTAAAGACTTGTGTATAAGGTAAAATAAATAACCAAAAACAAAAATACTCCTCCACACCTTGGGCTATGTTCACAAGTAGCATTTTTTTTGTGTTTTTGCACGTTTGTATTGCTTTCAACCGTGACAAATGCATTCACCGGGAAATGTCATTTTAACATTTTACAACCTTATCTGGCCATATGCTGTGTGACACATGCATACAGTGCTAAAAAGACATGGGAACAGCATGGGGAAGACCCCTGGAAGCATCTCTGACACCCAGGTCACTGCCTAAACGTGTGCCCATCAGAAGAGATCCTTGCCGCATCAGAAGATGCAGACTTGCAACTATCCCCGTGCAAGTCCTTGTACCAGGGCAGTGTTCAATTGTACCTCCCCCATAACTTGCAATACAAGCGCAAGTATGCAGCCTGCCACCCACCCACCCCCAGGCTGCAATACCATACTGCTAGCTTGCTTGCACTTGAAATTGGGCCTTTTAGGCATGTGGAGGTGGAATCTGGCCACCACGTCATGGCTGCGTCAGTAGCCTGGTATTCATACTCAGTCCCCAGCCGGCCGGTGGCCGGGTGTCCACGCTTGGTCCCCTGCCGTGTGTCCCGGTGCGCCTTATACACAAGCGCGCATACCAAAACATTACCTGTGCCCTCCCCAGTGCATTTAGTGGGAAAGACAGCCTAACCACAAACATGTGGACAACGTAATGTGGCCAGGAATGGTCCATCTCACTGACGCCTTCACACTGGGTTAATATTGTGGAAGCTGGGACACAGTTGGACACTGGGATGCAACACGTCCTCCAGACATAGAGGATTGCGGGTCCTGGGTCAATCAGGCTTCAACACAAAGTTCAGAAGGTAGACAGCAGCAGTGGTCGGCCTCCTACACAACGAGTAAATTATTCATGATCATGAGGCCATCCACCTCCTTAGCTTTCTGTTCCTTGGAATGCAAGCGCATGTATGTAGTAGCAGCTAGGCCTGAGGTGGTCAGCGTTTTGGCGCATATTCTACCTCCTTCGAGGATTGCTGGATGTTTTCCTGCTACTATCCCAGTTCTATGACTCCCGTTAAAACAAAGCTTCAGGTGATGAATGATGGATGAGGTGGTGGCAAAGGAGAAAGAGCAGGAGGAGCAGGGACCATTCACATCAATATCAGGCCAGCCAACCACATATGTCTTGTAGGATATGTTTCTGTACCAAAAGGAGCGGTTCAGCTACACAGTTATAAGGCATACAGTGAATGCAATGCCTACCAAAAATTTCGAGGCACTCCAATGCCCCTTGGAAGTGACATGGAGGTCAGAGGGCCTTAACTAAACCATTTTTTCCATTTATAGCAACTGGGTCTCCTGTACACTGTTGGCCTAAGCAGGGAATGGAAGGCTTTCCAAAAATTATTAGGCACTGCAATGCCCCTTGAAACAGACGTGGATTACAGAATATTAAAAACCTTCTACCCATTATTGGGGAGTGGGTCTCCCTTAGTGTTCGCCTATGCATTGAAAAGCAAAAGCTGACAAAAATTAGGAGGAAATGCAATGCCCGTTGCAAGAGTCGTGGAGGTTAGAGGTAATTAAAAACAACATGTCAATGCCCCTTGGAAGAGCTGTGGAGTTCAGAGTGGTTTAACAAGACGGTTTTAATGCCCCTTAGAAGAGACGTGGTGTTCAGAGTGGTTTAACAAGACAGTTTTAATGCCCCTTGGAAGAGATGTGGAGGTCACAGTAGCTTAACAAGATGGTTTTAATGCCCCTTGGAAGAGACGTGGACTTCAGAGTGGTTTAACAAGACAGTTTTAATGCCCCAGGTTTGAGGAACGCGCCTCTGATTTGGCTGAGCGTTTCAAATGCAGGGGGTACAGCAATCGATGTATCGGCCGTGGCTATAGAAGGGCTCGGAACACCCCTCGTGATCACCTCATCCATCTCCCTCCCTTTGGGAGACCGAAATGTCCGGAGAGGATTCGCTTCATCTCCACATACAACTCTGAGTGGTGTGGAGTGCGGCGTGTCCTCTCCCGGTATTGGGATATATTGGGTACGGAGCCCTCCCTGAGGGAATACATTGGGGAATCTCCATGCATGACACCCCGACGATCCAACACCCTAGCAGATCTCCTGGTTTCCAGTCATTACCTTCCACCTGCGATAAACCCTTTTGGCTCCCGTGGTCCCACCTTGGGGACCATTCCTTGCGGCCATTGTGCCGCTTGCACTAATGTCCCACGCGTTACCATGTTCACGAACTCTGATGGCTCCCGTAATTTTGACATCCGCCACCGTATTTCCTGTAGCACCACACATGTGATTTATCATGCTACATGTGGCTGTGGACTTATCTATGTAGGTCTCACATCCAGGGAGCTGAGAGTCAGAGTTCGTGAGCATGTGAGGGACATTATTGCGGCTAGGGCCATCTCTGATCCTCGGGAGCTCAAAACTCTACCGCGCCACTTTAAATCTGCCCATAATTGTGACCCTCGATCCTTGAGGGTTTGTGGCATCGACGTGGTACATCTGGGCTCCCGGGGAGGTGATGCCAAACGCCTTTTAGCACAAAAGGAAGCCAGGTGGATCATTACTCTCGACACTCTTTCACCACGGGGGCTTAACGAACATCTTGGCTTCTCTTCATTTTTATGATTTTTTTCTTATTTTCATATGTTATAAAATTATTTTTCTATTTTTCAATTTACCTCTAGAAATTTTCATGCTGAGATCGATTTGGCTAGTTGCTATTTGTATATTCTGGCTTCCACATGTGCGTTTTTTGCGCCTGACTTGGCCCCGTTATTTGTCATGCTTCACTCCCGGTGCCCCGGGGGTTTTCTCCCTTTTTTTCCCTCTAGGGGTTTTTCCCTGGGGGGAACACATCCTCCCCTTTGTTTGTTTTTATTGATTTCTTTATTTGTTGTGTGTTCTGATACTTATTTTATATTTTTTCTATTTTTAGAATCTCCTGATTATTGTCTTCATAATACTATATATACCTGTGATTGGATAGATTACTCGGTACATTATCTCCACAATATGACGGAGTTGGAACTGGGAATTTTCATTTAGAAGACTGTTTTGTACTTTTTCTTTTTTGTATTTATGTTATTTTTTTCTTTATTTTTTCTTGCACTTATTATTTTTTATTTTTTTCTAATTTTTATTTATGTTTGCTTCCTTTATACTTACAGTAATCACACTCTTTATTATATACTCTTGTTCTTTTACTCTTTTTTTCCTCTCCTTATACTTTCTCATACCTTTCACTGTCATTGGTCGTGATATTTACATTCCACGACCTTCTATGGGACACACAGTTGTGCTGCCACGGTGGCCGGTGGTGCGCATGCGCTGGGCGAGCCGCGGCCGGCACTCACGCGCGTCCTTCTCTATGGCAACGACGCACCTCCGGATGTTGTCAGCCGACACTTCCGGTCTGTGCGCGTGCCATGACGGGCGGCGCGCAATTGCCGCTTCCGCTGTGACCCCGGCGCATGCGCCCCACATCCGACCCTCGTGGCAGCCATGTGATAGTGATCACATGATTTCTCATGTGATCACTTAAGGTCCTATAAAGATGGGCTCTTACGTACCATACATTACATGCCTCTTGACAAAGCTATACGCGAAACGCGCGTTGAGGCCCCTGGTGGATGTCCTCTACTTGCCTCCTTCTGTCCTATATATTTGGGAGGGTTAGCAACCAACTTGGTGAGTGCCCCGACTTATTTATTATTATTGCTTCCCATTTGGGAATTACATGTAAGGGTGATATTATCTTGCCTCTCTGGTTGTGATTTGATCCTCTCCCTTTGGTTCCACCTTCATTACTTATTTTTATTTACCCTTTCTTCTCTCACTGCTCTCTCCCTTTACTCTTCCCCTTGTGGATCCCATCGGGATATATTGTACCCTGACACATACATATCTAAGGGGTTTTGAAGAAGTTATGGGAGTTTCTCTCTTTTTGATCCAACAGATACCCACTGTCTTAATATTAATATGTATTTAAAAAAAAAAATTTTTTGTACCACTATTGCATACTTTTTTAATTAACCAATAAACTTTGTTGTTTTATTCCATTATTACTCATTGTCGCGGTTTTTCACTGTTGGCCTAAGCAGGGAATGGAAGGCTTTCCAAAAATTTTTAGGCACTGCAATGCCCCTTGAAACAGACGTGGATTACAGCGTATTAAAAACCTTCTACCCATTATTGGGGAGTGGGTCTCCGTTAGTGTTCGCCTATGCATTGAAAAGCAAAAGCTGACAAAAATTAGGAGGAAATGCAATGCCCGTTGCAAGAGTCGTGGAGGTTAGAGGTAATTAAAAACAACATGTCAATGCCCCTTGGAAGAGCTGTGGAGTTCAGAGTGGTTTAACAAGACGGTTTTAATGCCCCTTAGAAGAGACGTGGAGTTCAGAGTGGTTTAACAAGACAGTTTTAATGCCCCTTGGAAGAGATGTGGAGGTCACAGTAGCTTAACAAGATGGTTTTAATGCCCCTTGGAAGAGACGTGGAGTTCAGAGTGGTTTAACAAGACAGCTTTAATGCCCCTTGGAAGAGTGGTGGAGGTTACAGTGGAATAAAAAGACAATATCAATGCCCCGTGGTAGAGACGTGGAGGTCACAGTAGCTTAACAAGACGGTTTTAATGCCCCTTGGAAGAGTGGTGGAGGTCGCAGTGGAATAAAAAGACAATATCAATGCCCCTTGGAAGAGTGGTGGAGGTTACAGTGGAATAAAAAGACAATATCAACGCCCTGTGGAAGAGACGTGGAGGTCACAGTAGCTTAACAAGACGCTTTTAATGCCCCTTGGAAGAGTGGTGGAGATCGCAGTGGAATAAAAAGACAATATTAATGACCCTTGGAAGAGACGTGGAGGTCGCAGTAGCTTAACAAGACGATTTTAATGCCCCTTACAAGAGCCATGCAGTACAGCATATTAAAAACATTATTCCCATTATTGGGGAGTGGGTGTCCCATAGTATTTGCTTATGCCTTGCAAGCAAAAGCTGCCAAAAATTAGGACCGGAGCAACTTGCAATGCCCCTTACAAGAGCCATGCAGTACAGCATATTACAAACATAATTCCCATTATTGGGGAGTGGGTCTCCCATAGTATTTGCTTATGCTTTCCCAGCAAAAGCTGCCAAAAATTAGGACGGAGCAACTTGCAATGCCCCTTACAAAAGCCATGCAGTACAGCATATTACAAACATAAGTCCCATTATTGGGGAGTGGGTGTCCCATGGTATTTGCTTATGCTTTCCCAGCAAAAGCTGCCAAAAATTAGGATGGAGCAACTTGCAATGCCCCTTACAAGAGCCATGCAGTACAGCATATTACAAACATAAGTCCCATTATTGGGGAGTGGGTCTCCCATAGTATTTGCTTATGCTTTCCCAGCAAAAGCTGCCAAAAATTAGGACGGAGCAACTTGCAATGCCCCTTACAAGAGCCATGCAGTACAGCATATTACAAACATAAGTCCCATTATTGGGGAGTGGGTCTCCCATAGTATTTGCTCATGCTTTCCCAGCAAAAGCTGCCAAAATTTAGGACGGAGCAACTTGCAATGCCCCTTACAAGAGCCATGCAGTACAGCATATTACAAACATAAGTCCCATAATTGGGGAGTGGGTCTCCCATAGTATTTGCTTATGCTTTCCCAGCAAAAGCTGCCAACAATTAGGACAGAGCAACTTGCAATGCCCCTTGCAAGAGCCATGCAGTACAGCATATTACAAACGTAAGTCCCATTATTGGGGAGTGGGTCTCCCATTGTATTTGCTTATGCTTTCCCAGCAAAAGCTGCCAAAAATTAGGATGGAGCAACTTGCAATGCCCCTTACAAGAGCCATGCAGTACAGCATATTACAAACATAAGTCCCATTATTGGGGAGTTGGTCTCCCATAGTATTTGCTTATGCTTTCCTAGCAAAAGCTGCCAAAAATTAGAACGGAGCAACTTGCAATGCCCCTTACAAGCGCCATGCAGTACAGCATATTACAAACATAAGTCCCATTATTGGGGAGTGGGTGTCCCATGGTATTTGCTTATGCTTTCCCAGCAAAAGCTGACAAAAATTAGGACGGAGGAACTTGCAATGCTGGCACCCTGGTGGTATAGTGGTGGTGGAGGCTGAGGATAAGGAGAAGAAGATTAAACAGCCGAAACGAGGAAGCGTATACCCATGTGTGGGTGTGAAGCGGTGCATGTGAATACACCTCCCGAAATAACACAGTGGATTTGACTTTATGTTACTCTGCTGTCATTTGGTGGTGATGAGAAGTCTGGCCCAATCCAGCCCTTGTTCATTTTGATAAGGGTCAGCTTGTCAGCATTGTCAGTTGACAGACGAGTGCGCTTATCAGTTATAATTCCCTCAGCGGCGCTAAAAACACGCTCGATTACACGCTAGCGGCAGGGCAGGCCAGGATCTCCAAGGCGTACAGAGCGAGTTCATTCCAAGTGTCCAGCTTGGATACCCAATAATTAAAAGGCACAGAGGAATCACGGAGGATGCTGGTACGATCGGCAAGGTACTCCCTCACCATCTTTTGAAACTTTCCACTCCTTGTGAGAGTACCCCGCGCCTCAGGGCCTGTAAGCTGGGCGGGTGTCAGAAAACTGTCCCAGAACGTTAACAGTGTTCCCCTGCCTCTGCTGGATTGGAGTTTCATCTCTCTCGCCTGTACGCCTTGGTTGGGCAACTAACTGTGACCTCTGCCGCTAGCGTGTTCAGATGGGAATTTTTTTAAGAGTTCTGCAGCAAGGGCCTTCTGGTATTGCCCCATTTTTGTAGACCTCTCCACCTCAGGAGTAAGAGAGTGAAAGTTCTCCTTGTAGCGGGGGTCTACAAGTGTCACCAACCAGTAATGACTGTCACCCAACATTTTGACAATGCGAGGGTCACGGTTAAGGCAGCCATGTGTGCCAGACTGGTAATGGGCAAGATTTCCGTGTTCTCACCAAGATGACGACTGACCTCCTCCTCCTCCTCTTCCTCCTCCCTGTCCTCAGGCCACCCACGCTGAACCGACGGTATGACACTTGTACAGGTACTACCGTCTACAACGCATGATAGCAGCTCCAGTTCTTCCTCCTCTTCCTCCTCCTCCTCCTCTCCCTCAATGTCCCCCAATGCACGTTGGGATGAGATGAGGCTGGGCTGTGTGTAATCGCCCGCTACGGCTTCTTGTTCCATCTCATCATACTCTGGCTGCAATGCCTCCTCTTTAATTCTCTGCAGAGAGCGTTGCAAAAGACAGACAAGTGGGATGCTGACACTAATGATGGCGTCATCGCCACTCACCATCTTGTTGGCCTCCTCAAAGTTTGTCAGGATGGTACATATGTCAGACATCCAGGTCCACTCCTGAGGTCTTATGTGTGGAGTCTGACCTGAATATCGATGGCCTTGTTGCAGCTGGTACTCCACAACTGCTCTCTTCTGCTCACAAATCCTTAGCAACATGTGGAGGGTAGAGTTCCAACGTGTGGGGACATCACACACCAGTCGGTGTGCCGGAAGCTGCAAACGCTGCTGCAACACAGCAAGGCCGGCGGAAGCTGTAGCCGACTTGCGAAAATGAGCTGATAGGCGGCGTACTTTCACGAGCAGATCTGGCAACTCGGGGTACGATTTAAGAAACCGCTGAACCACAAGGTTAAGCACATGAGCCAGGCATGGTACGTGTGTGATCTCACCTCGCCTCATAGCCGCCACCAGGTTACGGCCATTGTCACACATGACCATGCCGGGATGTAGGTTCAGCGGTCTCAGCCACAGATCTGCCTGCTCTTTCACAGCTGTCCACAACTCACAAGCAGTGTGAGGTTTATCACCTAAGCTTATGAGTTTCAGCACAGCCTGTTGCCGCTTGGCAGAGGCATTACTGCAATGCTTACAGCTTGTAACTGATGTGGTGATATCTGAGATGGAGGAACATGAGGAGGAGGAGGAGGAGGAGGATGCGCAAGAGCTGTACACTGTGGGGGCAACTCTGACTGACATAGGGCCCGCAATCCTCGGTGTGGGGAGGATGTGTTCCGTCCCAAGGTCCGACTGGGTCCCGGCTAGTGTTGAGCCACCCCCGTAGTGTTCGAGTTCGGTTTGGTTCGTCGAACACCCGTGTGTTCGCCGAACTGTTCGTCGAACTGTTCGTCGAACACCTTCGAACACCGTTAAAACCAATGGCAGGCAAACAAAAACACATAGAAACACATAGAAAACACCTTCAAAGGTGTCCAAAAGCTGACAAACTGCTCAGAAGACATAACTAACACATGGAAAAGTGACAAGTACATATAGTCATGCGAAAATAAAAGAGGTGGAGGAGTAAAAGGAGGGGGAGACACAGATATAGGCATGTCATGCCCTTCTAAAATCCAAAAAGTGAGAAGCCGACACGGCCAGTCCGCTCCTGCCCGTGCCACCTCCGTGTCGCCGGGTTTGTGCCAGAGCCGCGGTGAACCCTGATGGCCAGCCCCCCTCTCCCAATACTGGTGCCTGTCCGCTGGTGGGTCGAGCGAGCCCCCCTGTGGTGGAGGCAGCTCTAAGCTTTTTAATTTAAATTGTCTCTCTAATTTGAATGAATACACTTTAAATCCATTTACAAGGATCTATTGGAGGGCAAGTCTCATGCCAGCAGCCGCGTAATTCCAGCTCCAGTAGCGTCCACTAAAGCTGCTGCAGTTAAAAAGCTTTTATAAGGATCGAGCTCGGCTGTCCACCGCAAGGCATCCTACTGCCAGTCCCAGCCCCTATGCCTTGGGGTGCCTCCTGATGCTCTTCACTGAGTATCCCATGGTCCCGAAGCATTTCCTTTGAAAAAATTAAGTGTCTAAACTACAGGTGGTGTAGCTTGCTTAACAGCCGGGATAATCCGCTGACTAGCAGACACTGCTACTAGGCACAAAGTATTTCCTGGGCTAGATGCAGTTAAAAATTTGTAATTAGATACTCTCGTTGGATGCTGAGAAAGCATTCCATAGAGTCTCCTGGCACGCCATATATGATTCTCTTAAAAAGCTTGGGGAAGGGGTCTAGGGGACCCTTTTATAGCCAAAATCACGGCCCTGTATCACAATACGTCACCTAGGCTGAAGATAAATGGAACTGTAGCACCCTGAGGGCTCGGTTGCTACAGAGGTATTGCACCATTGCCGTGGGGCAGGGCGACCAATATGCCTCTGAGATGGGCACGACAATCCCTGTCCCTGGCTGGAGTGGGGGGAGGGAACACTGAGGAACGGGAACCCTGTAGTGCAGGAGCAGGGAGGAAGCAGTTCCTGGGTGCATTGAGAAGGGAGTATAAAAGGTGGGCACCATCTTAGTTCAGTGCAGAGAAGTCTGAGCAGAAGTGGCAGGGAGCAGGGGCTCTGCATGAGCTCTGCTCCGGAGGCGGGCCTAGTAACAGAGGTCCAGGCCTGGAAGAGGGAGAAGGAAGGAAGAGGAGCGGAGAAGGCTCCAGCAACGTGGAATGAAGGGATCCCAGGGGTGCGGACGGGCGAGTCGCCACCGCACGCCCGAATCCACCTGCGTGGAGGGGTCAGGCCAAAGGGGGAGACCGGTCCCCGAAACTAGTGGAGGCAGGAAACGACCCTCAGCTAGAAACCGGAGGCTGTGACATTTTATGTGGCGCAGCCCCTCGCTACACCCGCTAGGAAGGCACCACATAGGGTCAGGGAAACTGGCGCCAAGTTTACCAAGAGGAGGCCCGAGGCAGCCGGACAGAAGGGTTGGTAAGAAAGGCCAGACAAAGGACACACAAAGGGGGTCCTGTGAAGCGCTCCAAAGTTATCTGGGAGTTGTCTGAGCCCCTCACCTGGTGAGCACAGTACGACGTGGGCAGCCGTTACCTGCAGACGTGGTCTGGATAATAAGAACTGTGAGTAAAGGCCCTGGACTGCATCACTGACTCCGTGTCGTTACTGCTGCTGCCCTGCACCATCACCCCCATCCTCCGCATACACTGCCCTGAGGCTATACTCCTCCCTTGGGGAGTTATGCTACGCTCTGCTGCACCCACAACACCAGCCTCAGCGGTCTGCCCTGCAGCGGCGGTTCACTCTGACCGCAATCCACGGGTGGCGTAGTCGGACATTTAAACATCAAAACCACATAAATAGTTCCGCCACTTGTTTGACCACCCTGAGCCACGGAACCGGGTCGCCGCCACGAAGACTACAACCACCAGCATCCACCAAAAAGGGTCCGGCTCCGGGTGTCCCAAGGCCCAGGTTGTGCATCAGAACATTTTCATCACCTTTAACAATCACCAATGGGACAAGGCAGGGATGTCCTCTGTCCCCTCTCTTATACATCCTAGTGACGGAGCACCTGCTCTCATCAATTCGCCATAACCCCAATATTAGGTGGATTGAGGTGGGAGGCACCGAGTACAAGTGCTCTCTATTTGCTGATGATGTCCTAGTATATATCACTCAATCACATATATCCATCCATGCTGTTATGGCTGAAATAGATCACTTTGTTACATGGTCAAATTTTAAAATCAATGCAGCGAAGTCTGAGGCCCTCGATGTCTCCCTCCCCAAATCCATATAGGATTCCATCCAGTCCAACTTTCCCTTTGCCTGGCCCTCACAGGGTATCAAATACTTAGGAATTCCTATTCATAGAGATCTCTCCCATCTATGTTATCTTAATTTTGGGCCCTTTATTGAACAACTCCATACAGACCACGGTTGGCAAGTTAGAACTATAAGATTCACTACGTGAACCACTGGTGTTTTGTGGAAAAGCACATGTACACTGCGTTCCAAATTATTATGCAAAAAGTGTTTAGGAGTGATAAGGGAAGAATTTGTTTGTTTGTCAGTTAAACTCATTGATGGTGATGTGTGTCAGGGCTCTTTATATCACTGTAAGCAAATGCAGACACCTGTGCTAATTAGTTTGGCAGGTGTGTCCAATGAAAGGCAAGACTACTTAAGAAGGCTGTCTCACATTATTAAGCAGCCTACATTTTCTGCCAAAATGGGAAAGAAAAAGGATGTGTCGGCTGCTGAGAAGCAACAAATTGTGGAGTGTTTAGGTCAAGGCATGACTACAATCAACATTGTGCGATGATCAGGATGAAGTGTCTTGGCAATCAAGACGTATGTAGCTGATTCACAGTACACACGTGTGCGTGCTGATAAGGGCAAATTGAGGACTCTTTCCTACAGGCAATTACGTCAGGTTGAAAGAGCAGCGGCAAAAAAGCCTTGTCATAGCAGCAGACAAGTTTTTGAAGCTGCTTGTGCCTCCAACGTCCCCCGAACAACAAGATGCAGGGTCCTTCAGAGGTTTGCAGCTGTGCATACGCCATCCTGTCGACCTCCTCTATCCACTTCACACAAGCAGAAACGGCTCCAGTGGGCCAAACATTACATGAAGACTGATTTCAAAACTGTTTTGTTCACGGATGAGTGCCGTGCAGCGCTCGATGGTCCAGATGGATGGAGTGGAGGATGGCTGGTTGATGGACACCCCACGCAAACACGGCTACAGCGCCAACAAGGAGGAGGTGGAGTAATGTTTTGGGCTGGAATCATGGGGAGAGAGATTGTCGGCCCCTTTAGGATCCCTGAAGGCGCTAAAGATGAACTCCATAATGTATGTGGATTTTCTCAAACAGCACTTCCTGCCATGGTTCAAGAAGAAGAACCGTGTATTTCACAGCAAGATCATTTTTCTGCATGATAATGCACCATCTCATGCTGCACATAAAACATCTGCATCTCTGGCTGATATGGGCATAAAAGGGGACAAACTTATGGTGTGACCCCCATGCTCCCCTGACCTGTACCGCATTCAGAACCTTTGGAGCATCATTAAAAGGAGTGTCTATGATGGCGGGAGGCAGTTCACATCTAAGCAACAGCTCTGGGAGGGTATTCTGTCCTCATGCAAAACAAATGAAGCAGAAACCATCCAAAACCTGACAAATTCAATGGACGAGAGAGTTCAGAAGCTCCTTTCGAACAAGGGGTCCTATGTGAAAATGTTACATCACCTAGAATAAAGTTTTTAGTTGAAAACTGTTTGATTTCAGTTTCTAACAACCTGCTAATGCTTATAATTTCAAAAATGACCATTTTTTTGGTCTTTATTAAAATGAAAAGGTTGATCGAAAAGTTTGGGGGATCTAAGAGTGTGGCAACACAGTAGTCATGATTACTTCGAATTCTGACAATATGAGGGTCATGCTGCAGGTAGTGCAGCAAGAAGGCACTTATGTGTCTTGCGCATCTCGGAGCCCCAAAATTATTTTCCGGGCTAGATGCAGCTAAAAATTATTATTAATTTTAAATCTGGTGAAGCTTTAGTATAGATGGCCTAATAGGATCAGTGCTGCACACTGCTACAAAGCCCAAATTATTTTCCAGCCAAGATACAGATAAACATGATTAGTAATTTGAAAGCTTAAAACGGTTGGTAGGGTGATTTTAAACAATCATCAAGCTTTTACTCTCCCCAGGATGACACAGGGGTAGAAAAGTCATTTCGGATCCATGATTTGTTCATCTTTATGAACGTGAGTCTGTCTACATTATCAGTGGAGAGCCGCGTGCGCTTATCTGTCAGCACACCACCAGCAGCGCTGAACACACGTTCAGACAGAACGCTGGCTGCGGGGCATGACAAGATCTCCAAGGCATAAGTGGCTAGCTCCGGCCATTTATCCAGATTGGAAGCCCAAAAAGAGCAAGGGTCCAGTGACACAGTCGTGGCTTCAATGTTTACTTGGAGATACTCCTGTACCATCGTCTCTAGGCGTTGACTATGTGTCAGACTTCTTGTCTCCTGTGGCCTTGCAAAGGATGGGCTAAAAAAGTGGTGAAATGATTCCGCAAAATTGATGTTACCAGCAGATACTGTGGTTCTGTTACGGTTTGAGTGCTGAACACTTGACGGTCCGACGGTTGGCAAGTTGGAACTGTGAGATTCACTACGTGCACCACTGGTATTTTGTGGAAAAGCACATGTAAGATTCTGCA